>NC_057861.1:240382296-240982296 GCF_019393635.1 Dromiciops gliroides | reverse complement strand
CTATGTGCAAGGGATAGCTAGCATAGGAGGCATCAGTGATTATTTGTATGTCATAAATGGAGGTAGGCCAGGCACATTATGAGAGCAAAGGATGACAGGCAAAAAACCTTAATATTGCACTGATATTCATGTGATAGTAACTTACCTAATAGATGGCTCCAGCAGATTTATTGAAGGACATGGGGAGGAATTCCAGAGGATAAAAAGCCCCATTGGAAAACAATACCTACAACCATGTGGTTTAGGGTTCATTGATGCAATGAAGGACACTAACCTAGAATCACAGAATCTCTGCTTGCTAGATCATGGATCTAGTTGAAGGGACTTAGAGGGAATCTAGTCTAATCTGTACTTGAAAGGGAAAATCCTCTACCACACCTGCCCTCACCACAAACTAATGGAGACCTCCATAAAAGGGTAGTTGCTATTCCCATTGGTACTGGCAAATCCATTTTGGGAGGGCTCTAAAATCTACCTCTAAACTGACAAAGAAAGGGGCAGCTAGGTGGCACAGTGGATAGAGCACCGGCCCTGGATTCAGGAGGATCTGAGTTCAAATCTGGCCTCAGACGCTTGACACTTACTAGCTGTGTGACCCTGGACAAGTCACTTAACCCCCATTGCCCTGCAAGAAAAAAAAAAGATAAAAAAAAATAGTTCTGTTCTTCTTGTCCAGCCTACTGGACAAGACTCTTCCTGACTTAGTTATCAATCTCTTTAGCACAGTGTCCCCTTACTTCTCCCCTCCTGATCACTTTGGAATCCCTACAGGGTCAAGAAGACCAACCAGGAACTACTCTCTCCATCAATCTAGTCTCTGATAATGAGGTGACCTTTGTCCTAGACAAGGCAAAACCTTTTACGTGTGTTCTTTTTTTTCTTCTTTTTTTTGTGGGGCAATGGGGGTTAAGTGACTTGCCCAGGGTCACACAGCTACTGTCAAGTGTCTGAGGCCGGATTTGAACTCAGGTACTCCTGAATCCAGGGCCAGTGTTCTATCCACTGTGCCACCTAGCTGCCCATACAATTTTTTTTTCGTGAGGCAATTGGGGTTAAGTGACTCATCCAGGGTCACACAGCTAGTAAGTGTTAAGTGTCTGAGGCCGGATTTGAACTCAGGTACTCCTGACTCCAGGGCCGGTGCTCTATCCACTGCACCACCTAGCTGCCCCTCTACGTGTGTTCTTGATGTAATTCCCTTCCATCTTCTCCAGCAGATTTATCCCTTAATCATCCCCTTCTAAAATTAAATCTTTCTCTCTACTAATTTTTTTCTGCCAACATACATGACCAAGTCTATTTCATCATTAAAAAATTTCACTAAACCCTACCATCCCCTCAAACTATCATATTCTATCCCTTTCTCAGGTAGACCCATAGAAAATTCTTTTTATCTTTGTTGCCTCTACTTCCTCTTTTCCCAGTCACCTCTCAACCCTTTGCTATATGGCATTTGACCTTACCATCCGACTGAAATTGCTCTGTCCGAAATCTCTAATGAACATTTTCATCTTTCCATCATCTCTCTTCTCTCCTCCACCATTGCCACTACCCTGGGGCAGGTGCTCAGTACCTCACACCTTAACTATTGTAACAACTTGCCATTTGGTCTGCCTGCCAGAAGTCTCTCCTCACTCCACTCCATCTTTTCAGCTGTCACTAATCTTTCTAACCATATCAGCTCCCCTACTCAATAAACTGCAGTGGTTCTGCCATACCTCCAGCATTAAATATAAAATCCTTTTTCACATTCAAAGATGGTCATAATCTGGCTCCCTTTGCTTTTCTGGTCTTGTTTTTTTTTAACCTGAGACATGTCTGTCTCTATCATATGTTCTTTGATTCAGTTATACTAGTCTCCCTCTCTCCAGATTCTGGGCACTTTCAATGGCTGGTCCCCTATGCCTGGAATGTTCTTCCTCCTCATATCTGTCCCCCGATTCTCTGACTTCCTTCAAGTCCCAACTAAAATCCCACCATCTGGAAGGAGCCTTTCCTGATTCCCCCTAATCCTAGTGCCTTTTCTTTGTGAATTATTCCAAATTATCCTGTATATAGGTCATTTGTACTTAGTTGCTTGCATACATCTCCTTCATTTTGATGTGAGCTCCTTGAGGGTGGAAACTGCCTTTTGCTGTTTTATGTATCCCTAGTGCTTAGCACAATATCTGGCCCATAGTAGGCACTTAGCAAATATCGATTACCTGGCTGACCACCAAATCTGGTCTTCTTTCAGTCCTCTATTTTCCTCGTTTCTCTGCAGTATTTGACTGAGCTGACTATCCTCTTACCTGGACACTCTCTCCTTTCTGGGTTTTTGTGTCACTACTCTTTTCTCCCTACCTGTATGACTTCTTTTTCAATCCCCTTTGCTGGTTCACCATACATCTCACTCTTAACTGTGTGTGCACTTTGAGGTCCTGTCCGGGATCTTTTTCTCACTCTATACTCTCTCACTTGGTGACCTTATCAGCTCACATGGGTCTAATTATAATCTTTATGAACATAATGCCAAGATCTATATACTCAGTCCTAGATGTCTCCCTAGGTTCAGTTAAATGGGATGTTCGTAGGTATCTCCAACTTTACGTGTCCAAAAGAGAACTCATCATTTTTCTTCCCACACCCATGTTCTTCTGAACTTCCAGGTTCTATGGAGGGCACTAATATCTTTCTGTTGTCTTAGGCTATAGCAACCTCAACATTATCCTTGACTCCTGACTCGTCCTCTCCCCAGATATTCAATCAATTGCCAAATGGTGAAGTTTCTACTTCATCTCTTGCATCTGTTCCCTTCTCATTATGCAGATGGACACCACTTGGATTCAGCCCATCATCACTTCTCTCCTGGATGTATGATAATGACTTTCTAATTGGTTTCCCTCTTCTAGTCTCTCCAAATTCCAATGCTCCATCCCCATGGCTGTGGAAGTGATCTTTCTTAAGCACAAGTCTCACTGTATCACTCCTCTACTGAATAAATTCCTGTAGGTGGTGCAATGGTTTAGAGTGCCAGACCAGGAGTCAGGAAGACCTGAGTTCAAATATGACCTCAGACGCTATCTACTTTGTGACCCTGGGCAAGTCACTTAGCCCTGTTTGACTTAGTTTCCTCATCTGTAAAATGAGCTGGAGAAGGAAATGGCAAACCATTCTGGTATCTTTGCCAAGAACTACCACCCCCTCCAAGAGGTCACAAAGAGCTGGACATGACTGAAAATGACTAAACAACAATAACAGTTCCCTATTGTCTCTGGGATAAAATGTCAGCTTTTCAAAACCTGGAGTGAGTGTATTTTTCCAGCCTTTTTCTACAACACTCCCTTTCTCATACCCTGTGGTTTAACCAAACTGGACTTCTTGCTTTTCCTCACACGTGGTGATTCATTTGCTGTTTTCATGCCTTTTGGCTGGCTGTTCCACAAGTGTGGAAAACACTTGCTCCTCAACATTGTGTCTCAGAATTTCTTACTTTCTTTAGTACTCATCTTGAGACTCACCTTTCACAAAACAAACAAAAACTCCCACAGCCTTTCCTGGTTCCCCCTCTTCCCCAAAATGGTAGGCACCTTCTTTCTTTTATTCTGTATATTATATATGGACATATAGTCTCCCCACCTGGACAGAATGTAGGCTCTTTGAGGGCAGGGACTGTTTCATTCTTGTCTTTGTATCTCTGGCACCTACCAGAGTGCCTAGCATATAGTAAGTGCTTAATAAATGTTTGTTGATTGATTAACTGATCGATTAGCTTGCCCAAGGTCACAGAGGAGGTTAGTCAATCTTCTGGTCACATAGTCATTATTTCATTACATTAGTCTGGGGAGATTAACCTCAGGACTGATTTTTCTAAAGTAATAAACATTTTTATTTATAGTTTTGAGTTCCAATTTTTATCCTTGTTTTCCTCCTTCCCTTTCCCCCTCCCTGAGGCAGTAAGCAATCAGATATGGGTTATATATGTACGATTATGTAAAACATGACCACATTAGTCATTTTGTACAAGAAAACTTGAATAAAAGGAAAAATGAAAGAAAGTGAAAAATAGCATGCTTTGGTCTGTGTTTCATCAATATCAGTTCTCTCTTTGGAGGTGGATAGTATGTCTCATCAATAAGGACTGATTTTTTAAAATGGTAAGCTCTGGTTAGTATATTTAGTGCATTGTTCAAATTGCATTTTAAAAAATTTACACATTTTCTTTAAAACTTATTATTTTAATTTCTTTATTGCAAAGCCAAGTATAAAGGTACTGATGCTTTCTGCTATTGGAAATACTGATTTTTAAAAGGTTAGGGGATACAAATCGGAAGGGATATGGGAGGCCATCTAGTCTAACTCTCTCAGTTTTACAAACGAGGAAACTGAGGCCCAGAGAGATTAAATGACTTGCATAAGACTAAAGAGGTACTAGGTAGCAGCACCTGGATGTGAATGTAGGTCTTTCATTTCACCTGCAAACATACCCTCCAACATCTAATCAGGTATTCTTTTGTTATACAGAAGTTTACTTACATATTGCTTTCATGCTACATCAAATTAAAGTCAGAGGCTGATGATTAGTTTTGTAAGGGAACTTCCCCTCTCCCAAATGCTCTTTTTAAAAACTTCTTTATTATTAAGGATTTCTCTCTGGAAAGGGATGGGTGAAGAATAGAGTGGAAAATGTAAGTGGTATTAAAACCAATGACAATACAAATTTATATCACAAAAACAAAGTAGGGGACTGAATTTTCCTTAGAGCTATTAGTTTTTATAGAAAGTTTTGTGAAATTGAAGTATGAATATAGACTCCTAATCATTAGAGTTGGGTGCTATTCCTCACTCTGGCACAAAATTTTGTTTTACATTGGACATGATCTACCCCCTGCTGTGCCTCAGTTACCTCCTCTGTAAAATGGAGATAATAATATCAACCTATCTATTTCATCTTGTGAAGATAACAATGAGATAATGAATGGGCAAAGGCTCAGAAAGGTTAAAATCACTATAGAAATGTAAGGTGGTATCACTCTCCTATTTAGGCTAAAATGAAGAGCACTTTCCTTAAGATAAAAGTATGCTTATTTTGTCCTAAGGAGTACAAACATCTCTACTTTCCTTGTAGTCTGTTCCTGCTAAGACAAGGAGACCCTATAATCTTTGGAAAGAGCTTTGTTGACATAAAAGTGATGAAAGACTGCTGGTTTGGGCTTTAAGCCTTGCTGGGCTTCCTTCATCCCTCATGGCCTTCCTCTAATCATGGTAGTCGGTCAATAGAACAATTAATTTTAGGGTCCGCAAAACTTCCAGTTCTCAGCTCCCTCACTTCAAAGTAGATGCTCTGACAACCATTGGAAATATCTCAATTTGCAATGTCGGCAATGTGCAACCTGGTCAAATGAAATTGCAGGTCCTTATTTCATCTCTAAACAGTAACTATTTAGGGTGAATCTATCTACTGTAAAAGTCCTAAATAACCAAGAGATTCTGTGAATCTGTGCTAATCCTCCCCTTCTGGCCAGTCATTTTTCACAGCTTGGAAATTCCTGCTTCTCTGTGTGACAGCCCCAGTAGGCTGGAGTCGGGCATGCGGGCTAGAGAAGAGAATTCAACGGGATGGTAAAATAGTTAGCTACATCTCAAGAAAGGCACTCAAAGTACTTGGGGCTATGCTACGGTCTAGTAATTCAACTCAATTCAACCAAGCTCAGTTTAACACACATTTATTAAGTACCTACTATGTGCAAAGCGTTGGTTAGGACATTGTGGATTCAGTTTGTTGGTAAAACATAGCTACTTGGTTTTAGCTAGGTGGGGACAATGGTGATGGAATGGTTGTTTAGCCATAAAATATTATTTTACTAAGGACTTCCAATATTTTCTGTGCCCACTTAACTAGTTGCTAGGCTCAATTTTAGAGACACGATTCGTCCTTGATAGATCTGAGGCCAGACAGGTAGTTAGTAAGTAAATGGTCTCAGCTGCTTACATAATTTACTCCTTTTGTTCTTGTCAGAGCTGGATCCACACCTGACAGTTTAGAAACTCATTTTCATAGATCACTACTGGCAAAATCTCATATGTTTGTAGGCAGTGAAAGGTTTAAATCAATTTCAGTGAAGGCACTTATGTTGCTATGATTTTGATTCTTTTCTGTCTCTAGCAGGTCTTTCTTTGTTGGAGGCAAATATGTCTGTATTAGGTAAATGAGAAATGAACTCTGCTGTGATTCTCTTGTTAATACAGCTGGTACGCTTCCAAAAACCATACAGTAACACTAATGATACAAATCACTGTGATAATCACAACTCTAAGTGGTAATTTGTTGGGCCATTTTTATGGAGCACTCATTTTTCAGAGCTAAAGATGGACAGTCAGAGTCCACACCTCTTAGAAAAGATTTTTAAGGTTCTCTTGGCTTTTGATCGTGCCTTTTCTTTTTAAACCTATTAGCTATGGGCATTACTATAGGTTCTGTTTGGTCACTGTTATCGGATTACCTTGGGGTATCAGAAAAGTCACTTATTTCTTTGTACCTCAGTTTATCAATATGTCAAATATTACCACTAACCCCTGTGATCTCTATGGTTCTTAGAACTGATGAAGTACTAATAAAATGAAAGCAACAAATTAGTGAAAGCTTCTATCAGACTACAACTCATGCTTGATATGTGGATATTTATTTGTGAATTGAGAACATGTATTACTTCAATTAATTAATTTGAATAATTAAAAAATAACACACAAAGAAATGAGTGGTACCCAATGGAACTGTCTTGAATAACTTCCCATGCAAACAATTTTTACCTTCCCTTAAGTAGAAACTCAAGTCAGAGACTGAGAAATTGTATCCAAAGGCAGGTCTGAGCTACGCTGGATTTGAGCAGATTGCCCTACAGGGGGATGGATACTTGGGTTGCAGTGGATGTTCTACCTACTCCTTTACTTATACTTTTATGTGCCCTAAAACTACTTTTGGCCCTCATTAACTCAGAATTCCTGTATGCAGCCTTTGCCCAGAGTTAAAACAAATAAGCAACAACCCATCATGTCTATAGAACAAAAATGACTTGCTCAGTATTATAGGGCTAATTAGTGGCAGAGCTGGACATAGAACTTGGGACTCTTTTGGGGGGGTATCTTTTTCTTTTTTTTTTTGAGGGGGAGCAATCGGGGTTAAGTAACTTGCCCAGGGTTACAAAGCTAATAAATGTCTAAGGCTGGGTTTGAACTCAGGTCCTCCTGACCCTAGGGCTGGTGCTTTATCCACTGTGCCACCTGGCTGCCCCTGAATCTAGACCTCTTGACCTTGATTGGATTAGCGATTTTTCTATTAACTCAAGACTTTTCTTATACTGTATCCCAATGCAACTCGGAGAATTTGGTATTAAGCTCCCACTGCCCTCCTCACCACTATCCCTGGAGTATTCCTTTTTATATTCTTTAGTAGTGATGTCCTTATTCTCATGTAAGATATTCCTAGGCAAATTTGTAAGCTTAGCAGAATTGGTCTTTTTTGTTGTTCAGTCCTGTCCCATGCTCTGAGGCCCCATTGGGGGTTTTCTTGGCAAAGATACTGGAGTGGTTTACCATTTCCTTCTCCAGCTCATTTTACAGATGAGGAAACTGAGGCAAACATGATTAAGTGACTTGCCCAGGGTCTCACAGTTAGTAAGCACCTGAGGCCACATTTGAACTCAAGAAGAGGAGACTTCCTGATTTCAGGCCTGGCACCCTACCCACTGAGTCACCTAGCTGCCCCATAGGTCTTTGGTTCCAATTGATCTCCATTGTAACCCTTCTTCTCCCTTTTGCCACTGCATCTTCTTCCCCCATGTTTTTCCATGGTCTCTCACTTGAACTCCATCTGGCCTTGCCCTTTATATCTTAAACCAAAACACCTTTTGGTGAACATTTCAGATATTTTATTGGGGTCAGTGTCTAGATTCATCCTCTGGAGATTGCCACATACCTCACTTACCTGGTTTTATTCTGAAGAAAAAAAAAGCAGACCATTCATAAAAATCCCTTCTATGTCATAGATGTTGAACTCTCTCCTTAATTAGACTGTGAGCTTTATGACAGCAGGGATTTTTTTTTTGGCCTTTCTTTGTAGCCTCAGCAATTAGCACCGCGCCTTGCACAACAGTAGGCACTCAATAAATGCTGGCTAGGTTGCCCCTGAGGTGCCTTCCAATTCTGAAATGCTCTGACTTTTTGAAGGCAAGCCTGCAGTCTCCCACATGATTAGAAGACTTTGTAGATTTGCATTAATGCTTCAAAACAGCAGAAGCCAACCAAGAACCTATTTTTCCTATAAAGACAACAGCTACAAATATCCTCCAGTGGGTTCTCAGTGAAAAGGTGGAGTCAGAGACCTCCAGCTCAACCACTACTGGGTTGAGAGGAAGTCCCTACTCCAGAGGTTCAGAAGATTATTAGGGCCTTGGAATGAGGAATGGGGAACATGTGAAGGAATCAAGGAAGACTTCATGTAGGCATGTTTGCATTGAGGAAGGAAAGAAGGGAACAAAGGATTCTGAGAGGCAGAGGTAAGTAGGGAGTGCACTCCAGATAGGAAAGGCATGGAGATGAGAGATGGATACAGAAGATAGATCTCCACCCTTTTGTTTCTTCAAGTGTTTCCATTTCTCAAATGGGTGATGGAAGACTGAGTGGAGCTGCCCTTTTACGGGGATATAGAGCTCCTTCCCTTTACCCTCCTAGGCTTTTCCAGAGACTTAGAACACCAAATCAGATAGAACATCTGTGCTTCATTAGCTGTGTTTCATTAGGTTTATAATATGATTTAAACAGACCCTTCCAAACTTCAACAAGAAAGGCTGCTGAGAGGCCCAGGGTTCAGGCTTTGCCTTGCGGGTGTCTCTTAACTGACCCCAGGGGAATGCTAACAGAGCTGTTGGAGGGAGAGCAAGCTGACTGCCTGAAGCTAGTCAGGTGATACTGGTAGGTGGTCCTGAGGCTGGAAGTAAGTTGATTAAACTTTTACCCCTGTTCTTAGGACCTTCAATGAAGGAGGACCCAATTTCAGTAAGGCTCCACTAGAAAGAAGAATATAGCTTTGAGACCTAATATTTTGAGAGCTCAATCAATCAATCAATCAATCAATCAGCAATCATTTATGAAGTACCTACTATGTGCCCTTGGATGTTGGGGATACAAATAAAAACAATAAAACATCTCCTGCCCTGAAGGAGTTTACGTTCTAATAAAGGAGATAATATATGTATGTACACATATACACATACATATACACATATGTATTTAAATATATATATACAATAGATTTATCTTAACACATTTGGTATTTCTATATCTATATGCAGATATAGCTATGTATAAATATAAGTATATAAATATTCATATAAATGTGTACAATATATGTACACAATTCATACAAGTTATTGATACATACAAATATAATATATAAATATATTTCTATTCATATGTATTTTATATTTTTATACATATATGCAGATATATGAAAGTGAAATATAAAATAGGTTTATGTATTTATTAATACATGCAAATATATTATATGTAAATATATTTATAAACACATATTTTCTATTTATATACACACACATCCATTTTCAGTGAAGAGACCTGACAGGATTTGTCAATAGGAAGCAAAACATTGCTCATCATGTCTTTACAATAGAT
Organism: Dromiciops gliroides; assembly: GCF_019393635.1. Classification (NCBI taxonomy): domain Eukaryota; kingdom Metazoa; phylum Chordata; class Mammalia; order Microbiotheria; family Microbiotheriidae; genus Dromiciops; species Dromiciops gliroides. The sequence continues at coordinate 240,972,630 of NC_057861.1, read as the reverse complement.
CCACTTGCTCCTTTCCCACCCTTCCCCAACAACTAAAAAACCCCTTATTTAATCAATAACTTTTGCTTTCAGGGAACCTCTCCTTTACTTTATATACATAACATGTGTTTATACTATATACAAACAATATTACGTAAATGCAATTATCATATAGATGCATATCATATATACATATTATATAATAGAACATATGTATATATAATACAAACATACACATGTATATTTGTAAATATAGTATATACATATGCACAAAGGAAATATATGGTAATTTTTTGAGGGTGGGGAAGCAGAGACACTAGCAGTTAGGAGGTGGTTTTTGAGCTGAGCAATGAAGGAAACAAAAGGTCCTAAGAGGTAGAGGGTAAGGAAAGAGTGTGTTCCAGATATAGGGTTCAGCCACTGCAAAGGCATGGAGATGGGAAATGGAATCAGTATCCAAGATTTGGATCTTCACCCTTTTGTTTCTTCAGGTGTTCCCATTTTCCATTCTTATATCTATCTGCCTATCTATCATCTATCTATCTATCTATCTATCTATCTATCTATCTATCTATCTATCTATCTATCTATCTATCTATCTATCTATCTATCTATCTATCATCTATCCATCATCTATGTATCTATCTAAAATGTCTTGCAATATGGTGTGCTCTTCACCATGAAGTCACTTTTAAAAAAAAGTCAACATCATTAACACGTGTTTTTTAGGTTGTAGAAGGAAACGTGAAACATGAAGCAGCGTAGTGGACTGCAACAGGAAGCAGGAAGCAGTTACTTTGTGACTATTCCCTCCAGCAATGATTAAAGTAGAAGCAGGTAGTCAGTCATGTGACAGGACTGAAATGTATAAACTGGGTATCACACTGCTCTGAGAAGAGTTGCTATGGTAACCCAGACAGAGATGGAACAGCAGTAAAGGAGAGCTGCCCTGAAAGCAAATGTTATTGATTAAATAAGATTTTTTTTTGTTGTTGGGGGAGGGGGGCTCAGGGGCAGGGGGCAAGTGGACCTACGGTAAGGAAGATGTGAAGAGCGATGCTTTGCTTCCTATCGACTAATCCTGTCAGGGCTCTTCACTGAAAATGGGAAGTTAAATGCTCTTGTCGGCAAGCGCAACTGTTTTTATGGCTGAACTTGTTGGTTCCAATATTACCTAGTAAATTAATTGCACCTTAACAAAATCCAAGATATGGGTGCCAGGTGGTGTCTTTAGCGCTCGAGTTCATCATGTGATCTTTTGAAAGAGGATATTATGGATTATTTCCCCACAGAGTTCATGAACGTAGACAGGATGCTACTTGTTCATTTCTAATTTCATCTCACATTGGGCCCAACTCTGCCCTCAGTCACTGCTACATCAGGACAAGCTATCATCAAGTTTGAGAGGCAGCACGACCCCAGAGATCTCACCCCAGTTTTATCACCCTGACCCCCTTGGGTGACCAGGAGCCACTCACTTAACCTCCTTGTATTTTGATTTCTTAACTTGGAATCCTGAGAAAGGAACAGAATTATACTTTTTCTGGTTACAGTGAGAAATAACTTAATTATTATAAAGCAGAGGAAAGGAGGGTTTTATATGAAATGCCACACATTAAAAAAATTCATTGGGGTAACAGTAGTACCAATTTCTCTCTCCTCCACCCTTAGACCCAGGAAGAGTCAGTTGGAGTGTGATCCCCACTGTCCAAATTTGAACCCAGAAGTAGAAAGCACCCCTCCAGAAAGATCAAAGCCTTGCCAAACACTCTGGACTTCCCAAAATGACCGTCATTCTGTGTGCAACTCAGTTCCTCCATGGGGACTAGTTGTAGGGTTGGCAAGAGCATTTCTTTTTGACGAATTGTTGCTCTAATATTCATTATCCTCAGCATGACCTTACTGCAAGCCGGTCGTAATGACCTTCTGAAATAACCGATACCCCTCACTCCCCTGGCTGATGACCTTCTCTTTGTCCCCTCGCCTTCCTCTCTTGCAGCAAAGCAGCACAACACAATACGGTCCTCTGCCAGCAGATCTGTTACTAAAGGAATTCATGCATCTTGCATCTTGAAGATGCATTATTAATGCCTGGACAAATCACATCAGGTGAAACCCAGCAAGTCCCTGGCACTGAAAAAAAGGGAACAAAGGCTGGTTCTACAAGAGAGCGAAGGATGAGACAAATTATAACAGCTGGGAGTTTCTTGTAAGTAAGATGGCATAAAACCCAGAAAGGTGAACATTGTGTGCACAGGCAGCAACTTTGGATTTTTTTTTTAAATTGTGAAACAGATTATACCCTGTGCTGAAGGAAAACCACTTTAATCGTGCCTTCATCAAAGTCAGGTTGCTTGAAGTCTTTGAATTTCATGGCAAAAGGGGGCTGGCTTGCTGTTGACCAAATGACTTCGAAGCGGAGCCCAGGGCTCTTGTACTGTTTCTGAGATGGAAGAGGAAGGATGGATTTTTCTAATGGGGCCAGTAATGGGCTCCAGCTGCACAGGTGAACAAAGACAATGAGACTTGGGGAGGGCCCAGCAGGAAAGAAGTCCTGGGGAAGGGAGAAGCTCTGGGGAGGGGTGGGATGGAGTTGTCCTCTGGGTTTCTGACTGGCCCAAAGCAGTCAGATACCGAAGGGTTAGGAGGAAATTTAAATGGCCATGATTGATTCTCCTCTTTGAGATCTGACAGATCTTTGCAACTTCTAACCTGAGTGATTTGAGCTAGATAAATATCAGCTTTATTTCAAATGGATTAGAAAAAGCCGGGAGCGGACAATCACTTTGCTGTGCAGATCTATGACTGTCCTGACTCCCAGAAGTCACTAATGACACATGAGCTGCTTCAGTGCTGATGAGTCCTTTTTTGGGGTATGTGGGGGGATTTGTTTTAAATTGCAGGCATCAGACAGAGTTGATATGACATTAAAAGGAGGCATTCTTCCAAACCCACTTCTGGGTAATCAGTTTGTTAAATAAGACTCTTTTTGGCATCTCAAAAGGAAAGATGCTCTGTTTAAACATATTACCTGCTGCTCTCTTGAAGAAATAGGCCAGTGGTTTGCTCACGTGTGTGTGTGTGTGTGTGTTTCTGCATTCGAGTATGTGTATGCTTGTGTGTGCATGGCTCCTGTGTGATATTACTCATATTTTTTTTGGTTTGGAGAATCATTCCCTACTCCCTCCCACCACATATTCACCAACCAACATGAAACCACCTAATTATATTTTCATAATCATGATTAAAAACCATCTAAATTATCCTGCCTGATGTACTAAAAGAGTTTGTTGATTGCTTTTTGATGTGTATTAGAGCTGTGTGCACAGCCACATCAAATGATTTGTTTCACAATGAAATAAAGCAAATAAAACTTTAAATATGCACACATACATCCTTTAAAATATACATATATAATTTATATTTGGCTAATTAAGCTACATCAAAACCAAATCTATCACCATGAAATAATTGTGGGAAGGCTGATAGCCTACAAACTAAAACATTAATTTCTACTTTACATGTGTATTATTTTTCCTTCTCCCTTACAATATTGATTCTACTTCATACAGAGGCAATTGAGCCTTTTGGAGCATCAAAGCTTTAAAGTCTTTTTCCACATTCAGGGAAAGAGCTGAGAGATTAGGAGCTGAACTTCAGAATAAAATTTTATGGCAGGAACCACATGTAAGTGCTTCTCTGCCTCCCCTCCACATCTCATATGTTTCTTCTCGAAAATAGATGGATCGTGGGCAGTTGTCATGAAGGAAAGTAACGTGCATCAGACCTCACCCTTTTCTATGGCTTCTTCAAGTAAAGAGTCCCTCCCTTAATCTCACCCCCTTCCCCCAGTGTCAGTGATTCTTTGGTGTTTTGTCAGCAACCTGGGGGTATAATGAAAAGGGTAACTGTCAATAATTGTCCATGTTTCTATCTTGGGTTAGTGATAGGAATATTCTATCCAGAACCTTGTTCTTCAGCAGGCATCTTCTGTATTTGAAGCCACCTTCTATCATAGGATTTCAAACATTTGCTTCAACTTCACACTCCCATTGTACCAGATGTTGAAAAGATATACAGGAGTCAACTAGGGGGGCACAGTGAATAAAGGCCTGGATTCAGGAGGACCTGAGTTCAAATCTAGACTCAGACACTTGACACTTACTATCTGTGTGACCCTGAGCAAGTCACTTAACCCTTATTGACCTGCCCCCCCCCCCCAAAAAAAGATATACAGTTGTTTCCAGCAGAAATGTCTATAACTGGTATCTGGGGGAGTGTTTAGTACTACTTGTGGAATATTTAAGCTTGCTTGTTTGTTGCTTGTAGAAAGAGCCAGTGGTAATAGTTAATAGTACAGTGTAGCAGATGGAAGAAATAGTATACAGAATAGAAGAGAGAGATTGTACTAATGTAGATTTCAGATGATAAGATATGATTAAGAGCTAGACAGAACCTTAGAACTTTAATTTACAGATGAGAAAACTGAGACAAGTTAAGCATCTTGCCCTAGATCACACAGCTAGTAAGTAGAAAAGTAACTTTCTCCCCTCAATATGCTAGTAACTTCCCCCATCAATATTACCTATATTTTTCTTGCATATACTTATTATAATTTTTAATTTTTATTAAATTGTTAAATTATTTTTCAATAAGTAATCTCTTCTTATCATTCCACTTCCAACTGAAAAAAAAAGAAAGAAAACCAAAACTCCCATTATAAACATATATAGTCAAGCAAAAGAAAATTCTATATTGTTCATGTCATGAAAAAACCCCAAAGTTTCATTCTGCACTCTGAGTCTTTCATCTCTCCATAAGGATGTAGGTAGCATGTTTCATCATTAGTCCCTTGGAATTGTGATTGGTCATTATGCTGATCAGAGTTCCTAAGTCTTTGAAAGTTTTTTGTCTTTAGCATATTGTTTTTATCTTATTAATTGCTCTCCTGACTCTTTTCATTTCATTATGAATCAGTTCATAAAGTCTTCCTAGGTTTCTCTGAAACCATTACCTTCATAATTTCTTACAGAACGATACTATTCCATCACATTTATATATTTATAACTAGTTCAGCCATTCCCCAATTGATGAGTAATGCCTCAGTTTCCCTTTCTTTGCCACTGCAAAAAGAACTATGAATATTTTTGTAAATCTTTATTTGGAGTTTATTTTACTTAGGAATAGTCCCTCCCTTAACCTACCTTCTTTCTAACTGTCCTTTCTGTCTTCCATTCTTTTTTTTTTTTTTTTTTTTTTTTTTGCGGGGCAATGGGGGTTAAGTGACTTGCCCAGGGTCACACAGCTAGTAAGTGTCAAGTGTCTGAGGCTGGATTTGAACTCAGGTACTCCTGAATCCAAGGCCTTTGCTTTATCCACTGCGCCACCTAGCTGCCCCCTTCCATTCTCTTTTTCTGTTGAATGAAATGAAATGAAATATCCCATGTTAGAATGTAAGCAGCTCCTTGTTTTGTCTCTTAACATTGGTTGTTCTTGTTTGCCTTTTAAAATATTTCTCTTGACTCCTGTGTTTGTACTTCAAAGTTTTTTGGCAGCTCTGGTCTTTTTATTAGTAGTGCTTGGAAGTCCTTTATTTTTTTAAAAAATCTATTTTTTCCCCTAAAGAATTTTGCTCAGTTTTGCTGGGTAAGTTTTTCTTGGCTATGAACTTATGTCCTTTGCCTTCTGGAATATTGTATTCTAAGCTTTCCACTCTTTTATGGTGGCGGTTGATCTTGTATAATTCTGACTGCATCTCCTCAGTACTTGAATTCTTTATTTTTAGCTGCCTTACAATGTTTTTTCCTTTTACTTGGAAGCTCTGAATTTTGGCTATAATGTTCCTGTGAACTTTCTTCCTGAGGTGTCCTTTAGTAGGTGACTGGTAAACTCTTTTAATTTCTACTTTTCCCTCTGTTTCTAAGAGATTGAGGAAATTTTATTTTAAGATTTATTGAAATATGATATCTAGCCCTCCCCCCATTTTTTTCTTGGTCATGCATTTCAGGTAGTCCAGTGATTCTTAATTTTTTTTCTTCTTCAATATGTCTTTTAGGTCAGTTTCTTTCTAAGAATATCTTACATTTCTCATGCTTTTGGCTTTGATTGAATATTTCTTGTTGTGCCATGGAGTTACTTACTTGTATTTGGTCTATTCCAATTTTTAGGGAGTTTGTTTCGTGGGCAAGATTTTGCACTTCTTGTTCCAAGGTGTTTATCTAGCTCTCATTTATTTTCCATTTTCCCCCATCTAGCACTCCTATTTCATTTATAAAACCTTTTTAAAACTCTTATTTTTAAAAAAAATCTTCATCTCTTGCAGGGATTCTAATTCAATTTGTGCCCAAGCTGTGGTTTTCTTTGAAGTCTTGCTTGAAGGTGTTTTGGAATATTTCTTCTAGGTTTGTGTTTTGAGCATCTCTGTCACCATAATAGTTATTTATGGTGGGATTATTTTTTGTTTTCTCATTCTTCCATCCTACTTATTGGGTTTGGACTTTCTGCTAGAATCAGTTTCTGCTAGAATCAGTCTCTGTACTCTGGTAGGAATCTCTGAACTAGTTCTATTGTTATCCTCCTGAGGTATCGAGTATTATGCTATTCTAGAATCTCATGGACAGCTCAGGTTGGGGATCAGCAAACTATCAGTGCTCTCAAAGTGATTCAATACAGGAAAAAGTCTGATCACTGCCTCCCTGGTCTGAGCTCTGTAAATTCCTCATGTGGGTTTGGGTCAGAGAAATAGTGCTATTGGCTCACCCCATTTGGAGTTCCAGTAGACTGCTATTGGACTCATCCACTATCAGCCACCTGGAATGCTCTGCTAGTTTAGAGTAATAGACCAGCAAATTCCTCATTGGTCTGGGATTTGTACCCTGATTGTTCCTTTATAGCTGTGGCTAGAAACTAGAACCGATAACCTAGGGTCTGAGCTACCTGACTACTGCTTGCTTCTAAACTTGCTTTTCTCTTGTTGCATAGCCTATGATCTGTGAGTGTTCCTCACCCTGAAATGCTACTTCTAGACTCAGTCTATCTTGGATTGGTGACTCAGAATCTGGCAGTGAGCCATTCCTGAACCATACACAACTTTAAGGCCCTCTGTGCTGCATCTTGAACCTCCTTCTGCCCTAGTACACAGCCTCTCCCTCTGCTAGGGTGCTTCTCATGTCACACTCCTCATCAGACTCTATCCCCAATGTCCACAGACTTTTCTCTGTCTATGTTGACATGGGCTGGAAGAATGACTCACTGTGATTTTTTTCTTGGATTTCCTGATCAAGCTTTGGTCAGGTATATTTTCTAGACCTGTTTAGAGGAGGGATTTGGGGTGGGGTGGGGGAGAGAATGGCGTGGAGATTAGAGCTCATTGTTCTGCTTGTTGCTACTCTGCCATCTCGGCTCTGCCTATATACTTATTAATATATATGTGTATATATGTATATGTATTACACATGTGCATACACACATATATACATACACATACAGATATATGTGTGTATATATATATACACACACATACTATACTATATTTATAGTATACTATATATAGCATATAGTATACTATAATAGTTCTTCCCAAGAGAATATGAACTACTTGAAGGCAGGGAGTATTTAATTTTGTTCTTGTATTCCAGATCCAATCACATAATAGGTGCTTAATGAAAGATACTCATTGATTGAGCTATAATTTAAAATCAATTTCATGCTAAATGTAGTATTCTTATCTGAACAGATATAGGGAAAGAAATATCAGCTAAGGTACTTTTTCTAAGGGCAAAGCTGAGTCAATTGATAGCTTTGTTCCCTAAACAACAGAATTCAACCATATATATTTGAGTTTGAAATGAATTAATGAGAAGTAGTATATGGTGTAGTCATCCATTAGTGCTGCCATTTCCTTTTTAGGGGAGAATATGAGTTTTAACCATCAGTCTGTCCATACATCAGTACATCCCTTCATTTGTATATCATCTGCCAAAGATATTATAGTTGAATCACTTGTATAATCCATGTGAAGAGAGGCATTGCTGACAGAAGGAACAGCATGCAAAGATATGGAACCAGGTTATTTTGTTTGGGCAATAGAAAATCATCCAGTCTGGCTGGGATGTTGGGTGTGCATGAGTACATAATAGGAAACAAGGCAGAAAAGGGAATTTGGGTCTAGAATAGAGAGGACTTTGAATATCCGGCTAAGCAGTTTGAATTTTATCCAGTGGGCACTGTATGGCCAAGGAAAGAATTTGGACAGTGACATGTCAAAGCTGTCAATTAGGAAGGTTAATTAGGCAGCCGTGTGTAGTATAGATTGGAGCAAAGTGATGCTGAAGGTGGGCGGACTTATATAAAAGCAATTGAAATAGTTCAAGTGAGAGGTAATGAGGACTTGAACCAAGATTGTGGCAATGGAATTAGGAAGGAAGAAGTGAATGCAAGAAATATCAATGAGTTGCAATTGATAGGACTTTGTAACTGGATGGATATGGGAAGGGTAGAGAGAGGGAAGGGTTAGAGATTTCTCAAAGTTTCAAGCCTAGGTCAAAGGAGGAATGATATTGCCATTATAAAAGAAATTAATGTGAAGCTTCCAGGTTTGCAGTTTTCAGAATCTCAATTCTTTTTCTCTTTCCAAAAATTTGGATCTTTAATCATTGTCTACTGTCTTCCAGTGTCCTCCCATTTTCCATTATTTTTTAGATGACTGAAAGTGGTTCTGAGATCACCTTTGTAAGTTCTGTCATCCTACTGGGATGTAATTCATCTGCCTCTGGAGACTTGAACTCATTCTGAGTGGCAAGCATTTCATCCCAAGGCAATGCTGAGAGAGGAGCAAAGTGGGCAATGCAGTCAGCACAGTAGCCCAGTGGAAAAGCTGATGAAGTGAGCCATAGCTGGGACATTGGGAATGGGGCAGACTAGCATAGGAGAGAACTATCTGAGGTAAGTCAGGTGTGACCAACCACTGTCTTACAAATAACTCCTGGTTCCCTCTGTCGTGCACTCATCCTGACAGACTAGGTGCTGACTCCATGGACCTGCTGCCACAAACTCCTTCCCATTTCCCTGTTTGTCCCTCTGTATTTGGTTCTGTGAACTCTGATTGGACCCTTGTGTCAACCTTGGATTTTTCTCTTATCACTTTGGACTACAATGGCCTGCTTCCTCAGCAGGGTTCTTTCTTTTGATCTGCTGGCCTAAAAAGCAATTCATGTAATCTTCCTGGGAGTCCATTTCCTCATCTGTTAAATGAAGAGCTTGGAGTAGACAATAGAAGTCCCTTTGACTAACAATGTGATGAACTTAATGTGGTCCCAACCACAATATCATTGACATAGACATCTCTTTGACCTTGAAAAATGTGATGAATTTATGTGGTCCAGATTATGACAGCACTGGCATGGGGATATCCTTGTGTGGAAACTACTTTTACTCATGAAGATTAGCAATTTTTAAATTGCAATCTGGATTAAAGAGGTTTTGAGAGGCTGCTTTCTATGAGCTAACTCTCTCTTAGTTCTCCTATCTGTTGCTCCTTCCCAGTCTCTTTTGCTGGTTCTTTATCCACATCATCCTTAATAACTAGGGATGCCCCCTAAGGTTCTAAACTGGGCCTTCTTCTATTTTTTTTTAGTGAGGCAATTGGAGTTAAGTGGCTTGCCCAGGGTCACACAGCTAGTAAGTGTTAAGTGTCTGAGGCTGGATTTGAACTCAGGTACTCCTGACTCCAGGACCAGTGCTTTATCTACTGCACCACCTAGCTGCTCCTATTTTTTTTTTTTTTTTACTCTATATTATTTTACTTGATCTCTTTAGCTCCTATGGGGTTAATGATCATCTCTATGTATATGATTCCTAGATATGTGTTTCCAGTCCTATTCTTTCCCCAGATATATACATACATATACATATATGTATACATACACACATACATATACATGCATATATAATATCCAACCCTAATCTCTCTCCTCCCAGATACATATTTCCAACCCTACTTCTCTTGAGTTCCAGTCTGACATTATTAACTTTTTGGACCTCTTGAATTAAATATTCTATATGCATCCCAAATTCAACATTTCCAAAGAAGAACTTTTTATCTTTTTCCCCAAACCTTCCTCTACTTACAACTTTCATATTACTGTTGGCCACCATCTTCCCAGTCACCCAGTCTTGCCAACACAGTGTCATTCTAAAATCCTCATTCTTATCCCACATCTCTAACCCATTGCCAAATCTTGTTTTTACCTTTATAGACAATATATCTTCGTAGCATCTCTTGTATACATTTCTCCCTCTACTCCCACAGTCACTCTAGTTCAGGGCTTTCTCCTCCTCTGGAGTGGACTATTGCAACAGTAAGGTCAAGTCATGTCAACAAGTATTTATTAAGTGCATACTATGTGCCAGTTACAAAATTAAAAAACAACAACTAACCAATACCAAACAACCAATAAACAAAATATCAGTCCATGCTCTCAAGGAGTTCACAGGGTAATGGAGGAGACAACATGCAAATGATATACAAGCAAGATATACAGACATTTCTCGCTTACTCGTCTTTACATAAAGAATTCTGACAGAAATCTGCATTCAAAAAAACCCCACCTCTTTGAAATTTTATTATTTAGTATTGTGTTCTCTCTCCTCTCCTACTCCTAGGGCTCTGTGCTCTGTAACTTCTTCCCACATTCTCCTCCCCCACCAAGAAAAAACCCCACACATTAAAAAACCCTCCAGGTGAACATTTCAGAGTGGAGGCACAGAAAGACTGACACCACGGCCAGATGTGGGCTTGGCTCGAGACTTCTGCTTCTGAGAAAAAGGAGACTTTCCCTCTATTTTGCCCACTGCCAGTGTGTCTGCCTTTGCCTGTCTTTTCACAGGGAGGGATCTGCCACATCTTTCCACAGAAGTTGGATATCGAGTGTCTGTCCCCAGCACCTGGTGTTTCTTGTCCTCTATTGTCTGTGTCCGTGTCTGGCCCCAACATACCTGTCCCCCACTCTGTTCTTGCCAGGACTCTACATGGGGGGGTGGGGTTTGCTGTCCTCAGCTTCTATCTCCTCCTGCTCTCCGGTTCCTCCTCTGGCTACTACATGTCCTTGAACTGTGTGCTGGTCCCCTCCTTCCAGGGGTATGTGGACCCCTTCCTATCTCTTTCCCTTCCTCCATCTCTTGCCCACATCTTTGGTAATGCCCCTGACAAGTGAAGTCAACTCTGATGAATGAACATTTAATTAGGAGGTGTACTAAAAGTCTTCAGCTTCCCCTGCTGTGAAGTGGCATGATCAAAGGACTCAGCAGCCCCCAGAAATCTTTACAGGGGAATCCATATCCATCCAGACCACTTTGGTTGGTTTACTCCTTCATGAGCTGGGTCATCCTAAACTCTAATTGAGGGAAACAAGTAGAGGGACTCCTTTTTTTTTTTTTTGGTGTGAGGCAATTGGGGTCAAGTGACTTGTTCAGGGTCACACAGCTAGTAAGTGTTAAGTGTCTGAGGCCGGATTTGAACTCAGGTCCTCCTGAATCCAGGGCTGGTGCTCTATCCACTGCACCACCTAGCTGCCCCGAGGGACTCCTTTTGCTAGGGTAAGAACTTGCCCAGGCTGGACATTGTTTATGCTCTAAACAGAAGTTAGGTCTCCTAGTTCGGTGGGGTCTTGCCCAAGAGTGAAGAGCATATTCATTGAGGGTTAAAAGCAATCTTATCAGTCATGTCCTTCACAGATGACTTTATTTTTACTTTATTTTTTATTTTTTTAAGGGACAAGTTTTTTTTAAGTAATAAACATTTTTATTTATAGTTTTGGGTTCCAATTTTTATCCCTCCTTTTTTCCCTCCCCTCCCTGAGGCAGTAAGCAATCTAAAATGGGTTATACATGTATGATTATGTAAAATACTACCATATTAGTCATTTTGTACAAGAAAACTTGAATAAAAGAAAAAATGAAAGAAAGTGAAAAATACTATGCTTCAGTCTGTGTTTCATCAATATTTGTTCTTTCTTTGGAGGTGGATAGTATGTTTCATCAATAGTCCTTTGGGATGGTCTTAGATCATTGTATTGTTGAAAATATAGTTAAGTCATTCAGTTCTTCATCAAACAATATTGCTGTCTCTGTGCAATGTTCTCTTGGTGATGCTCACTTCACTATCTTTTCAGGCCTTTCTGAAATCATCCTGCTTGTCCTCTCTTATAGCACAGTAATATTCCATCACCATCATATACCACAGCTTGTTTAGCCATTCCCCAATTGATGGGTATTCTGTTGATTTCCAATTTTTAGCCACCACAAAAAGAGCTGCTATAAATATTTTTGTAAAATAGGTCCTTTTCTGTTTTGGGGGATGAGAAACTGACTTTTTAACAAGAGCTGGGCTTTAAAGAGGAAATTGAGAAGAAAAGCCTGGATCCTGATTTGATAATTGGTTATTAATGTAATCGTAAAATAGCAATTTCTCTCAGATTCTAGACTACCACAATAAAGCAAATATCAATAAGTGAATCACATGAATTTTTTGTCTCCCAGTGCATATATAAGTTGTGTTTATACTATACTTCTATCTATTAAGTGTGCAATAGCATTATGCCCCAAAACAATGTCCATACCTTCATTTAAGATACTTTATTACTAAAAATGCTAACTATCATCCAAGCCTTCAGTGAGTTGTAGTCTTTTTGCTGGTGGAGGGTCTTGCCTTGATATCGATGGCTGCTGACTGATCAGGGTGGTGTTTGCTGAAGGTTATGGTAACTGTGGCAATTTCTTAAAATAAGACAACAATGGAGTTTTCCTCATTGATTGACTCCCCCTTTAATGAAAAATTTCTCTGTAGCATGTGATGCTGTTTGATAGCATTTTACCCACACAAGAACCTCTTTTAAAAAAGCAACTGTCATTGCTTTATCAACTAAGTTTATTTAATATTCTTCAATACTGTTGTGTCTCCAGGAATAAGGAGACAGAAGCAGAGGGAGAGAGATGGGGAAATGGCAGATTGGTGGAGTAGGCAGAACACATACAACGGTTATTGATTAAGTTCACCATCTTCTATGGGCAAAGTTCATGGCATGCCAAAACAAAATAGTAACATCAAAGATCACTGATCATAGATCACCATAACAGATATAATAAATATGAAAAAAAAATTGGAAATATTGCAAGAATTACCAAAATGTGACACTGAGAATATTGTGAGCACATGCTCTTGGAAAAAAATGGTGCAGATAGACTTGCCACTACAATTGCACAATACAAGCCACAAATCTTCAATTTGTAAAAACAAAACAAAACAGTATCTATGAAGATCAATAAAGTGAAACACGATAAAATGAGTTATGCCTGTACAAGATAAATTGAGATAAGCTCAGAAAGAAAGTACTAGCATTAAGGGGGAATGGAAAAGATTTCTGGTAGATGGTGGGATTTTAGCTGGGACTTGAGGAAAACTACAGAAACCAGGAGATAGAGGAAGGAGAAATTTTCAGGCATTGGGGACAGCCTGTGAAAGAGCACAGAGCTGGGAAGATAGAGTGACAGATGTGAGGAACAAGCTGAAGGACAGTGTCACTAGAACACAGTTTTTGACAGGGAGTAAGATATAAGAAGACATAAAGAGATCAGATTATGAAGGGCTTTGAATGTCAAACAGGTTTTTAAAATTTGATCCTGTAAGTAGTAGGGACCTACTAGAGGTTATTGAATTGAATGGGTGACACAATTGGTTCCTGCTTTTGGAAGAAGACTCTGATAGCCAAGTGGAAGATGTATTGGAATGGCAAGAAACTTGAGGCAGAAACTAACCAGCAGGATATTACAGTAGTCCAGGCAAAAGGTGATAAGAACCTGCACCAGGGTGGCTGCAGTTGTTGAAAGAGAGAATAGATGTTATGAAGGTAGAAATGATGAGATTTGGCAACAGCTTGGATATGGGGTGGTGGTGACTGGAGATCGAGGAGCAAAGGATGACATTTAGATTGCAAACATAGGTCACTGAGAAGATAATCGTGCTCTCCACAATAATAGCAAAGTTAGGATGAAGGCAGTATTTGGGGCAAAGGATAATGAGTTCAGTTTTGGGCATGTCAAGTTTAAGATGTCTATGGGACATCCAGTTCAAGATGCCTAACAGGCATCCTGAAAGTCAGGAAGAGAGTTCAGAGCAGAAAAGTAGACCTGAGGATCATAAGCATAGAGGTGATAATTGACTCTTTGAGAGCTGATGAGATATCTAAGCATAATTAGATAGAAGGAGAAAAGAAGAGGGGCCAGGACAGAACCTTGGGAGATACCCACAGTTATTGGAAGTGATTTGGATGCCAGTAAAGGAGACTTAGGAGAGGTCTGAGAGGTGGGGGGAGAATCAGAAGATAGTAGTCTCATGAAAAACTAGGGAAAAGAGAATAACTTGATTTGCCTTGATAACCTTGTTAGGTAGGTGCTTATTTGCTCATTTTACAGATGAAGAAGTTGAGACTTAGAGAGATTAAGTGACTTGTTCAGAGTCACACAGCTAGGGAGCATATGAGGCAAGATTTGAATTCAGATCTTCCTGGCTCTATGTTCAATACTATCCATTTCTCCATCTGGCTGAAAGAAGAGAGGTGGGGAGGAGTTGAGCTGAAGAAGAAGACTAGAGGAGAAGGAGAAGATAATTGGTAAGATAAGGTAAGTAAAATAAGTTGGTAAGACATGGTAACAGGTTAAGGACAGAAAGGTTAGCAAACTGGGTCTAACTGCTGTCCAAATGTTAACCAGATGTTAACCAAGTAAATAGGTGATCAATGACTTGGCATGTCAGAAAGACAGTGTGTCTTTAGGGGAATTGCTAGCAAGAAAGACAAGGATGAAGGACATCACTCCCAGATAGTATGGTGATCATGATGGATTTTGCAGTGATTCAGACTAATTATGTGATATTTGTATTTCTGCCACAGCCAAGTGACTTCTTTCTGTATTCTAAGTATAGACTGGTCTCCACACTAGAAGCAAAAGTTTCTGTTATTCAGCATGTTAGATATTGCTCACAGCTTTATGTCATCTGCAATTTTGGAAAGAATGCCATTTATGTCTTCCTCCAACTCATCAATAAAAATAATAGGCAGCACTGCACCAAACACAGATACTTATGGAACTCTTCTGGAGAACTTCTTCCAAGTTGGAATTGAACCCCCTCCAAAATGCATCTCCACTCTCCAGGATATTGGAAAGAGAAAAATGTTCCTTCGAAAAAATGAAGAACGGCTCCAAAGTAAAACAAAGAAGAAAAAAGATCTGAGGAGGTAGAGAAGCACCATGACTTGTGTTGGGAGGCTGAAGATTGGCAGAATACCCCACTGAGGAGAAAGGAAGGAAGGACCACTCATCATTTAAAGCTGAGAAATAAAATATAAAGCCCTTTCTAAAGAGGAGGGAACTAGATACTCTAGAAGAAGCTACTTGTCTTCTAAGGAATGATGTGACTCCCTACATGTTGCTAAATAAAAGAGCATCCAGTAGGGACAAAGGAAAAGATATGAGTAGCAGTGGTCCATGCCTCCCCACTGAGGGGAGAAGATGAAGCTATTTGTTCAGAGATCTGCCTCATTCCAAGGGTGTGTATCCCAGACTTCACAGAGAACTTCCCAATACTTGTCAAAATGCATGATTATTTCTCATTTCTGATTATTCATGTGGGTATCACCAACAGAAGGAACCCAGAAAACATTTGTAAAAAATACAATATCTGGGGAAAGAACTGAAGAGCTGAGGAGCACAGGGGGCATTTTCATCCCTACTGCTCACTGAAGGCAAGGAATTCACAGGAGAAAGGTAGATTGGAGAAGTAAATAGCTGGGTAAGAAAATGGTGTCTTAGAATAGGCCATAGTATTTCAAGACCATGGCTTAAAACATAGGCATGACAAGTTTCTATTCAGGGTTGAAGTGCTCCTAAGAAGGGCTGTAAGAAAGAATTTTCTTGCAAATCTAATTAAAAAAGAAGGGGAAAGGAAAACATTGCCTGTGTTTATCTACCAAACTAGATAACATAGAGAATAGCTACAATAAAGGACAGCAGAGACACTCAGAAATATGTGGAAGATAAAAATCTATGAAGGGAGAACTTACATAGTATATAAATACACAAAAATATGGGTACCAAGCAAAACAAACTAGAGATCCTAATGTGTGGGGGTGGGATTTGACCTCCCAAATATCACTGAAACTTTGTGACATCAGATTCACTATAGGAATATATGACTGGAATAGTATGACTCATTTTACAAATTAACAGGATAAACAAAGGGGGAAGGGTGAATGGTATTGTATAATGAGAAAGGAAATTCATGTTATTAGGAAACTAATAGGGGTAAGCATGGTGGAGAGCCTTTAGGTAAAGAATAATGGAAACAGAAACAGAAGTGGTATTGTTGAAGTGTGTATTGAAGTACTGAAAGGCTATTGAAGTATTGAAGCAGTGTGCTGATAAATATTTCACAACTGGCTTTCTGAAAATGTGTGACATCCTTTAAAATTTTACTTTTATTATTATTATTATTTTCATTGTCACTTTCTTGAGTCTAGATAATGAATAAAACAATAAATCAAGCCCTGGTTTTATAGTATTTGCTGATTTCTGAGTTGTAAATGCTTACACTGAGCCAATTACAGCTGGCTCCAACACACTCCCTGAGTATACTATATACCACCTAAACAGAAAGAGGAAATGGATAAGGTATTTAGGAAATAGATCAAAAGCATGACACAGAAGCATAATATAATTCCGAGAGGGAGTTTAAGTATTCATATATCTGCTGGAGGTCCTTCCCCATCCCTTCTCTCTCTTTATCTCTCTCCACCCCGGTGCCTTCAAAGCAGAACAGTTGAGAATGCCTTGATTTGTCTTCATGATAGTAGAGGAAACAGTAAAGAGAAATTCTAGTCTGAATCTGATTCTTATTACTGGGGCAAAAAAGTGACTACTCCTTCTTAATCTTTGGGATAGATAGAGGGAACTGGAGCTTAATCTGACATGCCTCCTAGATTTGGGAGAGAAGACTTCAAAAATTTCAAAAGCAGGCATCTCCTATTTTGAAATTCTACAGGGCAAGTTAGACAAGGAAGGATGGGAAGTTCTCAGGAATGAAATTCTGAAGCCACAATCAGAAGTGATTCCAATGAGGAGGAAAAGGGGGGATTGTCTAAAGAGACCCAAATTATGTACTAAAGATCTTACAACCAGTTTGGAGTTTAAAAAAGGTGTGCAAAAAATGAAACCAGTGGAGTTCCAGAGAATGAATACAAACACATGATATGATTCTAAGACTATTACCTAGGGCCCTAAAGCTCAGGATGAGCTGAGGTGAGCAGGAAAGCTGGGACTAACAAAAGTTTTTTTTATGCTATATTATAGAATAGAAGAGGACTAAAGAATGGATTCGATGGATAAGGATTACTGATAGATGGGGAACCAGATAGACAGGGAACAATACAACTAGTCAACTCTAATTTTTCTTCATTCCCTCTCTCTTCCCTCTTACTGACTATGCTCTTTGGATTGAAAGATAAAAATGGCTAATGAGGAGTTGACACCTTTCATAAGAAAGAAACCATCTGGCTGGCCCAACCTAACTACATTCTAGGGTTCTAAATGGGGTACAATGGAAAGAATGTACATGCTTTTGTCCCAAAAGTGTATGTGCATATGTGTGTGTGTGAGTGAGTGAGTGTAATGGACCCCTTTGGCAACCTGCTGAAGCTTTCCCTAAATAGTGTTTTTACATGCATACAATTGAACACGTAGAATTATAAAGAAACTAATTATATTGAAATATAATCATCAAAATATAAGGTAAGTCAAATTCACAAACCCCAGGTTAAGAACAGAGGCTTTAAAGTAAAAGGAGCTGGGTCCAAATCCTGTCTCTGATATTCTCTTCTGTGACCTTGGTAAGTTCCTCAATCACCCTAAGTTTCAGCTTTCTCATTTCTATAAGGAGGGGCTTGGATCAGAAGGAGGCCTCTTTCAGCTCTATTCTTATGACTCTGTGTCATGTGATGGTTGAGCCACTGTTTGCAATTTTTGAAAGTCTGTCAGTCGATTAATATTTATTAAGTACCTACTATGTTCCAGGAATTGTGCTGAGTGCTGGGAAAACAAAAACAAACAAACAAGAAGCAACAAAAGAGGCAAAAAAAGAGACAAAAGACAGTCTCTGCCCTTATGGTGCTCACAATCTAATGTGGGAGACAACAAGCAAACAACTATGTACAATCAAACTATATACAGGATAAAAAGGAATAATTAATAGAGGAAAATCATTAGAATTAAGAGAGGTTGGGAAAGACTTCTTGTAGAAAATAGGATTTTATCTGGGATATGAAGGAAGCCAGAAGGTGGCCAGCAGGAGGGAGAGCATTCCAGGCATGAGCATTCCAGAGAAAATGCTTGGAATCTAAAGATAGAGCTTTTTCTGGAGAAACAAGGAGACCAGCTTTACTGGATCAAAGGGTATGTGCTGGGAGACTAAGGTGTAACAACATTCAAAAGATAGGAGGAGGGAGCAGCTAGGTGGCACAGTGGATAGAACACCAGCCCTGGATTCAGGAGGACCTGAGCTCAAATCCGGCCTCAGACACTTGACACTTACTAGCTGTGTGACTCTGGGCAAGTCACTTAACCCTCATTGCCCTGCAAAAAAGAAAGGTAGGAAGAGCCTAGGTTAGTTAGGAAGGGATTTGAATGCCAAACAAGATTTTATATTTGATCCTGTAGGGAGTCATTAGAGTTTATTGAGTAGGAGGGAGACATGGTGTTTGAAAGATCATGGAAACTCTTTGTAGCAACCAAAAATTGAAAACAAGGGGAATATCTATTGATTGCAGAATGCCTGAATGAGTTATGGTATGTGAATGTAATGAAATATGGTCATGTTATAAAAAACAATGAACATGAGGAATTCAGGTAAAATATTGAATGAATAAAAGAAGAGAGAAGACTGAATCAGTTAAGCAATATAGACAATGGTGTAATAATTTAAATGAAAGCAATAGTAATAATTCTTATGATTCTAGAAGGATTGCTTTCCTCTATACTGGTGTTAAGATGAACTGCAGAACTGGATAATGCATTGTTGGTAGAGTTGTGGACTGATCCAACAGTTCTGGAGAATGATTTGGAACTATGCCCAAAGGGCATACTCTTTGATCCAGCATACTACTACTAGGTCTGTATCCCAAAGAGATTTTTTTTTTAAGGGAAAAGGACCTATTTGTAAAAAATATTTAGAGTTGCTCTTTTCATGGTGACAACGAACTGGAAATTGAGGGTATGTACATTAATTGGGGAATGGCTGAACAAGTTGTGGTCGCTGATTGTAACGGGATACTGTTGTGCTATAAGACAACATGAGCAGGCTGTTTCCAGAAAAACCTGGAAATACTTACATGAGTAAAGTGAGCAAAATAAAGAGAACATTGTACACAGTAACAGCAACATTGTGCAATGATAATTATGATAAACTTAACTCTTCTCAGCAATACAATGATCGAAAACAATTCCAAAGGATTCATGATGAAACATGCTATCTGCCTCTAGAGAAAAAACTAATGGAGTCTGAATACAGACTTAAATATACTGTTTTTCACTTTCTTTCCTTCTTTCATTTCTATTCTGGTTCAAGTTTTCTTCTACAAAATACTAATATGGAACTATATTTTACATGATTGCACATATATAACCTATATGAGATTGCTTACCACTTCAGGGTGAGTGGTGGAAAGGGAGAAAAGGATAGAATTTGAAACTCAAAACTTAAAAAAATACATCTGAATGTTAAAAATTGTTTTTACATGCAACTGGGGAAAAGTAAAGTATTATTTTAAAAAAAATTAAAGGTTGAAAAAAATGGGGCAGCTAGGTGGCACAGTGGATAAAGCACCGACCCTGGATTCAGGAAGACCTGAGTTCAAATGTGGCCTCAGACACTTGACACTTACTAGCTGTGTGACCCTGGTCAAGTCACTTAACTCTTATTGCCCCGAAAAAAAAAGGTTGAAAAAAAATATTAACTGCTGTCCTCTATGACTTCTGCCTAAAACTCTCCACCTCCAAATGCAGTTGTACTTGCCTCTATTTCTTTCTTGCTCCCACCAATTCTGGGTTATGATGACTTCCAGGCCACATAACCCCACTCTCTCCTCCTTGCTAATCTGCTAATCTATGGTGGAGTGGTAGCAGTTAACATAGCCCATCATTCAATTAGTAATAACTTCCTTATGCATACACACAGTATCCAGAAGAATCTCTCTCACCCCTACCCTTCAGTGGCTCACTTCTCATAAGAACCCAGTCCATGCTGTAATAAGCAGTATCTTGTTCAACTGCCTCCAAGTCTGCTCTTATGTCTCTTGGGTTGCTGCCCAGGTTTGCATTTAAGAATTCATTATTTCCCCCCCCCCCAAATTCCAGAGGGTTGACATTTTCTTCTTTCACTATGACTCTAGCCTTGACCTTTTAGGTCTTCAAGGTTTTTTTGTGTCTTAAAGAATTCATCTCTTTCAGGATCTTCAGCCAATTTCCTCATTATGCCCTACAAGAAATAATAGTCTGTAGTTGGAGTAATTCGAGTGAGAATGCATAAAGGCTAGCACATTGGCAGGTGAGAATGACAATATTGATATGTGTCACTGCTGTCATCAACCAAGTCTGCTGCTCACTTTGCAAAGGAAACCAGGAGCATTGAGACTGAGACGCTGGTCATTAGGTTTGATTTGGTTTTTGCCCCTTTGGGTTCTTTCCCTTCCCCCAAATGCTTTTATTTTATTGTAGGAAAATTATTTTAATGCTTTGGCAAAACCATTAAATTATTCAGAGACTGGTGATTTTCTTCAAGTTTGTTGCCAGATCAAATATTCATGAAGTGTGGATCTGTAGGTACATTTCATAGATGGGATACAAGTGTGAACACTAATGCTTCATCACAGCTCTGCTGACAGGTCTCCAAGTCAGAGAGCTTAGGGCTTAGCATTCATGCAAAGAAAGCCCTCTGTATCTTAGCCTTCTTTTCAATAGTATCCACCTTTCCCCCTTCTTGACCCTGAATACTTGACACTTAATGATGTGGTCTTCTTGACAATCACTGGGGCTTCAGTACACCTTTCATCCTCCATGGTGTTTCCAGCATCACTTCCAGTAAATTTTTAATGAACCTTTCAATTATGGACTAAAGAACAATTGCCAGAATGCACCCTTGCCTCATACTAGCACTTAGATAGGAGTGAGTTTTTAAGATAGCACTTAGTATCCACAATGTTGTCATGATCTTTGGGAATGTACTTTAAGGTTGATCTTAATGACCCTATTATGATGTGCTTTGTATTCTTTGTGA
Organism: Dromiciops gliroides; assembly: GCF_019393635.1. NCBI lineage: Eukaryota > Metazoa > Chordata > Mammalia > Microbiotheria > Microbiotheriidae > Dromiciops > Dromiciops gliroides. The sequence continues at coordinate 240,951,275 of NC_057861.1, read as the reverse complement.
TCAGATGCTCTAACTTTTATGAGATTGCGGAGAAGGGAATTTCTGGATTTGGACTATCTGGTGGTGTTCTTGTTTTGATGACTGTATGAAGCTGCCTCTACAACCACTCAAAATCTTGGGTTTGCTCTCTGTGCTGAACCAGCAGGGTAGTGAGGAAGAGAAAGTGCTTTTGTAATTGGAAGTGCAGTCATGTGGAGGAGATGTTAAACTGGTGTCCCCTGTGAATAATCTGGTGGAAATGTAAGGTCCTGTGGCACATTTCCCAAAATGGTATGGACATGACATGTTGTCCTGGCCAGTGCTTGCTTTTACCGGCAAAATAAATTAAATTGCTCTAACTGTGAAGGAGCTATGTTTAATATTAATTGTGGCCACCATTTAATTCAATAAATGAGCTATCTGTATTTACATAATCCAAATGGAGAACACAGCTTCAAAAATGTAGGTAGAAGATGTTCTAACTATTGAGCAAAAAATAGTGCAACTTCTCCAGGAAGCCTTTTCTTTTCCTGCACTCCCCCCCCAGCTGCTCATGCCATCTCCTCTAACATTACCTTCCATCTATTCTGTATTTATCTTGCATGTTTTGATTTATGTGTGTTATCTCCCCCATTGGAATGTAAGTTCCTTGAGGTCTGTTTTTGACTTTCTTTGTACCTCTAGACTTTACATAGTGCCTGACACATGTAACATTGCTTAGTAGTGCTTAATAAGTGCCTAATGATGGATTGATTCATTGAAATCACCAGATAATTGACCAGATGAAACATAGTCTCTCTTTCAACTTGACCCCTTTGATAGTTCACATTTCTCTGTCTCTGACACAATAACTTTGGAAAGAGATGGTTTGATTTTGATTGAATTTGATGTACTGCCAGGGTATGCTTCACATTTGTTTTGTGGGGAACTTGACTACATTAAAATGTGTGTCCAGTCTATAAAGATTTTCAAAGGACATAACTTTTGTAATTTCAAACAGATTTTAATGAAATTAGTATGTGTAGAGAAGTTACAGAATTATAGAATTGCATTGATTGAGGTCTAGAGTTCACTGATTCATTAGTATTGTGTGGGCTGAAAGGGTTGTCTAAATCAAATTCCATTCAATTAGATGATAATTATTTAACTTATAACAGAAATATACACTCTAATTTGAATCAAAATGGAGATATGAACAATTTTGGAGCTAGACAATAGAAGAAGACATATCTCATTATTTTTGTTTTGAAGGGAAAGCATAGTCTGAAATTTTTGCCCTGCCTGAATAGAAAAATGGTTGTTATTTAATAATTAACATTTGACAAGTGCTAAGTGTTTAAGCTGATTGGGTGGGAACTGCCATTGATTTTAAATCAAAACAACAAGTTTAGGTTGGGTAGCCATTATTGCATTTATGCTGAAGCTACATTTTAGAGTTCTTCAAGTGTTCAAAGATTTAATTCTATTTGACTTAATGAAGGCAATGGTTTGGCTAGTGTTTTCCTATACATTTCCATTTTGATGGAACTGATTCCTCTGTGCCAAAGTGGATGTTCTTGGATAGTTTATCATAAATTATGATATATTGAGGCTTTTTTGGGTAGGGATTGTTAAATTTGGTTCTTGTTTAGTACACTTTGCCTGATAAGCATGGGTGGGCCTAGTAATTTATCAAGGTTGTAAGGCTAGAGAAAACAGCATGAGGATATGGCCAATTAGGTTAGATTTGATGGTACCATATTGGAAGCATTTCTCTGTCACCAAAGGAGTAAGAGAGGGTTGCATAATAAATCCAAATGTTTCCAAGTGAAAGCAAAACAAGAAAATTGGCTTATTGTGTCAGAATATTTACCCAAGATCTGCTTTTTTAATACAGTACTATCTTAAATCCAAAATACTTGAGGCAAGTTATGATGGAAATCATTTTATAACTATTTAAGAACCTTATGCTATGATGCATAGTTTTTTAAAATTGACATATAAACTATGATTTTAGTATCTCCAAGTCCTTTCAATGAAAAAAAAAGCAATCTTCTATGTTAGAGGTCTATGTCAGGAATCAGACTTAAAACTTCAGGGCACCCAAAGAAGTCAGGAAAGGAACCGATTAAGTTCATTTCAATCTGTCTAATGGGAAGGGGAAAGTTAGAATGATTTAGGAAAGCTAGATACCAGTGAAAACCCCTTTTGGAAAGGGATTTCACAATGAGGATGTGCAAATACATAGTATGACAATCTGTACATAGTAGGATAATTTTACTATTCTTTGGTTTTGCCCTTGAGGGAGACTGACTATAAACAAATGATTGAGTGAGATAGACAGATTGACAGAGACAATAAATGTGAGCACAGATCAGTCCTTTCTGTTCTATTAGAGAAGTATCATAATTAAAATAGTAGCTACTATAGATCATGAAATACAACAATTTCTGGAGAATCATAATTCTTTTTCTTTTTTTTTTAGTGAGGCAATTGGGGTTAAGTGACTTGCCCAGGGTCACACAGCTAGTAAGTGTTAAGCGTCTGAGGCCAGATTTGAACTCACATATTCCTGACTCCAGGGCCAGTGCTCTATCTACTGTGCCACCTAGCTGCCCCGAGAATCATAATTCTTGATGACCCTAAAAATTAAAAAATCTCCTTGACAATATCCATAAATTATACTATAGTAACAACCTGAGAAATGAAAAAAAAAAAGTTGTGTACTGGTCACATAAACAAATTGATTAGATAAGATGACATTCAGTTGCTCTGGTATTTGTGAAAAGTAAAAAAAATAAAAAGTATACTGTTAGTAATAATAATTTCAATGGACTGACAATGAAAGGATTCTAATCTGTTGACAAAGAAGTAGATTACAGGTGTGGTATATAGCATGGAATTTCAGATATGACCAGAGTGCTGATTTGTTTTCCTTAACTGTAGTTATTTGGAAGTGACTGACATTTTCCTTAAAAAATAATTTTTTTTCTTCTAAAAGATAAAATATTTCTTTTAAAAGAGAAATAGAAAGCCTCAAAGAAGTTACATAGATTTTTCTCTAGAAAATTTATTGAATGTCATGTATAAGAAAAACATAAATTAAGCATGTTAGTGAGTTGCAATTTGCATGGTGATGAAATTGTGTTTTTCAATGAATTATTAAAATATTATCATTTTATTGTAAAAATAAAATAATAGCCACTAATAAGGGCTTTAGGCATGAAGCTGTCTGGAGGCTCTGAAACAGTGCTATTTCTGTGTTTACATTGAGAAAAGGTTTTGAAGAGAAGGTTCAAGGGGTGTCAGCAGGTGATTCTCCTCTAAGGCATTAATTTGATTGAAAATTGTTAAGATTGGTGAGAAGGTACCTAATTGTACCTTAAATTTTGTACTTTACACATGTAGCAATTACAGATTAGTTTGTGGTATATTTGTGCTTCTAATAAGGATATTTAAATAGGAAGAGCATAATGAGTGGAATCATATGTCCCCATCATGTTACTTACAGTCATGACTGTGGGCTGCCTGTCTGTTCAGACTATGAAGCCATGTACCAACCTGCCACAGCCCTGTTAGTAGCAACTTATCCACATTTCAGGCAGAGGTCTAAAAGGTACTAGTTTTCCAAACCTCAGACTATAAAATTATGGGTATTATGAAATTAATTTTATGAATAATGACTGTCCTTTATAACTATGTTCTGGAGACTATTAGGAAACTATGGACAAATGGTCACCAGTCATCAAAGTTCTGTAGACTAATGATTAGGGGAAAATGATTGAGATTATGGAATATCACTAGGGAAACTACATTCTTTCAGATAGGATTCTAAAGACCCTTATTTGAGATAAATTATGCAAATGAAAGCTCCTACCTTGTTTCTAATTGTTCACTAAAGTGTATAAAAGTCGGGGGGGAAAGGTCAATATCATGAGCTAACTTGCTGAAAGGATGAAGAGAGAAAATGCTGGAACTATTTGACAGAGATTTTCAAGCAAAACAATATGGTTCTTGGGCATTGGCAATGTATAGCTCAACTAGCTATAGGGAAATTCGAAGTAGACCAGCCCATTTGGATCAAGGACCCATGAAACTGAGTGAACTATGGAAACTGGCCCACCAAGAAGGACTAAGAGAGATTATATATGGATATAGTGTAAAGAAAACTGAAAGTCTCAGACTGGGCTTTGCATCAATCAGAGCATATGTAAATAAAAAAGGCAATGATTTGTATGGTATGAATGGATTCTCAAGATGAACTTTTCTACATGGGGGAATTCACCAGTAGAATTCAAGGGGTCTTTCCTCCCTTCATTTCCTGACTTTTCTAGAGCATTTGCCTAGGCATTCTCTGCCTGCTTCTAATCAATTTGTGGGAGTTCTGGGTGACCAGCTTCTGGTCATGTATGTCTCATCCACTGAGATGGATGCTGAGGTGGAAGAGATGAAGATATAGGGTGCCATACCTGGTAGCAGGGAGAGATTTTTCTGGCTGATAGCTTCTTTTTGAATGTAGCCTTCCAGCATGTATGATGTGACTTCTGTGCGGGGTGATAGACTGACATATTCTACCTAGGCATAATGGTATCAAGGGCCAGCACTTCAAAATGAGTATGGGACCAACTAGCTTGGCTTGTACTGGTGTTCTTGGCTCTCTCCCTCTCTTATGAGTTTGTTTTCTCTAGCATCAACCCTTAAAAGACTAGAGCCTTCTTAACACTTACTAGCTGTGTGAGCCTGGGCAAGTCACTTAACCCCAATTGCCTCACTAAAAAAAAAAAAGACTAGAGCCTTGAACATTGAAAGATCTGCTGGGCATTGGCAATGTATAGCTCAACTAGCTATAGGGATAGAAGCTGGTAGCTTTGCCTTCTCTGGTACCTAAGCAGCAGAGGGAGAGAGGGTGCTTAAGCAGTGGCAGGAGAAGAATTAGTACTGCAAAGAGGCCATTGGAAAGAACAAGCTCAGCTATTTGATCAGACAATGCCAATGGAGGTGAAATGTAACACAGTTAATTAGCAGTCTTGCAAAAATGGTTTTATATTCCAATGAGGCTTGAATATTATCCTCCCAGCTAACTATACTAATAGTAATAAGTTAATATACTGAATCCTGTTTAAATCATTCTGTTAATGCATGTGGTGATTCTTTTACCCTTATTATTGCTTTTGGGATGGGAATAAATGACTTGCCCTAAACTTGATTCGCACTGGGTACTTCTTTTACTTCCTTCTTTCTGAGTAACCCTTTAGACTTTGGGGTTATAACTATTACAATGAGCAGCTTTCCTCAGAAAGCCAAGGTTGGGGGTAATGAGCTAATAATGAATGTGGAAATAGAAAGTCTACTTCCTTTACTGAGAAACCAGACTTTCCCAGGGATGACCCTGGGCAGACCATGATGGCTAGGTAAAGAACAGGAAGAACAGTGACTTTAGCTTCTATGTTAGACTAGACTCTTCAAAAGGGAGAAATCTTTCAAAACAAGAAAGTGAATGTAAGCTCCTAATAAGAGGACTTTGTTATTATTTTTGTCTTGGTAGCCTCTATGACTAGCACCCATGCCTTGAACACAGTAGGTATTTGAAGTCACAGAACCTAGGACTGAGTTTGTATGTTTCTGCCCTAATATCTGCAAACACATATTTATAACATGTTCACATTTTCTTCTATATGAATTAGAGTTGTGGAGTAGTAGTAGGTGGCATAGTAGATAGAGTACTGCACTGAAGTCGAGAAGTTCTAATCTCTTCTCAAACACTTCTTAGCTGTGTGACCCTTGGCAAGTCACTTACCTTGCATCTCAGTTTCTTCATCTGTAATATACAGATAGTAATTAGGCATGACTTCCCATCTGTCTGTCTCAAAGGAGGGTAGCTTATGAGTAGAAAATGTTTTTTTAATCCATGAAAGGGAGAATAAAGTTCAACAGTAATATTAGCTGTTTACAGTAATCAGTTTTCTGGGTTAAGCTGAAGAGATGGAACACATTCATGACCTATATGAACTATTGAACTGTTTTAGAGTTCCAGGGACTGGAAAATGCCTAAGAGAACAAATGGCTGGCCCTTGTCCCACCCAAAGCTAAAACCAAGGAATACATCCATCGTAGGGTAGCCTTTCTCTTTCCCTCGATTATGTACACAAAGTGTATCCTGGAAGCTTGCACTTACAAGGTTGTGTTCAATGATGCAGTTTTTTATCTTTGAATATAGAATGGACTCAATTATTGAATGATAACAAACGTGTTTCTCAATAGAGAACTGAGGGCACAACTCAATTCAAAAGGCATGTATTCACTATTGATCAGAGAAATGCAAATTAAAACAACTGAGATATCACCTCACCCCTATCAGAGTGGCAAATATAACAACAAAGGAAAATATTGCATGTTGGAGGGGATATGGGAAAAATGGGACACTAATCCCACTGTTGGTGGAGTTGTGAAAAGATTCAACCATTCTGGGACAGCAATTTGGAACTATGCCCCAAAGGCTATAAAACAGTGTATACCCTTTGATCCAGCTAGGTTTATATCCCGAAGACATCCCCTCAAAGAGAAAAGATCTATTTATACAAAAGCATTTATAGGAGGTCTTTTTGTGGTGCCTAAGAATTGGAAATCAAAGGAAAGCTCATAAATTGGGGAATGGCTAAACACGCTGTGGTATATTACTGTGATGGAATATATTATTCTATAAAAGAAATGACAAGCAGGATGATTTCAGAAAGTCCTGGAAAGACTTATATGAACTGATGTATAGTGAAGTGAACAGAACCAGGAGAACATTGTGCACAGTGACAGCAATACTGTTTGATGAAGAACTGTGAATGATGGGGCAGCTAGGTGGCATAAGTGGAAAAAGCACCAGCCCTGGATTCAGGAGGACTTGAGTTCAAATCCAGCCTCAGACACTTGGCACTTACTAGCTTTGTGACCCTGGGCAAGTCATTTAACCCTCATTGCCCTGCAAAAAAAAAAAAAGAATTGTGAATGACAACTATTCTCAGCAATACAATGATCCAAGATAATCACAAAGGACTAATGACAAAGTATACCATCCACCTCCAAAGAAAGAAGTGATATTGATTGACTACAGACTGAAGTATGTTATATTTTTTGCTTTCATTTTTTCTTTTATTTGAATTTTCTTATACAAAATGGATTAATATGGTAATGTTTTACATAATTGCACATGTATAACCTATATCTGATTGTTTAGTGCCTGGGGGCAAGGGGGAAGGGATAGAGGGATAGAATTTGGAACTCAAAACTTTAAATGAATTATTATTATTTTAAAAAGCATTTATTAAGTGCCTACTATATGTAAAGCATTGTACTAGGAAGTACAAAGATAACAGTGAAATAGTCTTTTTTTCTTGAGGAGTTTATATTCTAATGGTGGAATACTATCTACATGTGCATAGATAATAGAAAATAAATAGAAATGAAATACTGGTACAGAAATAGCACTAAAAACTGTAGATCAGGAAAGGTCCCCTAGAAGAGACCTTGAGATGGAAAATAGAGTGTTACATATGTAATGGAAGTAGACTGTGTAACAGACCAATGAGCCCAGTCCTTTATGAGAATTCTCAGATTTCTTAGCTGACATAATCCACACATGGAGTTTGGAGCATGTGAACCTATTCTATGACTGGTTCTGATCTGCTAAGCACAGATGGAAGAGGAATCTCTTGTATATGGAGCTAGGGTGCATTCAAGAGGTTTGGGCCTTTCCTTGGTCTGACTTTATTTTGTCTGGCATTTTCAGATGAGGAGCAAGGGCTAAACCCTCAGTGGGGAAAGAGGAATCAGTCTTCTACCTCCACAGTGCCCACATGAGGGCATGACCCTGCTGGTGCTTCTGTCACAATTTTATCTATTATTTTTTCTTTTAGATGAAGAGGATTAGAGATGGCTATGACCTTGTGAGCTCTGAAGGGTCAGAAGAATGGGACACCAAGAAGTCAGTCTGACACTGAAGTTCCCAAGGCAAAACTTTGGGATTGAGACCAGTGGTAACTGAGGTGCCTGCTCACTCAGTGGCAATTCAACATTTGGATCTGAACTGTATGAATTCTGATCTCATTCTCCCCAGGGACTGATGTAGGGTGCACCTCCCAGATTTTGGAAATGGGGTGGAGAACATTTGCATTTCTATGTTTTCAATATCATTTGAAGTAAATAGCTCTCAGAAATCTCATTGAGTAAATGGAACCAGGGTGTCATATTTTAGTGACAAATAGGGGAGGCACATTTAAAATGGGGGCTTGAGCCTTTAACAGAAAAGAGACAGTCCAACCCCTCAAGGTTACATCTAGAGCCCAAAGGAGAAGATGTACCTGACTTTGCTCTGGGAGAGTGAGTTTTGCTCTAGCTATAATATAAGCATGATAAGTACTATAATATCAATCTGAAAAAATATGTTAGAGCCAAATTATGAAGAGCTTCAGATGCCAAACAAAAGCTTCTTTATTTTCTTCTAGAGACATAGGAAACCGCTGAAGCTTTATGAATAGAACAGTAATGTGGTCAGACCTGTGTCTTTTGGAATATCAGTTTGGGCTGATGTGTGAAGGACAGATTGAAGCAGAGGAGAAAACTGGAAGCAGAGACTATTAGGAGGCCATTTCAATCCTTCAGGTGAGAGGTGGTGAGGGTCTGAACTAAGGGAGTGAGAATATGAGAAGTGACTGGAATGGGAGAAACATAGATGACAAGTGTATTTGACTTTTAGCGATGCAATCTGCCTAAGTAGACAGAACAACATCTTAGAAACCTAAAGGCTATGAGTTTGGCTGCTGATTGCCTTTGTCCAAGTTGGTTAATTTCAGTGTGTCCCAGTTTATCCATTTATAAAATTTTTCTTTTCAAAACATTTTTATTAATACTTTTTATTTTTATATTACCTGTATTTCTCACTAAATAATTCCCCTGGTGCTATATAAATGCTTATTCTTTCTTGTTCTTTCTTTCTCGTCTTCCTCATCACCAACCATCACTAATTTTAAAAAAAGAATAAAAAGATGGAAAAAAGTTAGACAAAATTATCTGTAGTGAGAAGGCTCTGGCTCACTCCCCCAAATCCAGGCTGCTCATCTCCCCTCTCAAAATTCTAGAGGTACCCTGACAGGGTTGAAGGGGTCTTTCTCTAATGTTATCAGTTTAAGCTTCACTGGTTGTGTTCCTTTCACTGTTAGGTGCCGGTTCATTTAATCACTTAACATCAATTAACTTTTTTTTTTAGTGAGGCAATTGGGGTTAAGTGACTTGCCCACGGTCACACAGCTAGTAAGTGTTAAGTGTCTGAGGCCGGACTTGAACTCAGGTCCTCCTGAATCCAGGGCCGGTGCTCTATCCACTGCGCCACCTAGCTGCCCCAACATCAATTAACTTTTACAAAGGGATTTCTGTTTTAAAGATACAAGCAAGATTGATGAAGTTGTAAACTGATTCTGTATAGCAATTTGGAATTACGGCCAAAGGGCTACAAAACCATGCAAACTCTTTGACCTAGTAATACCACTACTAGATCTGTATCCAAAAAAAGATAAAATCCCCAAAGAGTTGAATTACAAATTGAGGAGATGCCCATCAATTGGGGAATGGCTGAAAAAATTATTGTATGTGATTATGATGGAACACTATTTTGCTATCAGAAATGATGAACACAATGCTATCAGAAAAACCTGAAAGACTTACATGAGCTGATGCGAACTGAAATGGTACTGTAACACAATAACGACAATATTGTAAGATGAATCAGTTGTGAATGACTTAGCTATTTTCAGCAATACAATGATCCATGACAACTCTGAAGGACTTAAGATGAAAAATGCAATCCATCTCTAGAGAAAGAACTGATGGTGTCTGAATACAGATTGAAGCTTAATTTTGTAGTTCCTTTTTCTTATTTTTTTCTTTTCTTTTACAACCTGACTAATGTGGAAATATTTGCATGACTATACATGCATAACTTATATTGAATTGGTTTGCATTCTTAAGGGGAAGTGGGGAGGGAGAGGAGGAAGAGAATTTGGAACACAGAGTTTTTAAATAACATTAAAAATTGTTTTACATGTAATTTGGGAAAAATAATTCTAAAGAAATGGAAAAAAATAAAAAGAAATTAAGAAATAATGTTTCTCTAGCCTATGAAAAAAGATATAAGCAAGACCATAAAGCACAGATATTTCCCCAACACCTGGGTTGGCCAACACGTCCCCCAAGTCTTCTCCAATACCACATCCATTTTTTTTGGGGGGAGAGGTGAACTCATGCTTGGCATTGCTGTTTTTCTTTTGTGTTTTGAAGAGGACCATGATATCAGGAGGTACATGTCATGACTTACAGTGAATTTGAATTTAAGTGAGGAGGTCTGTGCAAAGTCACCACTTCACTCCCTCCTCCAGAGCCATCGGGTTCCAGGTGCAAGATATATATCAAGGATGACTGGAGATGGCCCTAGATGTTTGAGGCAATCGGGGTTAAGTGATCTTGCCCACAGTCCCACTGCTTATGTCAAGTGTCTGAGGCTGGACTTGAACTCAGGTTGTCCTGACTCCAGGGCCAGTGCTCTATCTACTGTGCCACCTAGTTGCCCACATTCTTAGCATGGTTTTTCACATAACACTGGCCAACCAAGTTCATGTCAAGATGTGATATGACTGCCAGATGAGTCCTCATCTTAGATATTTCTGAACTGGGTCCTGGAGATCACTCTTTGCTCCTTGGGATGTTGATGCTGAGCTAGCTGCAAATCCAGAATGGACTTGGACTTTGGGAGGCTAGCCCTTTTGAACCTTCAAAAGTCACATTGTGGCACTTTCCAAATTTTCCCCCTAAAACAAAAGAACAAACACTAAGCAGGTAAAAAACTCAGGCTTGTATTCACATGCCACATGTCAGCCTTTGTGAGAAGAGAAGGACCAAGGCTTCTCCCTTCATACCATTGTCTCTCAGCAAAAGAGTAGAACCATTAGAAAACAGCTTATTCCATTAAAGACTATCAAAATGAGAATGACTAAGAATCTGGCTGTTTTTCAAAAAACATCCCTTAGTTATGGTTACACACTCAATTGAAAAGGCTTCTCCAAACCATGTGGTTATCAGACCAGAACCAGTTACAGAATATCTATGCATGCTCCAAGGTCTATCTATGGCATTTTTATGACAAATGTCTCTCCTGGAAGCAGGATCTTCAGCCTTGCCACATGGGGAGGGATGGAGGAGTAGAAACATGCTTTTATAATGCCCCTGCTATGAGGCACTCTACTAAGTACTTTGCAAATATTATCTCATTTTTTCCTTAGAACAGCCTTGTAAGGTTGGTGATATTGTCTTCAATTATAGATGAGGAAACTGAGGCAGATAGCAATTTAAATCTCCTTCTTCCCTAAGGTGCTAAGCAATCAGATATAGGTTATACATGTGCAATTATGTAAAGCATTACCATATTAGTCATTCTGTATAAGGAAACTGGAATCAACATCAGTTCTTTCTTTGGAAGTAGATAGTATGCTTTATCATTAGTCCTTCGGGATTGTCCTGGATCATTGTATTGCTGAGAATAGTTGAGTCATTCACAGGTTTTCATTAAACAATATTGCTGTCATTGTGCACAACATTCTCCTGGTTCTGCTCCTTTCACTATACATCAGTTCATATAAGTCTTTCCAGTCCTTTCTGAAGTCATTCTGCTTGTCATTTCTTATATCACAATAATATTCCATTGCAATCATATATCACAGCTTGTTTAGCCATTCCCCAATTAATGAGCATTCCTTCGATTTCCATTTTTAGCCACCACAAAAACAGCTGCTATGAATAGGTCTTTTTTTCTTTTTTTGTGATGTCTTTGGATATAAACCTAGCGGTGGTATTGCTAAATCAAAGGTTATGCACAATTTGATAGTTCCTTTGGGCAGAGTTCCAAATTATGTATCAGGACTTAAACTTTTTCCATCTGCAACCCCTTTTTGCCTGAGAAATTTTTATTGTGACCCCAGGTGTATAGGTATATAAAATCGATATACCTAAACTTTTATTGTTGGCAAATTTGTTGTGACCCCTACATTCAGTTACATGTGGTGTCTCGACCCACAGTTTAAGCAGCTTTGATTTAGAGGGAATGTTTGCACTATTCACGGAGAATCTATGGGATTGTGAGAGTTTGTCCTTTTGGAAATCACTGGCTTTGGAGCTTCGATGTGGTAGTCACCATTGCGTTTACTCTTCTGAAGAAATGTTCATCTGTGATCTGGGAAAAGGTAGTAAAAAAAACATCTGTCTTTTTCTTGGGTTTTCAGGTATCTTCAGAAAAGGGAACAAGAGTGTGTCTAAACTTTTAGAAACAGTCTCTCCCTCAGGACGACTTCTGGAGGGAGTTTCTAAACCAAAGCTCCTAGCATTTTCAAAAGTTTCCTAGAACCATGGGGAGAGAGCGGATGGTGCACACAGAGCTGCCAATGTGGCATTCAAGTTTCCCTTTCAGAAGGGTTAGATGAGCCAGCTTCTTGGGATAGCCGCCTGCTGCTATGGGATGACACAATGTCACCAGTGGTGTTGAAACGTCCCTGACTAAACTGAAGTTGGATGGCCATCCCAGGGAAGGCTATGCAGTGTAAGCAAGGGTGGGCCAAATGGCCACTCTGTACAGCCAAAGGCTGCCTGGATCACTAGTTCACATAAGCTCAGGCTCAGCAGGATAAGCCACTGGCATTTGTTCAGTGGAGAGAAAAAATAAAATAAACTTTGTGTGGAAAGTGATAACCCTGACATTTCAATATATTTACTGCAATGATGTTTCCTAGAATCACAGAGTACAACAAATTAGAATTATAAATACCATCCAATTTTCCTAACAGCACTTGTGAGTTATTAGTTGAAATCAAATCACCTTAGTCAATCAAAGGCAGTCAATTAAATGCCACTGTGCTTTGCTTTCCCTGAAGATCTGAAAAATACCTCTCATTCTGATGGAACACCCTAGCCCCAGTGTATATCAGTGGCTAAATATTGTTCCGTAAATATTAAGAGCAAGCCAATGATGATTGAGACTTCTAAACACTGTACTTAAAACCTGGTTACTTTTTTTTTGAGTCTTGGGCCTAGAAAATCATGCAGCATTTAAAGATTTGAAATAGTTTTGACAGATAGAGACATATTTGTGACTTCAATGGGATAGGAAATTCCTGGTTAAGGAAACACAGGTCAGGCATTTTTTTCTGCAACTTATAGTCTTATAGAATTGGCCTTAGCATGTATAGGTTAAATGACCTGTTCAGGATCACCTAGCCAGTGTACTTAAGGAGCAGAACTTGAAACAAGGTCTTGGTTCTTCATCCGTTATGTCATTGCTTGGAAGAGAATAAAAACCTAAAATCATCCTCTGAACACTGAAAAAACTATTTTCATTGTCAGAAGGCTATATTCACACATGTAAAGATGGCGTAGTATAATGAATGAATGAATGAATAAAGGAGTTTTTATTAAGTGCCAGGCATTGGGCTAAATTCCTGGATTCCAACAGAGTAGTGAAGTAATCCTGTCCCTCAAGGGTTTGTATTTTAACAAAGCAAGGGTTTCTTAATCTCTTTTGTGTCATGGACTCCTTTGGCAGTAATTTGAAGCTTTTGGTTCCTTCTTCAGAATAATTTTTTTAAATGCATAAAATAAAATACATAGGATTACAGATTAAAACAATTATATTGAAGTATGGTTATCAAAGAGCTAAAAACACACACACACACACTCACAAGTTCACAGGACTCAGGTTAGGAACTCCTTTAATAGAGGGAAACAACATCTATTCTTTCAGAGCAAGAGATAGAAAGGGGGTGGCCAGCTAGATGGCACAGTGGATAGAGCACTGGACCCAGAGTTAGGAGGACCTGAGTTCAAATTGGCCTCAGACACTTAACACTTACTGGCTGTGTGACCCTGGGCAAGTCACTTAGCCCAATTGCCTCAAAAAAAAAAAGAGATAGAAAGCAGCAGGGTGGATGGATAGGACAGATGGCAAAAAGATGGGGGAAGGAAATCCCAGTCTGGGCCCTGCTAACTGGTGTCCTTTTATGGATCGGGATAGCATGTTCCCAGGGGGCCTGAGTTCCAGGGCTGAATGGCTTCACTTCTCAGCTCATAGTATCTAAAGGCTAGGTTGGGAGAATGCAGAAATTGTAGTTCTGATAGCAAAAATATGGTTGGGGTAAAAAAAAGGAGCAGACCGAGAGGGGCCTTGTAGTCACTAAGTTTTGCTTGGACACATATTGGCTGTGTGTTTAGAGACAAATCACACCTCTGAGTGCCCTCAGGAAACTCTCTAGACTATAAACTAAGAGATAAATTTCTAATCTGCATATTTCCGCACTGGGAATTTCCATATGATTGAAATAAAAATCTGGACCTCTCCTCCCCCAAAATAAACAATAAATCTTCGCACCAAGATGCCACTGAGTTCCATAGCCCATAATGATTAATTGTGCAGTGTTAACTCTGCTACAAGCTACCTATTTCTTGAAGGGAACAAGAAATTTAGAAGGATCATTTATCTAAGGAATACCTTATCTCAGGCATTCTTCATGTGAGAGGGAAGCCAAGGCCCATATTATTCACAGACCATGGTTTTGTGTAATTGCTGACTACCATGTATGGGGTGTCAAGTTGATAGCTGTTCCTCCTGTCCTATTTAATTGGAGTCCCATAGAACAATAATGAAGTATCCTCTCCATGCAGATGAATTTGTGATTGATGATACAGCTGAGGAAAATCATTTGCAAATACAGGCCAAAATTCATCTGAGTGATGGATCTCATCTGATATTCTCTTGGTCTTACATATGTGGTTCTTTGATTGACACCAATGGTATTGTGATAACCCAAGAGAAAAATCTTGCCTTTAGAAACAACAAAGGGCCCTAAATTGACTCACCCTTATTGAAATGACATAAAACTTCATCAGGCTATTTTCTAGCTGACAGAAGGTTTGGTTATATAAATATTTTTAATGGTGGTGAATGGAAATAATATATTGGTGGCAATATGGTTTGATTGACATTCAAAAATAATACATTCCATCGTTGGGCAGTCATTTTCTCAGCCAGACTACTGAAATGGTGTGCTGTATGCCCCTGCCATCCCTTTGTAGGATGCCCCTCCCCTTGGAAGTGGAAGCACACAAATGATGTGTTGATCAATTTCAACCCAAACATATTTTCCCACCTATTATTGAAGCTGAATAAAGCCACACGATAAGGTGAATTTTTGCTAGAAAAAAGTCTTTATTTAAAATTGAGAAGCATGTTGGTTAATGTTAAAATGATAATATCAAAAGACAATGAATTCCATAAAACAATAACATAAGTGATCCGTCAGTATTTCACAGATTAGAAAATAATAATTTTAACAATGTGTGACACTTAAATAGCACCTTAAAGTTTTCAAAGCACTTTATGTACATTATATCATTTGAACCTCTTGGAAATCCTGGGGGGTAGGTGCTACACATATTTTAATCCCCATTTTATAGTAGTAGGTTTTTTTTTGGCAGGACAATGAGGGTAAAGTGACTTGCCTGGGGTCACACAGCTAGTAAGTGTTAAGTGTCCTGAGGCTGGATTTGAACTCAGGTCCTCCTGATCCAGGGCCAGTGCTTTATCCACTGTGCCACCTAGCTGCTCCAATCCCCATTTTATAGAAGAGAAAATGGAGGCCCTAAGAGGTTAGTGACTCATCCTTTGTCCTATAGCTTGTAAGAGATGGAGGCAGAATCTGAGTCTAGGCTAACTAGAAAACTTCAATATTCCAAGTCTAGCAATCTACCTATTAGATGATACTGCCTCTAATTTAAAAGTTTAACAGATATTTATGAAGCTCTAACTATGTTGAATGCTATGAAGGATAGTAAGTTGAGTAAGAGAGAGTTCTTGCCTTCTATACAGTAAGGGAGTTAAGAAATTATAGGCCCTAAAGGGGCAGCTGGGTGGTGCAGCGGATAGAGTACTAGCCCTTGAGTTCAAATTCGGCCTCAGACATTTGACACTTACTAGCTGTGTGACCCTGGGCAAGTCACTTAACTCTCAATGCCCAGAAAAAAAAAGAAAGAAAGAAAGAAGAAAAAAAGAAAGAAGAAAGAAATTATAGGACCTAAAAAACAAGGTTGAAGGGCAAATGTCTCTTTTTTATATTCCCAGCCCTCAGGAATAGTGCCTGGTACCATAGTAGGCATTTAATAAATGCTTATGATTTATTGAGTGAAGTGTCAAAGGAGACCGAAGAGCTATAGGATTGAAGAGGAGGGCGGAGCTGCTTCTGACAGCATGTGACTGGGACAACTGTCAAGAAGAGGGAACATCTGATTTAGGACCAGAAGGGACAGAGCTGGGGGAGGGAGCCTTCTAAGCAGAGAAAATGGTAGGGATATCACTAGGGAAACTGGGTTGGAGGGATACTTAATAGTTCTGTTCAGAGAGTTGTTTTCTTCTAGAAGAAGAGATAAATCCAGGAAGGTAGGATGGAAGCCAGGGCAGAGAAGGCCTTGAATTACTCTGGCCATCCAGCAGGGGTCACGTTCATGTTCACATTTCTGACTTAATCTGGCAGTGGATAGATTTGATGGAGGAGATGAGGACAGGCAAGGAGAGCAGTTTCCAGGTTGAATCTGTAGTGAAGGCCTGAACCAAGGTGGTGAGAAGAGAAAGGATTAAAGAGATATTGTGAAGGAGGGACTGATGAGACTTTATGTTTAAACAGTAGTTTTTTTTTGGTGGCGGGGAGGTGAAATTAAATATGGCTCTTGTGTTTTGAGGGCAGCTAAATGGCGCAGTGAATAGAGTGTTGGGCCTGGAGGTCAAGAGGACCTGAGTTAAAATCTGGCCTCAGACACTAGCGGTGTGACCTGGGCAAGTCACTTAACTCTGTTTACCTCTGTTTCCCCATCTGTCAAATGATCAGGAGAAGGGACTGACAACCAGTCCCAAATGGAGTCATGAACAGTAAGGCATGAAACAACAACAAAACATAGATGTTTGAGCCTGAGTGCTTCAGAAAATGATGGAACCATTAACAAAATTAGAGATGTTAGGAAGAGAGAGCTAGTTTAGGGAGATGATGAGGTATCTTTTGTAGCAGAGTGAAATCCTATTTTTAGCAAAGTAATCATATGCTTTTGACAAAATTGTATGTAATACAAAAGATTGCCCTAAGTCCAAACAAATCACTCTTTCTTGTTACCTCGTTAATAGAGATCCAGTTGTGGTGGCAATGAGAGCAGAAGTGGTGTGCATTTGGGATCGATGTGGCCCTCACCTTGACTCCCTTTAAACAAACAGCCTAGGTCTCCTGGGGGACAGAGACCACTCAAGCCATATCCACAGTGTGCAGGGAACGAAATTGCACCAGCTTGCTTTCAATCCCATTAGCTTCTATTTCTTGTTCATTTCCCTGCCTCTGTCATCCTTTGCCTCTTTGGGTTTTGCCTCACCTTCCCCCCTCTCACTGGCTTTATTTTTCATTCTTTCTGTTATTCTCTTTCATTCTTTCTCACTCATATTCTCTCTTTAGTCTCTTCTCATCCTTTAATTCTCCCATTCTTTCATTTTCATTGTCTAATGTTTTCTTTTTCTCTCATTTCTTTCTTTTATTCACTTTTCATTCTCTTTTATTCTTTTCTCTCTGTCTCCACTCTCTCCTTAATCCCTTCTGGTTTTTGCCTGTTGTTTCTTATTCTTACTCTCTTAGCATTTCCCTTCTCTTTCCTACTTCCTAGTTCCCTCCTTCATTGTAAATGCCATCAAAAAGAACATAACAGGAGCAATGGATTGAACATTAGACAACATGAAACATCTTTTTTTTTTTTTTTTTTGGTGGGGCAATGAGGGTTAAGTGACTAGCCCAGGGTCACACAGCTAGTAAGTGTCAAGTGTTTGAGGGCAAATTTGAACTCAGCTCCTCCTGAATCCAAGGCCAGTGCTTTATCCACTGAGCCACCTAGCTTCCCTGATGCTTGGCTTTTTTAAGGGCGAGGGGTCATTGGTTGATACTTTGAGGTGTCACCGTTCAGACCTAAGTACATTCTTTGTACGGCTATGAATTTTTGTCCCAGGCAAAGCTTGGAGAGAGAATTACTTATATGATACACTTTGAAATGAAGGATCTCTTGCTCTCCCCACATCCCCAGCTTCCTAGAGATGCCATCTTTAGCACTTCATTTCTTTAGAATAAATCTCTCCTTCCAATTTTTCTAAAGCAAATTGTTCACATATCCTTTTTGACTCCAATGACAGCCAACCTCATCTTCTACTAATTAACAGACAAGTCCTATTCCCTTTGTTAGCATGTGAACTCTTCGAGGGAAGTGACTAAGTAATTTTTCTTTTTTAGCTTCAGAACCTAGCACAGAGTAGGCACTTTAAATGTGGTTGAGTTGAATTGGATTAGCATATTTCTCATTCAAAATGCAAACGTCTCTGAGGGAGTTAACATAGTCAGCTGTGTATCATTCTTCACCCCTTAATGTGGGCTGGTTTGATTAGTTACTTCCCCCCTAAATGCTACCTGATATTGTTGCACTAGAGGAATGGGGGATTTTGATGGGGTGAAGGAGTATGAGGGTGCTGAGCAGGAGGGCAGGGCTGGGTGGGAAATGGTAGATGGGGCAAGGACTGAAAGGATAGACACCCAGTAGATAAAATTCTTGGGAGCAGAATATTGGAACAGGGAGAGTAAGCAAGTGGCAGACTATTTGGGATAAAACTTCAGCTACCTCCTAATTCTGCCTCAGTAGGGGTGGTGGATTCATGGCCCTAATCTGGGTTGCCTTTGTGACCAATAGTTCCCATATGCAAGATAATTAGCAGGGGACCAGGGTACAGTCTGTGGCTAGTGAAACCAACTGATTATAATAGGCCTATTTGTTGCTCAGGCTATGTGACTTGTACCTTATTAATACCATGCCTCTTACCCACTAAATTACAGATATCTATAGTAACCACTTCATAGTATTGATCCCATAAGAAAGTGAGAACTCTGGGCAATAAGAAGCATGACCTCTGTTCTAGATTCGGGTTTAGAAACAATTCAGAAGGCCAAAGTACAGCACAAGGAGATGCAAAGCATGCCACTACACAGAAGAGTAAGCCAGCTTTATTGAAGAGGCATAGATGGTGAGAGCAGGTCAGGTCCACTGAAGGCTGGACTGGATGAGCACTGTGAGGCACTGGATGGGATGGGGTACCCCAATCAGCAAAGTTTGGTGGGTTTTTTTTAATAGAGTTTTTATTTGAGTTTAACAAGACCAGTTTTTGGGGGTGGATGGGAGTGAGGAGGCTAGATGTGGGGGCCTGGGTCTGATTTTTTTTTTTTTTTTTTTTTTAGTGAGGCAATTGGGGTTAAGTGACTTGCCCAGGGTCACACAGCTAGTAAGTGTTACTAGTGTCTGAGGCCGGATTTTGAACTCAGGTACTCCTGAATCCAGGGCCAGTGCTCTATCCACTGTGCCACCTAGCTGCCCCCTGATTTCTTTTTAGTGGTGAGGTGGGGGGCAGGGAAAACTTGGGGAATTGGAGACTAGGTGATATTCAAAATCTCCACCAGCAGGAAAGGGGCTTTTTGGCTATTACTGTGGATGTTATGTTGATAGAGAGAATCAGGGATTTTGAGCTTCCTCCAGCTTCTTCATTTAGTGGGGTGGGAGGCTACTATACAATTATCACAATCTCTCAGAATTAGACCCAGAATTAGAAAGGACTCCAGAAGTCATCTTATCCTACTAATACACCCTCCCTCTCTATAATATCCAAGCAAATTGTATCCAGATTCTGTTTCAAGTCCTCTCGTGATGGGGAATCCAACTCCTTCTCAAGAGTGGTCCATTCTACTCTTGGACCTGGATTTGGTGGTTTTTATTTTGTTTTCCGGAACTAAGCAAAATAAATTTCCTTCCCATTCCACATGATGGTCCAGGCTTCAAATATTTGGAGATTAGGCATAACATCTACGTTCCCATTTGCTAGTATTGTGTTCACAGATAATCTATGATTTGCATCTTAGAAACTGGTCCATCTTCCCCACCCCCACATACAGGAGCAGCTAGATGGTGCAGTGGATAGAGTACAGGACCTGGAGTCAGTAAGACCTGAGTTCAAATCGAGGCTGAGAGCCAGATGAGTCTCTTGGCTAAGTCACTTAACCCCTGTTTGCCTCAGTTTCCTATCTGTAAAATGGGGATAATAATAACATCTACCTCACTGGGTTGCTGTACAGCTCAAATGAGATCATTATAATTAGACAACAGATTTACATAATAGACAATAATAATGGTAGAGTCTGCTGTTCTCCAAGTTCTGTGCAACAGATCCACTCATCAACAAAGATGAACCTGCTTCTTTGTTCCTCAGTCACCAGCTCCTTCTCAATGGACATCACTCAGTTAAAGTGGCTGACACAAGACCCCAAACAAATCCTGACAAGGGGGGAAGATTTACTTGCGGCTGTTGCTGAAAGCATTCACAGCTACGAAGCCATCTGCACCTGACTGTTTCCAACTCCCTATCCCATACTTAGATCCTTGCCTGAAGCCACTGCCTTGTTGATAATGAATTTTATTCAGATGTACAGATTTAAACAAAATGTGGAGTATGACAGTTTGGGTACACTGCTGCTCTAGACTTGATTTTCCATTCAGTTGCAATACACAGTTATGAAGTTCTTACTCTAGGTAAGGAATCATAGTAGGCAATAGAGATACCAAGACTGTAATGAGACAGTTCTTACCCTCAAGGAGCTTAGACCTCTACTAGAGGAATCCAACATGCATGAGATAAGTGTGTTTAAGAGGAGAGAGAGGATGCTAATGACTGGCCTAACCAGGAAAGAACTTGAACACAGGACTTGACACCTGAGCTGGGCTTTGGTTTCCCACTCTGGTCTTTGCTGAGCCAGTATAGACACAGCTCATGGTTTTTATGCCGCTTGGTCCTGGAACCAATTTCCTAACATACACAAAGCTTCGAATGTGTGCTCTACTGAAACTCCCAGAAGCCTTTGTAGAGGACAAGACTGTATGGGAGAGCCCCTTTGTCCAAATTCTTTTGTGGTCCTGGTGTTTAAAGCAAGGATGCCTATATCTTCAATACTCAGCATATTAAAAAAAATCTAATTATATCCTGAAATCCCCTCCTGTATTTTAAAAAATCCTGTCCTAAATTCTCTGTGCAGTCAGAGTGACTATTTGGTAGACAAAATGTCTCCCCAAACCATCATGGATTTTCATAAGCAATCGGAGGATTACTCCAAAATACATGCAGATTGGTATCAACTATCATATTTGAATTTGTATTCTGTGCTGAGAGCAATTATGTAGCACATTATAAATCATAGCTTCTCCTCCACAATTTTGAGAACTCTCCTGCCTGTGACAAGCTCGAGAGGAAGAGATTGTTGCTGCCGAAGCAATGCCAGAGGTTTGGTGAGAGAAGCTCGCTACCGGTTTCCCTGTGATGGGAGAAAATCTGAGAATCACTTTATAATGCAGCCCTTTGGTGCAGCCCCAGTGCCTTCAACCCAAGTACAGTGGAGACAGATTTTGGATTCAAATGTTAATTGGAACCTGATATTCTTGGGCTTTGAGGCACCTTATTAAATGTTGCCCGGGCTTGCCTTCCTCTCCTGAAAAGCTATATAAAGTTCACTTTTCTCAAAATGAAAGCTTATATTCTTGAGAGTACAGTCAAATCCATGGAGAAAAATCTGAAAATTGCAAACTCTGTAGATTTGAATTGACCCCAATAATGGCTTTTATTCTTTAGTTGCAATAAAAATTCAAATGACATGAAGATCAGTAACATCTCCAGTTTAGAAAGAGATTGAAGTGTTTGGGGGCTATGCTATATGAATGCCAACGGAGACAATAGAGCCTTGATAGATATTCCTGCTAACATTTGCAAAAAGCATTAACAATATATCACACTTCACTGCCAGCTGCAAACCCATAATATTATTCACAAATTATGTATTTAAGGTTGGGGAACCTGAGACATTTTTGTAATGCTAATATTAAGACATCACCTCCAGAGATGTTCTATACCTATGCACCTCAGCCTGAATTTTTTATATCCATCCTACTCCTTGGCCATGTGGTGATTCTGAAGTTGTTGCCTGGCTACCTTGGGCATTATTTTCTGGATTGGTACTTTTCCAATCAGGCATCAGTAGAAGGCTTGTGTTCAATTTATTTTTCTTATAACATAGACTATAATTATGTCAAGGACTTCCTGGGGGAAAGGGTCTTGACCTTGGAGCCACAGGAGCTGGTTCAAAACTTAGCTCTGATACTGCCCTGGCTTGTAAATATGGGCCAGTTTCTTAAACCCTTTTTGAACCTCAGTTTCCTAATCTGAAAAATGGGAAATAATGATTCTTCCTAATGCCTAACCACAAGGTATATTTAGGAAAAGTGCTATGTAAACCTAGAAGCACTATAGGAAAGGAAATTTTTTATTACATGTGTCAATCCAGTCTGAGGAAGAAAAAAATGATGATGTTGCGAGTTGAGAGGTGTCATTAGAATAATAAAT
Source organism: Dromiciops gliroides (assembly GCF_019393635.1). NCBI lineage: Eukaryota > Metazoa > Chordata > Mammalia > Microbiotheria > Microbiotheriidae > Dromiciops > Dromiciops gliroides. Next base: position 240,928,738 of record NC_057861.1, on the reverse strand, counting down.
TGGCAATAAGGCAGAGATAATTAAAGTTGAATATCAGGAAAATAATGTGGATATCGAAATATTAATGATGAAATACCCCTCATCCTTAGCAGTATGGTCATTAGGAGATGATTCAAGAATCCATGGAATAGAAAAATGAGTAAAAATATAATGTATCCACTAGACAATAAATTTGAAGTATTCCCAAGGAAGTGGAAGTAATTATACTGGGAATTAAACAGTTGAAATCTGGAATGAGAATCATGAAGGGCAAGGAATGTGGTTAGACAATCTAGAAATAAGTGCAGTTTTGTGGTGAATGATGAAGTAATTATTTAATATGTTCAGACAGTCATAATATGCAGCACTAAGGGGCAGCAAGTAGCAAGATGTGAGATTGAAGTTTTGGGGAAGGTTATTCAAAATAAGTCAAAATATCTATGAGGAAGTGGCTGCGCTAAACCCAACTCCTCATACCGGATTTTATCATCTGAATTGATAAAGGAATGTTGCTTAAATAGATCTGAGATCTTTTGTAATCACAAACCAGATAAACCAGGGGAGGGAAAGGTACTGTGGAAGGTAGCAACTTAATGTAAGGAGAAAACAATATCCTAAGGATCTCAAAGAGATAGGATTTGGAAAAGACCTTAGAAGCCACCCAGTCCAACTCCTTGTCATAAATAGACGAAATTAGAAAGGTTAAGTGACTTATAACTGGTCATTCAATTACCAAGTGTCTGAGGCAAGATTTGTCCATAGATTTTCTGTATTCCAAGTCTAATGTTCTTCTCTTCAATACTCTGACTCTCATCAGATTCTATATTAGCTTTATAAAAAAAAAAATTGAAAGTGGGATTGTGAAATTTAATTGGCTGCTAAAGAGCTCCTTGGAGGGGGGTGGGGACAACAAACCTTGAGAAATATTGAATTATGACTGAGCTTACTTGTAAAAAAGGCATTTTTCCTATGTCATTGTATGTTTGTCAAATAATGAATTGAAAAATTTTCCCCAAGAAAAGCACTTGCATGTAAAAATACTCAATCTATGTCATTTACATGTGCTGTCTTCATGTCTTGAAGAAGAAATGAACAAATTAAATTACTAAAATGTGTTAATTTATGATTTTTTATAATAAACATGTCAAATAGAGAAAGTTAGCCAAATTAGTGGGCAAGACTATAAAAGAGCTATGATAAACATTCCATCAGTCAATAGTTAATCTGTCATTAAACATTTACTAAAACAATACTATGTACCAAGGCCTCTGTACTAAGTGAAAATAATGACATAATATACTTAACTGTTCCATGTGACTGTTCTCTTGACAGCTACAAGAGATTGCTGTAGAAGTTCACTGTGTTCTGTGGACTTTCCCCCCCAGTACACTTCATCCTGGTGGTAAGTGGTTACTTTTTATATCTACTCTATGCCTGGCCACAGTTAAACCTTATCAGAAAGCAAACACACATTTTGATTACCTCTCTTTTTTCTCAGTTTGTTAACAACTATAATTTCAGAAAGAAGACTGCCTTTAAAATAAATTTTCTCTTCCACTGAAAAGTGCTTTGTATGGACAATAGAGATGAGATTATCTCATAACACAGTGAGTCTTTAAGAATACTCACTTCTTGTTTCCCTGTCCCAAGTACATTAAAACCCAAACAAAACCTTAATCATTGTTGAATATTAGAAAACTCTAGGGGGAAAGAGTGTGAGGGCTTCTGGGGAGGGGGCAGTCACACCCTGTATAGGAGCTGAGCCCTGTGTCATCCCTCCGGTTACAACTCCAGATTCTTTGTACTAAATGGTTTGTTGCTGAGTCTGATGTGACTTTGAACCAGTGGGAAAAATCCGATCGCAAGTTGTGTGTGCAGGGGCCAGCTAGGTGGTACAGTGGATAAAATACTGGCCCTGGAGTCAGGAGGACCTGAGTTCAAATTCAGCCTCAGACACTTGGACACTTATTAGCTGTGTGACTGGGCAAGTCACTTTACCCTCATTGCCCCACAAAAAACAAAAAAACAAAAAAACAAAAACCAAGTTGTGTGGTGCAGCCTGGTATAGTGCATGGCAGATGTGTTGGGGGATTGAAATCAGGGCCACCTAGTTTCAAATCTTGACTGACATATTAGCTGTTTGATCCTGGGTAATTAATTATCTCCTCTTATTCTCTGTTTTCCTCCCTTCCTTATCCATAAATAAAAGGGTAATGATAGCACCTGACCTTATAAAGGTTGTGAGGAACCAAGTGAGATACTAGAGATAAAGCCATTTTGTAAACCTTAAAGCCTAATTTAAATTTTAGCTTTTACAATGAATTGTAAACCTCTTTTTTTTTTTTTTTTGTGGGCAGGGCAATGAGGGTAAGTGACTTGCCCAGGGTCACACAGCTAGTAAGTGTCAAGTGTCTGAGGCCGGATTTGAACTTAGGTCCTCCTGAATCCAGGGCCAGTGCTCTATCCACTGTGCCACCTAGCCGCCCCATAATCCTCCTTTAAAGACTGAATATGAAATATATGTTCAGGGGGCTGGCCTAACCAGTAAGCCCTCCAGTTAGCTATATCAGGCTCTAGATACTTTGTTGGTCTCAAACTGTATAGCATAGACCCCACAAATAAGGGACTAGTCCCCTTTTCTCGAATGTCACTTTGTGCCTTTATTTTGTTCTACTTGCGTGTGTGTGTGTGTGTGTGTGTGTGTGTATGTGTGCACATTTTGCTTCTTTAGATGGAATATAAACTTCTTAAAGACAGGGAATATTTCATTTTCGTTTTTGTATTCCCAGTATCCGTTACAATTTCTGACACATAGTAGGTGCTTAATAAATCTTTGTCAATAGATTGAGTTCAGTTAGCTGGAGGACAGAGTTTATTAAAAAAAAAAAAAGGTGAGTGATAGAATTGTACCTGTGAATTAATTGGTATAGGGAAGTCTTAGGAAGAAAACTTCCTATAACAGGTTAAGTCAACCCCTTCTCTATGTTGGAATTACTTAGAGCACTGAGAAATTAAATAATTTTGTCCAAGGCCACACAGCCTAGTCAGAGAGGGACTTGGAACCCTGATCTTTCTGGCTCTGAGGCTGGCTCTCTATCCACTATGCCTTGATTCTTCTATTTCTGAAGTGGCATAGTAATAAAATAGCAACTTAATATAACCTGCCCCCCCCCCCCCCAATCTTGAAATCATTCTCATAAATCCACACATTCTCAGTGCAGTAGAATTACATAAGGATTAGATGTGAGCTATATACACAAGGAGAACAAGTGTGCCCAGAGTATTTGTGGGGAGGGGCACATATGAAGGCAATATATGTCATCAGAGGGGAAAATCATGACCCCATCATTGAAATATTGTGGGTGTCTTCTGGCAAGAGTTACTGTGCTTCTCTTAACTGATCTCCTCACCAGGTCTTGCTCTCTGTTGAGTGACTCCCCTGCTCCCGCCCCCCCCATGTATTGTACCTAAACTGTCCTTGTTGTGCAATTCTGCTACTACCACCACCACCACTATTCTTCTTCTTTTTCTTCTTCCTCCTCTTCCTTCTTTTTTTCTTCTTCTTTCTTCTTTTCTTCTTTTTTCTTCTTCTTCCTTTTTCTTCTCCTTTTCCTTCTTTTTTTCTCCTCTTCCTCCTCCTTCTTTCTCTCTCTCTGTCTCTCTCAATGGTTACCAATTACCCTATTCACCATCCTCCTACGAAACTGTGGTTAGTAAGTTTCTCTCTTGTGGGAAGGGCTAACATGTCTGTTCATTGACTCAGGCACTTCCATCAGTCATTGGTGAATTGTGTTGAACAAGCCTCTTTCCTGCACATAAGTGGTATAGCCTTTTGAGTCTCTTGTCCCCCAATTGTCTTCCTATAGTCTTTACTATCTGTAGGACCATCTGCAACTCTGTTCTCCTTTCACTACTGGTGCCTTCAGCATCTCCCCTGCAGAGAAAGGCTACAGCTCTCATCAGTCAGCCTTCTGAGACAGTAGCCATGAAATTTTCCCTTTCAGCCGGCCTTCACCAAAAGGTAACAGTCCCAATTTCTTCTTGGAACTCTTCCATTTGACCGTTTTCCAAACTCAGTGACTCCTTCCTCGATTGTTTTTCCGGAGTCTTTCACTCAAACGGTCTTAAGTGAGAACCCCATTTTAATTCTTAGGTCTTCTTATAACTACCAGGTTAGGCAAATAGCTCCAAAGTTCTTCTTCCTCAGATGGAAAAGGTCCTTTGTGATACTGGGGGAGAAATAATCTTTTAGCTTCCCCATCACATTATATTCTCCTGTGCTATAAGGTGACTGAGCTGACTAAATGGATGGAATAGCCTTGTGATTTTTGAGGCACTTCATTTCACAACATGTCCCAGCCTGGTCTCTGACCAGGTCTCTCAGCATACATAAAGTTAGAGAGTGAGGTCGAATTTTTGGATTACATTCATTTGGACTAGTCTTTACTGAAGATTTGCTGACCAATAACATTCTGGGCTGAGTCCACTGAATACCTAAGCACAGAGAAGTGATTTAATTTCTTGTAAGACTTAGGAAGGGAAAATTGGAACTTTTTAATTTGAATAATGAGAACAATAGTTCTCTAGTCTACTAAGTATAGAAATGACTCTTCTCTTCAGTTTCCATGTTTTCCCCTTGCAAATATCACACCATTAGGCAGGTTAGACAGTGCTTGTACAAGAGAGGCTGAGAGAATAGCTGGGGTATTGCAGGTCATGGCCAAGGTGGTTTTTATTATTGTTGTTTAATATTTATTGAATGCCCAGAGCTGTGAGGGAAAGATTAAGCACTGTTTTTTCAGATGATACCTGACTTTGTCAAGCTGGCACAAATGTCCTTTGCTTTCTCAGCCACAAAGACATCCAGGTAAAATAAACTGTCTTATTGGAATTCAAATATGTCTTCTTAGTGTCACTCCATTTACATTCCGATAATCATTTCCCAATAGAACATCTGTTGTCTAAATAGTGTAACAATAAATCACAGAAACGCATACATTTATTACCTTAGGACCTAGAGGAGTTTGAAATACTGAATAGGCTGGTCAGGCGGGTAGTACTGACCAATGTGTAAGAGGATATTTATTAGATTGTGCCTTTGTCTTCCTCATGGCAAATACCTCTTTGGGTGAAGAAACAAAATGGTATATATGGGAATTATTCATCTTGAATGATAAAATTTACCCAAGAAAATATTTTGGTAAGATATTTGTTATGTCAATGGGGTCTGTCAAATGAAAGGAAAGGGTTTAACCAACTTTACCATGACATATAGATAAACTCCTTTAATAATTTGGACCACATACCATGATTAAAAATGCTTAGACATGTTGTACAACATTTATAAAGTGACTGAATATAAAGGTCTGATGCCCAGCTTACCATCCCTCTTTAGATCATGGCTATAGTGATGGAGAATTTCATATAGACTAGCTGGTTAAACAGGAATATGGCATCAGATAATTAGAACTAGAGATCATTGCGTTTGATCCCCATTTAATCTTTCTGAGCCTCAGTTTCTTCTTTTGTAAAATGACAATAAAATTTCCTGTAGTACCTATTTCATGGGGTATCATGAGTGTGAGAAAATAATTACTAATAATGAATTACTTGAGGGGATCCAGAGATCAGTTTGTCCCTTTTTCCTCCCCCACCCCTCGCCCCCCCACAACTCCAGAAAGTTCAGTTCTTATATAGGACAAGCCCAAGGGAGCAAAAGAAAAGGAGAATGATTCTTTTATCTAGCTCAGTGAGCTGATGGGATTATGCCACACCTAGATACTGGACTTCCCCTTTGCCCTTCAGCAAGAGTCTCTTCTCTTCTGTAATCATAGAGGTCATTTTAATTTGGACCACCCTCAAGTCATGTCAATCACTGGAACTGAATGATGTTAACCAATTAGCTTTGATCAATGTTTAATGACCCGCCTCTATCAAAAGAGGATAAAACCTTGACCATGTGAGAGGCGCTCTCTTGGCTCCCTGACTTGAATGCTGTCTCTTGGTGCAAGCTCTTCCTCTTAGGGTAGTGTAGATTTTGTAGGACTTTTTGAAACTGTCCTTGAGATTGCATGCTGTGAGACAGCATGGGTCTGGGGCTTTTCTCCTGCTTGGGCTAACTGCCACGAGGTCAGTTGTTTACTGGTATATATGATATTAATTAATAATAAATGCTTACTACTAAAATGGGTATAATAGCAATTAATATATAAATAACAATTAATTTATAAAATATAGTAGCCATAATAATTAAAAAAAACACATGACACCTATTCTGGAGATCAATTTGGAACTATGCCTAAAGGGCTATAGAATTGTGCATACCCTTTGATCCAGCAATACCACTGCTGGGTTTATATCCCAAAGACCTCCCAAAAAGAGAAAAAGACCCTATTTGTACAAAATATTGATAGCAGCTCTTTTTGTGGTGCCTAAGAATTGGAAATCAAAGGAATGCCCATCAATTGAGGAATAGCTAAACAAACTGTGGTATATGATGGTGATGGAATATTATTGTGCTTTAAGAAATGACAAGCAGGATGACTTCAGAAAGGCCTGGAAAGACATGTATGAAATGATGTATAGTGAAGTGAGCATAACGAAGAGAACATTGTACACAGAGACAGAAATATTGGTTGATGAAGAACTATGAATGACAACCATTCTCAGCAATACACTGATCTAAGACAATGCCAAAGGGCTAATGAGGAAGTATAATATCCTCCTCCAAAGAAAGAACTAATATTGATTTAATACAGACTGAAGCATGCTATTTTTCCACTTTCTTCCTTTTTTTCTTTTAATCACATTTTTTTTGTACAAAATGACAAATATGGTAATGTTTTACATATTCATACATGTATAACCCATATCTGATTGCTTGCTGCCTCAGGGAAGGGAGAGGGGAGGGAGGGAAAGAGGAAATAAAAATTAGAACCCAAAACTATAAATAAAAATATTTATTACATTAAAAAAACACATGAAATAGCATATGTAAAGTACCACTAACTTTAAAGCATATCCAGAATGGCAGTAATTATTTTTAAAATTTAGTGTATATTTTTTCTACCAAGCAAACAAATCTTGAAAATCTACATTTTATGTTCATTCTATAATTTTCAATTTAGTCAAAGTTTGATTTCCTCTTGTTGGCTGGGAGTTATCTGAAGGTTTGGGCTTTTCAATATTGAAGAATTCTCAAGAATCAATATGTCTAAATTTTCTCATTCTCTATTGTAATTCTATAACTGCAATAAAAATTAAAAGTTCATCTACAGTCAGATGATTATAATTGAACTGTGGAAGACTGAAAGAGAATAATTTTACTTAGAAAAATTATTTGATGAAGGATATCAAAACTCATTGGCAAAAATAGTATTTGCTTCTAGCTCAACAAGTATGGAACCCAGGCACTGATTGGTTAAATGATTTGCTCAATGTCAAATACAATGAATATTTGAGCCAAAAATAGCACCCACTATTCTTGACTCTTAGACCCCTAATATAATTATTAAATCCCATTAATAATTGAAAATCACAGTAAATTAATATATAGACTAATTTAAAGTTAATTTGCAGGCCAGAGATTGGGGTGGATGAAGTCAACATAAATTAGAATTTAGCCCAGGGGTATGGTTGATCTCTTGTGCCTTGTAGCCTCATGATTCCAACAGAAAGAGGATTATTAGGATCATAGAATCATATAGTTAGAAGGTGTCTATGAGTTCATCCAATCCAATATTTTATACAACGCCAGAATTCCTTTTAAAGCCTTCTTGACAAAAGGTTCTTTTAGCCACTGCTTGAATAATGTCTACACTGATGATTTGCTCAATACAGCATGAGGCATTCCATGGAAAGGTATAAATGGCAAGAAATTCATTCTTAGGTCAAACCAAATCTACATCTTGGTAAATTCTACCCATTTGGTCCTAGTTCTGGCCCAGGAGTAAGAAAAAATAGACTTATTCTTCCTCCTACCTTAAGGCACTTTAATTATTTGAGAGTAGTATCTCTCCTTAGTTGTCACTCCATTTCCATTCTGTTAACCAATTCTCTCAGGTTGAACATGAATAATACCACCAACTGTTTTTCATATGGCATTGTTTTCTGACTCCTCACCATCCTAGTTGTCCTCCTCTTGCCAGTCATTGGCTTCTCCATGCTTCCTTCACAATATGGTGCTTTGAATTAAACCCTGTGTTCCATAAGTTGTATGACTGACACAAAGCATAGAGAGAACACATTGCTTTTTTTGTGTGTGTGTGTGAGGCAATTTGGGGTTAAGTGACTTGCCCAGGGTCACACAGCTAGTAAGTGTCAAGTGTCTGAGGCCGGATTTGAACTCAGGTCCTCCTGACTCCAGGGCTGGTGCTCTATCCACTGTGCCACCTAGGTGACCCCCCCATTGGCTTTTATAGCAGCTGCATTAAACTATTGGGTAATATTAAGTGAATAGGAAACATATTTTCAAGTAGAACTTCCCCACTATATACCTGTGCAATTGAGTTTTTGATCCTAAATGTAGAGCTTTACATTGGCTCTTCTTAAAATGAATATTATTGGTTTGGGCCCCAGCCTTTCAAAAAAATTTTTTTTTTCTGAATGCTAACTCAATCATTCAGCATATTTACTATAAATTTCAACTTTGTGACATTTGAAAATCTGATTTGTCATCAATGACTTTATATATTACTGAAAAACAGGACCAGGCTAAAGTGAAACTAAACTAGAGACTTCCTTTCATGTTTCTGTAGGACATTAATTAACTCCCTTTGGGACAGTTGCTCAGACAACTGCAAATCTTCCATACAATTCCATACAATTATCTGCCATACAATTCACTATCTATTTAAAATAATTTTATGGAGGGGGGCAGCTAGATGGCACAGTGGATAGAGCACTGGCCCTGGATTCAGGAGGACCTGAGTTCAAATCCAGCCTCAGACACTTGACACTTACTAGCTGTGTGACCCTGGACAAGTCACTTAACCCTCATTGCCCCACACAAAAAAATAATTTTATGGGATATTTTGTTTATACTTTGCCAAAAAACAAAATATATGATGTCTATGGTGTTTGTGTAATCTGCCAGCCTAAAACCTTTAAAAAAATTAAATAATTTGACATGATTTGTTCTAAGGAACCCTCTTAGGTCCTAGCGATCACTGCATTCTTTGCTAAATGCCTGAAAACCATTAAAAAAAATCAGTTTTGGAATTCAGACAAATTGCTTTATAGCCACCCTCTTCACCTCTTGAATTGTTCTAATGCTATTTAAATTTTTTTAGCAATTATTTGAATAAAGGCATATTTGGCAAACTTAGTGAATTTGCAAATGGTACAAAGCTAGGAGTGACTGCTAACATATTTGATGTCAGTCAGGATTTAAAAAAAATCTTGACAGATGATAAAGTAGAGCTAAATCTAAGAATAGAAGTAATTTAATAGGGATAAATGTAAAGTCTTACATTGGCATCAAATAATTAATTTGATAATTAATCTTAAATAATCAATTCATTAACTATTAATTATTTATTAATTTGTGGGTTAATAATACTTTAAATAATTAATTTTTATAATTGCAAATTGGAGGCTGGGGGCTCTTATCCATAGACACCATTTCGATCTAAACCAGGTTTTGGGGGTTCTGGGACTAAAAGCTCAATGAGAGTCAGTGGTATGATATGGCAGACAAAAAACCCAGAATGTAGTCTTGGGCTTCATTGAAACAGATATGGTATCCTGAATGAGGGAAGCAATAGTCCCACTGTATTCTGTCTCTTCTGTTCTCATCACAATTGGAGTACTGTATTCAATTCTGCTTTCTGGGCTGGGTCCCCATTAGGAAACACTGTACATTGCCAAAATGGAAAGCATATAGAGGAGAGAGATAAGAACAGTGAAAAGCTCTGAGCTCAGGAACTAGAGGGCCTTAGCTTGGAGCAGAGAAGAATTGGGAAGTGGGAGCAGGTTGGACAGCTGCCATTTGGAAGGGTGTCATGTGCTTATAGCTCCTTAAAGTTTACAAAGGGCTTAATAGGACAATATATGCCTCAAAATAACTCAGTGAGGTAAGTACCACAAGTATTATCCAGCTGTTTCATTTTTTCCAGTGAGATAATAGATGCAAAGTACTTTGTAAACCAAGAAGTACCATATCAATGGTTCTCAAACTTTGAGGTCTTAGGAATTCTTTACACTTCTAAGAATTATTGAGGACTCTCCCCAGCCTATAGGAGCTTTTGTCTATCTGGGTTATAGCTACTGATATTTTCCATATTAGAACTAAAACATAGATATTTAAAATATTTCTTAATTAATTAATATAATAGTAATAAACCCATTACATGTTAACATAAATATATTTATGTTAAAAATAACCACATTTTCCAAAACAAAAATTAGTAAGAAAAGTGACATTTAAGAACATATTTAAAATTTTGAAAACCACTAAAATATTTTAAAAACACATAAAACAATTCATTTTATCTAATGTCTCGGTAAGTAGAAGAGAACTAGATTCTCCATCTTTTTCCACATTCAACTGCGGCGATACATTGCAATGTCATGTTAGATTAAGCATCTGAGGAAAATCTAGCCTTACACAGATGTGTAGTTGAAAAAGAGAATAGTATTTTATTTTTTGAATCATTATTAAATTTTGTTTTTAACTTATGGAAAAACAAGAATTATGGAAAAATCCAATAAAAAAGATGATTACACATGAAACTGAAAATCTACTATTCACAACTTGCTATTTCTTTCAAATATATAACAAAATTATCATGTAAATTTCTTTTTTTTCCTTTCCTCCCCCCCAACGAGATGACTACCATTAGACGCAAAGAGGTATATGTATATATGTATATATATATGTGTGTGTATGTATATATATATGTGTATATATATATAAACACACACACACACACACGCACACACACACACCTACTGGGTGATTTTTACAACAGACTTGCCAGTCTGATACTTCTGGAATCCACTCTTTCTCCTTATTTTGAAAATCATTACATTTGTTCATCTTCAGTATTTTGGCACCTCTCTTACTTTCTATGACTTTTCAACTATTCTTTTTTTAATTTAACTTAATTTAATTTAATTAAAAAAAATTTTTTTTTAGTGAGGCAATTGGGGTTAAGTGACTTGCCGAGGGTAAGTAAGTGTTAAGTGTCTGAGGCCGGATTTTAACTCAGGTACTCCTGATTCCAGGGCCGGCGCTCTATCCACTGTGCCACCTAGCTGCCCCTCAACTATTCCTGATATCAGCTCTGAAATTACATCTGCAAAATTTCATCCCCATTCCTTCCCTTGGTTATCTACCTTTGCTCCTATCCCTAGGATCATAGGCTCATAGGGTTTTAGAGCTAGAGTTGGGAAGGATCTCAGAGGCCACATAGATCAACCCTGACCTCATTTTACTGATGGGAAAACTGAAACTCAAAGATGATAAGTAATTTGCCCCAGGTCACACAGGTAGAGTCAGAGGGAGAGTTTGGGTGCAAGTCCTCTGGTTTCAGGATAGCTAGGTGGTACAGTGGGTAGAGCATTGAGTTTGGAATCAGGAAGACTCATCTTCATGATTTCAAATCTGGCCTCAAACACTTACTAGCTGTGTGACTCTGGGCAAGTCACTTAAGCTTGTTTGCTTCAGTTTCCTTATCGGTAAGAAGAGGTGGAGAAGGAAGTGGCAAACCACTTCAGTAAGAAAACCCCAAATGGGGTCATGGAGAATTGGGCACAACTAAAAAGACTCAATAGTAACAGCGAAAACCCTCTGATTTCAAAGCTGGTGCTCCTTCCATTATATTATATAACTTCCCTAATTCCTCTGATGTAATTTATTTGAACCTGCAGATTTGAATTAATTTAAAATAGCCAGGGGTCCTTTATACTCTTTTTACTTAACATAAAATCAACATCATAGATTTAAAGCTGTAAGGGAGCTGGGAGGTAATTTAGTCCAATATTCTCACAACTCTCAGTTGTTTCAGTTGTGTGAAACTCTTTGTGACCCCATTGGGGTTTTCTTGGCAAAGATACTGGAATGGTTTACCATTTCCTTCTCCAGTTCATTTTACAGATGAGGAAACTGAGGCAAATAGGGTTAAGTGACTTACTCAGGGTCACTCAGCTATTAAGTGTGTGAAGTCAGATTTGAACTCAGGAAAATGAGTCTTCCTAACTCCAACCTGGAACTCTCCACTATACCACCTAGATGCCCAATTCTCACTTTTTGTTTTGTTTTTTGTTTTTTGTTTTTTTTTTGGTTGGGTAATGAGGATTAAGTGACTTGCCCAGGGTTACACAGCTAGTAATTGTCAAGTGTTCGAGGCTGGATTTGAACTCAGGTCCTCCTGAATCCAGGGCCAGTGCCTTATCCATTGGACTACCTAGCTGCCCCCTCCACTTAGCTGCCCCCCCTTCTTTCTTCATATGAAGCTCAAAGGAGGTAAGTAACTTGCCCAAGGTCACACAGGTGGTAACTAGTAGAACTAGTACTCTAATCCAGATCCTTAAGCCATGAATCAAGTGCTCTTTCCTCTGTGCCACACACCCTTCTATCTTAATATAATTAGCTTTCTTTGTAATCCTATGTATTTTATTTTATACTTCTAAAGACATTCTGAGAAAGAGTACATAGGTCTCAGCAGACTGTCAGAAGGCTCCATGACATACAAAAGATGAAGAACATTTGGTCTAGAGGAAAGTCTATTGAGGGGAAACCCTGTGGAGAATTTATGAAAAGACACAGATATACTCAGCATGGAATGAGAAGGCATGGACTAATGGTGATCAGAACCTGTGGATGGAGTGTATACATTGACAGAATCACAGACCCATTGGAGTACTGAAAAAATACCTACCTTATAAGGTTGTTGTGAGGATCCACACACATATGCAACTATCCTGGTAAAAACGTAAAGTACTGTATAAATGTCTGTTATTGTTTGTTCTTAATAATGGCTAACATTTACTCAGTGTTTTAAGGTTTGCAAAGTGATATTTACAAATATGATCCCATTTAATCCTCATCACATCCCTGGAAGGTACATACTTTTATTTATTCTCATTTTACAGATGAAAAAACTAAGGCAGATAAGGTTAAGTGACCTGCTTAGGATATCATAGCTAGAAAGTGTCTGAGGCTGAATGTGATCTCAGATCTATCCTTATGCCTAATAGGGAAATTAGGTTCAGGGCTCCACCTCTTCTGCTTATATTTTTAATCTCATTCTTGTTTTTTTATTTTTTTAGTGAGGCAATTGGGGTTAAGTGACTTGCCCAGGGTCACACAGCTAGGGTCACACAGCTAGTAAGTATTAAGTGTCTGAGGCCAGATTTGAACTCAGGTAGTCCTGAATCCAGGGCTAGTGCTCTATCCACTGCGCCATCTAGCTGCCCCAATCTCATTCTTGCTAAAGAAGTAGAAGAAAGATAAAAATTGAGAAGCTCTATCATCTCCCTGTTTCTTGTTAATGCCTTTTTAATTTTTTCATTCTTTTGATTTCGTTTTATTGTTTCTTGATGTCTCATGGGGTTATTAGCTTCCACTTGCCTAATTCTGCTTTTTAAGGAATTATTTTCTTCAGTGAACTTTTGTACCTCCTTTTCCATTTAGACAGTTCTATTTTTAAAGAATTCTTCTCTTCAGTGAATTTTGGTACATTTTTTTCCATTTGGCTAATTTTGTTTTTTTTATTAAGGAGTTCTTCTCTTCAGTGGATTTTTATGCCTCTTTTACCCTTTGGTATATTCTGTTTGTTTGTTTTTTTGTTTTTGCAGGGCAATGAAGGTTAAGTTGTCTGAGGCCAAATTTGAACTCAGGCCCTCCTGAATCCAGGGCTGATGCTTTATGTACTGCACCACCTAGCTGCCCTCTATTCTTTTTTTTAAAGTATTATTTTATTCAGTATTTTGGTGCCTCTTTTACCAAGCTATTGACTTCTTTTTCATGATTGTCTTGCATCACTTTCATTTCTTTTCTTAATTTTCCTTTACCTCTCTGATTTTTTTTTTAATATGGAACGCTTCATGAATTTGCATGTCATCCTTGAGCAAAGGCCATGTTAATCTTCTCTGTATCATTCCAATTTCAGTATATGTTCTGCTGAAGCAAGCACACCCCTCTGATTTTTAAAATACTTTTTGAGCTCTTCAAGGAATTCTTTTTGGGTCTGAGACCTACTTATACTTTTCCTTTGTGGTTTTGGATGTAGCTGTTTTGTCTTTGTTGTCTTCTCAGTTTTGATCTTCCCTGGAACCATAATAACTTTTTTCAGCTTCCTTTTGTTTTTGTTGTTGTTGTTCATTTATACAGCCTATTTCTTATCTTTTAACTTTATGCTACAGTTGGGCTCTACTCCTGGGGTGGAGGGGGCACTTTCCCAAGCTTCAGGTTTTTTATGATGGATATTTTGAGAGCTAGCACTGGGCATCTGTCAGTTTTCAGTTCTTCCAAGATGGTATGATCTAAGGAGAGGTGTGGTCACTGCTCTCCTGGGCCTGTGCTTTGGTCTGTAAGTGATTACAAGAATGCTTTTCTATCCTGGAACTGTTAACAGGGTCCTCATTCCTCTGCTGCTGCATGCTCTAGTGTGCTAGTGTTCCTCCTTACTTTGAAGCTGTGGCACAGTACCATAGGGGCAATGGGACAGAGTCATGCATGTAATGCCAGCAAAGGGTTCCCTGTAATCTCCTTTTGATCAGTTGTTAAATCTCTTGCTGTTTGTGGACTGAGAACTCTAGAATCCATTGCTTTTGATAAAGTCTCTCCCAACACCTGCTGCTGGTTTGCCATGGTATGGTCTGCACTGGACTCCATTCTCACTCCAGTGAAACAGACCTTTTCTGTTGACCTCCTAAGTTATTTGGGGCTGTACAAATGTTTCACCCTGATCTTTTGTTGGTTCTTTCACTCCAAAATTCATTTTTATGTGTTATTTTAAAGTTGTTTGGAGGGGAGAGCTCAGATTAGTCCTTGCCTTTATTCCACCACCTTGCCTCTACCCTACTCATTAATATTTTATAAAAATAAATTTTATTGACTTCTTTTACATCACTTAAAGAAACTGTTTCTTTCCATTTATACCATTATATGTGTTGGGTTTTTTTTTTTTTTTTGCTCTCCTTAGTACACTTTGCATCAGTTCATATAACCACAAGACAACAAATATTCAAGGTTGCAAAATTACAGAAAACAAACTAGTCCCCAAAGAAGAGATCTCAAAAGATACCTATCCCTCTATACCTTTGCAGGGGCAGAGCACCACATGCATTCTCATTTTTTTCAATTTATTAATAGGTTTGGGTGACTTTTCCTCTTCCTCTTTTTCTTTAAAAAATTCTTTATTTTATATATAAGATAGTTCTCTGGGAATGGGATTTGGTTCCCTTCTCTACAATAGAGAGATTATACCCTTGCATGTCCCTAACTTGGTCAATCAGTCAGTCAATGTGTCAGGCACTGTGCTAAGCACTGTGCATACAAAGAAAGGCAAAAGACAGCCCCTGCTCTCAATGAGCTAATGGGCAAGAAAAGATATAAATAACTATACAAACCAACTATATATAGATTAGTGTAAATTTTTTTTTGATGAAGCAATTGGGGTTAAATGACTTGCCCAGGGTCACACAGCTAGTAAGTGTTACGTGTCTGAGGTTGGATTTGAACTCAGGTCCTCCTGAATCCAGGGCCAGTGCTTTATCCACTGTGCCACTTAGCTGCCCCTATATATATAGGTTAAATAGGCATTAATCAACAGAGGGAAAGCACTAAGATTTTGAAGGATTGGGAAAGACATAGAAGATGAGATTTTAGTTGGAACTTACAGGAAGCCAGGAGGCAAAGAGGAGGGAGAATATTCTAAGCTTAGAGAATGGTCATTGAAGATGTCATGAGTCTGGAGATGGAATGTCTTGTTTGTGAAATAGTGAGGGGCATAGCATCATTTCCTTAATTATTATTGATTTTGAGCTCTTAAAAATATGGTTGGTGATAGTTTAGATTCTTCCTTTGAAAACTATCTGTTCATATCCTTTGACCATTTATCCACTGGGGAATGGCTCTTGTTCATTTGAATCAGTTCCTTATGTATCTTTGGTATGTCTTCTACTAAAGAAACCTGCTACAAAGATTTTATTTTCTTCTAGGTACCAGGTTCCCTTATCATTTTAACTGTATTAGTTTTGTTTATACAAAAACTTAAAAATTTTATATAACCAAAATTGTTTATTTTATCTAATGTGCTCCTTTCTATCATTTCTTTGGTCATGACCTCTTCCCCATCAACAGATCTTAATTTCTTCTATACAAAGAGCTTACACTCTAATTTTTTGTTGTTTAATTCTTTCAGTCACGTCCAACTCTATGTGACCCTTTTTTTCTTGTCAAAGATTTTACAGATGAAGAAACTGAGGCAAACAGGGTTAAGTGACTTGCCCAGGGTCACTCAGCTAGTGTTTGAAGCCAGACTTGAACTCAGGAAGATGAGTCTTCCTGACTCTAGGCCCTACACTCTATCCACTACACCACCAATCTGCTCCTTGCATTCTAATAGGAGGAGAAAACACACACATATCATGGTCATGAATGTTACAGGAATGTTGAGTAAGGTTATCAGGGAGGAGACTCACAACCATCTTCCAGGCACAGTACCTGTCTACGAAGCACCCAGTTTTTAACGTCTAATAAGTATGTCATGATAAGGAGGTCGGAAGGACTCTTTCTCAAGGGGAAGGGAACTGGGAGAAGGAGCAAATACCAGAATTTCTTTTGCCTGTTAATGTCTCTGAATCCTTTTTAGGTTTCTGTGAAGCATGGGATGCTGCTCCCTCTTCAGGATGTCTGGAATCTTCCTACGGGGGAATAAGCATACAGTTCCAATGGCATGTTTTCTTTTCCTTCAGGATATGTTGTGTCGTCATCAGTCTCATGACTTTTATTTCCCTTCATCCAGCTCTAAATTTCGTTTAGGCGTGAGGCAGCTAGATGGTGCAGTCAATAGGGTGGCTAGTCCAAACCCTTGGGACACCTTATAGAGAGACAGTGTCCTTAGTCTTCCCTTCACCAGGGCTGCTCTGTTAGAAATTTATAAGAAAATTTATTCTGGTAGCAATATGAAGGGTGGATCAGAGAGGGGAGAAAGTTGAAACAGAAAGACCTATTAGCAGTCTATTCTAATGAGCCAGGCAGGTGATAATGAGGGTGTGTATCAGGGGTGGTGCACAGAGTGCTGGGCCTGAAGTCAGGAAGATTCATCTTCCTAAGTTCAAATATGACTTCAGACACTTACTAGGTATGTGGCCCTGGGTAAGGTACTTAACCCTTTTTGCCTCAGTTTCCTCATCTGTAAAATTGGGGATAATAACAGCAACTACACCAAAGGGTTGTTGAGAGTCTCAAATGAGACAATATGTATACAGTTTTTTTCAAACCTTAAAGTACTATATCCAAACGCTAGGTATTATTAAGTGATACCTCCTACGTGAGATATGATAGGTTATGTTTCAGTACCATAAAATAGTTTTTTTGAGTAAAGAAATTGAGTAAAGAAAGAATCTTCTAAAATGTAATGAACCATTAAGAATGACCCAACTGCCCTTAGAAATCATCACTCTAACTTGTCTTATTTGATCCCAACTTATTTAACAATGTCTGAAAGGTGGTATTGGCCTTTTACAGAAATTGGCAAAATTGGCAGAAACCTCTTCAAGCTATTATCAACATTGTGCCTTTGTCTGGCTCTTATTTACACTTTCTGGCTGTTACAGGCCTGTCCTTTGTTTGCTAAGATGGACCAGCTATTGACCACTAAGGTCTATTTTCAGAGCTCTCCTTTTTGATGCTCAGAACCCATCTACTGCACACCAGGTGCCGAGGGTCCTTCCCTTGGTAGAATTTCATTCAGCTCCTTTCCTTTTCTGATAGCTTTCTAATAAACCAACCCTGGTAAGGTGTTAATGACAGTTTAATGTGCTATCTCTCCAGGTTTATTTGCATTTCATCCCAATGAAATAAGTGTTGAAGAAATACTTTTAGCATAAAATGCAAACTTAAACCCAAAGGAAAGAAATCTGTAATGGTGGAATTTCTGGCACAATGAAGTCCAGTGGGGTAGGTTTTGAGGTGGGGAGGGACAGGGATAAAGAAAGGCCCCCTACATCCCTCAGATTATATCAGCTCTGCCTACCCACATGGCTGGACCTACTGGTGAGATGATCACCCACCATCTGTCTTGTGTGGTCAGATCTCATCAGGAGCTCTCAAAATTCTTGCTCCTAAATTTTATCCACCTCAGGCAACATGTTAATTATAGCATACAGATCTATGTTCTTTTTGCATTCGGGTCTTAAAAACAAACAAACTGTGTAAGCAAACTCAGATTGGAGAAAATATCAAGGAAAAATTGGGCAGCAGGTCATAAAGATTGTTCCTAATGTAATATAAATGTGATGTGATATAAATGCACTGTAATGTATCATCATTAGCTGAATGTCAGGGTTGAAAGTAATGAGTCATCCTAAAAAGTCTTTGATTCCACAGAGTATATTTATTTATTCTGCTTAAGTAACTCAACTTTGGTATTTAAATGGACACAGTTTATGAATCCATTATTAATGAGACTATTAAACCCTTCAAGCTGACCATTATCAACATTGTGTTTTGATTTGGATCTTATTTACACTTTCTAGGTGTTACAGGCCTTTCCTTTGTTTGCTAGGATAGACCAGCCTCTACCCAATTGGACCGAAGGAGTTTCAGATTTTAATTTGTTATGACAAACAAATTCCAAATGTTTTTTCCCCTTGTTAATAGGCAATGTTCCTTGGCAGAATGCTCACATATCCTCTCACCACCAACATTCCATCTTTAGATTTTCAAATAGTTTGACTTTTTTTCTTTAAGATTTAAAATAGAGGCCAATTTCAAATTATTATTGTTTTTAAAAATTTGTGCTTAAAAATCACCAGTGCTAAATTCTGATGGGCACATTCATTAACCAAATACCCACAATTTCTTGTTCCAAGGGGTTTTGTTCCAAGTGATATAAGCTGTACTATGGTCTTCCATAAGCACCAATTATGGCTGATCTTGAGACGCTTTCTTTCTCTAATTGGTAAAGTTAATTTGATTAAAATGGCAATTCTATGTGGGCAGTCATATTTATTTCCAGTTAAACCCATAAATGGTCTAAAAATGTTTTCAGAATGTTAAATGAGGCAATAATGAGTTTCCTATGGTTGAGTAAGAATGCACAAATTAGTATTATAACATTGCAATTAACATGCATCTTGACTGGACTCAACTTTGCCAAGTTTTTCCTTTTTCCTTATAGTCAATGTGAGATGAATCCAATAAAAAAATGGTGCAAGAAGATGTTGTAGAATGGAAAAAATGTATACTGCTAATTTCTGTAGAGATATATATCTACTTCCATTTAAAAAAAACCCCAAATCAAACTTCGGGGAAGAACTTCTACCAATAGGAATGGATGGGAAACTGTTCTACAATTTAAAGCTTTAAAAAGTTGCCCAAGACACTGAGGGAGCTGTTCAGTGACTTATCTAGAGTCACATAAGCAGTATGTGTCAAAGGTAGGACTTGAACCCAGATATTTAGAATCCAAGGTTAGCTCTCTAACCACTACACCACACTGCCTCTGAGATTTTTGTATATTCCACTCATGTATCAGTCATTACAGATGCTTTTCCTAAGTGCTTCTTTCTATTGTTTTACTGTCCTCAGAGGAATTCAATTCATAGGAGAAATCTATTGACCTCTGGTGACCCAAAGTGTTAGAGATTATCATCTACCCAACTACTAGCTCATTCCAACAGACTGTTCACACATTATGAAGGACATACTTATATACATATATACACATAGACATAATGCATGTATATCTATCTTTATTTTATTTTTTTGCATTTAGAATTTTTATTCTCCAAATTAGATATAAAAACAAATTTTGACATCAATTTTTTAAAACTTTGTGCTCTATCTTCTCTTCTTCCCTCCCTTCCCACTTCCCACCCCAAGAACTGAAGCAATTCAATATGCTATACATGAGTAGTCATGGGAAACATCTCCACATTAGCCAGGTTGTGAGAGAAAACAGACAAAAACAAAACTTCAGATTAAGGAGCTATCAAAGAAAATATGCTTCAATCTGTTTTCAGATATCATCAGGTCTTTCTCTGTAGATGGTTTACAATTTTCATAAGTCCTTCAGTTATATTGGATCATTGCCTTGCTGAAAATAACCATGTGCTTCCCAGCAGATAATGTTACATTATTGCTGTTCTTTGGTATACAGTACATTTCACTCTGTTTCAGTTCATGTAGGTCTTTCCAGGTTTTTCTGATAGCATCTTGTTCATCATAACCTTTATATCGTACCTTAAACTTGACAAAGAATTTTCTTCACAATAGCCCAGGAAAGTAGATACCATACATTTTGCCATTATAATTAATCATCATAACTATTTCCCTTCATCCTATTCCCTTCCCATGGTATTTACTCTATTTTCTATCTTCTTTTACCCTATTCCTCCCCAAAAGCATTTTTCTTCTGACTGCCCCCTCCCCTGCTCTGCCCTACCTTCTTTCACCCTTCCCTCTATGATGAAATAATGAGATTTAGCAGATACTCAAAGACCCACCTGGAGATGAATCTAGACTGATTGAATCAAGTGAGAGGGATTAACTGCTGATTAGCCTACTTCAAGTTAACTGGATTGTAATCACACCTTGAGAACACCTTCAGAACCAATGGATTTGGATGATGCCAACCAACCAGCTTGAAGCAGTGTGTAAGGACCGCCTCTGTTCCAGACCTATAAAAAGCCTCCACAATGAGTTTGCTGGAGAGAGTTCCTGATTAAAGCAGGCTCGTGGAGGAGGACTTGAGGAAGAACCCAACCAGGCTGGAACTCTAGGCTAGATAGACCTTTTCTTAACTTTCTGAACTCCTTGTGAATACCTGTATGCTTTAATTAAATGTTTAATGCCCAAAGACTGGTGCTGAAGCTTCTAATTTAAGGCGACCACAGTTCAGATTTTAAACATCACACCTCCTTATCCTCTTCCCCTCCTACTTTCCTGTAGGGTTAGGTAGTTTACTCCTTCCAATTGGGTATGTATGTTATTCCCTCCTTGAGCCAACTCTGATGAGATTAAGGTCTTTGAGCTAATTTTGTGTTCTAAATTTTCTTTCTCCCTCCCTCCTCAATTCTCCCTATGAAATCAAGCAATTCAATGTCATATATGTGCAGTTACAAAAACATCTTCACCTTCCTCGAAAGTGTTTTGCTTTTTACTGTTCCCTCCCCCAATCTGCCCTTCCTGCCTTTCCTTTTCCCCACTTATCTCCTTCCCCTCCCACTTTCCCTCAGGGTGAAATATATTGCTATACCTACTTGAGTATCTGTGTTATTACCTCTTTGAGTCAATTCTGATAATACTAAGGTTCACTCACTCCCCCACTCCTTCCCCCCTTCCCCTCCTCTCCATAAGCTTTTTCTTGCTTCTTTTATGTGAGCTACTTTTCCCCAGTCTACCTCTCCCTTTCCCTTTCTTCCTCTTACTCCTTAACTTTATTTTAAAGATTTCACCATTGGTTAGTTAGGTGGCACAGTGGACAAAGCACCAGCCCTGGACCCAGGAGGCCCCAAGCCCAAATCCGACCCCAGACATAAGCCACCCCATCTTGCCTGCCCCACAAAAAACAAGGATAAACAAAAAATAAATTCTTTACAAATATCATCCCTTTATATGCAGTTCAGACCTGTGTCTTCTGTCTAAGTGTATTACTTTCAGCTACCCTAATACTGAAAAAGTTCTTATGAGTTAAAAGTATTATCTTCCCATGTAGGAATGTAAACAGTTTGATCTTTTAATATCCCTCATGATTTCTTTTTCCTGCTTCCTTTTTATGCTTCTCTAGGGTCTTGTATTTGAAAGTTAAATTTTCTATTCAGTTCAGGTCTTTTCGTCACAAGTGCCTGAAAGTCCTCTTTTTCATTGAAGTACCATTTTTTCCCCTGAAAGATTATATGCAGTTTTGCTGGGTAGGTGATTTTTGGCTGTAGTCCCAGTTCCTTTGCCCTCCAGAATATCATATTCCATGCCCTCTGGTCCTTTAATGTAGATGCTGCTAGATCTTGTTTTATCTTTACTGTAGCTTCACAGTATTTGAATTCCTTTTTTTGTTTGTTTTTGTGTGGCAATGAGGGCTAAGTGACTTGCCCAGGGTCACACAGCTAGTAAGTGTCAAGTGTCTGAGGCCAGATTTGAACTCAGGTCCTCTGGAATCCAGGGCCAGTGCTTTATCCACTGTACCACCTAGCAGCCCCCTTGAATTCCTTTTTTCTAGCTGCTTTCAATATTTTCTCCTTGACCTTGGAGCTCTGGAATTTGGCAATAATATTCCTGGAGGTTTTCCTTTTAGGATGTCTTTCAGGAAGTGATTGGTGGATTCTTTCAATTTCTATTTTACCATCTGCTTCTAGAATATCAGGGCAATTTCCCCTGACAATTTCTTGGAAGATGATGTCTAAGCTCTTATTTTGATAATGGTTTTCAGGTAGTAAAATGATTTTCAAATTATCTCTCCTGGATCTATTCTCCAGGTAAGCTGTTTCTCCAAGGAGATATTTCATATTGCCCTCTATATTTTTATTCATTTGGATTTGCTTTACTGTGTCTTGGTTTCTCATGAAGTCACTAACTTCCATTTGTTCAATCCTAATTCTTAGGCAATTATTTTCTTCTGAGAGCTTTTGTATCTCCTTTTCCATTTGGCTTTTCAAGCTGTTGACTTTTTTCTCATGACTCTCCTTCATCACTCTCATTTCTCTTTTCCTTCTTTCTTCCACCTCTAAATTTTCCTTCTATCTCTTCTACTTTCTCTTCAAAGTCCCTTTTGAGTGCTTCCATGGCCTGAGACCAATTCATATTTTTCTTGGAAGCTTTGGATGTTGGGGTCCTGAGGTTGCTATCCTCTTCTGAGGGTGCACCTTGATCTTCCTTGTCACTAAAGAAACTTTCTACAATTCTCAACTTTCTTTGCTTGCTCATCTTGCTGTTTTTTACTTGACTTTTAACTCCCTCTTACAGTGGGGCCCTACTTCAAAGCTACACTGTCCCAAGCTTCAGAGGGTCCCAGGTGTTTCGGTTTGAGGGAGGGAAGGTTTTTCTCTTGCCTGGCCTGTTCTCTGGTCCAAAGATAATTTGCTAATTAACCAGCCAGTAGAACTTTGTGTGCTGTGGTGATTGTTAGCTTTGATGAGCCTGTGCCCCTCCCCCACCAGGGCATTGCTCAAGATTTCTTCCTGGTGCCCCACTGGGGTGGGATAGCTGAATTCCTCCTTAGGTCCTGCAGACACTCCTGTATTTTCCACGCCAGTCAGCCTTTCAGCCTTCTCACCTGAATGTAAGCTTAGTTCCAGAAGACACTGGTGCTGCAGCTGATTCAGAGGCTCAGGGGTACGTTCCTCTGGCACAGCCTGCCTGGAGTCTGTGTCGGTGTGATCACAGGGTTCATCTCTTCTTGCAGCTCAGCACGGCCTCCTCTAAGCTGTCTTTGGCTGGAAAAAATAACCTCAGCCCATCTTTTTGTGGGTTTTTCTGCTCTAGGGGTTGTTTTATGGCTGTTTTGGGGGTAATTGTGCCAGGAGCTCTGTGAGTTTAATGTCTTTCCTCTGCCATCTTGGCTCCCTATATCTGTTGATCTAGAGAAAGTTGTTCAGTTGCTTTAGTTGTGTCTGACTCTTCATGAAAATGCCATTTGGGGTTTTCTTGTCAAAGGTACTGAAGTGGTTTGCCATTTCCTTTTCCAGTTCATTTTATGGATGAAGAAATTGAGGCAACAGGGTTAAGTGACTTGCCCAGGGTCACACAGCTAGTATATGTATGAGGCTAAATTTGAACTCAAATCTTCCTGACTCCAGGCTCAGTGCCTTATCCACTGTGCCACCTAGCTGCTATATCTATTTTTATGTTTATACCTATCTCTATCTATCTATCTATTTATCTATCTATCTATCCAGTAATATATATGTTTTCTTGGTTATTTGTTTTCATAATGCACCCTGAGGCCTAGAGAAGTATTCATTGATTTGTTCATACATTTGTTAAGTTATTCATTTATTCATTCACTCATTCATCTTTTTTTTTTTGGGTGGGGCAATTGGAGTTAAGTGACTTGCCCAGGGTCACACAGCTAGTAAGTGTTAAGTGTCTGAGGTCGGATTTGAACTCATGTACTCCTGAATCCAGGGCCGGTGCTCTATCCACTGTGCCATCTAGCTGCCCCCAGTCATTCATCTTTCAGATACTTCTTGCATAGGGTGTTTCGTTTTGGTTAGTTGTGCAGCTGGATATAGCTGTAGTTCCTTCTACAATGTCTATTTGTCATTGTTTTCTCTTTCCTATTATGACCTAGGATACTGAAACAATTTCATCACAGCCATGTTGTATTTATATATTTAATGATTATTGTTTGATAAGGAAAAGCAGGATGGTATAGTTGATAGGGAACTCACCCAGGAGGCAAGAAGATCTGGGATCAAGTATTATTTTTTAGTGCTCCACGTAATTATTATTTTTTGGGGGGGGCAATGAGGGTTAAGTGACTTGCCCAGGGTCACACAGCTAGTAAGTGTCAAGTTTCTGAGGCCGTATTTGAATTTAGGTCCTCCTGAATCCAGGTCCATTGCTTTATCCACTATACCACCTAGCTGCCCCCACTCCAGGTAATTCTTTTTTTTGGTGAGGCAATTGGGGTTAAGTAACTTGCCCAGGGTCACACAGCTAGTAAGTGTCATGTGTCTGAGGCCAGATTTGAACTCAAGTCCTCCTGAATCCAGGGCTGGTGCTCTATCCGCTGTGCCACCTAGCTGCCACACTCCAGGTAATCCTTAAGGCAAGATGGTACAGAATTGTTGCCACTTTGCATTGGATGGCTAGATGTATGCAAGCAGGAATGAATAAAAAAGTAGTTATTAAGTAGTAGACACTACTTTAAAGTGTCTGGGTATACAAATAAATAAAGGAAAGAGTCTCTGTTCACTGGCAGTTTTCTACATTAATTAAAATCACATGTTTAGGCCAAAAAACGTGGTGATAATGATAAGCAATGGATGGAAAGTACAGAGAGGAAAATTTGGATGTGACGTAGAGAAAAATTTCTTAACAAAAAAGAAATGTCCAAGAAAGGGGAAAGGACAATTTTAGGAGATTGTAGATTCTTGTGTGCCTGGGTCCTCGCTTGCCTAATATGTTGAACCTGTACAGAACTGGTGAGAGAGAGAGAGAGAGAGAGAGAGAGAGAGAGAGAGAGAGAGAGAGAGAGAGAGAGAGAAAGAGAGAGAGAGAGAGAGAGAGAGAGAGAGAGAGAGAGAGAGAGAGAGAGAGAGAGAGAGAGAGAGAGAGAGAGAGCAGTGGCCTCAGGAAAGAGCCCTGTGGCACACCCATACCAAGGGAATTCTTATGCAAGTATGGAGGCTCATTCCCTGTTTGACCAGCTCCGGCACAAATGGGACTCTTTGTAAATATAGTATTAAATGGTAGTTTTTTAAATGAGTGAAGTTTCTCCCTGCCATAACGCCCCTCCCATTCCCAATACATTCAATAATTCTTGATGAATCAGGCAGTACAGTCATTTTATGGGGTGGGAGAAGTTCCCTAAGGGGGAGGTGGAGAAGCCCCTATATTCTTTCCATAGAGGTCCATTCCCTGAGATACTTGCCTACAGGAGGGCCCAGACTTTGCCCCAAATTCCATGCACAGGCAGTTCCCCACCAGCTGAAAGCAGCTGCGCAGTGTTGTTTATTTTATAATGTGTGTGGTCTCATTGTGCTGCCAGACTCATACATATGGACTGGACAAAGTGGCCTCAGATTCCTTCCAGCTTTGAGATTCTGTGATTCTTTGGCTCTGTGATGATAATGATAACCAGTTTTCATAGAATGTCTTAAGGTTTGCAAGGCATTTTACATGTCTTATCTCATTTTATCCTCACAACAATCCTGGGAGGTAAGTGCTGTTATTATCTCAATTTATAGATGGTGAAACTGAGGCAGACAGTGGGTAAGCGATTTGCCCAAGGTCATGTTAGCTAATAATTGTCTGAAGCTGGATTTGAACTCGGGTCTGTCTCCAGATGCAGTGTTGTACCCGCTGTGCCACCTAACTGCCTTGGTGATGATATTGATCATGATGACAACAAATAAAGAACAAGGAGCTATTTTGGATGCATTAGGAACTAAAATCTGTTTCTATGGTGATCTATTGCTTTGCTGGAGGACTAAGTGTTTTCATCTTGGATTCTAGTTCTTGTCCTTTCAAGTGGCCTTGGCCAACTTGTTTCTCTTCTCTGGACCTCAGTTTTTCATTTTTAAAGTGAAGATGATCTCTAAGGTCCCTTCTAGCTTAAATATTCTATGATCAATGATTCATCTGATTTAGAAGCCCGAGACATAAATCTTGTTCAGAAATAATTAGACTTCATAGAGTCTCCTTCAGCCTTTTTGAATTACAGGAAGTTTTGATCAAGGATATAGAAAGTTCCTAATGGTTCGAGTATGTCTTCTTGAGAATGCACTTCTAATATTGCCTTTCCTAGCACTCATGTTTACTATTCATCATTTGGCTAGCCAATTTTACTAACAGGAGGAATGCATATGAGTGTTTTGTGCTATGGAAGGACACTGAGAAGAACTTGGATGTTCCATGCCTGACAAAGAATAATTTAGTTTGAATTATGAAGGAGCTTGGTTGAAGGACAGGGAAAGGAATTGCTTTTGTTACCCTTTTGGCTTTTCTTTAAAACAAGAACAGAGAAGAAAAAAATATAATAATGAATCAGTTATTGTACTCATGAAAACTAGCAATAGTACCCCCAAGTGTCATTTAAATCTCAGTTTATGGAGAAAAATTTCCCATGGCTTGACCTTATATAAAAGAGAATTGAAAACACAGTCATGGAGGTAGGGAAATGCAAAGGCAGAGGGGTGGCTTCAGATATTCCCACAAGTTTCATATATTACCTGAACCTGAAAAAGTGCTGTGGGTGGAGTGTTGGAACTGGAGTTAGGAACACCTGAATTCAACTCTTGGATCAGATGCTTACTAGCTGTATGACCCTATGCAAGTCACTTAATATTCCTAGTCTATAAAATGGGGATAATAATAACACCTACCTCACATGCTTATTGTGACAATCAAATGAGATAACATAGGTAAAGGGTTTTGCTAACCTTATGGTTGGCTGTCTTTCTTCATTCTCAAAGAGGACCAGAATGACATCACCATGTTTGAGTCAAGTTACAACGTGTCTGACTGTGGCTGATCAGACCAATACTATCTCAGAAAGCCCTACCACAGGTCAGGCACAAGTAGTTCATATGAATATTTGTGGTGAATTCTCTAAATTTGTGCATCTCATGTTTTTGAGCTGCTGCAATTCTGCTTTGCTCATGGGGCACAGTGCCTTCTTTGATGCGGGTACACCACACTGGGCTGTCTTTTGCCAGTGTTTCCCAATGCAATGCAATCAGTTCCAAAGTTCTTTAGTTCTTTTTCAGCAAACCTTATAGCGCTATATAAATGCTAGCTAGTCGTGAGACATAGATCTAAAATGTCGAAGTTAAGAGGATTATAAAATTGGAATACTTCAATGGATGCATGATTTTATGTGGGTCTTCTCTCCAACAGTGTTGATTCATATCCTCTTATTCCATTTGAGTTTTCAATGTCCTACCCTTTTTCTTCCTTAACCATCTTCCTAACACACCATGTACTGTCTTTTAGTTTTTTTTTTTTAAACATTCCATGGATATGAGTGGAACTTGGATTGCCTACCTTTCATCCTCTAGTCTTACAATGTAACTGGCCCATCTTCTTGTCTGATTATATAATTTCTAGATATTATCTTTTTATGTGACTTTTTGCTAGTATACTGTAGCCCATATATATATACAGACACACACACACACACACACACACACACACTTGCCTTGCCTTTCTTGGCTACTTTTTGGATGATCCACATGTTTGATTATCCATAAATTGTTCTGTTTCATGAATTTCAGATATATATATATATATATATATATATATATATCAATCTAAAATACAGAATGGTTGGATTAATTCCGAATTCCACCAACAGTGATCTAGGTTTTCTTTTTTTCCATAGACCCTCCAACATTTGTTAATTTCCTCATTTGTCATCCTTGCCTGTCTGAAAGGTGTGAGGTAGAATATCCAAGTTGTTTTAATTTGCATTTTTCAAATGATTAAAGCATTTCTAGAGAGTATTTTTTCATATTATTTTTGATAGCTTGGTCATCTTCTTTTGAAAATTGTCTATCAATCTCTTTTGACCACATATATATTGGGGAATAGCTCTTAGTCTTAAAAATTTGAATTAGTTTCTTATGTATTGTGGATATGGGACTTCTATCAGCCCAAGCTCATTTTGAGATTTACCGCTATCTATGCTATTTTTATTGCACGTAGAGCAGGGCAAAATCCTGTGGCTGAAATAAAGATGTGTTATTTCTCTGACAATTCTCTATATTACTAATCTAGTATCAGGTTAGCTTGATATGATTTTGTTTTTAGTAAAATCTTAGTACCTCCTACTGATCACCACATGTTAAATTATTTGCTTACGAATTATCTATTTGATAATCCTTTCTTGAACTTATCCAGGTATTTACCTAAAATAACTTCTTCATGATTTTTCTGAGGGGGTTTTGAGATTATGCCTGCAATCTCCTTTTGCTCACTATAGAAATTTTAACTCATTTAAGTGAACAGCTGTTTTCTTATTATATCCTTATTAAATTAATATTACATTTTAATAAACAATAGACCTCTTGTGTGGAAAGTATCACGTTCACCTATCTCAAACTTCAGTTCCATTTTGGGGGGGGGGCAGGGCAATGAGGGTTAAGTGACTTGCCCAGGGTCACACAACTAGTAAGTGTCAAGTGTCTGAGGCCGGATTTGAACTCAGGTCCTCCTGAATCCAGGGCCAGTGCTTTATCCACTGTGCCACCTAGCTGCCCCAGTTCCATTTTTTTTTTTGGTGAGGCAATTGGGGTTAAGTAACTTGCCCAGGGTCACACAGCTAGTAAGTGTTAAGTGTCTGAGACTGGATTTGAACTCGGGTCCTCTTGAATCCAGGGCCAGTGCTTTATCCACTGTGCCACCTAGCTGCCCCAGTTCCATTTTAAAAAATGGAACCTCTCAAGTGAAAAAAAATTCTTTAATAGAATAGACAAAAGTAATCCAGGAGTTCAGTAGCTCCATCCTCTGCCAGTGTTATTCCATTTTTTCAAAGTAGTCTCCTCACCATCCTCTTTACTCTTTATTGCTTCAACTTGTCAATGTTCTTATGAAAATGAGATGCCCAGAGTTGGACACAGCACTCCAGAAAATGAGAATATCTTATATTATTTGTTGGAAATTATTTGATGGAAAAGACCTTAGCCCAACCACCTCCTTTTATAGATGAGGAAACTGAAGCCCTGGGACATTAAGTGACTTGTTAAAGGTCATACAGGTAGTAAGTAGCAAAGTCAGTATCTGAGCTCAGAACCTCTGACAGCAAACTTGTCACTTTTTCCACTGTATCATGACTAGGGTTAGAAATGACATTTATGTTCATTCATTCTAAGATTACATCCTTTTTGGGGGTTTCTTGTTGGGTTGCTATATGAGTATGCTAAGTCTGTGTCCTTGGCTCTCTACTTGTCGCTCTTTATGTGTTTCCTATTGTGGATTTGGAACATTTCCATTGTGTCAATTATTATCTCTATTCAAATGGCTCTGAAATCTATATTTCGGTCACTCTCTTGAGTTCACATTTACAACTGCTCGCTGGCCATCTCCATCTTTATATCCTGCTAACAATTCAAATTCAGCATGTTTGAAGTTATCCTCTTCCCTTATAAAATGCCTTTCTCCTCCCCAGGCTTCTTGTCTTCTAATCAATTGCTAAGTTCTGTATCCTGCAAAGTCCCATCTGTCTCTTGGATCTTTTCCCTCCCTTCCACTACCACTTCTACTATCCTTACTCCACTGCTCATGAACTCTTGCCTGGAAAAACTCCTAATCAATCTTCTTGGCTCCAGTCTCTCTATTCTCTAATCTCTCCTTCATATGTCTGCCAGGGTTATCTTCCTTCTGTGCAATTTTGATCAATGGAAAAAAATTGTCTACACATTACTCATGGTATAAAATACAAACTGCTTATCCTGATGGAAACTTCTTGCCCAGGATCTCAGCTTTGAACTCACATAGAGGGACCGAACTTCAAAAATAAAAGAGGAGAAAAAAAATCAGTTCAGCCCAACTAACTCATACATCAACTAAGTATATAAATATATAAATAAAATGGGTGCACCCTCAGAAGTCACTTGGGGAAGATATTGAGGCTGCTGAAATATGACTTGCTTGGCCTGGAAGGAGGCTGAAGTAGCTTTGAGATCCAGGCCAGGGGAAACTGCCATCAGAAAGTGAGATAAAAAGTACATAAGGAAATATATAAAGAAAAATGACTGAAATTACTGAAGGTTTCAGGAGAAAAAAAAAGAGATGCTATTAAGACCTTGAGTAGACAAACCAACAGGGAAGATATTAATAACAGAAAGAAATATGGCCTCCAGATAAGCTAAAAGAATCCAGACATCTAAAAATAAACATTGCAAGAAAAAAGGAAAATGAATCAATGAGCCAAAGAATCCCATAGATTCCCATGAGAACAAGGTGTCACAGAAGGAAGTCCTTGAGTGAGTTCAAAGAGAAATAACAAATATGAAAGCAGAATTTATGGCCTGCACAACAGAAATAAATGACAATAGGAAAACTTTAATCATTGAGACAATAGTAGAGTAATGAGTGGATTAGAACTATTCAAAAGTTGAATGGGCTGACTTGGAGCTTGTAGGATCATAGATTTAGAGTTGGAAGGGGCTAAGAGACCATGGAGTCTAATCTCATTTTACAGATAAGGAAACTGAAGCTCAGAGAAGTTAGGTAATTTTCCCAGCGCCCTACAGTTAGCAAATATCACAGGAAGAGTTTTATCATAGGTCTTCCTAAATCTAAGACAAATGCTCTATCCACTAGGCCCCTAGCAAGCAACTGGCTTTCCCTTTAATTTTCTGTTTATTCTATTCCTTTGAGCCAGGGCAAAATAAGTTTGTAAATTAAAACAAACAAACCAAAACATCCATAACTGCAGTACTTATAGTTTCAAAGAAGTGAAAAATAGAATGAGGGAAATAATTAGGTAAGTATTTGCATAAAGAAGAGGGAAGTATTTGTTTGGTGGTGGAGGAGAAAATGGTATAGTGTTTTATTTTAAGCCGATCAAATATACAAGAATAATATTTTAATATTAATTCTCAAATGATCTCAGCTTTTTAATAGTGAGATTCTCTCTCAAGGTATTTAAAGCAAAGCTGGATAACTACTTTTGGGTAATACTGTAGAGGAGATTCTTGGTTAGGATTGTTTGGGTTGTTACAGATATTCCCTAAATTCCATTTCTATTTGGATTTGGTGTTTCTATGATTTCTTGATAGATAGCTGAAATCACTCTTCATCACTATTGTCAACCTCCATAGAAGTTTGTGGTCTGCTTCATCATCTTATCCATTTCTTATACTCCCATCACAACATCACTTTCATTATTGTTGTTCAGTTGGTTTTAGTCATGTCCAAACCCATTAAGGGTTTTCTTGGTAGAGATACTGGAGTGGTTTGCCATTTCCTTCTGCAGCTCATTTTACAGATAAGAAAAGTGAGGCAAACAGAGAAAAAGAGACTTGCCCAGGATCACACAGCTAGTAAATGTCTGAGGCCAGATTTGAACTTCTATCACTACTTCCTAAATCCTGACCCAAAAGCTCTCCACCATGCTTCCTTCTGGCCTATGATTTTTTTTTTCATGTAAGCATATCACTTTTGTAAAGAATTCATTGTTATTTGAGGTTTTTATGCCTCAGCATGCACTGGCCTGGGGCTCCGCAAGCTGCACGGTGCTCCACCCACTGGTTGTAGCCATTGCCATGGCGCTGGCACCTCACATCACCACAAGGACACCTACATGGGCCTGGAAAAATTATAATGATTGGAAGCCTAGTGAGGGCAGTCATGTGACTGTCAGCAGCCATCCCATTGGCTGGGGCTGTGTGGGGTTTTTTTGGGATGGGGGGAGGAGAATTGGGCATTCTAGCTAGACTCTGGAAGGACAGGAGGTCTGCTGCGTATTCTCAGCTGATTCCTGGGCAGTGGTATTTTTTGAGGTTGTATAATTTCCCTTTCCCCATTTTATTTCCTTTCCCTTGATCCTACTGATCCTTTTTGTGTTTGTTTTTTTTTTAAGTTCGTTCTTGTTAAAATAAATCCTGTTCTGTTTTGAGGGAGGCTGCGGGTCTCCTTCCTTGCCCCAATATTGCAGCGAGCCGCTTAGCTAGCACTCCCCAATTAAAAATTGGTCCCCACACTTTCATAAACAATGCTTATTACTTCTATCTCATATCTATTTGAATACCATATTCTTTACCATACATATATTCTGTTCATAATTTCTGTATCCCACCAAGACTTAGTGATTCGTAAGAAGTTGAATTTATGATTTTTATTTTACTTTATTGATTTTCTCTACTTTTTGCCTCTGCATAGATATCTGAATCTAGGAGTTTTATTGCTGATCCTGTCTTTGCATGGTGTTGTTTTCTGTGAAATATTTGTTCTTCTCATTGATATTCTTTTTTTGTAATATCCACTAATCTTTTTTCTGTCTTGGTAGGTCTGTCTGTCTGTCTCTCCCTATCTGTTGTCTGTCTGTCTGTTCTCCTTATCCACCCCCATCTCACTGTCTTCTTATCTCTTTGAACATTATTCTCTTTCCTTTAGTTTACAAACCTCTTGATTGGATCTACACATTTCCAGACAAATATCTATATCTACAGCTCTCTGTATCTATATATACACACATAAAAATGTATATATATATATATATGCATATATATATTTATGGAAGAAAAGCACTTATTATGTTCTGGGCACTATGCTAAG
Source organism: Dromiciops gliroides (assembly GCF_019393635.1). NCBI lineage: Eukaryota > Metazoa > Chordata > Mammalia > Microbiotheria > Microbiotheriidae > Dromiciops > Dromiciops gliroides. Next base: position 240,895,644 of record NC_057861.1, on the reverse strand, counting down.
CACTTTTACAAATATTATGCATTTGAACGTGATCTGGGTTATAGCTAAAGCCTAGGATAAACTGATATTGATGACACAGGTTCATTCTTTGTATTTGTCCTTGGTTATCTGCCTTTTTTTGTATGTGTTATTTTACAAATTTGGATCCTTTATGAGCATCTTGTGCAGCCACATTGTTCTTTTTCTCTCCTTCAATGGAGCCATTTGAAATAGGACTATTAGAATTTCATTTTTGGGACCCTCCTATCTGTTTGAGCTTACTTCTCTCTCTCTCTCTCTCTCTCTCTCTCTCTCTCTCTCTCTCTCTCTCTCTCTCTCTCTTTTTGCAGGGCAATGATGGTTAAGTGACTTGTCCAGGGTCACACAGCTAGTAAGTGTCAAGTGTCTGAGGCTGGATTTGAACTCGGGTCCTCCTGAATCCAAGGTCAGTGCTCTATCCACTGCACCACCTAGCTGCCCCCTTACTTCTCTTTTAAGAGTTTTAGGCCCAAGGGATCTGGCTAGTTTGCAAACTAAATAGTGTTTGACTCATCAAAAATTTATTATATATGGATAAAAGTAGTATTCTTGTTCAGATAGCCTAGCATATATTGCCATAAATATTCAAACAAGCATATTAAAAATAGATACCAACCACAACATTAATTTTTGAAGTTTTCATTATGTGTTATATGTGTACATTTGATCAACTCGAAAAGACTAAATTTCTAAAATTAAATAAATGACCACACTCTTTTTAAGTGTGTGGTCATTCATTAACAAATTTCTTTAACCTGAATAATGATTATTCCCACCCTTCCCAAATGAAATTAGACTACAGTAACAAAAATTATTTTTTTCCTGAAAGAGAAAAAGGCAAAAGAAAAAAGGAAAGAAAAGGCAAAGCTTACAATTAATAATTTCTTCTGTAAAATGATGGTTTTGGTTTAGATGAACTCTAATGTCCTTTCTATTCTTAATCTATGATATTAAGACTTTAAAAGATGGGATCAGTTAAAAATTCCTAAGAGAAACTGGTGAAATACACTGGGAGCTCATGGACACTTTTGAATTAGGAGTTTTAGTAAAAGGGGGCAGCTAGGTGGCACAGTGGATAAAGGACTGGCTCTGGATTCAAGAGGACCTGAGTTCAAATCCGGATTCAGACACTTGATACTTACTAGCTGTGTGACCCTGGGCAAGTTACTTAACCCTCATTGCTTCACAAAAAAAAAAAAAGAGAAGAAAAGAAAAAAAAAAAGATGTTTTAGTATTGCTATAGAGTGGCTTAGACATTGTGGGAGCTTAGTAAACATAGCCTTATAGAAATTTAGAATAGAAAGGGGACCTCAAAGGTCACCTATTCCAACCCTCACCTAATGCATTAATCTAGCCTACAATATCCCAGTCATTATCCAGCCTCAGTTCAAAGACCTCCAGTGATGGGAAACTCATTACAACCCAAGCCAGCCCATTTCATTTTTGGACAGCTCATTTTAATCATCATAATTGCCAATAATCCAATAATCCTAATAATTATGCAAATACCATTGATCTAGAGGGCTTAGTCTACTGAAATATCATGCTGCAAATAAATATTCAGTGGTCCAAAGACAAAATAAAATAAAATATTAAAAATAAATACAACTCTTAGAAATGATTTTGAATGATTGTGATAGTAAATTACCTTAAAAATTGCTTTTAAGCAGGGGTTCTAAGCCTGAAGTAGTGTAATTATATGTATTTTATTTTATGTATTTAAAAACATTAGTTTGAGAAGGACCCATAGACTTTTCCAGGTGACCAAAGGGGTCCAGACACCAAAAAAGGTTAAGAACCCCTGATGTGAAGTAGTGCCCTTTTCTTTCTGATTCATCTTTCCAAAAGCTAGCTAAGGAATATATGTGAAATCAAGTGCCTTTGCAAAAAGTTATTTTGGTCAAAAGCAATCCTCAGTTCAATCCAAGCCTTGGAAGTGCCTACAGTTTGTGACATTACCCTCGCTTATTCTGAGGGGGGTCATGGGGTTTTAGGAAGTGCGAAGCTTTGGAGATCATGGAGGTGGTGATGATTTTATCTTAGCTGCTGCTTCAGAGTTCCTAACAACAATCCTTTGATTCTACACAAATTCCTAAATGAGCCTAATAATTATGATTGCTGCTGGATCCAATAGGCTCTGGAGTACTATCTGTACTTTTTCTTTTTCTTTCTTTTTTTTTTTGTGAGGTTATATGGGTTAAGTGACTTCCCCAAGTTCACACAGCTAGTAAGTGTCAAGTGTCTGAGGTTGGATTTAAACTCAGATCCTCCTGAATCCAGGGAAGGTGCTTTATGCACTTCACCACCTAGCTGTCCCCTGTGCTTTTTCTTTATTAAAGGGCCCATGTGCTGGAAACACCTTCTTTCCAGGTGTGACAGGGTTTGTGGTTCCTGGGGAGCTTGACTTCTGGTCAGAGGGCTTAGCCTCCTTTTCTTAGGTTCTTTGGGTTTTTTTGTTTTGTTTTGTTTTTAGTGAGGCAGTTGGGGTTAAGTGACTTGCCCAGGGTCACACAGCTAGTAAGTGTTAAGTGTCTGAGGCCAGATTTGAACTCAGGTACTCCTGACTCCAGGGTCAGTGCTCAGTGCTCTATCCACTGCACCACCTAGCTGCCCCGTTTTTTTTTTTTAATAACTTACCTGTGTCCAGGGAAAATTACTTGCAGCATAGATTTGGCTTATATTTAGGTTCTCCCCAAAGTAGTGGGGGAGGGGTTTGTAGAAAGATAGTTCTAGTGACACTCTACATTCAAACTCTCAGAGCAAGTCTGGATCCATCTTCTCTTCAGGATTCTGGAGTACCCCTGAGGGGCACTGGGGTGGCTTTCTCTAATGGTATTGGTTCAATCTTCTAACCCAGTGTGTTGTTCCCTCCAGGGTTAACAAATTGTGATTACTTCTTCAGTTCCATTTAAGGATTAAATTCAATTAGTTTTTACAAAGAGATATTTACTGTGAAGACATAGAACAGAAATATGAAAGTCTTCTCTTCCTTCTCAACACCTGGGGGCACATTCTCTTTTAAATGGTCTCAGTCCCTGTAGAGAGTGGGCACTTTCTATGTAGAATTGATCCCAACATGTTTACCATGGAAGGGTGAGTCCAAATCTCTGCTACTACTAGTCTGGGTCAAGCAGGTTCTCATTATCTGGCAACTAGCAGGTCTCAGAATGGACTCTAGCTTCCAGACTTTTGATGATTCACTCTCCTGATCAACTCACAGGGTCCCAGCTAATTGTAATACTCCTTTATCCAAGAGAGCCCTTTTTAGGGCTGCTAATTCACCTTTGGTGTCTACCTGACACTGCCTGTGACTCCAAGAAGCTGTGACCTACACAGCAACCCACCAACCATCTGGGGAGATGGACTAAACCAGGTTGAGGGGAACCAACAGACCTCAAACCCATTGGTGAATTAGGGGGATGTATACCCAATCATGTGAAGACTTCCCCCAGTGGAAAGGGCAGATGAGAACAATTTGTTCTAGTAGCCACGCAGGAGGTTGAAGCAAGCACTGTGGAGTGCTTAGAGCTTGGTCAGACATTGAAGACACCAAGCTCATCTTGGGCCATCGCCAGTCATATTGACTTTTGTCCTGCCAATGGACTTCAGTGACTGTGGAAGAAAGAGTGAGGCTGACAATTTTGTGTAACTCTGTTTCACTTAAATGCAATTTAGGCACAGGTCAGGACATCTCAGGGGGGAGGGGAGGGAAGAAAAAAAAGAGAAAAAAATGTACATGATAACTATTATATATTTAAAAGGAATAACAAGTTGTACATGATGAATTTTCAGTTTCATGTGCAATCATCTTTTTAAAAATTCTACTATGTTATTGAAATGCTTGTTTTATTTCATAAATTGAAAATAAATAAAAATTTTAAAAATATTTCATCCATGATGTCATTGGTCCTCTTTGAAAACAAAGGATGAATAATACAACACAACAGATACAATAGCAAGAAAAATTGATATAACAAAGACAGAAACAATGTCAGGGCTCTATATTTTTGCTTCTATGTAGGCATTAGAGGAGAAAGGTCCTATGGTCCCTCTCCCAATCAGATACAAATTACAGCTGACTCTCCTTTTTGTTCAAAGGGCATCCAAGTCAAAAAGAGGTAGACCAAGAGGCTCAGTTTGGCTTTTTGAATGTATCCCAGATCCAGCTATACAGGTAATTATAAAGGCTCCCCCATATGAAATGCTTTCCCATATAATTAGTGAACCAGAACTGATTATAGAATATCTGCATATGCTCCAAAATCGTAGATTTTGGAGCATATGCAGATAACGATTTTGGAGCATATGCAGATATTCTATAATCATCAGCTGAGCACAATCGTTAGACTTGGGACCATTGATCAATCTCCCCATTACCCGCTATTACACAACCAATTTACAATATGAACTATATATAGGATGCCTATTTATTTCCTCTACAAAGAAAAATGCTTATTATATACACAATCCATAAACTCATTGATAGAAAGTCTTAAAACAATTTATAATAATATAGAATTACTATTATACTGTTCAAGGAAGTTAAAAATATAAAAACAAAACATGTTGGATTGTTACATTGACATTTCACATTTTAACTCAGCTTTGCTATGATAGACACAATATATCTGGACATCTCAAGCTCACAAAGTTGCATTCATGTCAAGACATGCCCATCTCATGATCCATATCCACCTATGCTCAGGATAGGACAAATCTTCACATACTCCATGTAGTCCCTGTTTTGGTGAAAATGATGAGGAAATTCAGAAATTACTAAATGAAAACCGAGAGCTCCACAGCATTTCCCAGCAGGAGAGTTCATCCGTCTCTAAAAAGTTAGCATTTAGCTCCATCAAAAGTAAAGTGCAGGGGCAGCTAGGTGGTTCAGTGGATAGAGCACTGGCCCTGGATTCAGGAGGACCTGAGTTCAAATCTGACCTCAGACACTTGACACTTACTAGCTGTGTGACCCTGGGCAAGTCACTTAACCGCAATTTCCCCCCCAAAACCCCCCCAAAACAACAAAAAACCCCAACAAAAGCAAAGTGCAAGCAAAGCTTAGAGAGATGCAGGATTCTTGGCTCAGTAAGAAGGCAGATGAAATTCAGTTTTATGCTGATGTTGTTTGTCCTTTTTTTTGAGGAGGACCAATAACATTATAGGATGATGTCTTGACTTGTAATGGATTGGCTTTCAATGAGGTGGAATTGCACAAAGTTGTCAGCCTCACTCTCTTCCAGTCATTGAAATCCAGTGGCCAGACAAAAGTCAAGCTGACCAGCAATGGCCTAGGATGCAGTGGATGACCTTGCTGTATTCAATGCCCACCAAACTCTAAGCACTCTCTAGCACCTGCTTCAGGCATCTTCATGGCCATTGGAACAAATTGTTTTCATCTGCCTATTCCACTCGGGGGAAGTCTTCACATGCTTGGGGTAGATATCTCCTTTACTCATCAGTGGATTTGTGGCTTACTGCTTACCCTCAACCTGGTTTGGCCCATCTGCCCCAATAATTTTACCAGGGTGTGGACACTGTGTATGTTACAGTTTCCTGGTGCCACAAGTGAGAGTTGGGTATCAGGTAGACACCAAAGGTGAGTGAGCAGCCCTGAAAAGGGATAGTTCTCCTTGAACACCTAGTATACCCTGATAGTAATAATATAAAGCACTTTTATGATGTCCTGAAAGCTATTTATAGGCCAAAATCTATGGTGCACCTCAACTACTCAGTGCTGATGGAGCCACATCGATTAATGATATGGACATGATCCTGGAGAGATGGGCTCAACAGACCATCAGACCATTATCTTTTTTTTTTTTTTGGTGAGGCAATTGGGGTTAAGTGACTTGCCCAGGGTCACACAGCTAGTAAGTGTCAAGTGTCTGAGGCCAGGTTTCAACTCAGGTCCTCCTGACTCCAGGGCTGGTGCTCTATCTGCTGTGCCACCTAGCTGCCCCTCAACAGACCATTATAAACTAATACTGAAGCTGTTGACCTTATACCTCAGGTAGAAGTTCATTCCTCTCTAGCTGAACTTATATGGCAAGAGGAGGTTATCCCCTAGGAATTCAAGGATAGCTCCATTGTCCATATCCATAAAGGAACAGAAAATATATTAACCTCTGACAATCACAGTGGGATTTCTTTCTTGGTCACTGCCAGCAAGATTCTTGCCAGAGTTCTCCTTAATTGACTAATCCTTCACCTGGAAGATGGACATCTACCTTAGAACCAGTGTGGCTTCAGAAAGGGCTAAGGAATGGTTGACATGGTGTTTGCCGCCCAATGATTCCAGGAGAATTGTCAGGAGCAGAACAGAGGTATACAATGTCTGTCGATCTAACCAGGGCCTTTGATACTGTCATTTGTGAGGCCTTGTGGAAAATTATGGAAAAATGTGGTTTCCTGGAGAAGTTCATCAGTACTGTACATAAGTTTCATGATGGCATGCTTGCACACTTTCCCAGTCACTAATGGAATGAAACAGAGCTGTGTGTTTGCTCCCAAGCTTTTAAATATGATGTCTTCAACACATTCAGTGAGGATGAAAATGACCTCAAAGTCAGTTACCTCACTGAGAGTAAATTATTTAACTTGAAGACCCTGCATACCTTTGCTCCCCTCAGTTTTCCTATAGTGGCTGTCAATTGGGCAAAACCCACCTCTCAAAATGCGGAGGAGTCCCACCTGAGTTGAAAGTAGAAATGTTTTATTGGAAAGAAAATCATACACCAGTGCTGAGGCACCCCAGTACAAAGTACAAAGGAGCCCAGAGCATAAGGGAGATGGGGCAATTTTTGCTTGTAGGGGAGTGACAAGAAGGGACAGTCTTTCCGAGGAGCGGGTGGGACACAAAAGCAGATGTTTTGCAGGAACAGTTGACCTCAAGGCTGTTTAGGCTGATTTGGGGTGCTCATCTCAGCAAGGTCACCAGCAAAGACATTTGGGAGTGAGCAAGACTTTTGGTTCATTGAAGGCTCCTGATTGATTCCTTCCAGAAAATAGGTTTATTCTGTGTTCAGTGCACCAACCTGATAAAGTAACTCATAGAAAACAGACATTTGAGTCTCAGACGTATTTTCACATGACCAAATAGGGTTGGAATATTGTCCTGCCATCCACACATACCTCAAGTAATGTTACCCTACTGAAACACTACTTTCCTCCTGATACCATCCCAATCTGGTATCAGTGGAGTTCCTCAGCTCCATACCTCCTGAGTTTCTTTTACTTCAAATTAAGCTGACATTTATTTGAGTGAGGCCTGCCAATACCTGATCAGTGGCAAACACCTCTGTCACACCTGCCTTGTCAGCAATGACTTCCCAAACAGCTGTCAGACTCCATAGAGTACAGGTTAGAAGAATATCTACTTTTCCTTCCTCACACACTGGCCTGCAAAATTTTGTACAGCTTTTTCTTGTTCCAAGAGCTGCTCAAGCATGTAATAAGTTGAGTTTCAATGAATTGGAACCTCCTGTTTGAGGTGATGTTTCAGCAAGTTGCTTTTTCAGCTGGAGCTGGGTCAGGAATTTTCTCTCCCCCAAACATTGACAGAATGGCTGAAGTGTTCAGAATTTCCGCGTCATCCCCAAGATATTTGTAAGTGTTCCTATTATAATGCACAAAGTTATTGATGAACAAGTTTATGGAATAAGTGAAGCATGCCATAAAATCATAATCCTTTGTGGCATAAGCTGGTCCTCATGAATATATCAAAGAGGAGTGGAAAAGAAGGGCAGGAAATGGAAGAATAGGAGGTAAATCGCACACACATCTTTGTGCCTACACAACTGATTGGCATCTTCCTCATTGCACAAAAATTTGTCCAATGAATTCATACCTTACAAGAAAGAAATCTATTTAGTGGCCATTTCAGGTCCTTGTGTGTGTGTGTGTGTGTGTGTGTGTGTGTGTGTGTGTATGGGTATGTGGGTAGGTGTGTTTCATCCATAAGAAATGAAGTTTTGCAGAAAGATTTTCCTATATTTACCACTGTGTTAATTAGTTTTGTCACACAACCTGGTTCTAACCTGCTTTTCTAATCTTCTTATACACTATTCCACTTCATATACTCTATGGGCTAGTCAAATCAGTAGTAACAGCTAACATTTATATAGCATTTACTATGTGCCAGGTATTGTGATAAGTACTATATAATTATGATCTCACTTGATCCTCACAACAACCCCGGGAAGTAGGGGCTATTATGAATATCCATTTTACAGATGAGGAAACTGAGGCAAATAGAGGTTAAGTGACTTACCCAGGGTTACATAGCTAGTAAGTATCTGAGGCTGGATTTGAACTCAGGTCTTCTTGACTCAAGGCCCTATCTACTTTGCTGCTTCCAAATTAGTCTTCTTACTGTTCCTCATGCATGTCATTCTATCTTTGGTTTATGTGCCTTTTTATAGACTGTCTTCCATGCCTGGATTGCACTGTCTCTTCACCTCTGCTTCTTAGAATTCCTAATTTCCTTCAAATCTCAGCTCAATTGCCACCTTCTACATAAAGTCCTAATCCACCTGGATGCTAGTGTGCTCCCCTCCAAATTAATTTGAATATATTTGGGAGTTATATGTATATATTTACATACATATATCAATGTATACACACACATACACACACATATATATATACACACACACATATGTGTGTATATGTATATACATGTGGTCTCTCCTGATAGCATGTAATCTCCTTCAGGAACTGTTTCATTTTTGTTATTGCATCCCTAGGATCTAACACAGAGTCTGGTATGTAGTAGGGGATTATTATTATTATGTATGGAAATAATTATTATTTACCATTATAATAATATAATTATATATAATATGTAACATAATTATTATATGGTAGGGAAATGATTATGTAATAGGGAAATGCTTGTTAAGTGTTGATTATTGGTACAAATTTGTCAATGCATTCCATACACTTGTCAGTTCATTAAGATTTTACCTGACCACTTGGGAGATACCACTTTCCTTCAGTTTGATTATATTATACACCTTTATTTTGAAACATTGCCTCTGAGAAACTGTCAGCTATGGTATTGTGAAGAAGGAAGTAAAGAGACCTCAACATTATGGTTAAATGATCTCTAATAGAGAAAAAAGGACATTTAGCTAGGGGCTAGACATGTTACACAGCTGGTGAGGATTTGGTTGGCAATTGGAAGACAGAGAGAGTAAAATGGATGTTAAGAAATATATTTGTGGGGGTTGGAAACAGAAAAGAAAGAAAGAGTAGAAAAGGAAATTAAAAAGGAACAAAGATGAAGAAAGAAGAGAAAAAGTGAGGTGGAGAAAGATGAATCAAAGGAAAGATGAAAGGAAAAAGGATAAAAGTGAAAAAAATAGGAAACAAAAATAAAATGGGAAAAATAAGAGAAAAGAAATTAGACTAAGGGCAAATATAAACAAATTCTAAGCCTCAAATTTATTGTTTTAAAGAAGTCAGATACTGAGAAAATGTGATCATTCTATTACTTTTTTCCTATCAGTATGAAATCATTTTTGCTTATCTCTTTCTCTCCCATTTGCAGTTGTAGGTTCAGCTTTCCTCTCTGACCTCACTCTCTCTACTCCTTTTGGCCCAGGTTCCTTAGGTCCCCAGAAGGCAGCTAACTATTTCTCTTTCTCTCCTCAGGGTCCTAGGGGCTAACCCTGAGAGGTTGCAGTTTTTGTTATTATTGCTCATGAAGCTGTCATCTTTTGTGTTCTACAATATGAACTGACCAGTGGAAATTGTCAAGTCAACACAGTTATTAATGCCAGGCACTGTGTTAAGCACTAGATAAATTAGTTTAAACAAATGATTGAGAAGGTATATAACAAGGGCAACTATTACAAAACATACTCCACCCCCCCCACCCCCAACTGGAGAGGTGTGCTCTCCCCTACAAATAACAGGCTCATTTGAAGAAGAAAGGTATGGAATCATCCATGTAAGGCATACATGTGTCTATGGGCCACCTCCTGATCTTGGAAGTCCTTTTCCCTTTTCATTACCCACCAGTTTCACTTCTCGGAGTGGTATAGCCCAAGGACAAGATGCACCCTTGCTTGGCTGGACTGGTTCCTTGCTGGTATGGTTAGCGCTGCTATTGACAGCAGACTTTGTTACCAACTCTCGTTGCTGGACCTCTGATGGCCCTTCGAACCTTTTGAAGTTCATGTCACAAATGGGACATTTCCATTTCTGAATATTCACTTACACATGATCTGGAAAGAATAAACACAGGAGAGAAAAGAAACAAAGGGACCATGCATTTATGGTTACATGGCAACTGGGGTGAGGGAAGGGAGAAAGGTGGCTATGGTGTCCTACCCCTCCCTCCTCCAAGAGGTTCGAACTTAGTGATTTAAAAAAAAAATCCCCCTTTCAACTGTGAGATTTAAAATTGGATATTAGATCATAAATCTCCCCTACTTAACTTTTCCCTTAATTTATCTCCCAGACTAGTAAATGGAAGAAGCTTCTGGTTTTCTAGATAGAGCCTTTATTGTATATAAGGTGTTGTTGATTAGAAGGATAGGAAAATAGAAATACAGTACAAATCGTCTTAAATCTAGGCTTAGTCTATATTCCTTATAAAAACTCACCAAACCGAAAAGGCCACCTTTGGAGTGAGGGAGACCGTCTGTGCCGCACCGCCAGGAGTCCCGCCAAGCAGGCAAAAAGGCTACTCTCGTTCTCTCCACCCCGGAAGTCAAAAAACCCGGCAGGCAGTCTGACATGCGCAGCAGGCGGACTGTTCATCTCCTCCCCAAAAGGGTGGTCCTTGAAAAACTGGCGTCTTTCAGTTATCCTAACCGACTGTTAAAAACTTTCATATTTTACCACACCACCATCACCCCAATCCTCTTTTCTTTCTTCTCAAACTGAATCTGCTTATCCTATTGTTAGGTGTGTTTGGAATGCTACACAGATTGCCCTTCCAGTGACAGAAATCCATTGGGAAAATTTTGGGTGCCCTTTGGCATAGGGAACCAGAGGAAAATTTTCTAAACCTCCAAGAGGATCACTTATGGTAAGGAGAAAATTTGATGTGCCTAGTGTGAAAAAGAACACCTAGAGATTTTGTCTGGATTGCAGTTGGATGGCTCTTTGTGCTGAGGGCATCATGGATAAATTTTCACAGAATAGTTTGGTTCTTAACCTTACGGTAAGGGGATGACTGTTAATTGACCCCAGGTACTAAGTCCCTAAAGGGAGAGTCCCATGTGTTCTAGGAAGCTCTGAAGGGAATGTGTTTTCTTCAGAGATAGGCAACCTGGTTTTCTTTTCCTTTTCTATTTGCCTTTGAGTTGAGACAACTTTTAAGTACCAGGACAAGCCCCAGTTAAGTACCAAGCAAGCAGTTGCTTCTGATCAACTGTGTAAAATATCTTGGGTTTGTTGAATTTTTATAACTCTGGATTTGGAACAAATTGCGATTTCTGCCTATACATGAGTTCAAAATGAACCCCAAATGATTTACTAGGGATGGATAATTTTAATGGGTAGAAGAGTATGATGGAGGACTGACTAACTAGGGTCCATTATTTAGAGCATACACACACTTGCCCTTCTTGGTAAGTTATCCAGAACATGCAAACTATGCCTTTCCTGGTTCCAGTCCCCATGGCTTCAACATTTATGGCTCAATCACAATTGACCTGTTGGAGAAGATGAGACAAAAACATAAGAGCCACGGAAAGAATATAGGATAAATTTGTTTTAGAGGAATATACAAAGGTTCAGTATAACCTCACTTCTGAGAAATGTTTTATTGTCAGATATAGTTTATGTCATTCTTTCTATGTAAAGAGCCCACTGGACCATGGTGAGCTACTTATTCACACACATGGAGATCAAGAACATTCTGCATAATGCAGATACCCTTCTTCTCACTTTAGAGCTTCAGTTCAGGTACTATCTTTGTGTCACTTTACTACATAATGATAAAAAGCCATCCAAAAGGTTTGAGTGGATAATCTTTCTCTCTTCCCTGGTGACTTTTGAGTAAGGAAGACGAACTTCTGTTAACCACTAGGTGAAGAGAGAGACAGCTGGCCATTTTCTAGCCACCTGGTGTGTATCTCTGAGTGTATGGTCATTTGTACCAGTGTCATTTGTGTTTATTTTCCCCCCTGATCTTAGTTAAGTGAGATGAAACGTACCAGGTTTTGAATTTGTGAGCTCTGAAAGACTGGAAGAACCATCAGAGGCTAGCAACTGGAGTTGCTACAGTAGCTACTGCAGCCAAGCCAAGTCAACAAGCATTTTTAAATACCTACTACTGTGTTAAGAACAGTCGACATGAAGGAAAGTCAACAAAAAAAAAGAAAAAAAGCAAATCCTTTCTCTCAAGGAGCTCACAGTCTAGTGAGGGAGATAATGTACAAAGAACTTGTAAACAAATAAGATATATACAGGACAAATTAGACATAATCTCAGAGGGAAGGCATGTGAGGATGATAATCTGGAAAGACATCTTGCAGAAGGTAAGACGTTAGCTGAGAAATGAAGGGAAATTGGGAAGCCAAAAAGTAGAGATGAGAAGGGGGAGAGTTATTGGTATGGGTGATAGTCAATGAAAATACCAGGATTCAGGAGATTAGGTGTCTTGTATAAATAACAACAAGGAACTCAGTGTCACTGGAATGAGAGAATGGAAAGAGGAGCAAGTTGAAAGAAGAATGGAAGGGGTCAGGTTATGAAGGGGTTGTTGGGAGCCAGCCCTAAGAAGTGAACATTAGTGAACAGACTCAACAGATAAATAGCTGAGACACTGTACCCTGCAATCATGGGAGTGACTGCTCTACTGGTTGTACCATGCCCCAAAGTGAACTTGGTGGAGATTACTTGGAGGAAGGAAATGATTCCTGAGGCCAGGAGGTATCCCTTGACCACATGTGTGCTAACATTCCTTTCTGCTTCAAGTTTGAGCCCCCTTCCCAGAGACTGAGTATGTGAAAAAGGTACAGAGTTCCCAACAGTCTTAGCCTTCTCAGTAAATACCCTTTAGTAAAGTGAACTGATAATAGCTGGGTATTGATATTGTGGATTTATCAACTGGTTAATAAATCAGGAGGGATATACCATATGGAGGCTTGTGTGTGATAGTGGAAGAGACTCCCATTCCTTGGAGTTACCCCAGACCTCTGAGGAGAGAGGCAGTCAGCTTCCCTCTGAAGTCCCAACCTGCTATTGTAAATAGTGGTCGGGAGAATATACCCAGAGCTGGTACTCCATAGGAATCTGGCCCTTTAATGGCAGCTTACGCATGAATCAGTTCTGGGTGGTTTGAGACACATTGCAGTAAAGAAATTGGTTATACTTTGATTTAATATGGATCTGAGTTCTTCCTCTCCCTGAGTTTCTAGGGAATCTACCTTATACCTGTTATTTAAAAATATAAACATCATTTCATGTTTTATCAGATCATCATCATCTATGGTGATCAGCAGAGCAGAATGTTCCTGATCTCCGTGTGTATGTGAAAAAGTAGCTCACCATATCCCAGTTGGCTCTTTACATAGAAATAACTGCAGATACTACATCTGACTATAAACATTTCTGGGAAGTGAGTTTGTACTGAATCTTTGTATATTCCTCTATGGACAAATTTATACTACATTCTTTCCATGGTTCTTAATTTAAGCATTTGTCTCATCTTCTCCAATAGGTCAACTGTGATTGAGCAGTGAGTCTTGATGCCCTAGGATGATGGACTTTTATTAGGAAGGAATAACTTCATCCCTCTTCCTTTGTCCTATATCCTTGCTTTGTTGCCTTTCCCACTGGTGAGTTAAAACTGCTTTCCCCAGTTCTTAATCTCAGTGCCATCCCTCAGATTATCTCTAATTTATCCTGTATATGTCTTGTTTGTACATAAATTGTTAGCATGCTGTTTCCCCCATTTGACTGTGAGTTCCTTGAGAGCTTCTGCCTTTCTTTTGATCCCCAACATTTAGCACAGTGCCTGACTGTGGTGGGCACTTAGCAGAATGCTTGTTGACTTGATTTGATGACTTCTTGATGAGGAGTATTAGGGGCCCTGCAAAAAGGAGCACCCACTACCTAAGAAGGTAAGAAGGCATGTAGCATCTTCTAGAAGGACCCAGGTTTTTGTGAGAATCTGAAGATGGAAACTATCAAATGAAGATATCTGAGATGAAGGGAAATGTATGAACAATAAAGTAGAGGTTTCAGAGAACAAAACTGAATGAAAGGGCAGCCAAGGATCTTAAGGGATAAGAATGAGTTGGATAGGGATGAACATATAGGGAGATCAAGCAGAGGAAAAAGACCTTCACTTTGAAGGGCATTTGGGACCACAGGGATAATGGAAACAGGAGACAGGTATTTGCTAACCATAGGTTGGGGGAGGAATGAAGTGATTGGGGCTCCTACCCTACAGTGCCAGTAATGACTGAGCAAAGTACCCCTGGGTCAGGAAAGACATTCAATTTCATGGCTTTTTGCCTCAACCACTGGACAACTATGGGTAAAAATATTCATTTGGGGTTCAATTGCTCTGGACCAGACTGAACTATTGCTCAATGCTGACCCTATAGCTTCTACCCAAGATGGTGGGGGATGAGGCATACCCAGAAATCATCAGCATGTGGAGTAAACACTATGCTCATAGTATCTGAGTCCCTGGAAGCACAGGCCTTCTCTTTTGATCCCTGTGGCCTAGGATCTCTTAAGCATATTCTCAGGATTTCTAATGGGTGTAGGACCCCTTTGGACTAAGTCCTCTACAGATTCTGTGACCACAGAGGTAATCACTGAGCATAACATCAAGTGAGCCACAAAGTTGGGATTCATGCCCACTGAATGGGGTCATCAGCATTATGATCCTGTGTAGATTCAGAGGGAAAGATTCCCCATAGAGATTGTTGGTCTCCAAATGCCCTAATTGCAGCTGACATTGTACTAATTGCATTGTGCCTCAGTACACTACAAAGCCTCCTAAGTGAAATAGTTGACATTTGTATAGGTCTTTAATGTCCACAAAGAACTTTACATTATCTCCTTTGAGCCTCCCTCTATGAGGGAGATACTATAGTCATTTTCTTCACTTTACTGTTGAAGAAATTGGTATTCCAAAGGTGAAATGAGCTAGGATGTATGAAAGGTCAGATTTCTAAGCCAAATCTTCCTGACTCAGAGTCCATCTGAGTCTATCGGCCTTGCATAGTCATTCAAAAAACACCATTTTCACCTTATATACACTAGGAAAAAAACAGGGCAAAAGCTGCACATTGCCCAAATAAGCTAGAGAGTATATGGAGAGGCACAACCAGGATAGTGAATAGTCTTGAGCTCACTCCATAGAAGACCAGTTGCAGGAACTAGGGCTCTTTGGTCTGAAGATAAGACTCATGGAGATGTGAGAGCTATCTTCAAAGATGCTGTCAAAAAGAAGAGCCAGACTTGTTTTATTTGGCTTCAGGAGGCAGAATCAAAGACAATCGATGGAAACTGGCAAAAGAGGTTAAATTTAGACTCATTAGGAAAAACTTCTTAAAGTTTAGAGCCGTCAACAGTCTAATGGACTGCCATTGGATCAGGGGGGTGTCCTTCTTCCTTAAAAGTCTTCAGACAGAGATTAGATGAACACTTCTTGGGGATGTGATGGTGGGGATTATTTTCAGGTGTGGGTTGGAGTGGATGATTGCTGATGTCCCTTATCATTCTTAAATTCTGGTATTCTATGATTCTGACATACAGCTAGGCACATAGCTCATTGTATTAGAAGATCTGTGTATCTTAGACAAGTTCTATAGATGGATACTGACCCGGGCCCAGAAAGGAGTTGGAAAAGGATACTGGATTATATTGGGAATGGAATATTTGGGAGACTGCCAAGCCTTCAGTAAGCCTAAGTTCACAACAAGCCACCTCTATAACTCCATAGCATTGGATTTTTTTGGTAATGCTATGGGGTTGTGGATGAAGGGACAGCCCAACCATGGAAGAATACAAATTGTAGGTGACCCAAAGGACAATGGAAAGACACATAGTGGGTGTGGCCACCTGCAGCATATTAGAAATGATGTCTTCTGCTGGGGAAGTAATGTGGAAGACTTCAGTGCAAGTGTATGTATTTGGAAAAGGAAGCAGATCTGTCAAGTAGCAAGATGAATGACCTCTGTACATTGTTATCCTTAAGATAACAGTAATGAGGGAACCGAAGAAGGCATCTGGCATATCGGGTAGACCCTAGACAGAGGAGGACAAAAAAGAGAAGAATATGAAAATGGAAATGCTCACAGGGATTTCATTCTGTATGGTGTGGGAGTGCTATAGTAATGTCATCAAAGATCCTTCTGTGAATCCATGAAAATATTCAGAGCAAGGGAGGCTCCTATTATACACACACACACACACACACACACACACACACACACACTCTGTCCTGGTCTGAGGACATCTGGAATAGATTGTCTTGTCTAATTCTGGACATTTTTGAAGAGACGTTGACATGCTAGAGCATGTCCAGAGGGGGCATAATAATAAAAAAAAACCCCAAAACCAAAAAACTTGGGGTAGCTAGGTAGTGCAGTGGATAGAGCACCGGCCCTGGAGTCAGGAGTACCTGAGTTCAAATCTGGCCTCAGACACTTAACACTTACTAGCTGTGTGACCCTGGGCAAGTCACTTAACCCCAATTGCCTCACTAAAAAAAAAAGATAATAATAATATCTCATTTAAAGAACACTTTTTCATTTACATGATGCTTTTCTCATAGCCTTCTAATGTAGCTAGGTCAAGAAATATTATTTCTATTTTGCAGATGAGCAAAGAGAAGCGAAGCACTTGAGTTCCTCCAAATCCTAGCCTCAGCTTACCTTTCCAGATTTTATCTCCTACTAGTCCTCTCCACTTACTTTATATTGCAGTAAGATTTGTAACGATTAGAATGACACCACCTGCTGGAGAGTTACTGTAGGAAAACTCCACCATGAGAAGAAGGCATCTGAGGGCAAGCCATGCGGCTTTCCTTGGCATCAAGAAGTGATGTTTGCTCGTGGGTACTGTCAATCAAGGCTACCAGCCAATTAGCTCGGAGATGTGTGTGCATGTGGATGGGATGTTGCCAGTTTTACAGGAAGCTTGTGGGATGAAGGAGGTGTGGCTTAATCTCTTTTGTGAGGACTCTCTTGGAGAGTGGAGCTAAAATGCGCTCTCCCTTTGATAGATAGATAAATCTAGGCCTTTCTCTCTTCACCAAATTCTTATTCTCCTTAATAAATGCTAAAAGTCTAAACTCTTTCTAAAGCTTATAGTTTATTGGCAACCACTCATTAGATATTTTAGACAAACTATCTAGAATTTTAGCCCCTTACAAATTGGAGTATCTACTTTTAGTGAACAAGCATTTATTAATTGTCTAACCACAAGCTAGGTGTGGTGCTAAGCACCGGGATACAAAAAAAGGCAAGGCAAAACAAACAAAAAAAACCCAACCAAACCCAGACTAATCAACTGACTCCAAATGTTTTTTTTCCCTCCAAATGCATCCTAAACACTTTAGTTTCTTTGTCTTTGTTCATACTTCTTATACCAGGAATCCTCCCCACCCTGCCTCCAACATACACCCACACCCACACATATTCTCACCTATTGGCATCTTTACCTTCAAGGCTTGTTTTTTCTTTTTCTTTTTCTTTTTTTGTGGGGCAATGAGGGTTAAGTGACTTGCCCAGGGTCACACAGCTAGTACGTGTCAAGTGTCTGAGGCCAGATTTGAACTCAGGTCTTCCTGAATCCAGGGCCAGTGCTTTATCAACTGTGCAACGTAGGTGTCCCCTCAAGGCTTGTTTTAAATTGGTACTTCATGAAGTTTTCCTTGATTACCCAGTAGAATATGGTTTCTCCTTCTAGCACTTCCTTCCCAAATTACACATAGAACACTATTTTTTGTAATATAGTTTTTTGTCTCATACCCCTACTTTAATTGATTGTCTCATACCCCTACCCTAACCCTAACCCTCCCCATAAGGGGAGGGACTATGTGTTACTTATTTTTGTAGATTCTTCAAGACTTAACATAATACTTAATATATTATTTGCTGAATTGAAATGCATTTTTCTTTAGTCGTGTGTTATGTGTGTGGGGTGTTTTTTTTTTTGTTTTTGGTGAGACAATTGGGCTTAAGTGACTTGCCCAGGGTCATACAGCAAGTAAGTGTTAAGTGTCTGAGGCCAGATTTGAAATCAGGTCTTCCTGAATCCAGGGCCGGTGTTCTATCCACTACACCATATAGCTGCCCCATGTGTATTCTTTTAGGTGAAATTGTGACTTTTTTCCTATAAAGAGGAAGGAAAAAATAAATACTTTATTCTTTTTAGGGACAAAATTCCTCTCCATCTTTATTAATAACATTAGAACTGTATTGTGCATGTGTATGATGTGGGCATAAAGAGCATTGGTGAAGGCAGGGTGGCACAGTAGAAAAGAGTACTGAGGAGTGGTTTTGGAAACATAGGACTTGGATTAAAATCCAATTGCTGATGATTATTACCTATGCATCCTTAGGCAAGTTACTTACCCTCCCTGCCTCCCAGTATCTGTATCCCTAAAATGAAAGAGAAGAATCAGATTCAATTGAATTCAATAAAAATTTATCAAGTGTACTGTGCAAAGTGCTAGAGATGCAAATAAGGAAAAGAAAGATAGTTCCTGCCCTCAAGGAGCTTACAATCGAATGGGGGAAGACAAGGCACAAAAGACAGCTGGAAAGCAAGGCTAGGGAAATCCCAGGGGGTACCTGCTTCGGGTGGGGGGGTCGGATCATGTTTCTTGTGTTGAAACCTAACAGAGCTGCAGATGGAAAATGAAGTGAGCTGGAAAGTCAAATCTCAGATGGCCCCTTAGGTTTCCTCCAACATTAGATCTGTGATCTCTTGAGTCCATATTGTCACAAATCAACTGGCCTCAGAATGAAAAAGACCAGAGTTCAAAATCTGCCTCTAAAACATACTGATTATGTGACACTTCACCTTTCAGACAATTTTCTAACATTCCAAGTTGCAGAAGAGTTGTAATCTGCCTTGGTACTGGGGCAGTTCTCTTTGGGATCTCTCTAAACAAATAAAATGACAGGTTTAGATCAAAAAGGGTCTAAGGATTTAGAGGTGAAAGATATCCTCTAGTTTAATGCTAACACATTGCAGATAATGCAAGCAAGATCAAGAGAAGTGAAATGACTTGCCCAAGGGTCACTTGTATAGAAAGGGTCACCTGTGTAGAAAGTAGCAGAGCTTGGATTTGAACCCCTTCCCTTCCCTTCCTCTCTTCCCTTCCCCCCCTTCCCTTCCCTTTCCTTTCCTTCCAGTAGAAAGGTGGAAGATAGTTTAGTTTGGGCCATAGCTATTGACAGTGTTTGATATTATTGCATTTTTATAATTTAATTCTACATTTATATTTTAATGAAATTATCCCTTTTTGTCAATGCAATATGGTATTATATGATTAATATGGTGTCTGATCACAGGAAAAAAAAATAAAGGGAACGGGGGCTTAGAGCCTTAGTTTGAAATGCTAGGAACACAAAGTAATTTGTGAAAACTTGAATGTAGCACCTGAAATAATTGTAGAAAAACTGCTAAATTGATATAGTCTGTAGAACTATAGCTTGGCCAAATATCTACAGTCTTAAATCGCTGTGTTATGTTGAGAACATTATCAGCTGAGAAACCTTAAACCCAGTGAACACTGGCAGGTCAGAGATGGCCACTTCCACCCAAAGATCCTTTCATGAGTAAATTCAGTGTTGACTTTGGCCCTTTTTGTTTTCATGTTATCCTTGGCCTCTGTGTTAGCAAAGGTTTTATACACCTTTAAACAAAGATGCCCTAGAGAGACCATTGTTATCTTTCAAGATCTGAGCGAGAGCCATGAGGCTCAATATGAATGCCTCTCCCCTGTTGTTTATTGGCAGATGTTTCTAAGGGACAATAGATTTCTCAGCCGAATACTTTGGCTGGGGAATGGCCTGTGATTAACAACAAAACTCATATAGTTATACCACGCCTCTCCATTTGCTGTAGCCTAATTCCCTGAATATACTTCTCGTCAATCTTTGTGACAATTGGCCATCTTGTGGCTTACTTGCTGCAGAGTGAGAGCAAATAACTGTTTTTCGGCACAACTCTGCCTGGAGTAGCTGACATTAGTCTCTTAGGGCCCTTGTGACAAAAGCAAATTAGATTCCGTTCAATGTTAGTCCCTTGTAATATCCACTCACAGGGTGGGGTGGTGCCCGCCTGGGCTTATTCATTAAAAGCCTCTGCTCTTCCCTGGTTCTTGTTCCCACAGGGTTTATACTCTTCATCAGGTACCACAGCAGCAAAAGCCTCCTATTATTTCAGAGGAAGAAATGCTTCCCTATGAATCTGTGCCTTTGGAGGTAGGAAAACCTGGTTGGTACTGAAGTTGTACAGTGAAACCTGATGGTTTCATTGCCTATTGTGTTACTCTCTTATCTCCTGAGTTTGGGAGGCACTGAGGCACAATGAGGCTGTAGGCAAAATCTCAAAAATATTCACTCAGGTTTCTTTGTGGTATCTCTCCCAGAGACCCATTGAGTTCTTGCTAATCAGTGTGTCTCCTCATTGAAATGAGGGATGTACGCTTGCCTTCTTGGCAAGAATCTCTTGCCATAGTTCTTGCCCGACACCCTGCCTTTGAAACTTACTTGTCCTGCTACCCAGTCCTTGGGACATGATTACCTGATAATAGGATCATCAATCTAGAGGCGACACCCAGAGAGTTTAAGGGACTCAGCCAAAGTCACATGAGCAGTAAGCATCAGAGATGGAGTTTGAACTCAGATGTGCCAACTCCAGAGCCAGATTATTTTCCACTTTAACATGCCACCTCCCCAAAAACTATAGCATCTACTATAATTCAACTACCTCTCATCCAAATACCAACTAGGCCAAGTTCTGCTTAGCTTCTGAGATCAGACTATTTGGGAATATTCAGGTTTTGGATAATAGATTTTTCTCCCTGAAGACCACTTCTGTCTTTCAAATTTCTGCTTATTCTTCAAGGCTCTGTGCAAATACCATTTTCCTACATGGCATCTTCCTTGACTATTTCAATAGGAACTAATACTTTTTTCTCTGAATTTCCAAAACACTTTCATAGGATTATAGTCTTTTAAGCTAGAAAGAACCCAGAAGTGATTTAGTGAGAGGATCTTAGATTTAGATTTGAAAAAGGTCTCAGTGATCACCTGTTCTTCCGTTTTCATTTTAGAGGTGAGGAAATGGAGACCCAGAATGGAGAAGTATACACCCAAGGGCATACAGCTGGCATCAGAGCTGAGATTAGAATTCTGGTCCTTTGGCCCAAAATGTGATGATCATTTTACTCTAATAGACTCTTTTCTAATACACTTTTCATACTTTGCCTTTTAATTAAGGTTTTTGGGTACACTTTATTTTCCCTATTATGCCCAGTGAAGATGGGAGCTGAATATCATTAGCCAGCACACACTAAATGTTCAATAACTGTTGGTCGAATGAAAAAATGCTGAGATATATATATATATATACATATATATACATACATATATACACATGCTTATGAGATAAGGAGTGCAATTCAACTCAATAAACATTAGCTGAATTCTTTCTCTGTTCAAGGGTCTACTTTTCTCAGTCACTACATTTTTATTCTGTCAAGGATTTAGAAAGATTTAGAAGGAATAGAACCTCAAAGTTGGAAGGAATCTTAAAGATCACTTAATCATTTAACAAAAGACAAAGTTGAATTCTAGAGAAGAGAAATGGTTTGCCCAAAGTCATGGTTAGTAAAGGGACTAAAATTCAGATCCTCTGGCTGACTTCCAGGCTGGTGTCTATTCCACAGCACATACCCTTGTGAAACAATGGCTTCATGAGGGGTATACTGGTAAATTTTTTTTTAAAGTGAGGCAATTGGGGTTAAGTGACTTGCCCAGGGTCACACAGCTAGTAAGTATTAAGTGTCTGAGGCCGGATTTGAACTCAGGTCCTCCTGAATCCAGGGCCAGTGCTCTATCCACTGCGCCACCTAGCTGTCCCCACTGGTAAATGTTTAACAACTAGCAACTAGCACGGTGGGGGGGTGAGGGGGGGGGCGGGGGATGTATCCACAACATATTTTTAAGTTTAATATGCATTATTTGGGAACAGCTAGGTGGCTCAGTGGATAGAGCATGAGGCCTGGAGTCAGGAAGACTCATCTTCTTGATCTCAAATCCTGCCTCAAACACTTACTAGCTGTATGACCCTGGCCAAGTCACTTCACCCTGTTTGCTTCAGTTTCCTCATCTGTAAAATGAGCTAGAGAAGGAAATGGCAAACTACTTGAATACCTTTGCCAAGAAAACCCCAAATAGGGTCGTGGAGAATTAGATACAACTGAAAACTATGTAATAACAAAAATAAGTAAGCCATCCCCCCCTCCCCCAGGAACCTTTTCCACTCATGGATAGTTCTAATTTTAAAGAAAATTTTTCTTCACTGCAACCTAAATTTGTCTTTTGCAGCTTCTACCTATTGGTAACATTTTTGCCCCCTCAGGTAAAAAAGAATGAGTCAAATTCCTTTCCCAAGTGACAATCCTTCAAATTCTTGAAGACAGTTACCACGACTTCCCTGCCCCATCTCTGGCCAAGTGTTCTTTTTGTTTGTTTGTTTTTTAGGCTAAAACTTTCCAGTCCAAATGATTCTAATATAGCAGGACTTTAAGAAGCTTTACCATCCTGGTTGCCTTCCTCTGAACTCTCTCCAATGATCAATATCCTTCTTTAAAAATGTGGCATACAGAACTGAACATGATACCACACACGTGGTCTGACTAGGGTAAAATACAAAGGAACTGTCCCCTCCTTAGTATTATATACTATCCGGCCCTCTGAATGTGGCCTAACATAACATTTGTCATACTCTTGACTCATGGAGCGTTCAGGTCACTAAAATCATTGGAATGACTCTGGTGGGGGCGAGAGGGAATGGGGTTTAAGAAGACATAACTTTCCTTTTCTCTCTTCTCTCACCAGGCTGGCCAACTATTCTGCTCAATTCAGTTTAGACAGTAGCTTAAACTCCTAAGTCATCTGTCAAAGGATGAAGACCCTGAAAGTCTAAACTTAATAATAATTATTATATAGAACGTTAAAGTTTCCAAAGTGCTTTACTATTATTATCTCATTTTGTCCTCACAATAACCCTGCAAGGGAAGCGTAATTATTATTCCCATTTTACAAACAAGGCAATTGAGGCAAATAGAGGTTAAGTGATTTGCCTGGAGTCACACAGAGCTAGTGAATGTCTGAGGCTAGATTGGAACTCAGGCCTATTATTGTTTCTTCTAGTTGTCTCATAGAAGAAAAAGCTAACTGACAATTAATAATAAGTTGCTTTGGGTTTTTTTCGAGTCAGAGGATCTGGGTTCGAATCCAGACTCAGTTGCTTCCTTCCGATGTGATTTTTGGCAAGTCATTTCTATCTGGGTTTTCAATTTCCTCACTTGTAAATTGAAAGGGTGGGGGAACCAGATGATGACTAAGATGCCTTCCAGCTCCATGACTCTACCTTAAAAGCAACAAGCACCTCTCCTTTCTTCAGACAGCACAACTAATAGCTTTTGAAATGTTCAAAAACTGTACTATTTCTTGTGTCTCTGCCATTCTCTTTGAGGCGGGGAGCCCCCTACTGTGCTGATGAATCATCTGTCTCAGGAGTTAGCAAATCAGAACGCCTGATGACTTGTCCAGTGGGTGGGTGATAGGTTCAGGTAGCTTAACTAAATCAGCAACTCAAGTGTCAGGGAAACTATCTCTCTACAAACCCCAAGAGGGCTAGTAAGGGATAAATGTTTCTTCTGCTTACAGCTTTGCTAATTTTGAATTTGTACCACTTGTAGGCAGCTGTTGCTACAGTAGCTTCAGGTTCTAAACAAAGAAAGTTTCCAGTGAAGCACAAACTCCCTGCCTCCTCCTGCCATAAATCACACTGTAACATTTTACTGTTCTAGAGTTGATACCCTTCCACGGTGGAGGGTAACAAGATAAGCTTGGCTGCAATGGAATTCACCCTGGGAGCAGCTGTGACCTTCCCACTAGTGTGAACCATGCTATTGCTTTGTGAATTCATTTGCAACTGTTTTCTCTTGTGGGGGAGTAGAAATACCTCAACTATCCCTGGCGCTTGGGACTGTGGAGCCAAGAGGCATGCTGTTGGCAGGCAGACGGTGGGAAGAGCACCCCTGCCTTTGGCGACTGAGCAGTGGCTGCATCAGAGCACTCTAGGACAATTGGGACAGCGGTATCACTACTGGTCTGGGTCACCTGGGGGGCCTTTGGAAAGCACTAGACACACCCCACCTTGGCAGTTTTTCTTTCTGGATCCTGGTCCTTGCGTGGGGTGGTGGTAGCAGCCTTCTTGTGACATTTGGGCCATCAGCTCTGAGGAGGCCGGTCTGAAAATAATGAGTATGACATGATGGAGAGGGGTTCCCAGCGTTGTGGGTTTCAGAAACAACCAGCCCTGGCTGATTTGGGGGCCACATCCTGTGATTTCAGCAGCGACTGCCCATTCATTCTCTTGTTTACTGTCATTGCTAAAGAGGTTAGCATTTCGTCTTTGGATTGTCTGGGCACAGCCTGTGGGCCAAAGCCTTCAATATATATATCCTGTTAGAGAGAGAGCTTTCTTTTAAAAATGCTATTGAAATTATAACCCAGAACAATAGGTCAACATTTGTACACTGAGAACCTATTAAATTATTATTTTTTAATAATGAAAATGTTACTGAAATTGGGTGGTAAAAGATACACATGCTGAGAACTCACTATATTATTTTAGTTTGGGGGGGGGATGATGGAGGGGGAAGAGAAAATGTTCCAAAATCTCAGCAGTGTGTGCGGCAGTCACTGAACATATACTCAAATTCAAGGGAAAAAAATTAATGGTATAAAATATAGGGTGGTGAAGGAGGCATGTCCAAGAAAGTTCACATTGGGAGTACTGCATAGACTGAATTATTATTATTGACATATAAGTGATTTTGTAAAAAATAATATGGTTAGTGCTCCAAGCAATGTCAGTTGCTTTTTAGCCAAGCCATACCTTCTCTTCCCTCCTCTGCCCTCTTCCAAGTTTTGCTAGCTTTATTTAATGATTTAAAAAAAAATTCAAATCTTCATGAGCAGGTACACTTGGGTCACTGGCAGCTGGTTAGGATGGGAAGTGGATTGGCACAGATAAAATCTCTGACCCAAACTCTCCAGACTGTCAGCTGCATTTCCCAGCCTCCTTTGCACTCCCCTGATTAGCCCATTGCTTCCCCCTACCTCCCAGACTCAGGTGGGAGTATTCAGCCTTAGCAATCACATGCTGGCTCTTCCAATCGCCAGGGTGGAGGTAGGAAGAACAGATGGAAGGATACCATGGATGACCCTCTGTCACTGCTGGCCCGATGCCATTACCTGGACACTTCACATGACTTGCGGAGGGAGTAGCGCCATCCTGCCTGTGCAGCAGGGGCAGGCCATCCTCTGAGCTCTCAAAAGCAAGATGTAACACTGAGCCATGTTGTCATGGTTACTTAGCCCTTTCCCCAGAGGCATGACATCAGTGTCTCGGAGGGGACAGAGCTCCACTTCATGCATATGCATGTGCTTAGCAGGTGCCTTGGCACCATTTGAGTATTTTTTTTTTAAATATAAAATGGATAACTAAGAGGGGAAAATGACAAAGAGGACAAAGGAAATAAGTCACAGTAAACACTTCAATGTTTCTTGAATGAGTGAAGGAAGTCACCGAGTGGGAGTTAATGATGAAGGGGGGATAACTGAATGGTAAACACCAAGCCTGGATTCAGGTCTTGAAGATAAACTACATTAGCAATCTTATGCTTTGGGGCTCCCTTCCGTTTTTCTGTCCCTTTATACTTTGTCACAGTACTTTTGTATACATTATCTTGTTTTATCCTTATAATGCCCCTGCAGGGTGGGTTGTGTAGGTGGTATTCACCCAATTTGGCAGATGAGGAAACTGAGGCCCAGAGAAGCTAAGTTGCAGTATCACGCAATGTTACATTTGGAAGAGCCCTGGAAAGGGCCATCTAAAGCGTCCCTTTCACATAGCACAGGGGGAAGAGGTGAAATGCCATCCCCAAGGTCACACACAGAGTTTGAATATGGCAGAGCTGCAATTCAAGCCTAGCCCTCCTGATTCCAAAGATCATGAGGATTCTTTTCACTAAGCCCAACCTGCACACCCAAGATCATGCAGCCAGGAAGGGGTGGGTGGATCTGTGACTGGATTTCAATTAGACAAACATTAATTAAAACCATATTGCATGCAAGACACTGTGCTCAGGATACATAAAAAAAACCAAAAATGGTCCCTGTCCTCAAGAAACTTACACTCTACAGAGAGAATGCAACATTTAAATTGGTAAATAAATAAAATGTTGTTTGAGGAGGGAGCAGAGTACTCGTAATTAGGAGGATCCTAAAAATGATTAGACGGGGCCATCCAAATGGAGCTGTGTTAAGGAAACTAAGGCTTCCTTCTATGTGTCAGAAGATGGGTTGAGAATGCTTCCTAGGCTTGGGGAAAGGCCCAGTGCAAAGATATGGAGGTGGGAGATGGAGTGCCCAGTTCACAGACAAGCAAGAAGGCCATTTTGGCCAGCATGTCAAGGTGCATGGTTGGGAGATGTAGGAAATAAATCTAGAAAGGTAGGCTACAGTCCAAAGCTCTTTCAGTGCATGCTGTTGTCTACACCATTTGAGGAACTGAGAACTCTGTTAGAGGAGTTATCTTCCAGGGAGCACTTGTCAAATGAGATTCTCATTGGTAAAAGTAATCAGCTCATACCTGAGTGGGGGTTGGGGGGGCTCCATAAAATCCCTAGCAGTCTAGAGATAAGTACCACAAATGTATTGGTGCAATCATAGAGGTGAACATTTTCCAGGTTAAAATAATGGTGCTTAAAGAGTGGCCCATTTAATCCCAGCTTCATTTAATGCAATGTGACTTTAAATGGGCCATCCAGTAGACAGATCTGTTTTCCACGGTCTTTATGGTTTGTGTACTTAGATAAGGACAGTTAGCAGAAAACATCAACACAGGACAGTTTATGTGTAACGTGCTCAGGTGCAAAATGGGACAAAGGAAGCAGAAAACCCAGAACCGACAAGATTACTGTGTGTAGTATAATTCTTGGTATGGCTTGTCACACCAAAGAAATCCTGTGGTTTGTCAAAAATTATTTAACACTTATTTTTTTTTATTTTTTTTTTTTTTAGTGAGGCAATTGGGGTTAGGTGACTTGCCCAGGGTCACACAGCTAGTAAGTGTTAAGTGTCTGAGGCTGGATTTGAACTCAGGTACTCCTGACTCCAAGGCCGGTGCTCTATCCACTGTGCCACCTAGCTGCCCCCATTTAACACTTATTGAACAACCCTAAGCCAAGAGCCACATAAGGTAGAGTAAACCAAGGAAGATTCTGGGTCTGGAATCAGGAAGAGCTGAGTTCAAATGTGGCCTCAGATACTTACTGTGACTCTGGGCCAGTCACTTAACCTTCACTTGCCTCAGTTACCTCATCTGTCAAATGGGCATAAGAATAACACCTACCTCTCAGGGTTGTTGTGAAGATCAAATGAGATAATAATTATACAGTGCTTAGCACAGTGCCTGGCACAGCGTAACCACTATATAAATGTTAACTATTTTCCTCACTCTTCACTATTGTTATTTCCTTAGTTAATGATATGAGTAATTCAACTTGTATATTTCATAGAAGGTTGTGGCATCTCAGATATAACTTTACCATGGCAGTACAATGATGAGGGAGGGCTCCTGATCTGGCCAACAACACTCATAGTCAGACTTCATCATGGATGATTTTTTTTTTTTTTGCATGCTAGTCAGTCCGTGAGCCAATGCGGTAAGTAAAGCTCCAGGTGTTAACTCCTAGTTCTTAGTTAAGATATGAGATTGAGATGAAATGAGGCAATCATAAGTCAGTGAGCATTTAATAAAGGAGGAGGTCGACTCTGCCCCAGTACACTAATAATATGCAACAGGGATACAAGGGCAATTAGCCTTTCTGGATGACAGTCCCACCTCATCTCCATCTGGAAACTGTCAAGTCAGTTCGTCCTCATGGGACAGTGCCTCATGTGGTCTCCAGCACTCACCAAATCTGCAAAGCCCAGATTCCACTTGGGTGGGACTTTTTGTGCATCTAGATAGCCAAGAAGCCTCGTAAGGGTAACTGGGGTCAATTAGGTCCCAGGGGCAAGTTTGTCCTGGGCCCAACCATTTTTGGATGAGGCCACGGGGGAAGGAAGCTAGGTCTCGGAAGTTGAAGCCAATTTGTTCTATTATAGCTAAGAAGTTTAAAAAAAAATTTTTTTTTGTTTTTGTTATCTCCAATACAGAACAGGGAAAATAAAGTCCTTTTTCACAGTACAGGGGAGAGAGAATTAGACTGGAAATCAGTTCAAATCCTGATTCAGATACTCACTAATCTGTGTGACTAATGTCTTAGCCACCATTTTCTCCTTTGTAAAATGGGGATAATAACATCATCTACCTTATTGAGATGCTGCAAAGATGAAATGAAATAACATATATAGAGCACTTTGTAAAACTTTCTAAAAACATTATATAAATGCTGGGTATTATTACCATCTGTGGAACACTTAATTGCTTTCAGTCTCAATTTCCTCATCTGCAAAATGACCACACATTTTCATAGCTCTAGCCTAAAGGAGCCCTCTAACCTCACTTTCCCTTTTTTACAGAAGAGGAAACTGAGGCCTAGAGAGTTTGAATGACTTGCTCAGGGTGACACAAGTACTAAAAGTTAGATGTAGGATTGGAACCAAGGTGGATCTATGGCCAGTGCCCTCTCCAAACTCGAAGTGGATGGTTTACAAGTTCCTTTTTAACCATAAGATAGTGCTATTGGGGGGCATCTAGGTGGCACAGTGGATAAAGCACTGGCCCTAGATTTAGGAGGACCTGAGGTCAAATCTGGCTTCAGACACTTGAAACTTACCAGCTGTGTGACCCTGGGCAAGTCACTTAACCTTCATTGCCCTGAAAAAAAAGATACTCCTATTGTTTGGACCTCATCATTTATTTAAAAAAACAAGAGGTTGTAGTGAGATCGTGCCTGCCACAGAAAATTGCAAGAATCTGACCCAGGAAAAATTGTGAAGTTGGTGAGCTTTGTCTTTGACATCTTTAAAGTCCTTTCCCATCCTGACACTTCTTTCTTTCTTTCCATTCCTTCCATGACCTCTCCTAGGTCTTATTTGCCACAAAACCTTGTTTTCTTAATTAATAAACTGGAAAGAAATCTTTGATAAGGTCTTCAATAATAGTATGGCCTTTCCTAGACGGGTTTGCCTTTTAATAGAAAATTCTGTAAAACTGAGAAGACTTCAGGACCCAAAAGTTTGTCCTACACGGAATAGTAGAATATAGTAGAAATGGAAATAGCACTGGAAATAGAGTAGAATAGAATAAAAATAGAAAATAGTAGAAATATAATTCTACTTTGGATAGTAGAATTCCACCCATCACTGAGAGAGATACATTAGTATATATTAGTTGGCTCCCCCCACTCAATCATATAAAACAGGCAAATATCTCAAGATACAAGTATAGGATTTATATGTCTGTATGCCAAAGATCAGCCTAATTAAACTTAAAGAGGTTAATCACCAGGTTGGCTGTAGGGTGATGATGTATTTTTAGGTTGTGTAATTCTTGGAGATTTTCTACCATGTGAAAGAAGGCTTCTTATTTCTGTTGGTGGAGGGAATGCCCAAATGGACAGAACCATGGATCCTTGAAGCATATGCTTCATGATGTCAAGGTCCTTGTTTTTTTTTTTTTTCTCTTAATAAACTCTCTCTGTGCTCTGGGACAGAACACAATTCTCTGCATAAATTGTCCCTTAATGAATGTTTGTTACATAGAAATGAATTTTGAATTGAATTGATAGAAAAGATATAAATGGGGGAGGGGAATGTCAATCCTGAGAAGAAAACTATTGTCCTGGACAGAGTTCTAGAGGGGGAACAAGGGTAGGGTGAGGGAAGCAAATGGAGCCACCCCCTCCTTTTCTACCCTCTACTAAATTAAAGGCCCTCCTTTCTCCCAATTCTCTCTTCACAATCAAAACAGGAGATAGTGACAGAGTCCTAGCAAACGTATTACATGGAATCACAATAGGGAGGGAAGGGGAAGAGAGAGTGAATTGAGGCAGTGTAAGAGGAATGTGGAAACTTGCTAAAGTCAATGGATTTCAGAGACCATTCTACTAGATCAATCCAGAGATTTTTAGTGCTATGTTCCTAATTCTTTGTTTCCTTAGAATAACTTAAATTCTAAAAAGGGCAGTGACTAGTTAGATCTTTTCTTTGTATCTCACAACTAACATAATGCTTTGTAAATACAAGTGTTTACACAGTAATTGAATTGATTTCTATAGGTCTGTCCAGTTCTTGTAGCTTGATGATACTTTGCATTCTTGTCCTTATTTAACTCTTAGTTTTTCTGTTGCCTCTTTGAATGCTTCCTTGATTGTACAGTCATCTCTTTATTTTTCTATAACACATATAAAAAGACCCAACATAACACATTTAAAAAGACCCAAGAAATCATACTATTCAACAGGTATTTGTCTTAGTTTTTTGCCTGGCTGACACAAAGCTTTTTAATCTCAATTAATCTTTCCACAAAGTTCATCTAAGAGTTAAACCTATGTTGCCATCCTTTCCAGGAGCAGCCCCCTCACACATCTTCTTTTTTAACTCTCCTTCCAAGACATTCTTTGTGGACTTTGTTCTTCCCCTCTTGCTGAGAAAGAAGACAACTATTTCATTCTTGCTGTTCTCTGACCTCTTCTTCTATCTATATGTTTTCCCATTTACAACCTATGTAACAAACCATGATCATTTCATTAAATGCACTGATGTCATCACTTCCTGGTTTTGAGTTTTCAAGAAAGTGAGCTCAACACCAACCCCATCATACCTTGGTCTGAAGCTGCTTTAGGTATAAAAGATGCTTTGTTTACATCTGACTTCCTGGTTATCTGAATTCCTTCACCAAATGGGACTAGAAACATTTCACATCCTAGTGTTCAGGATGGTGACAGTTCATTGACAGGTTTAGTTTGCGAGCAGAAAATGGAGTCCAGGTACTTGACCTCCCTTTCAGACAAGTATTTTTCAGTGAAGTGATAGAAAAGCTTTTGGTAGTGAGGCAAAACCTAAAAGAATTCTATCAAATAGGTTCATCAGATCAGAAGTCAAGATATCATGTGCTCTAATAATGGGGGCACACTTTCTGATTTGGGGAGAAATAAAAAACAAATATTTTTCTTGTCTATCACAGGCAGAAAGGAGGATGTTTTTGGTAAGAATTGAGGTAAAAAAGTGGGGGGAATCACGGTAAAAATGGATCTTCTGCAACATAAAGGCATTGATAACAGCAATTGTTAAAACCTCTTGGTAAATACAAAAAAGTAATGAATATTTATGAGAGATAGAAGATAAAGCCATATAACCCATCTATGTGTATTTTTTCTTGAATTTTGTAATGGCCATAAATCCTAAGCATGAGCAATTTTCACATTTATTTTATGTGATTATATTCAGTAAATATTTAAAAAAAATAAACAAGAATCCAAAAAGAATAGAGAAGTGATCATGGAAACAAGACAGAGTGTACTTTATATATATATATATATATGTATATGTATATATATATATATATCCTTTATTTTTTGCTGAGTAAAGGAAGCATGAATATTTCCTGTCTGTTCCTAGAAAGTAAGAAATATATTTAAAACTAATATCTGGTGATTCATTACATAGAACTTTGGAAGTAAACATAGGTGTAGAAAAATATAGAATGCCTTTGAAGAATGCCCACACACTGGTTTTCTGTTTAGTGTAACTGAGAATCTATGGTACTTGGTCCTTTTACTATTTATATCATGGTTCATGGCATTGTTGGGATAGTTATTTAATCAAACTCACAACTCAAAACCTCTCCTAAAGTGTCTCTTTACATAAGACCAAACAAGATGACCCATGAATTCAGAGCAGACATTAAACTAAAATGAAATGGTGAGGTGATAATTAGGAATTAAAACAAGAATTACCTGCTCTTGGTACTTACTTACAAACGGTTGCCCCTCCATATTATCAAGGAATTCTAGTTGACTCTCAGTTGATCCCTATTGTGTCTCTAACACAATGGGAGAGGGATACATCTTAATTCATTCACAGAAAGGTGCTTGGGAAATTTATTGCTGGAATAGTCTTGGGAGTACTGGTTTCTTGGCCTGGTAACTAAAAAAGCATTATAGAAGTTATTCTTGAGTTCTTTTGGCACAGCAACTGCAGTATAGAGTGTGCTGATCTACTTTGTCATTGTAGTCTGGGATATACAGACCGCTCTCAGTACTGCAGTCACTTATACTGGCCATTCTGCTGGCCTAGGTATGGTGACCATTTTTCTTTGTTCCTCTTCTCATTATTCCTCATGAGACTTCTCCATTCTTTTAAATTATCTGTACCTGATACTATATAAATGTAAGACATTATTGTTGTTGCAATAATCAATTTCAGGGAAATCTCCCTTTAAAGTACTGTATAAATGTAGTTTATCATATATAACCATGGGGACCAATTTTTAATTGGGGAGTGCTAGCTAAGCAGCCAGCCACAATATTGGGGCAAGGAAGGAGACCCGCAGCCTCCCTCAAAACAGAACAAGATTTATTTTAATAAGAATGAACTTAAAAAAAACCACACACAAACAGGATCAGTAGGATCAAGGGAAAGGAAATAAAATGGGTAAAGGGAAATTATAATACCTGAAAAAATATAACTGCCCAGGAATCAGTTGAAAATACACAGCAGAACTCCTGTCGCTTTCCAGCTTCCACCTCGAATGCCCAATTCTCCTCCCCCAAACCTAGAAACACCCCACACAGCCCCAGACAATGGGATGGCCACTCTGACAGTCACATGACTGTCCTCACTAGGCTTCCAATCATTATAATTTTGCCAGGCTTATGTAGGCGTCGGGGAGTGGTGATGATGTGAGGTGCCAGAGTCCTGGCAACGGCTATAACTAGCGGGTGGAGCACTGTGCGGTTTGTGGAGCCCCAGGCCAGTGAGTGCAGAGGCATAAAAACCTCAAATAACAATTAATTCTTTACATAAAGATGAGCAGGATGTTATCAGAAAAACCTGGAAAGACGTACGTAAACTGATACAAAGTGAAATGTACTATATACAAAAAACAGCAGTATTGTAAAATGATCTGCTGCAAATGACAGTTATTTTCACCAATAGAATGATCCAAGATGACTCTGAAGGACTGATGAAAAATGCAATCCATCTACAGAGAAAGAACTGATGGTATCTGAATACAGATGGAAGTACATTTTGTTTTTGTTGTTGTTGTTAGTTCCTTTTTCTAAAATTTTTTTGTCTTCTTGGTTTGCATGACTGCACATGTATAACTTATATTCAATTGCTTGAGTTCTTAAGGGGGGATAGGGAGGAAGGAAGAGAATTTGGAACACAAAGTTTTAAAAATTGATGTTATAATTTGTTTTTACATGTAGGGTGTAGGAAATTCTAAATAAATATTTTCAACTCAAAAAAATTATCAGTACCTGAAGCATGTCTACATTATCAGAGCTTGTGCTGGATGACATCACTATACTGTGAAATCCTTACATAGGCTTGTGGGAGGTATAGTCCACAGATAGTTTCCTGAAATGATTGAGGCTGATGATGAATAACATAGATTCCTTGCATAGATAGATTCCCTTCAACCCCACTTCAGTACTTTAGAGTTGTTGGTTACGTTGGTGTGGTTGGTCATTCCTGTTGCTGAAAATTACAAACCCTCTAAAATTTTGTAGATGTTATTTGAGAGTTCATGTAGCTGAAAAATTAATTCCCCCCCATGTAGACCTTCTAGTAATAAGTTCCTTCAATCATAGTGGTAATAATAATATTAACAACAACAACAACAATTGCATTTATATGGTGCTTTTAAGTTTTGCAGAGAGCTTTACACATATCTCATTTTAGTTAGGTTGGTCAAGTCATGCCAAATCAATAAGCATTTATTAAGCATCCACTATGTGCTCGTCTATCATTAGGCCCATATTCAAAGTCTTGCCAATTTGGTAGACTCTACTATAATTTGTAGTCCATGGACATAGCCTTCAAGATCTCAAGGTCACTTCTTTGCTATAACGAGGAACTAAAGAAATTAGAAAAAGGCCTGAGAAGAAGCAATCAATTGTTCCATTCAGAATTCAAGCTTGTATATTCTACTGTTGTTATTTTATTTGCTATTTTTTTAAAAAAGAGGAAAAGAAAAATAAGGAAATTTATATAACTTTGTTGCGTATTTGAAAGGAAAACAAATTGTACACAGTGAATTTGCAGTTTCATATGCAATCATCTTTTTCATTATACTATGGCATGAAAATGCTTGTTTTAGTCCATAAATTTAAAAAATTAAATTAAACAAACAAAAAAGCAGAATAGCATAGATGAAAGATGTCAAATAAAACCTGAAGATGAGTCTTGCCTCTTATTCTTGTTAGCCATGGGTCAATAGACAATCACTTTACCTCACTGAGACCTAGTTTTCTCATCATTTAAATGAGACACTAATACTTGTAGCATGTATGTCTCAGTGTAGTTGCTTGTTGGGATTTTGAGATAGTATAGGCTCTTTCAAACCCTGGGGACACAAGAGCATGGTTCTTGGGTATCAAATGGTACTTATTTCTCGGTCTTAATGATTTGTGATCTCTATAGTGATGGATTCTCCCAGAATTTCCATTTTCTGTCTAGATTGACCTTGGAGTTAGGGCCAGGGATAGGCTAGACCCTACTTCTAGGTGGTAGGAATTAGTGAAGATGAAGTAGCTCACTTGAATCACAGGTGATGAGAATTCTGATGGGGGCAATTGAGCCTGTTTCATAGAAACACATCCCCCTGTGACATTTCTTGGGGACAGCCTACAAGGCTAACATACAAAGACTATAATGAATGATGATTATGTGACAGGTCAGTCATTGCAACTACAGGGTAGACATTGGGTATTTCTCTAATTTTAGTTGCAATCTCTGCGTAATTCCCTAGAAATTAACATGCAAAGGTAGGATCTTCCAGGAAGAAAAGAATAAGGTCCTTGAATTGAATGAATGACTATAAAAATTTGTTTCTGAATCAGCCAACAAATATTTTTGAGGGAAATACAAATATATATAGGACACAGTCCTCTTAAAGATGCTTACCATCTAGCTGCAGAGAAAATAATATATAATGTAACATGGAGACTGGTGCATGTGCATAATGTTCTCTTCATTGGTGGAATGATCGCTCAATACCATGTGTCTGTGTGAGGTGCTGGCAAGAGCTTGGGATAGGAGAGAGGCTCTTTTTCTTTTTATCTTGGGATATGAGAGAAAGCTTCCAGCTTCTAGAGAGGAGACATGTGGTTTTAGAGTCTCTTCAGGAAGAGACTCCTGAAGAGAGAAAAGACTTTGGGAAGCATCAGGCATATAGAAAATCTTGACATGAGAGTACCTTGACATGTCTGTGATTTCGTTTGATTGGAAGACTTTCTAGAGACTTCAGTGAATTTCTTCTTGGGTAAGATCAGGATTCTCTCTCTCTCAACTGAATCAAGGTATCTTGCTCATAGTGGGTGGAGACATACACTCTTTGCATTATCTGACATCATCTAATCTTTATAACATCTCTGATTTCTGTTTGGTATTGGCTTGCATATATGGGTTTTGTGTAAGTAGCATTTGATAAGGAATCAAGTATTTCATTATAAGCTTGGGGTATTCCTTCCCCTTTAGAAGATAGTGACAAAGAATGTGACTTGAACCCAAACATTTATTTCCCCTAGACCAAAAATATTTAGGAGGCAGATAGATGTAATTCTTATACAATACCTCTTCTCTGAGGAGGGCAAAGCAGCCAGTCTAGTGGACCCAACCTCTTGCTCATCTCCAGGCAGGAATCAAGGTCTCCCTTAGGGAGATATTTATTCACACCTTTCCCATGAACCACTTTTAGATGAACCCATGTGGATGTACACTAAGTCCACAGGGGTCAAACATATATATCTTCCACATATATCATAATGCACAGAATTATATAATATAAGCAATATATATAATATATATATCTCACATTTTATGTATGTGTGGTGATACTACAGCTATAATCTTATTGGTATAGGGATCTTCCACATACGTGTGTGCATGTTTGTAATACATAGACATATATTATAAGCAATATATATCACATTATGTATGTTTTTACTATTACATTTATTATATGAGCAGAATCATGGCATAGTAGAGAAAAAGCTGGACTCAGACTTGGATTTGAGCACCACCTCTGGCAATACTAGCTATGACCCTGGACAAGTCATTTAAGCTCTGAGTGCCCCAGACAACTGTGTAAGAGTATTAAGTTCCAAAGAAGTTGCTACCAGAGAAGAGAATTTACAGAGAGCATGCTCACCTGGGAGGACACTGTACTCATGAGATCATAGATTCAGTACCATTTCATATATACATAATATAGAACGTATGGTACATACAACTATGAAAACATAACTAAGAACACAAGATAGTATGTGATAAGTACCAAATGAATGGTCCAGGACTTCAGAAGAGGTTGAAATTGCTTCCAGCAAGTGTGGTCAAGAAGGATGACGTGAATAAAGGTCTGTAGGTAGGAATACTGAAGACAATGAGTAGAACAGTTTGTCAGAAGGGGAGCAATATAGCAGATGGAAAGCTAGAAAGGTGTATGTTGAGACTGGATTGTGGGGACCAAGAACACCAGGTTCAAGAGACTCATTCATCTACCCCCCAAATACCCCCGAGAAGGGGAAACAATTGTGGGTTGGCTTAGTTTTTTCCGGTATACTTAGAATTAAGGGACTTTCCCCATCCACTTGGACTGAAGGGACATTCTGATTAGTGCAAGATCATTCAAATAGTTATGGGAAAGGCTACAATGGCACCTGGGTATAATGGACAATCAGAATTTGCTATGGAAAAAACAAGTTCACTTCCTTTTCCTGTAAGTCTTATGTTCCAGCACCTGTAAGTGTGAGATGAGGGTAAGGGGCCTTTTCCTAATGTTTTCTTCTTTTTCCAGCTCATGACATCTGCATAACTCCCCCAGTTATTGTTTCTTCATGTTTATCAGATCAGCTCTGGTCACCTATGAAAAAGTTACTGAGAATCTTAGGTCTAGCAAACTGTACCTATACTGTATCACCTGCTTGGTAAAAAAAAAAAAAATCTCACTGAGGTAGCATGTATAAAGCTCTGGGGGTGGGAAGGCCCATGTTCAAAACTTACGGATGGTCCTTTTGAAAAGCTGCTCACGCTCACACCTCTATTTCTCCCAGCATGTTATTTTGTTCAGTACAACTGAAATTCTAGCATGAAAGCAACTGCTGCAACAGCATTGGGGAGATCAAAGTGATAATTACACTATTCTAGGAGCCCGTTTTTGATGATGAGGCTTTTAAAACCTGCAATCACATGGATACAATTGCAGAAGCTTGAAATTTGCTCTTTGATAGGAGACAGACTTAGGTTTCATCTAATGTGACCCCCTTCCACCACATTTGTAAATGCACTTCAGTGTGGCTACAGATTAAAAAAAAAGACACAACAACTCTCTAAGATTTAAATGTACAACTTGCAGTTGAGGCAGCCCTCAGACACTAGAAATATGATTAATTTATGGTCCCTGGCTTTGATTACATCTGGTCAGAAAGTACCTCTCCATTAGAATGCTTCAATGGAGCTGTGATCTCACTGATGTGGGCATTCCCTTCAACCATCAGATTACTGCCTCCCACCCCACCCAATGCCTGCTCATTGTGTGTGACCCCTGTCCCTGGCCTCCCATAAATTTGCTAAAGGAAAGTCTACGTTGTGTGCTGGGGTGGGGTGGGGGGCTTCTCACTTTGCTTCACTTTGTGTGGATGCCAAGGGAACAAGTGGACTTCCAATCAGTTTTCCCTTGATCTCACTGCATGACTGATTCATCTTCCGGTCATAAATTTCTCAGCTCCTTGATGACATTTCTCCTGGGTACTCCATATTTTGTAATGCATTGTAGCCTGTTCCTGCTCACCATGGGTTTCTCCTTTGCCCTTTGGGTGATCATCAACTTAGAAACTTGGATTCTATTTGCACAAAGCCATTCCCTCTCCCACCACTCTTGGCAGGCTACCTTGTGCCCTCCAGGTTCTGATGATGATAAGTACTGGAGGTGATTAGAGAGCTTGCCTATGACTGATCTGGGGAATTGCTGAATCATAGGATCATAGACTGATTGCTGCATGGAAACTTTGAGGTCATCTAGCTCAACCCCCTTACTTTATAGATGAGAGAATTGAGGTTTAGGAGGTGAATTCCCTAAATAGAATGTAAGCCTCTGGAGGGTAGACTCATGTTTTTGGCCTTTCTTTGCATCTTCAGCACTTAGCTCAGTGCCTGGGCATGTTACTTATGGTCACAGAGGAAATACCTCACAGTTTGGACTTGGATTCCTTCTCTGACTCCGAATCCCAAGCTCTTTTCATTGTACTTCACTGATAGCACTGTATACCACCCCTAGCAGACATGGCTCCCAGAATGTATCCATCCAGTTCCTGCTGACATTCAGCCAGCCTTGCCCACTCATTTCCTTACCTGAGAAACCCCAGAACAGTGGGATCTATCATTAGGTAATAGCTCTTGATAACGGGAACACTTGAAGCCTGTAAAGTAAAATATGAGAATTCATATTCAGTTTTAATAAACTGAGGTAATTAGTCAGTTGCAATGCAATAGAAAGTGACAGCCTGTGACACATAAAGGACTATAGGATGACAAAGACAGAGCTATTCTTCATCACACTAATATCCGTTTCTTCATCAACACCAAATTCTTCAATCTTTTGACATTTCAATTACATTGTAAGATGAATATAGAAAATTTGCACATCGATGCTTTATCCTTTCTAATCCTCATGGATCCTTGAAAAGAAACTTTTTATATATGTCCCCTCTTCCCCACCCTGCCCATGCTCTAAAGGGAGGCAGGCTTTATGAATCACATGCCTGCTGAATTATAGCTGCACAATACAAAGTGTGATGGTTTGAGGGCCACAAACATACCTAAAATGGATATGTCACTAAAAATGAGGCTATTTTCAAGGAAAATAGAAAAGAAGTCGTCCGTAGTGTCCAAGATGGACATCAAGTAGGTAAATGTGGGTGAATTTTGCATCTCAGGAATCAACTTGGTATACTGGAAAAAACTGAGGACTCACTGTCAGAAAATGTGAGTTTGAGGCTTATCAATGACTCTCTGTGTGACCATAGCAGAGTGATGAAACCTCTAAGGGTCTCAGTTTCCACTTTTATAAAATGCGAAGGTTTAGAATAGATGGGCTACAAAAGCTTCTTTCTAGCTTTAACATCATATGAATCTGGGAGTCAGATTTAGTGTAGTAAATGCAAGGGGATGAAAAATGGTGGTTTAAAATGAGAATTCAAGGTGGATAGGGAGAGAAGGCCCTTAAATTCTAACCTCAAGAGTCAAGTCTCATCCAATGGGTGATCAGGAGCTGTTAAAATATATTGAGTGGGGCAGTAGTGAAAAACATTTTAGGAAGATGAAATTTCCCTTGTCCCCAGTGACTAATGTTGGATCAACTGCTTCTTCCCAGTCTTTCTTCCCAATCTTTCTAGATTGGTGACAGAGAGCATAGTTAAGAGTACATTCTGTATGAGTCAGGAATCTTGAGCTCTAGTTCTGACTCTGCCTTGGGCAAATCACAGCTTCTAGGGGGTCTCAGTTTCCATATTTGTAAAACGAAAGGGTTGGAATAAAGGATATCTGAGGTTCCTTTTGTCTATAACGGCAGGGCTAGAGAGCTGGAATAAGGAAAGACGAGTTCAGATCCTCCCTCAGATATTTACTAGGTGTGTGACCCTAGGAAAGCCTCTTAACTTCAGTTTCCTCATCTGTAATATAG
Organism: Dromiciops gliroides; assembly: GCF_019393635.1. NCBI lineage: Eukaryota > Metazoa > Chordata > Mammalia > Microbiotheria > Microbiotheriidae > Dromiciops > Dromiciops gliroides. The sequence continues at coordinate 240,855,468 of NC_057861.1, read as the reverse complement.
GGATAACACTAGCATTTACACTCCAGGATTGTTGTGAGAATGAAATGAAATATTTTTTGTAAAACATTTTGTGAACCTTATAGAGAGGCTATCATAAAGTTATATTATGTTCTTCATCCTATGTGTTCCAAATTCCATTGTGAGTTAAGGCTATGCTGGATTATTCATTATATGTGTTCCAGATTCCTTTATAGTTGTTCACATAGCATCTGAAAGGCTGATGTAGTTGTACCCACCTTTGAAGATGTTACCTTTAATTTCTGACACAGCTTGTAATGACTGTTGAATGCATACTATGAGCCTTGGTCTCTCTTTCTGTGACCTTAGAGGTCATTGGTTCCTGATTCCTTTGGAACCGCAGCCTGCTGCCCCGAAATTCAACTTGCATCTCTTACCTTGGGAAGGAAATTCACCTCATTTCAACCTCCCTCTGTCTAAAGGGCTATTATTATCCCTGTTTTACAAGGAAGGAAACTCAACCTTAGGTGAAATGACTCGCTCAGAGAACCAGAGGATAAGAGTTTTTGAGGACACATTTGAATTCAGGTCTACCTGACTCTAAGGCTAGCCCTCTATCTACTTCACCACCTAGCTGACTTGAGTTTTTGAGCTTTAAAAGAGTCCTTAGGACTCTGGGTGTGTGTGTGTGTGTGTGTGTGTGTGTGTGTGTGTGTGTGTGTGTGTGTGTGTGTGTGTGTGTGTGGCGGGGGAAATCTGAGGTTTTAAAGAGATGGACGGGATTTCGGACGTTGTCTTGGTGTAATCCCTACCCTTGTCATTTTGAACAAATCCTATGGAAAAGATTTGAAGGCACTTCACTGGGCTAAGAATTTTGGGCCATCAGTCCTACAGAGGATTGCTTTGCCAAAAATGGCTCTTGAAAGTGAGACAGATGAATTTCTGATGAAAGCATCTTAATCATAGTTGGAGGTTCCCCTTAGATAGTTCGATGTTGCCTTACAGATAAGGCCCCCTTACTAGATGACTTCAGGTTTAACCATAACAAAAAATCCAGAGCAAAGCACCCAACTAAAACCCCCAAACCAAACAAAAGGCCAGGAAATCTGACAGAAGTCTCCCTTTTTCACCTTAAGCAATCAAGTGGTTAAAGCCTTGGCATAAACAGCTTTGCTGCACCTATGCCATGCTATGAGGTCCAGTGGGATTCTACTTTAATCTTGAGAGAGGCTGTGAGGGGTTTGTTTTTCACAGGGGCTTTAGCCTACAGTTAAGTGCAAACACCTGCTGAAGTACTGGTAATTAGTAGGTAATTAGTAGTTAATGTTCTTAGAATTTAAAAAGAAAGCTTACATAAGTAATTACTTACTATTTCTTATAATGTGCTGCTTTTCCTGAGATTTCATATCCCCAGAACATTTGCCAAGTTCCTAGGTTCCTCAACATACTAAATTGTTTATTAATTACACACGTATATTGCTTGCAGAAAAAAAGGAAAATACATTAAATGTTGGAAATAGGAATGAGTTATCTTTTAAATTACAGCAGAGAACTCATTTAAAATTACAAAATTTGCAGTTGGTAACAGCTTAGGAAGGAGGTCTTGATTTTGCAAAAATTCTTTCTGTGCCTATGTGTGTCTGTATGTGTGTATGTGTATGTGTGTGTGTATGTATGTATGTGTTTGTGTGGAGATTTAATTGTGAAAGAAGAGATGGATTAAAGAAGAATGTCCAAGACTATTTAATGAAATGCTAAGTGTTAAATACATTTCACAGAAGGGTCCTTTTCATGTTAGTAGACACACATCTTACTCTTTGGCTTGTCAAAAATATCACCAGGGCTTCCATTCTTAGGGTGTGAATACTGCCAAGTAAAGTTAAGTGGGTCTAACAATCTAAGGCTGGCTCATGAGGTGACTCTGTAACTGTTTTCAAAGGGTTTATGCTTTAGAATTTGAATGCAAATTTCCAAACTCCTATCCCTGAGAGACTCTCCATGCCAACTGAAATGGGCAATGATCCATTGGCATTGTCTGGTGCCTGGAGTAGTGAGAATCAGGAAATCAGAATTCCATCCCCAGCATTGAGTCGTCATGGTATGTTTGGCAAGTGTCAATTAGAGCTTCTATGGTCTTATCTTTAGGATGGAGCTACCTCTACCTTGAACCTCACCCCTTGAAAACTCACGGAGATATTGTAATAGTGTAGTTAGAGAGTGACTTTAATCTATAAAGTCAATGTAACTTCCTGGAAAAGATATAAATGAAATGAATGGATGAAAAGGCATTTATTTAGTTACTACTATACGCCAAAAATTGGGATCTCTTGGTCAGGGAGAAGAGGAAGAGAAGGAACAGAGAATGGAGAGAGAGAGACAGAGACAGAGACACAGAGACACAGAGACACACAGAGACAGAGACAGAGACAGAGACTGAGAGAGACAGAGAGAGAAGGAGAAGAGGTTCTATATATGTACAAAAATATAGCAGCTCTTTTTGTGATGTCAAATAATTAGAAATTGGGGGGGGTGCCCATCAGTTGGGGAATAGCTGAACAAGTTGTGGTATGATTGTGATGGAATACTATTTTGCTTTAAGATATGATGAGCAGGAGGATTTCAGAAAAACCTGGATAGATTTATATGAACTGGTTCAAAGTAAAGTGAACAGAACCAGGAGAACATTGTACACAGTGACAGTAGTACTATATGATGATCAACTGTGAATGACTTAGCTATTCTGATCACTACAATGATCTAAGACAATTCTGAAGAACTTTTGATGAAAAATGCTGCCCACCTCCAGAGAAAGAACTGATGGAGTCCAAATGCAGATGAAAGCATACTTTTTAACTTTCTTTATTTTTCTTGTTTTTTGGTCTGTGTTTTCTTTTGCGACATGGCTAATATGTATCACATGACTGCACAGGTATAGTGTATATCAAATTGTATGCCTTCCCAGACAGGAGGAAGGAGAGACAGGGAAGGAGAAGATTCAGAAATCAAAATTTAGAAAAAAGAATGTTAAAAATTATTTTTACATATAATTGGTAAAAATAAAATCTTAAATAAAAAAGTGATTCCATCATAATTACAATTATGCAATTCAATACTGTACTTCAATAATAAAGGTATCTGTGATCTCATTGATATATATATCCTCTCTGCTATAGTACAGATTTGCAACCCATGTAGGTCTTCTCATCCTGTGTAATTGTTCTGTATGTGCTTGATAGGGAATAGACTCTAAGGCCTGAAGGCTTTTCTCTAAGTCCTTTGATGTTCCATATTTACATAGGACTCAGGTTGTCTATGTGTTATCCCCTCACTCTCACCACATGATTGGCCTGTTTTGTCCAATCATACATTTCCTGGATTTTACCCACTTTGCCTCTCACATTACTCATCACTGGTAATATGCTGTAGCCCTCTTGTATCCACTGGCATTCGTCATTCACAAATTTGATTCTTTAGAGATTGTTATGCTCCATAATTCATAGCCATACGACATATAAAGATAAAAAGATGGTCTTGTTCCTCTGTGGCACCCTTGAAAGCACTGGAAAATTTGGGAGGCTAGGTGGTACAGTGTATAGTGTGTTGGACTTGGAGTCAGGAAGAGCTGAATTCAGAACCTGGCTCTGACATTTCTTTGCTTTATGACCCTGGGCAAGTCATTTAACCTATCTCAGGTTCCATTTTCTCATCTAATCAAATGAAGATAATAATTGTACCTACTTCACAGTAACTATAAGTATTTTAAAATTTTAATTAAATTTATTTTTTCTTATATTTAAAGTTTCAAACAGTCACTCTCCCTCTCTTCCCACCCTGCACTAGAGAAGGTCATCATTTGACACACACAGATTCAGAATATCCAGAATAACTTAGTTGTTTACAATTGTTCCTTGAACAACATTGCTGTTACTATATATAATATTCTCTTGATTCTGTAACCTTGCCATGTTTTTCTAAAACCATCAAGCTCATCTCACTCAGCATCAGTTCATGTAAGTCCTTCCAGGTTTCTCTGAAATCCTCCCGCTCATCGTTTCTTACAGCACAATAATATTCCATTACATTCATATACCACAACTTGTTCAGCCATTCTCAAACTGAAGGGCATCCCTTCAATTTCCAATTCCTTGCTACCACAAAAAAGCAGCTATAAATATTTTTGTATATGTGGGTCCTTTTCCCTTTTTTATGATCTCTTTGGGAAAAAGACCTAATAGTGGTATTGCTGGGTCAAAGGGTATGCACAGCTTTATAGCCCTTTGGGCATAGTTCCAAATTGCTCTCCAGAATGGTTGGATCAGTTCACAGCTCCACAAACAATGCATTAGTGTTCCAATTTTTCCATAACTTCTCCAACATTTATTAGTTTGCGTTTTTGGTCATATTAGCCAATCTGCTAGGTGTCAGGTGGTACCTCAGCATTGTTTTAATTTGCGACAAAACACATTTTAAAAAAAGAAAGTGACTCTTGTGAGTTCTTGAAAAGCTATATTATCAGTCTAGACAGGTGCTACCATGCTAGAAAGGCTTTGTATTATGGTTCCCCACAAGAAAATGAGTCTGCTTTCTAAGGAGAAGCTTAGCTAAGCAAGTAGAGGCTCATCGTTAGTAGACTGGACATATGATTCTTTAGCCATGGAGATACAGGAAACAAACAAAAACTCCAAGATGGCCCTTAAGCCTCTGTGGTCCTCTTCTGCTTCCTCAGTAGCAGATGGCTGATGAGGGGACCAAATGTGCTAAGAATCCCACAGTTTTTAGATTGTCTATAAACTTTAACTTAATTGCTGTTATAAATATGAGTGTCCAACAGAAGGACCCTAAGTACCCAAGGAAATGCATGGTATCCATCTTGACATTCTCAGTATTAACAAACCAAAAGAAAGAAGGAAGATGCAACTAAGAAGAGCAATAGCTCAGTTTCTCCTTCAAGAGGCAAATAAGGAGTTGGCTGAGTGTATTTATCATGGGCCCAAAGGCAATATGAAATATCATTTCATTGGCCCTTGGGGCATCTTGTAATGCAGTGCTCACAATGAGCATTATAGAGACCACCACAGTGAATGCATCAGCCTTTATGGCTAAAGATGAAGAGATTCCTAGAGAAATCCTATGACAGACTCAGCATGGCCTTCTATCCAAATTAGGTCATCAAATACTGACTTCAATACAAAGGTAGAAGTAGGTGAGAGCAGTGAGAAATACACTGGAAAACGTGGATCAAGAAGAGACCAATGAATTTAGACTACACAGAAGGCTCATGCCAATATATCACGGATACTTTCTTTAAGGAGAGAATAAGAAGGCTCTGTATATGGTGAGCATCAAATAACAGCACAAAAATGAAATAAATGATATTTCAGCAGGTAGGGAATAACTTATTACTAATATGGGGATCATTTCTGAATCAGCTGTCTTTGTATTGCCAGCTCACTGATTTGTTAGAGCAAAAATCAAAATCAGCACAAAGCAAGAACAAATAAAAATGAGAAAAAGAGATGGCTATGCAATTAAAATTACTCTATTCTGACCTATTTAAACAAGCTATTGCTGATGGAAAATGGGATATGGATGGAAGAAAGGATATAGTTACAGAATATAATAATTTCATAAAGTTAAACTGATATAAATCAACTACCATAACAAGGAGATGAAAAGCGCCTAAAAGCCACTTTAGTTAGCAAACAACTTACTTGTCAAGCAGAAAGAGATAGCAGCCAAAGGCAATACCAGTTGAGAATATAAACTCATTTGTAAAATCTTACTGAGGAGGATGTAAAATTATGAATAGTCTTGCCTCATAAAACAGAGAGAAGCAGCGGAAGATGAGAACAGTTTCAAGAAAGTTTGGTAAGAAAACTAAGTAGGCAAAATCATCCTAAGGACATTTAAATCAAAACAGAAGGAGGAAAAAAAACAAAAAAAGAAAAATGGAAAAGACCTACAGAGATTTTTGTAATAAACATTTGACTGTCAAACTCCCACACCTGGAGTTTTCATCATAGTCTTGGATGTAGTCATGGAAGAGCCAGGAATGGTACTATAGAGAACAAAGATATGGAAGGGATCTGGATTAGAGAAAGTTTCTAGTCCATAGAGGGATCTGTGCTGGAGGCAACACAATTGAGAGGCCATTCAGGGATCTATCACAAGATATCTGAAGGAAGCAGACAGTAACAAAGGGGTGGGCACATGCATACACACATACGCACACATAAAACCTCTTCTACTTTTAAAATTCCCACCAAAAATGTGATGGAGAGAACATCAAAACATCAACAACCACTAACCTAAATGCATACTTTCCCATCTATATACAATTTTTAAAAGAATTATCTATTCATGAAGGGAGGGCATCCTTACATAGAGAAGAATAGGCAGGTTCTCACAAGCAGTGTTCCACAGTAGATCAAATCTTTTTGTTGTTGTTGTTTTTGTTTAATCTTTTCACATGCATCCAACTCTTTGTGACCCCATTTGGGGTTTTCTTGGCATAGATACTAGAGTGGTTTGCCATATCCTTCTCCAGCTCATTTTACAGCTGAGGAAATTGAAGCAAACAAGGTTAAGTGACTTTCCCAGAGTCATATAGCTAGCAAGATTTGAATTCAGGTTTTCCTGACTCCAGGCTTGGTGTTCTATCCAATGTGTCAGATCGCTCCCTGATCATATCTTTACCATCATGTAACTAATTGAAAGATGTAGAGAATACAAACCGCACTCATTTAGAGAATACAAATTAAGTTCATTGTCGTTGATTATAAAGAAAAGCTTTAGATTTAATAGTGCAAACCACCTCTGCAAAGGTACTTTTCCAACAAGATGCCTTCCAAGCATATGTATAGTTTGAAATATTCGGGGGAAACCTGTCTCTGTTCTGTAATTGGGGAATTTAGCTGGGGTTTCTAATATATTGCTGCTTATGAATTAGAGGCTATTGTACCAGTTTTGGCAGGAAACATTTATTATCAAATCATAATAAATTTTAGTAAAAAGTTGACCGTATTTAAGGCAAGCTGAAAACCCCCAGCACCATAGAGAGAAAGTGAGCGCATGGCTTCAGAAGCCCTCCATTACCTAGAGCTTGAGAGAGAAGAGAGAGGGATGGGTGGCTACCTCCTTTGGTGTCCAAACCCCTTGTGGTGGCTCTTACACACTGTTCAAAGCTAATTGGCTAGCATCATTTAATTCTATTGGTTGACAGGACCTGAGGGTGGTCCATACCAAAATGAGCTGTACTGTGCTGAGCTCAAGGTCTAATGAAAGACAGACCCTCTACTGAGAGGTTGATTTCCTTCTATTGTCTCTGGGCTGTCTCTGAGAAACCAGCTAGAGTTTCTGAAGGGGGGGGTTCTGGGTCCCCCCAAAACCCATTATTAATAATTATTTTCTCACACACATTAAAATTATTCAAGTCTATATATAACTACAGAGATAAACTTGTTCAATAATTCTCTGATCATTGATATGATGAGAGGTATAAAGCAAGGAAACATAACTCACTAAAGGTGTTTATCGTTGCCATGGAGGAGAGGTAATTCAGGATCCAAATGGAAGGAGGATTCCCTATGGCTGGTAAGATCCTTCAGATGCCCCTGTTTGCAGAGGATTGCATCTAAGCTAGAATATCACAGAGACTCCTGGGAAGAAATCTCTATCCAAAAGAGTTTGGCCTTACCATACACACAGGAAAAACCAAATAAATGAAGAATTTCTCCCTCCTTCAACTGTAAGCTACTTGAGGGCAGGTACTCTTTTGCCGCTTTTTATATCCTCAGCACTTAGCACTGTGCCTAGCACATAGTAGGTACTTAGTAAGTGTTAATTTGAGGGGCAGCTAGGTGGCTCAGTGGATAAAGCACTGGCCCCGGATTCAGGAGGACCTGAGTTCAAATCCAACCTTAGACACTTGACACTTACTAGCTGTGTGACCCTGGGCAAGTCACTTAACCCCAATTGCCTCACCAAAAAAAAAAAAAAGTAAGTTAATTTGGATTGAATCCAATGAATTCTGCTTGGTTCCAGCTTGTTGACAAGCCAGGTCCTTTTGAAATCCAAAAGGGGTGAGATCAGCATAGTCCTGCTGTTTATTGAGAGTTGTACAGATACATGGCATCATGTCTGCTTTTTCTAATCTTATTCCTGTTTTCTGGGTCCTTGCTCCTGCTCTCTGGCATCTTCAGCCAAACTTTTGTGTCTCTGTCATATATTCCTGCTACTTTTTCAGGATCAGCATTTATGGTACTAACTGATATCCCACAACTCTGAAATCCTGACTCTTCTTCCTTGTTCTGTCCCACCTATCAACTAGCAGAAATTGTATCTTAGGTCTTGACCCACCTCCAGCCCCAGTCTTTGTGGTTGCCTCTCAACACAATCCATTGCTATTTGGTAATGGGGCAGGGCAAATTCTGTTATAGGTATCTACTTGAGTACCATTTACAGCTACAAGAAATGATGACAATAGCTGACATTTTTATAATGCCTTAGAATTTATGAAGCTCTTTTACCATAAAAAACCCAAAACTTGTGAGGTAGGTAGTGCAAATATTATCAACCATGTGTTCATGATGAAGAAAAAGAGATACCAAGAGGTAAAGTGATAGAATTAAAAGGGGTTTTAAACATACTTGAGGGACAGCTAGGTGGCGCAGTGGATAGAACACTGGCCCTGTAGTCAGGAGGATCTGAGTTCAAATCTGGCCTCAGACACTTAGCACTTACTAGCTGTGTGACTCTGGGCAAGTCACTTAACCCCAATTGCCTCACCAAAAAATAAAAAAGAAAGCATACTTGAACATAGGCTTTCCTCTATTTAATAATTTTGTAGTTAGCATTTCCTTCCTAAGAATGCCACCATTCTCCTGTCTCTAAGGGACTCCATTATTTAGTTAGGCCCCCTTCTCCAGCATACCAAGGGAATTTACAATTGTAATACCATCCTCTCAGATGTTGACTTCCATTCAAATTTGGCATCACTTGCAGACTTAGCATGCTTTTTATTCCATCAAACTCTATAATTAATGACTATGTTGTTAATTTTGCTTAGCGAGGAGGATTATTTATGTCATGGATAAAGTGCCAGGACAAAAGTCAGGAAGACCTGAGTTCAAATCTGGCCTCACATACTTACTGGCTGTTTGACCCAGGGCAAGTCACTTACCCTCTGCTTGTCTCAGTTTCCTCAACTGTAAAATGGGGATAATAATATCACCTGCCTCCTAGTGTTGTGAGGATCAAATGAAATAACAGCCATATAGCACTTAGTTCAGTGCCTGGCACATAGTGCTATATAAATGTGCTATAAAAAAGTCATGCTGCTGTTATTGCTTCTGCCGCCTTGTTTCAGGGAGAAGCTTGGGGTCATTAGAGGCAATTACACAATTTCCCACAGGTAATTCATCTTGCTGTCTTCTTTCCAATCAATCAGACCAATCATTCACCATCAATGATGCCCATTCACCATGTATGTCCTGGTGGACCAGCTGTCCCAATAACAGAATATTATCATCTAGACAATGAGAATATTTTGCCTATTTTCTCCACAGTGTGCATAGTTAGACTGAACTCATTTGAGTAATTAAGGATCTCATTTAGAGGGTTCTGTGATGTCACAGGATGTCAGTCGATGAGCACGTGACTCAAAAACAGGAGCACCCAGAAGATTTGATGATCTATACAGGATCTCTTTTCTTTTGGGGATCTTTATTGGACATCCTCCATGATGGTGGCAAGTCATTCACCGTTGACAAGCACAAGTTTCTCTGTTTTATGTCTCTCCTAGAAGGTTTTGGAAATAAGTTCATATTCTAAATTAGTACTGCTTTTAACTCCTATATTTTTCAGCTTCGTAAGGAGATCCAATATTTGTTGGATGAGGTGGTTTCTAGGCTCCTTGAGTCACCTCATTGTGGTGAATGATTTACACTTGTTACATTTCTTTTTTTTTTTTCTTTCTTTCTTTTTTTTTTAGTGAGACAATTGGGGTTAAGTGACTTGCCCAGGGTCACACAGCTAGTAAGTGTTAAGGGTCTGAGGCTGGATTTGAACTCAGGTACTCCTGATTCCAGGGCCGGTGCTCTATCCACTGTGCTACCTAGCCGCCCTTCTTAAGGAAATGATGATAAATTGTGCCAATGTCTGGCCTTTTATCCATTTTCCACTTTTTTAGGACCACTAGCAACATTGGAGCTACTTCATTTGCATGTTGTATCTTCTCCTTTTTATTCTTTCTTCTAATCTGGAACTTATTTTGATATTTGGTTCAACAATAATCTCCTATATACCAACAGCTAATAAATGATTAAGAAGTGAATCCCATATCAATACGTAGTAATTTCATATATGGTAGAAGGTAATCAACTTAATTTTTTGATAAGGCAAATCAATTAGAGTGACAGGCCTGGAGTAAGGAAGTATTCAAAGCTGGACTTAGACACTAGCTGTGTGACCTTGGGAAAGTCATTTAACCTCTGCTTCAGTTTTTTCATCTGTAAAATGGGGATAATTGTTTCCATCCAGAGTTATTGTGAGGCTCACATAGTAAGTGTTATACAAAAGTTAGCTATTGTTACTATATGCTGGACATTTTTTTGTGTGTGAGATTATTTGGTGCTTATTGTAACCAATGTCTCCTATCTTCTAGAAGAAAGTATTCATGATGTATAAGTGAAAGGCTTCTATATACTCTGTACATTTTTGGTCTTTCTCCTTCCTTTTTCTGGACCCATATTTTCCTCCTGTATGCTTCATTTTTCCTTTGTATAGAAGTCATGGAGTATTAAATTATATGTTTACTTCATTTGGAAATTATTTTCAAGTTCTTTATTTCATCATTCTGTGATGAGAATAATAATAACTAATGTTTATGTAACACTAATGTTTGCAAAGTGCTTTACACATATTATCTCATTTAATACTCATGACAACCCTGAGAAGAAGGTGCTATTATTAACCTCATTTTACAGATGAGGAAACTGAAGAAGGCAGATGCTAAGTGATATGCCCCAGGTCACACAGCTAGATATTGTCTAAAGTAGGATTCTAACCCAAGTCTTTCTGATTAGGTCCAGTGCTCTATTGACTATCCCATGTAGCACCAACATTAGTCATCTGCCATCACAAACCATCCCTTTAATAATTTATAAAAAAGAGGAGCCTTAATCTTTGTGTGTGTGGTGTGTATGGTATGTGTGATATGTGTGCATGTTTCTTGGAGTCCTTCTCAGAATAATATTTTTAAATGCAAGGGAAATTATTTATATTGGATTAGAATTATCCAAATATTTAAAAAAATAACTTCACAGATCCCAGGTTGAGAACCTTGGTTCTAGAATCTTGCCAGGTATCCAAGTTAAGATCCTGCACTTATGGTTTGAGGCCTCTTCTTAGTCCTAATTTTTGAAAAGTGGATTCAGTGATTAAGTTACTCAAGCGAACTCCCTAACTAGCCACACATTTGCTACTTTCTACAGGATTATTTTCTTTTTACATTTACTCAAATATTTAGAATAGGACTGTTTATGCCTTGTCATTCAGTCAGTCAGTCAATGAACATTTATTAAATGCCTACTATGTGCCAGGCATTGTGCTAAGGGGCTCACAATCCAAAGGCAGAGACAGCATGCAAACTGCTCCGTATAAAAAACAATCTGTAGGTTAAATAAGAAATAATCAACAGAAGGAAAGCCTAGACTAGAATTAAGAGGGATTGAGAAAGGAGAAGGTAGGATTTAGCTGGCACTTGCAAGAAAGCTTACAATGTAGAATAAAAGTTAGTATTTTATAAGTAGAGAGATCCAGTCAAATGCCAACTTTTATTGTATCATGGATAATCTGGAATGCTTAATTCAAAACAGGGGATTTTTTGCGACCCAAGGGCCAGATCCCTGTTGCTCCAGGCCCTAAGTTAAGAAGTCAGAACCCAGCATAGAACAAACAACAGAAACCGAGGAACAATATTACCCTGGCAGGGGACGGACAAACGTTCGCACCCCTCTTCAGCTCCAACTTTTAGTAAATCGTGGCATACGGGAGGCAAGAAACTGAGTTACAAAAATAACACTAACAAAAGTTGCCTGAGACCCTGGGGTTCTTTGGGATCGCCATCGCTTGCCTGTTGGATTGATAGCTATGCATTTGCTTGTGCCTTGACTGTAAAAAGAACAGGAGAAGCTTCATATACACAGGGGCTATTGCTGTGTTTACTGAAAGCCATCCTTTGAGCTTCCTAGAGGCAGGGGCCGAGTCTTCTATATGTCTCAGACCTTTGGGGGTGATTAGAAAAAACAACAGCAACACAAAAGAACCAGAATTGATTGTCACCAAAAGGATTATACCTGCGTAGATGACATTGGTACATGCACGGGCAGATTTCTAGCCAAACACTGTGTCATATTCACGGTCAAATTAAATCCTCTAGGTCATATTCATTTTTTTTTGAAAGTAGAACAATAGGCACTCTTTCGGCCTGCCTTGTTCTCCGAGAAACAGCCGGGGCGCTGGGTTTCCCTTTTCCACAGCAGTTGTGTCTACAATTGCTATTCTCCAAACGACAAGCTATTCTCAAAGCCACCAGGCGTGCTAGTGCCCAAACAAAGAGGTGTATTAAAAGAGTCTTGACAATTTCAGCTCCTAGAAACACAGGGGTCACAAATCTGCCAAGTTGAAAGAAAACAAATCATGAGGGCAAGGCATTTTATTTGGTTCTCAACAGCACCAAGTGCACGGATGGCATTCAGAAGCATTGACACAGCCCTGATGCAAATTAACCCCGGGGCCACAAGGCTACGAGCTGAAAGAAATTAGGGGAAACCTAAACGAAGTCATATTAAGGGCAAATCAGAATTTCAATAAAAAATGTGAAACGTTCTCTTTTAATGCTTAGTCACCCGGCAACATTTATTCAGTGCCTACTGTTTGTAAGGGAGGCTTACAAAGGAAAGAGGGAGCTCGTGAGCCCTGACCTTACAGGAAAAGAAGGGAGAAGAGGCAAACGTGAAGAGGGGCCAGGACATCAATCTGGTTGGCAAAGATGCCCTTGGCACCTCTTTAAGGAAGAGGGCTCAAGATGAGAATTCTTATATCAAGAGAAACTATTGCTATCAGTTTTGACAATCATCTTAGAGGCGCTGGTCTAAAGCTAGAAAGGACCTCAGGAATTGTCTAGTTCAGTCCTCTCCTTTTACAGAAGAGGAATCCAAGGCCAGGGGAGGTTAAGTAATTTGTTCACGATTAGAGAGGTAATAGGGCAACTAGGTGGTGCAGTGGATAGAGTGCTAGGCCTGAAGTCAGGAAGAACTGAGTCTGAATCCAGCCTCAGTCACTAGCTGTGTGACCCTGGGCAAGTCACTTAATCCTGTTTGCTTTGGTTTCCTTATCTGTGAAATAGGGATACATACCCCAAGGAGTCATTGTGAGAATGTTTCTCAATAAAGAGCAAGGTAGTCAATAAGTATTTCATAAAATATTCAAGTAATAGCTGGAGAAGGAAATGGCAAACTATTACATTGTCTTTTTTTTTTTTTTGGTGGGGCAGTGAGGGTTAAGTGACTTACCCAGGTCACACAACTAGTAAATGTCAAGGGTCTGAGGCCAAATTTGAACTCAGGTCCTCCTGAATCCAGGGCTGGTGCTTTATCCACTGTGCCAACTACCTGCCCCCTGCTTTTGCAATTCTTTATAAAATTTCCTGTGCTAGGTACCTTCTTCTCTCCTGTTTCTCTTTGCAACTTCCTATTGTGTGCTGTGTTCTTCCAACAGTACCCCAGTACATAGCACAATGTCTGGCATATAGTAAGTGTTTAATAAGTGTTTATTGACTGGCTATATTTATACTTCTGTCCATATAGGCATGTATCTTTATACATGCGTACATATGTACTTACATTATTGGCTTCCCCTAGAGAAACACCAGACTCTACTTGACCTAGATGAAACAAGGCTTAAAGGCAGAGCCTCCCACTAGTTCGTGCTTGAGTCCAGGATATGGGACTTCACTAAAAGATTTTTAGGACTTCTTGGTGTGTACTGTCAATAGACATCCAGGGAGTATCGCTAAAGACTGTTTTTCCTTGCAAACTGCTTTCCATTCAGGGTAGTTTTATTTCTCTCATGCTCCCTTCTGTTTTGGTATCTAAAACTCCAGATTATATTAAGGGGACCTTGCCTTAGGCCATCACCTGTTGCCTGGGACTGGGTGGAGTCTTCTCAGAAGTGCCCGCTCCAGATTCATCTAAGTATAAAGCAAAAGCAAGGGCTGAGAAGGAGTTACTGTTGTCCCAACAGGAAGTACACAGTGCCCTTTCACCCAACACTAGCCATGGGATGAGGGGGCTAGCTTCTAAACCTTGTGTCCATTGACTCCCTTCTGCCCCAACAACATTAAAAACAAAGGGAACCACACATATTTCTCCCTGCTCCCCACCCCCTCTTACACAATTGCTCCAGCAATTGAAAGCAAGAGAGAAAGAAGTGTATGTCAATGGGCAATTTGCCTGGTTAGTGTGGTTCCTGTAAGCTGAGGTATCAGTGAAAGAGCCAAGAAGTGAGGACTTTGAGGTAAAGAAGAGTGCATTTAAAACCCATGGTCAGAAATTTCAATTCAATGTGTGCAGCAATGGAAAGCCACTGAAGTGTTCTGAGAAAGGGAGGGACCTGCCTCCAACTATGCTAGAGTTCCTCAAGTAGAGGACCACCATTTCTCTCAGATCCATCATCTCATGGACATTGGTAAGTGTGGGCAAGTCTGGAGAAAGTTTTGTGGGCCTGTAAAAGGTTTTGGGCTGATGGACTTTTTTGGGAGGGAGGGAGCAACCTATTTGCAAGGTGATGATATAAATAAATGATCACAGTAATCCTGAACGCCAAAGGTATAGCTGTTGTGTGAGTTTAGGTCCTGGACTAGAAGTCAGGAACGGTGTATTCTGTTCCAGGATGTGCCGTGTGGTTTTGGGCAGGTCAATTTGTCTTCTTTGTTTCTCCTTCCTCCCTCCCTCCCTTCTTCATGCTTACTTGTCTGTAAAGTGCTTTGCAATATTTAGGTAAAGGATAATATAAATCATTCAAAACATTTTTGATGCATCTTAACTTTTTAAGGAGAGATAGAAAGTCAAAGAATTATATAAAACCGTACTAGGAACTCTCAAAGATGTCTCAGCTACTCATCAGCATTAAGTAAGAAGACCCTGAAATCATCTTAGATCATATGATTAGAAGAAAGAAAAACACCTCCAAAGGATGTCTTTTAACACCTCCCAGTTTCCCTTAGGAACCCACTCCAGTGCTAAACATTAGGATGAAGTTCTACCAACATATTTGTAGCAAACCAAAATCTTTCATTTTGAGATTATAGAATCGTAGAATTTGAGAGCGGCTGAGGACTTCAGTGGCCAGATAGTCTAACTCAGACAAACAAAGAAACCCCACCATAACTTGTACCATAAGTGGTTGTTAAGCTTCTGCCTGAAGATTTCCCAGGATTTCCCCCTTCCTCCATCT
Organism: Dromiciops gliroides; assembly: GCF_019393635.1. Classification (NCBI taxonomy): domain Eukaryota; kingdom Metazoa; phylum Chordata; class Mammalia; order Microbiotheria; family Microbiotheriidae; genus Dromiciops; species Dromiciops gliroides. The sequence goes on along the minus strand of NC_057861.1, from coordinate 240,839,994 downwards.
CTCAAGGTTCCCCATTCCACTTTTTGACAGAAGGTGTTTCCTGACATTAAACTTAAAGTTGTGTCCTTTTAACTTCCACTGATTGCCCTTGATTCTGTCCTTTAGGGCCAAAGACAAATTGAATCCTTCTTCCCTGGGGTGGTCCTTTGAATACTGTAACACAGCCCATTTTCTTTTCTTTAGGGTAAACATGGCTATTCCCTTTAATTTATCCTTATATGACACTGAAGACCCTTCACCTTCCTGGTTGTTCCCCTCTGGATGCCCTCCAGCTTATCAATATCCTTCTTACACTAAAAACAAGACTCCAAATGAGGTCTGTTAAAGGCAGAGTACAATGGGACTTTTTTCCTTCCTATTCCTGGAAGCTATGCCCCTCTGAATGCAGCCAGAGATTGCATTAGCTTTTTTGCAGTCCAAGAGTTCAATAGCTTTTTTTTTTTGTCTGCTATATCCCACTGTTGATGCATAATGAGCTTCCAGTCCAATACCCCCCTCCCCCTGCCCCAAGTCATTTTCAGACCATCGGCTGTCTAACCATGACTTCTCCATCCTATTATACTTAGAAAGTTGATTTTTTTTTTTTGCACCCAACTTCAAGCAGGTGTCAAAACTGGGGGAGGACAGCTAATATACTGGATGACAAGATGAAGATACAAAATGATCTCAACATTCTAGAGTATTGAGCTGAATCTAATAAGAAAAAAAATGTGACAGGGATAAATATAAAATCTTAAATATAGGTACAAAAAAGTAAACATTTATATCAAAGTAATAAGTAAAAACTTGGAGAAATTGTACAGATTCTAGTAGACAACTGAAAATATGAAGAAATAATCAAGTTCTTTGACTAGAATTGAGGTAAGATTCCAGATCAACCACAGAGAGGTAGGAGGATCTTGCTGAGGGGAGTCTACTCTTAGCAACCTCTAGGGTTATAAGTGCTGAGAATCAAGAGACATACAGGGGGCTTATTTCCCCTTATGCTGTGAGTTTTGGGGGAGCTCTAGTCTGTCATTTAAAAGTTTGCTCTTGCCTCTCTCAATCACTTCTTTTGAATCCTTCCATGAAATACTCTCTAATAATCTGAACTCATATCTCCCTTATGTATATAGTATATATCCCCTAAGACTTAGAAGTCTCTTGGACAATCAGGAGCCAGGTGACCTTACATATACAAAGTGCAGCACTCAGCATCACAGAACTGTCCTTCAGGGAACCCCCCAACCCATGGAAGTCTCCTCATGAGGCTTCAAGGAACATGTTTTACTGGAGGATACTGCATCTAATAGGGACCTTTAAGAATAGGAAGTATTTTAATTGGTGGATATATTCCGGCGACAGGCAACCGCCTCAAACAACAACAAAACCCCAAACAAAAACCAAAAAACCAAGTCAAGGTTCTCTGCCTTCCAGCAAAGTGATGCCTGCTCATGGCAATATTGAAGCAACCCTTTTAGCTGGTCTCTCAGAGCTGAGTCATCAGTATTCTAGATTTTACTCTGCAACACCAACTGACCCTGTGGACCAAAAGTACTCTGGCTGAACCTAGAGGATTTGAGAGCTAACCTCACATATTGTAAGAACACCTTAGATGCCTTGTGGAAAGAGCCAGGTTTGGCTGGTGAAATGTTCAAAAGTGCCCTTGCCAAAGGTAGAGAAATTGCTAACCATGCAGAAATTTTGCACCCTCCCCTTTTGGAAGTTAAAAAAAAAAGCTCTGCTGTCAGTATCTTTGTAGTTCCCAGGTGTTTGTAATTTCCTGTGCAGTTTGAGATTGAGAACGTCGAATGAGAACTGGGGGTTTGTTGCTTATATATCCCTTGCCATGATTTCTGTACTATAGCCGGATGAAGGTTGGGAGTGGTCAGGGACTTCATCCTCGTAATAGGAGCAACCCAACCTTTCCATTCCAGGATGGAGTTAAAAAGTACCATAGAACCCCACAAAAATTGAAAGGAGGTTCTATCATAGCAGCCAAGTGAATCCTTCTATTTTAATTGAGGATAAAACCCCAAATTAAAAATAATCTAAAAAACAGATTAGTAACAAGTGCTCACATACTTTGCAATCTAGTGACCCTGGCCTCCTTGCTATTCCTAGTGCATGACACACCATACTAAGATTCTGTGCATTTTCCCAGGCTATTTCCCATACCCAGAATTCTTTCTCTCCTCATCTCCTTGGCTTCCTTCAAGTCCTGGCTGAAATCTGACCTTTTATAGGAAGTCTTTCCAATCCCCCTTAATGACAGTCTCTTCCCTCTATTGATTATCTCCTTCTTGTCCTGCATATTGCCTATTTTTGTTTTCATGCTGTCTCCCCTTTTAGACTGAGTTCCTTAATAGTAGGAATTCTTTTTAGCTTTCTTTGTTTCCCCAGTGCTCAGCACAGTGTATAGTACATAGTAGGTACTTGTTGAACTTGACCAACTTTTAATCTATACTAACTGAACACAAAATATTCACATATTTCATATTGGCAACAAAACCATTAAAATTCAAAATGGATACTAATAACATTACTATCATCTAAAATTTTCAAAAAGACTTTACTTAAATCCTACCTTAACTAAGTCACAGTTATGACTTTTGACTATGTGAAATGTATGGAAAAGTGGGTTATATAAAGTCAATCTTGGGTGAATAGTCACATATGTCACATAGAAAGATGATGCCAGACTGAGACAATGAGTAGTTGAGGCTTCCTAAAATTGTAATAATCCAGAGAGAAACCAAAACAGCAAGTAGAAGCACTCTTAGAATTCTATGGGAACAACTCTTCCTTGATAAGGTAGGTGTAATAAAGATCCAATATTTAATGCAATCTCTATTTTTCTTCCTGATATACCTGTGCTAATCTAGTTAACAAAGGTTTGTAAACATTTTTTTTTTTTTGGTGGAGCAATGAGGGTTAAGCGACTTGCCCAGGGTCACATAGCTCATAAGTGTAAGTGTCTGAGGTTGAATTTGAACTTAGGTCTTCCTGAATCCAAGGCTGGTGCTTTATCCACTGTGCCACCTAGCTGCCCTGGAAATGTGTTTTATTGTATTTTTATTTATTTTGTTAACTTAGTTCCCAATCACATTTTAAAGGTCTATTTATTTATTCATCCATCCATTTATTTATTCATTCATTTATTTATTTGCTTACTCTATCTATCTATCTATCTATCTATCTATCTATCTATCTATCTATCTATCTATCTATCTATCTATCTATCTATCATCTATCTGAGAAGCAATAGGGTTAAGTGACTTGCCCAGTATCACACAGCTAGCAAGTGTCAAGTATCTGAGACTGGATTTGAACTTGGGTCCTCTTGAATCCAGGGCCAGTGCTTTATCCACTGTGCCACCTAGCTGCCCTTGTCAACATATTTTATAAGGACAGACAAAACAATACTTCTAATAGTTTATATTTATGTAGTTCTTTTTCTATATGGGAGTGAAAGCATAAATGAGGGAGAAGAAAAATATTGGTTATTATTCAGGAAGATCTATGACTGGAATGGGAGAAGGGCTAGTTATATAGTAGGAGTGGAGGATAAATGAAGGGCAGTTTAATGGATTTGATGGATTTCCATACAATGTCAAGAGATCTAGAGCAGTGGTTCTCAAACTTTTTGGTTTCAGAACCCTTTGCATTCTTAAAAATTATTGAAGACTGCCCCCTCCCCAAAGAACTTTTGTTTTTGTGGGTTATATTTATCAATACCTATAGTATTAAAAATTAGAATGTCAGGTTTCATATGAAAATAGTTTACATTTTGGACCCATTAAAGGGATCTTGGGGATTTCTGGGGGTCTCCAGACCACACTTTGAGAACTGCTGTTTTAGAAGAAGATCATCAGCAGTGGGGAGGGTCTTTTGTGAAGGACTTACAGGACTATATGGACAAAATGTTACAGATGAAAAAAGCATGGGGGGTTGTCAAATATACATTGGATAGTAGTACACATATTAGTGAGATTGGAGTTGTGATGAGGCATCAAAGTATAAGTTGTTTTAATGGTAATGGAGCTATTCCTGGATGCATAATCTATTCTTTTGCCCTCCAATTCATATATGCTATCCACACAATTCTGAGTACCAATGTTATGGTTTGGGTGGCATCAGAGCAATGAAAGCTAAGAAGGGCTAGAACCAGGACTGGAGTATATTGAACCAAAGGTATTTCATAGGCAAAAAGTCACAAACAGTATGTAAAGGCAGCATCTTTAAGAACCATAAATCCAGCAGTCAAGGCTAAGGATACTGTCTGGGATTTTAGGGCAAATCTGGGTATAAATATACAAAAAATAAGTATTAAAATTAAGGATGGTGAAAATGCAAGTGGAAATTTAAGCTCTCAAAGAAGAAATCTGAGAGGTAAACAAGAATAAAAAATTTAGGGCAAAAACTGGAGAATCTTCAAAAAAGTAGATTCTTTGAAAACAATAACTTTAGACTTAAAACTTTAAAGTGCAATGATGGAAAAATAATTGAATAATATAGAAATACTGCAAAATTCAAAGTCAACACAAAATCTCTAAAAGCTAAAGCCATTGACTTTGAAGATAGAATGTACATGATCTGTGAATTATAATTAATTACAGTTTTCTCTGAACAAAAAGACCTGAATTATTTTTTGCAAGGCAAAAAATAGCTAAATAGCACATAGCTAATAAGTGTAAGTGTCTGAGGCCGGATTTGAACTCAGGTCCTTCTGACTCCAGGGCTGTTGCTCTATCCGCTGGGCCACCCAGCTGCCCCCCCTTTTTTCTGAATATTTTACTTGAGGAAATCATAGAAGAAAATTGCCTAGAAATGATGGAAACAAAAGGCAAAGTACAGATCAGTAGAACCCAAAAGTTACTGACAGAAACATCAAGTGTAGGTGACCAAGAAATGCCATTGTCAAGCTTTTAGTATTCAATATTAAACAACAAATATTGTAGGCAATCAGGAAGAAGTACCCTTAGCTTTCCAAAGACAAAACCCATCAATCTTCCAAGAATACTCACTTGATATAAGAAATGAGAAAAAAAATTAATATCCTATTCTTTTAGAAAAAAAGAATATAATTTATTTTATTTGATAAAGACCTATTCTCTTACCTTACCCACCCCATTGACAAAAAGAAAAACATTATCCTGATAATGTATATTTGTGTTCACACAAAATTAATTCCTTTATTGACCACATCCAAAAACCATGTCTTAATATGTTACCTCATTCCATCACTTATCTATCAGGAGATGAATAGTATGTTTCCTTGAGAATCATGATGGGTCATTGGGTTGATTAGAGTTTATAAGCCATTATTGTATCAATTGTTTTGCTGGTTCTATTCACTTAACTCTGCATCAGTTCATACAAACTGTCCCTTTCATCATTTCTTATATAGCCAACATTTATATGGCATTTTAAAGATTGTAAAGCAGTTTCTGTATGCTAATTGATTCAATCTTACAATGTAATAGTAGCCCATTACAGCTCAGACATCCCATAGTTGATGAGTTCCCCTTTAGTTTCCAGTTAATTTTTCTTTCTGAGATAAGGTTACTATTTCAGTCTCCTTTTGTTGATTTGGGCCATGATTCTTGATATCACTTCTCTCAAAATGTGAATGGATTCAATTTCTAAATGACATAAGAATGCAACAATGACTAAGAAAAAAAACTCTCCAAAATTTGCTGCATACCAGAAGTACATTTAAATGACGAAGACACATAGAGTGAAAATGAGGGGCTAGAATAAGATTTATTGTTATATAGGCAATCCAGGAATTGCAATCATGATTTCAGATCCAGAAATAATAAAAACTGATGGTGACAAGGGAGATAAATAGGAAAATTATATTATGTTTCAAGGCATCATACACTATAGAATAATAGTCTAATTAAATATATGTATGCACCAAATGGCACAGCATCTTGGTTTTTAAAACATAAGATAAATGAATTTGAAAAAGACATTGGTAATAACAATGATTCTTAAAGAGTTTAATGATCTTAACAAATTGAATAACAGAAATAAGCAATAAAGAAAATACAAAACTCAAAGGATGGTTGTAAAATTTTAATTTGGAAGACTTTTGGTGATTAGTCAATAGGAATATTAAAGACTTTACAAATTTCTCTGCATCACATGATAACTTTTGCAAAAATGATCATGTTATTTAGCATAAAGATAGCATAAATACATGTTAGACATATTAAATATATACTTTAATCATAATAATTCAATAAAATAGTAAAACATTAATAAAGTATGAAGAAAAGATATGCCCCTAATAGAATGCTAAATAATAAAATCATAAATTACTAGTTGATGAATAAATGCCTCATACACATAATAAGTAATTATTTTAAAGGAAATAAAAACAATGAGATTGCATTCCTGTATTTTTTGGAGTACATCTAAAGCTATCATCAGAAGAAAGATTATTTATGAAAATATATATAGAAAAATGTGGAAAAGTATCAATGAACTTAGCATACAATTAAAAAAAGTTATTAAATCAACAAATAACCCCAAAAGAACTCCCAAAAAGAAAATTTAAAAATCATAGAATTAGGTCATAATGCAAATGACTATTGCAGTGATAATTGAGCCAAATACTATTTTAATGAAACTGATAAACCAGGAGTTAACTTGAGAAAGTAAAATCAAGATGCCAAAATAAAAATGAATATGGTAAATTCAAAATGAATAAAATGGAAATAAATATAATTTTAGCAAAACTAAGAATTTAAAGGAAATAGGTGACTAACCACAGAAATAGATGATCCTCAATATAACAAAATAAAACAGAAATATTAATCTAATCTTTTTAAAATTTATTTTAAAAAATCTAATCTTAAAAAGAGAAAATGAACATGCCCTAAAGAAGAGTACAGGGAGTACAGGTTGTTTTGAAATTGAATTTCATCATACCTATGCTTAAAATTTTTTAATAATGAAGAAAGCATCCTATTAATCTCTTTTTATGTTGCAAATACATCACTATTACTCATTTCAGGGAAGGATAAAGTAGATAAAGAATACTATACACTAACCTCACTAATTAATATTGATGAAAAATTATATACAATTTTGGTTAAGACACTATTGCAATATTTTAAAAAATTGATTATGAACAAGTTGTATTTATATCAAGAATGTATCCTAATAAGTTCAGAGTTAAAGCTTAGTTAGATCCTCATTGTTATTTGACATGTATAATAGGACCAACAGTTTCCTAATGCAACTTCCCTGACTTTGATGTAACTTCTTCTCCCCCATCAATTTAATTGGCCCCAACTTCCCTTGTGCAGCTTCCTGGTCTGGGGGCATAAAAGATCCCAATTGCACCTCTCAGACTTAATGGATATCTGAAACCACGCAATTCACCAAGTGCTCATGACTGACTGACCAGAAGCATTTCCAGGAGACAAGGGAGGATTGTGTCCAGAGAAGATATGTGCCACTGTATCCTTGTTGCATACCCTTGTTGTATTAGGCTAAAGTAAACCTCTTCCTTTGTTAAATGTAAGTGCCGCATTTCATCCCAACAAAGAACCTGAACTTAAAGGGTGTTGGCTTTAGAGTCACGTCTACAACAACATGGTGGTGAAAATGCTAGCTATCCCAGTAAGACCAAGGAAAGAAATCAAAGGGTTAAACATCAGAAAAGAAGAGGCAAAATGATAACTAATTGCAAAAAATTTGATAGCTTACTTAGAACACTCCAGAGAATCGGTGAGGAAATTAATAGAGATTATTAATATCTTTACCAAAGTATTAGGATACAGAATAAATCCACAAACATCATCAGCATTTCCATATACTAAACAAATTTCAGAAGAAGTAGTGAGGGGGCAACTAGGTATCACAATGGATAAAGCACTGGCCCTGGATTCAGGAGGACCTGAGCTCAAATCTGGCCTCAGACACTTGACACTTACTAGCTGTGTGACCCCGGGCAAATCACTTAACCCTCATTGCCTCACCAAAAAAAAAAAAAAAAAAAGAAGAAGAGAAGAAGTGGTAAGTAAAACTATATGTGGTTGCCCTATTTCTGTCCCAAGTGTAGGGAATTCTATCATATATGTGTTACTTAGAAATTAGAGGCCACTGCACCAGTTTTGGGGCATTAATCATTTATTAAAGCATATTAAGGATTAGTAAATAGAGCGCACATGGCTCTGAAAGATAGGAAAGCCTAGCTAGGAAAATGAAAAGATAGAAGAGAGAAAATGGAGAAATCTAGAGGGCTGTATCTGCACTCACCCAGTTCCTGTGCCAAAAGAGAGCAAGTGTCTGTGCAAGCTTGCTGAGGGCAGGAGCAGAGCCTGCCCATACACATTGTTCAAAGCTAATTGGCTAGCATCCCTCAGATCTATTGGTTCCCTGGATTTGAGGATGGTCCATGAGTAGAACATGCCAAGGTCAGAGTTCAGAGAACACACCCCCTGGTGGGAACAAGGCTTTCAGGTAGATGTGGTTTTGAGTGAGGTAACTTCCTGACTCTGAGGTGACCTTAAGAAAGATCAGGCCAAGCTCAGCAGGAGCCTCTGGGGAGTCCCAACAGTCAAACAACAATAAAGAAACACAAAATAACTGGTTGTTAACTTATCAAGCTTTAAATAAATATAATTATGGAGGACTTCTTTGAATATAATTATGAAAGATACTTTGTGAAAATAGAGGAAAGCAAAGAATTGATAAAATATTTAATATTCATGACTCAAACAAGCCAATATAATAAAAATAATGATTAATCATTTAGCTAATTATAGATTAGTTCTAAATTAGTCTACAGATTTAGTCCTACAATAATCAGACTGCCAAGGGACAATGTCATAGGACTGGAATAGATAATAAAAAATATATTTAAGGTAACAAAGGATCAAGAATATCAAGGGAAATAGTGGGACAAAAATAAGCAGTGCACTTGACACTTACCAGCTGTATGACCCTGGGCAAGTCACTTAACCCTCATTGCCCTGCAAAAAAAAAAAGATTCAGTTAAAAAATAAGCAGTGAAGGAGACCTAGAATGATACCTAGGAGATCTAGATTTCAAACCATAATATTAAGTGGCAATTATAAAAATTCTTTGGTACTTGCCAAGACATAGAGAAGTGAACCAGTAGAATAGGTCTGGAAGCCAATAAATATAGGAAACAGTGTTTGATAATCTTTTGCAAAAAGAACTCCTTATTTAACAAGAACTTCTGGGGGAAATGAATATAATATAAATAATATAAAAGATATCATAAAATAGAGGAACATGAGTTAACCTTCACAGTTATGGTTAGAGAGAGAATTTACATCCAGATAAAAGACAGATGAGATTAAAAGAATAGAAATCTTTGATTATAAAAAATTAAAAACTTTTGCACAAACAAGATCAGTGTAGGCAGGATAATAAGAAACACTAACATTTTAAAAAAAGAAAAGCTAACATTCAGGAAAAAAATCTTTGTAACAAGTATTTCTGGTAAAAGTTTGTCATGTAAGAACATAGGGAGGTAGAATAAATTTATTAGACCAAGAATCATCATCTAGATATGGGTGCTTTAAAAAAAAGATATAGAATCTATCAACAGTTAAAAGAAAATAAATACTTTAAATAACTAATGATAAGAGAAACACAAATTAAACCAACTCAGAGATATCACCTCACTAAATTGGCAAAGATGATAAAAGGTGAAAGTGAATGTTGAAAGATAGGCTCACTAATATGCTGTTGGTAGAGCCATACATTGGTTCAACTATTCTGGAAGACAAAATGGAATCATTTGAGAAAAACTATTAACTCATCCATACCTTTTGAACCCACTCCTAGGAATGTGCACTAAGGAGTTCAATAATAGAAAAGTTCCATGTACTTTTTAGTAGAAAAAAATCTAAACAAAGTATGTGCTGAATGGCCGAATCAATTGGGGTATATGAATATAATTAAATGTTATTATATTTCAAAGAATGACAAATATTAGAAATTTAGGAAAATGTAGACTTCTATGAGTAGATGCTAGTCTTCCATTTTCCCCTTTCTACTGGTTCCTTTCCATCTGCTCCTTTCTTCTATGTTCTTTTATTTTTTTATCATAAAAGTATTTTATTATTTTCCAGTTACATGTAAAGACAGTTTTCAACATTTGTTTTCATAGGATTTTTGGTTCCATATTTTTCTCCCACCCTCCCTTTCCTCCCTCTTCCATGTTCTTAATAACAGTTTTTACCATCTACTGAAGTTATGTTATATTTCATCTTCTTTTCATAGTTAAACTCCTCAAAAAGCCTATCTTTATTTCTTCCACTTCCTTTCCTCCTACACACTATGAACCTTTTTTTATTTTTTATTTTTTTGGTGAGGCAATTGGGGTTAAGTGACTTCCCCAGGGTCACACAGCTAGTGTCAAGTGTCTGAGGCTGGATTTGAACTCAGGTCCTCCTGAATCCAGGGCTCTATCCATTGTACCACTTAACTGCCCCTTTTTTTGTTTTTGTTTTTGTGGGTTTTTTTTTTTGTTTGCTTTTGGTGGGACAATGAGGGTTAAGTGACCTGCCTAGGGTCACACAGCTAGTAAGTGTCAAGTGTCTGAGGCTGGATTTGAAATTAGGTCCTCCTGAATCCAGGGTGGGTGCTTTAGCCACTGCACCACCTAGCTGCCCCCACATTCTGAACCTTTTGCAGTATAGTTCCCAACATTATCACTTAAATGAAACCACTCTCTCCAATGTTAGTAATCATCTCTGAATTGCCAAATCTAACTGCTATTCTTTCTCTTTCTTCTCCTCTTTGTAGCATTTGACAATCCACCCATATTTTCTCTCCTTTCTGAGTTTTTGTGATACCATGGTTACGATTTTCTTTTGGTTCTATCTGTCTCACCACTCATCAGTATTTTTTGCTGAAGGATTAGCCATATTTTGTGGGTCTACCCCAACTTGTGGATCCCTTTTCTCCTTTCTATCTCTATATTCTTTGTCTTTGTGATCTTATTAGCTCCAGTGGGTTTAATTGCCTTCATTGTGTAGATCACTAAAAATCTCTATATAAATCCTTATTCTCTCTCCTGAGCTCCAATCCTATAACAACTGCCTAATAGACATTCCAAATATTCCCTTAGTCATCTCAAGCTCATAAGCCCCAAACAGAATTCATTGTTTTCTCCCCAAATGCAACTCTCTTTTAAACTCCCTATTTCTTTTGAAGATACCACCATCCTTCCTATGACACATGTTCATAGTATCTGAGCCATTAATGATTTCTCATTCTTCCTCACCCTATGTAGCCAATCAGTTGGAAAATATTTTCAATTCTTCTACAACTTTCTCATCTCTTCTTTTTTCTGTATTCACATGGTCACCACCTTAGTTCAAGTTGTCATCATCCCTGATATAAACTATTGTAATACCTTCCTAAACTGTCTTCCCTTATTTATTCCTATGTGCATTTATAATCCACTTCTACCAATGTTCCTCCCACTGAATAACGAACCACCACAACCTGGCTAAGAATTAGAAATTGAAAGGATGCCCATTACCTGGGGAATGGCTAAATAAGCTGTGGTATATAATTGTTATGGAATATTATTCTGCTATAAGAAATGATAAGCAGGATGATTTCAGAAAATCCTAGAAAGACTTACATGAACTGATGCAAAGTGAAGTGAGCAGAACCAGGACAACACTGTACACAGTAATGGCAATATTGTACGATGAAGAACTGTGAATGACTTAACTATTTTCAGCAATACAATGATTCAAGACAATCCCAAAGGACTCATGATGAAGCATGCTACCTGCCTCCAGAGAAAGAGTTGATACTCTCTGAATACAGAATGAAGCATATTATTTTCTCCTTCCTTCCTACCTTGCTGTTGTACAAAATGACTACATGACTGCACATTTATAAACTACATTAGATTGTTTACTTTGTTGGGGAAAAGGATAGAATTTGGAACTCAAAATAAAAAAAGTTTTGAAAAGTTTTAACTTGTAATTGGGGAAAAATAAAATATTATTTTAAAAACCCAAATAGAATTTTCATTATAAACATACATAATTCAACAAAACAAATGTACACATCGACTATGCCAAAAAAGTGTATGTCTGTATATTTTAAATATATCACCTCTCTGGCAGGAGGTGAGTGGTGTGTTTCCTCTTCAGTCTTCTGGATTCCTGTTTTGTAATTATATTGAGCAGAGTTCTCAAGTCTTTGAAAGTTTGTTATTCTTTATGTTTTTTGCCATTGTACAAATTGTCCTTCTAGTTCTGCTTATTTTGCTCTGTATCAGTTCATAGAATCTTCCAAGTTTCCTCTGAAACTGTCCATTTTTGTTCTTTCATATGGCACAATAATATTCTAGAATATTCATATGCCATAATTTGTTTAGCCATTCCCTAGTAGGAAGGTAGCTCCTTAGGTTTAAATTTTTTGCCTGCTACAGAAAAAGTTGTTATAAATATTTCTGTACTTATTTACTATTTTTCTCCTTTTTGAGTCTCTCTGGGGCATAGGTCTGTCTGTAGTATACCTATGTATAGTATATATGTCCTTGTGCTTGAAGAGGATCAAAATGACATCATGATGTTGGGGTCAATGTATAGTGTGGCTATAGTTGATAGGACACATAGTCTGTATGACCATTTAGGAGGCTTAGTAGCTTTTGGAGTACTGTTTCAAATTGCATAATGATCATCCTAAATTATAGTTCTGACCATATCCCCTGCCTACTCAGAAAGCTTCAGTGGCTTTCTCTTTTTTCTAGAAGAGATTCTTTTTTTTTTTTTTTGGTGCAGTAATGAGGGTTAAGTGACTTGCCCAGGGTCACATAGCTAGTAATTGTCAAGTGTCTGAATCCGGATTTGAACTCAGGTCCTCCTGAATCCAGGGCCAGTGCTTTATCCACTGCGCCACCTAGCTGCCCCTAGAACAGAGATTTTTAACCTTTTTTTGTCACCCCACTGAAGCCTGGGGAAACTAATGGACCCCATCTCAAAACGTTTTTAAATGAACAAAATAAAATACATAAGATTATAACGGAAACCAGCTCTAATTTGATACAACTATAACAATGTATTTTAAAAGTTCATAGACCCCAGGTTAAGGATCTCTTCTCTAGAATTAGGTAAAAACTTGGTTATCCTTTATAGACCTTCAGAATCTGTATCTAACCTACCTTTGCAAACTTATATACTATTTTCTTTCACAAACTCTATGGACCAGTCAAACCAACTTTCTTACTGTTTTTCACATGTGAAATTTCTCCTCCTTTCTTTGTACTTTTGCTTTTCTCCCTCTGCCCTTCTGCCTCTTAAAATCCCTAGGTTCCTTGAAGACCCAGGTTAGTTCCAGGAAGCCTCTCCTTATCCTTCTAGATGCTATTCCTTCTTGTCTTCAATAACTTTGTGTTTATTTTGCATATATTTTACATTCTGTCTTCCCCATTAGAATGTAAGCTTCCAGAGGGAAGAGATTCTCTAATATAGTTTCTGCATCTCCATTTCTACAGCAATACAAATGGAAACAGCACTACAAGACACTAGAACTCCGATCAAATGTAATAATCAGTATCGGTTCCAGATCCCTGATAAAGGAACACAATTGTTTCCTTTTCAAAGAGATGTTGTAACCTATAGATGTGAAATGTCAATTATTCTCTCAGGTGCTGTTAGTTTTGATTAATATTTTTCTTTCTTTTAAAAAATTATTGTTGTTGATTATCTAAGGGAGAGCACTATTGGGGTGGTGGTGGTTGGGAAACAATTGAGGCATAAAAAAACCCAAAATGTAGTAATCAAATCTAAAAAAAAGACATGAGTTTACCAAAAAACCCAACCCAATTATAGAGCCCCATGGAAGGGGATGATTGCATGTGAGGATTAATGCATCAACATTTGGCATTATAGCCATGGAGAAATAAGTGAATATGAGGTTTGAAGGTAGGGAAAAACATGGACAAAAGTCATAATGGTGGGTAAGGAAGAGTAGATCCAAAACAAGTGCATGAAATTAGAGAGACATTAGAGGTTTTGGAGTGTTGGCATTCCACACCAGTGTAAGGGGCTAAAATTCTAGCTATACTATCTAAAATCTAAGGAGTGGTCACCAATAAATTATAATAAGCTTTAGCAAAAGTATTTAAGTGTTTAAGTATTTATTAAAGGGCATTAGGATCAGAGAGAAAGGTAAAAATCTAACTATTTCTAAGAGATCCTATCATCTGACCCACCATAGTGAGGTCAGGAACCAAAAAGAGATAGAACCCCTCTGCCAGCATTAGCTTCCTACTTTGTGTCCTCCTCCCAGAAATGGGAGTCTCCTCAAGTTGATTGGCTAGTAGCCTTGATAGACAGTACCCATGAGCAAACGTCCCTTTCTGATGCTAAGGACCTTGAATGCATGGCTTGCCCTCAGAGGCCTTCTCCTCATGGTGAAGCTTTTCTACAGTAAGTCTCCAGCAGTTGGCATCATTCCAATTGTTACACCAGCTTTGGGAAGCTGATTCATTATGAAGCCTCCTTTACCAAGTAAATGTTCAAAAGATCTTCCTCCACTTTTTTTTTTAAATCAAAGGTTTGAAAGTAAAGTCCTTTCTACTTATATCCACTGAGATTATTATGGTGATATTTTAAAAAGTATTTTTATAATTACATGTAAGGATAGTTTTCAACATTCTTTTTTTTTTTTTTTTTGCGGGGCAATTGGGGTTAAGTGACTTGCCCAAGGTCACACAGCTAGTAAGTGTTAAGTGTCTGAGGCTGGATTTGAACTCAGGTCCTCCTGAATCCAGGGTTGGTGCTCTATCCACTGCGCCACCTAGCTGCCCCTCAACATTCATTTTTGTAAGATTTTGAGTTCCAGAATTTTCTCCCTCCCTCCCTTTCCTCTCTCTCCTGAAGCCAGAAAGAAATGTGATATAGGTTATACATTACAATTATGTTAAACATTTTCACATTGGTCATGTTGTAAGAAAAGAATCAGAACAAAAGGGGAAAACCACAAGAAAGAAGAAACAACAAAAAAACAACAACAACAAAAGTGAAAATAGTATGCTTCAATCTGCATTCAGACTCCATAGTTCTTTTTTTGGAAGTGGAGAGCATTTTCCATCATAAGTCTTTTGGAATTTTCTTGGATCATTGTAATGCTGAGGAGAACTAAGTATCACAGTTGACTATCATACAATGTTGCTGTTACTGTGTACGACCTTCTCTTGTTTCTGCTCATTTTACGCAGCATCAGTTCATGTAAGTCTTTCCAGGTTTTTCTGAAATCTGCCTGATCATATTATGATGATATTTTAAAGAATTCATAATATTTTAATCTATATGAAATAAAGTTGACATTCTCCTTGCTGTGTAGTTTACCCCCAATAATGTTTACTTGTTTTCTTTTCATAAAGTACTAATCAGTGTGTGTGCATGAGGAGGGGAGTGTAGAACTTTGTGTTTTCTGCCACTGGTTATAAGTGGTCAACCTATAGTGAAAGATATTTAAGTTGGTGGTACCTATTTCTCTCTCTCTCTCTCTCTCTCTCTCTCTCGGTGAGGTAATTCGGGTTAAATGACTTGCCCAGGGTCACACAGCTAGTAAGCGTCAAGTGTCTGAGGCCAGATTTGAACTCAGGTCCTCCTGACTCCAGGGCCGGTGCTCTATCCACTGCGCCACCTAGCTGCTCTCAAGTACCTATTTCTTTTGATGAACTCTGTTTCTCTGTTGCCATGAAATGTGGTAGTCCTATCTATCTACTTCCAAACTTTTAAAACTTAGTTTGGTTTCAGATCTACTCAAATGAATGATCACAAGCCTCAACCTATGTGATTCTTTAAACAGATGAACCAGTGAATTCCATTTCAAAAAAAAAGATATAATTTAAAATCATAGTAAAATGAATATTTAAAAAGGTCCCCCAATGAGAGCAGCATTGTGGGTAAAGAGGGAGAAGTGGTCAGAGAGTGATAGTGATATCAAAAAAGGAAGGAGAAAATAAAGAAAATGAAATATTTATAAACACAAAACAAAGCAGAAGGGGGCAGGATGTGTTGTCATCATTGTTGTTGTTGCTGTTACTGTTGTTTGTCCTTTGTTGTTGAAGAGGACTGATGACTTCACGAAGGTGATGTCTTGACTTGCTTGTGAATTGGATTTAAGTGAGGCAAAGGGGCACAAAGGTGTCAGGATCACTCTCTCCTCCAGAGCCATCAAAATTCACTTTTGCAAGACAAAAGTTAAGATGACTGGAGATGGTCCAGGTTGCTACAGGGATATGGAGGGCAGCATGGGAACTACCATGTTAAATTAAATATGTGCTTAAAATAAAGCTGTACCTAATACTTCATAGTTTCACAAGTAATTCTCTTTTTATGTCTCTTGTATATGGAGATGTTCATGTTGATGATTTTCAAGTTATTGATTTTTTAAAAGTTGAAAAAATTCTCCAAATAAAAACTGGTATATATTCTCCAAAAGATTACCGTACCATTCAAGGTTGGGAGATTAAAATAGGGAACATATAGGCCAGTGGAATTCATGACTGGGGAACACACATGGAGTTAGCACATGTGTAGGGATCATATAGGTCAGAAAACACATGTGGTGGGAGAACATATATAACATAGGCCATTCATGACCTGAAGGCAGCATCCCCACAGGAACCCCTCTGGCCTCTGACACTATTGATCACTCCCCTCCTATTTCATTAATATATTCTGTGAGCTGTTCTTTCCATTGAGCTGTGATAGGGAAGCTGGGTGGCATAGTGGATAAAGCACTGGCCATGGAGTCAGGACAACCTGCATTCAAATCTTATCTCAACACTTACTAGCTATGTGACCCTGGACTCAACCCCAATTGCCTTAAACATCTGGTGCCATCTCCAGTCATTCTGATATATATCTTGCCACTGGATCCAGATGGCTCTGGAAGAGAGTGAAGTTGGTGACCTTGAACAGTCCTTCCTTACTGCAATTCAGTACAAGTTATGACATCAAGGTGATTTCATGATCCTCTTTGAGAATGAAGGACAAACAACTATGAGGACGAAAACAATGATCCTTTGATATGTTCTTTATTTTTTTAGACTTCCCTCTACATGGCTTCAGATGATGTGTGGATTCTTTCCTTCCCTTCCTCAATATATTGGAGGTCTAGTCAGCTCTTTTAGCTTTTAGCCCCAGGGCTATTTCGGCTTTTTTGTGCTAAAGACCAGGATAGGGAGAGAAGTTATCTTTTAACTCCCTTATTTCTGGATTAGGATGATTCTCTGTAAGTATACTCTGACATAGAGGATGCCTTCACTTTTGTCCTCCACTACCTTGGTGCCCAACCTCATCCATGTAGTTGTCATCCCAACAACAATAAGGCAAGAGGCTGGGTAGTGATGGACCCCTCTTTACAAAGTACAAAGCTGCTCCCTCTTCTATGTGGGAGGGAGAGGAAAGTAGATAAACACTCACTAGATTGTATCCACCTTGAAGCCAGGAATCCTGTGGGGTTTCTTTTAACATCTCTAAATCCTTCATAACACACAGCCCAAGTGAAGTGAATTAATAAAGTGTACATGCCTATACAACTAAGACATCTGCTTATTATACAAAAGGAGAGGTGAAAACAACTCCATTGTGATCAGTCCTTGAAGATGTAATATGTTTCTCCAGTTATACACCTATTTCCTTCCAACAGAAGATAGTAGGGGAGAGAAATCCCTCTTGGTTCTGAAGATATGAATTTTTATGTTGAAGCATGAGATTTGGTCAAATCTACCTAAACACAGGTAATCACAAAAGTTGTTATTATTGACCCTACAATTTAAAAAATATAGATTTCACCAAAGGTTAGCTGCACGATTCCCACTGACTTTCTAGCTATTATACCTTCACATAAAGGATACTGTTTGTCTGCATGAATAAAACATCTATGAAGTATATAGTTAAGTACTATTTAAGAGAAAATAGAGAAAGTAAACCACACTTATAAAAACAGAGAGGCAAAAGAACCATTTTCTGGTTAACAAAAGATTCTTGCCTAAGTGACTATCTCAAACTATCCCCCACCCCACTCCTGGCCCAGATCAGAAGCAGGCGGGAGCATTGCCTCCCCATACAAATAGCGGAACAACAAAATATCTGAAGAGGAATAATCTTATGGTGTTTTCCCCTAACAATGGCATTTCCCTTTTTATTTGTTTTAATTGATCTGAAAGGAGGACAATCCCAGAGGGACCTCAGGAGTGTCCACCTCCCCATGAGCTCGAGCTGAAAACTGGCAGCCTCTGCTGGCTTGCCTCTGTCCCTGACAGCTTTGTCATGGAGAATAATGCCATGTGGGCATGGGCAGTGGCTGCCAGTTGTCCAAAAACAAATCAGTGGTTTTGAGAAAAATCCCCCCTTTAATGATTCACAGCTGAATTTGGATTTAAGCTCAGCTCAACAAGCAAACAAAACAAAGAGCAGTTGGGGAGGTTGTATTGCAAGTTGCCAAGATGCAGCAAGTTAATGGAAAGCTTTAGATCCCTCCTGGCCCTAATGCCTTCCGCATCATCAGAATCATATTTAAGACATTCAACTGAAGTAGAAACAGTACAGACAGGACATGTTTTTAATTTAAAGATGTTGAGTTGAATGTGTTGAATTACTCTTGGTTGTGCAAATCTTAAATTTACTCAGTTTGGGACTAAAAGAGGTTTCACTCTTACCTCTGATAACTCATTAAGCTCTCATTTATTTACACAGCAAAAGGTCAACATAGTATATTAGTATGAGCCCTGGACTTGAAATTGGAAGATTTGGGTTCAAGTCCTGGGCTACTTGCTGGGAGGGACCTTAGAGATTATCTAGTCCAATTCACAAATTTTACAGATAAGGTAATTGAGGCCCATGGGTAGACAAATGACTTTGCTTAAGTGACACAGGTAGCAAATGTCAGAGCCAGGATTTGAACTCAAGTCCTCTGACTCCAAATCCAGGTTTAAATTCTTGTCAATCTGTTTTCCAACTGCACAGGCTCCTACAAATTACTTAAGGAATGAAATAAGTATTTATTAAATGGTTATGATATACCATATTAACGTGCCAGTGAAGTGCTTTTCAAATAATTTCATTTGATCCTCACAACAACCCCGGGGGAAGGGGGTAGGTGCTATTTTTATCTCCATTTTATATTTGAGGAAACTGAGGCAGACAGAGGTTAAGTGAATTGTTAGGGTCATGCAGCTAGTAATCATCAAAGGTTAGATTTGAATTCAGGTCTTTGTGACTCTAGGCCCAGCACTCTATCTACTGTGCCTCATGGCTACCTCTATTTCCTCATTTATAAATACATCTGTACCTTATCCACCTTAGTCCTCAGTTTCCTCATCTGTAAAATAGGAGGTATGGACAAGATGATGTCTAGGGTACCTCTTAGTTCTAAAATCTACCATCCTATATTGCAGATCCTCTCTGAGCCTCAAATTTCTCATTTGCAAAATGGGAATGTTAGTTCTTGCTAGACCTCATAATGCTAAGAGGAAGTGACGTATAAATTGTAAAAATATCAAAGTGGTTAAAAATGCATACTGTCTTGAATATGACATGCAGTGGGATAAGAAGTTTGTGAAGATGCGTAATTTGGACAAATGCTGTAGGTAATCAATAATTGATCTGGACCCAGAACAGAAGCAGCAGTAATAAAACAGGCTGGATCATCTTGGGAAATTGTGCAGGGCTTTCAGTGACCTCAAATGCTTCACTGTCTTTGTACAAGTCCATCTCTTTAACATCAAAAATCTCATGGGAATGTGATGTTGCCGAGAATTATGGAACAACATGCTCTTGGAAGAGTCAAACTCACATGTATTGCCTGGGAGGACCCAAAGAGACAGTTACTCCATATTCAAGATCCTGTCTGTGACCATATTCACACAAAATCAGAGTTCATAAGCTCCTACAGATGTGTTTACCTTTTTTTTTTTTAGTGAGGCAATTGGGGTTAAGTGACTTGCCCAGGGTCACACAGCTAGTAAGTGTTAAGTGTCTGAGGTTGGATTTGAACTCAGGTCCTCCTGACTCCAGGGCCAGTGCTCTATCCACTGGGCCACCTAGCTGCCCAGATGTGTTTACTTTTAATATTCAACCAGAAGACACAATTTCTAAGTGAAATAATTTCATGAAATACCATTTCACGCTATTGACTCAACAACAATATGTTAACTCAAAATAACAATAAAACATTTCCCACCCTAAACCTGGGACACATTCTTCCACAAATACATGTACCATCAATGGGAAAGGATGGATACCTGTAGGGAGCACACAGGGAGAAACATGTAAGTAGAGAATCCATATAGTCATGGCATTGGCATGGGAAGGGGCAGCTCCCATCTCTGGCACTTCATGGCCGATGACATCTTCTGGCGATGCTATTTAGCTACTACACTTGGTCCCTCCTGGACACAGGGACCTCTTGGACCCTCCTGGACACAGGGACCTCCTGGACACAGGGACCTGGACACAGGTCCCTCCTGGACACAGGGACCTGGACACAGGGACATAGGGACCTCTCCTGGACACAGGGACCCTGGACACAGGGACCTCTAGAAATCACTGCTAGGCATAGCTTTACCTCACATTTCTTCACGGTTCTGCCAGTCATGTAATCTCTGTTGGGTTTGTTGTCTTTACTGAATGTTGCTCTAATAGATTGGACTTCTCTAGATGCTATTCTGTTTTATGGGCAGGATAGGCTGTTGGGCTTGGAGTCAGGAAGATTCATCTTCCTGAGTACAAATCCAGCCTCAGACACTTACTAGCTGTGTGACCCTGGGCAAGTCATAACCCCATTTGCCTAAGTTTCCTCATTTGTAAAAGGAGCTGGAAAAGGAAATGGCAAGTCACCCCATATTTTTGCCAAGAAAACCCCAATGGGGTCATGAAGAGTTGGACACAAATGAAAAATGACTAAACAACCAGATTCTTCTATATGTGTAGTCTCTACCAAATAATGCCAAACATGATATTACTTGGCATATGGTTATAGAATTTCTCTTTGCTCCCAGCTTTTGGTTCTGCTGAAATTCTTGCCTTTCTCTTCTTCATGGGAAGAGTAAGTTCTTTTAGGAACTTTGAGTTCAAAAGTTGGAGCTTTTTTTAATGGCTATTTTGGAAAAGCAAATGCCTCAGCAATACTACCAATAACAACCTGTGGAGGGGAGAGAGGACCCTCCTTTGCATTTTTTTCTTCCCTCGAAGAGTGACCTGCCTTCTATTTTGATCCAGCTCATCTCACTAGCAGGAGATGCTATGACTCAGACAACATACATTTTAGAATAAAGAGTAGGACCCACTAAACTTTCTTATCCATGAACTTGGATCTCTCTGTCATCCTACTTTGTGGTGAATCTTCCCAATGCTTCTGTAACGATTGGAATAACGCCACCTGCTGGATACTTACTGTAGAGGAGTTCTGCCCATGAAGGGAACGTCTTTGAGGGCAAGACCAGGAGTCAGGAAGTGACGCGGACTAGTGGGAGGAGGAAGGAAGAGACTGGCGCTCATGTGACTGTCAGAGCGGCCAGACAATTGGTTGGGGGCTGTGTGGGGTTTCCAGGAATGGGTAGAAGTTCCCATTCTAGCTGGAAGCTAGAAGGCGACAGGAGCAGGGCTGTGTATTCTCAGCTGATTCCTGGTTGGTGGTATTTTTTCAGGTTGTATAATTTCCCTTTCCCCATTTTATTTCCTTTCCCTTGATCCTACTGATCCTGTTTGTTTTTTTTTTTTTAAGTTCGTTCTTGTTAAAATAATTCCTGTTCTGTTTCGAGGGAGGCTGCTGGTCTCCTTCCTTGCCCCAATATTGCATTGAGCCACTTAGCTAACACTCCCCAATTAAAAATTGGTCCCCACAATACATATACACACTACACACACACACACACACACACACACACACACACACACACACATCCAGAAAAAGAGGTGGGCAGGCATATACTGTAGTAAGAATAGGAGACAATTGATAGAAACTCCAGTGATGCATTGGTATTCTCAAGATGCTGAAAGAACAGGGGTGTTCTGCTCTGGGGATTCCCTATGGAGGATTTATGAATAAGTATAGACAAAAGAACAGGGTTTTATTTGTTTGAATTAGAAATAGACAATTCAGTCTCTAAAGACCTAGAGTCATACACAGTTGGGGGAAGAGAGTAAATTCTTCATTGGGATGACAATAAAATCGATATTTCAGGAAGATTAAATTAGTGGCAGTACTCAGAGCTGATTCATGTTCAGCCTTGGAAAAACCATGTTCTAATTTCTGTCCCTCCATATGTAAAATGCAGTAGCTATAGGCAAAATTAAATGATAAAAATACTATTATAGTGAAATTGTTTCAGTCAATCAACTAGCACCTACTATGTAGCAGACACTGTGCTAGGCACCAGGAACTCAAAACCAAAGATAAACAATCTCTGACTTCAAGGAGCTTACTGTGAGAGCCTACTCTGATAATATGAGATCAAGAGTTTGTGCAGAAGCCTTGACCTTGGTGCGAAGGGTTACTTCTTCATCACAGACTATAGTAAAAGAAGAGAGAATGGAAAATGACACTGAAGAGTTCTGAGATGTACAGAAGAAGAGATCAAGAATGATCTCTATTTTCTCAATACAATATCAACATAGGTCACCTATGGAGAGGTTGGGGGAAGGAGGTAGTGTGAGGCTTAAGTATGAAAGGGAAGGTTTGAAACTGCTGTTTATGGACATTGGCATAGAGACTCCAATTAGGAAGGAGTTGTGATGAAATAATGAGATTTAGCAGATACTCCAAGACCCACCTGGAGATGAATCTAGACTGATTGAATCAAGTGAGAGTGATTAACTGCTGATTAGCCTACTACAAGTTAACTGGATTGTAATCACACCTTGAGAACACCTTCAGAACCAATGGATTTGGATGATGCCAACCAACCAGCTTGAAGCAGTGCGTAAGGACCGCCTCTGCTCCAGACCTATAAAAAGCCTCCACAATGAGTTTGCTGGAGAGAGGTCATGATTGAAGCAGGCTTGTGGCAGAGGACTTGAGGAAGAACCAGACCAGGCTGGAACTCTAGGCTAAATAGGCTTTTTTCTTAACTTTCTGAACTCCATGGAAATATCTGTATGTTTTAATAAATGTTCAGTGCCCAAGGACTGGTGCTAAAGCTTCTAATTTAAGGTGACCACAGTTTAGATTTTAAACATCACAGAGTAAAAAAAATTGTCTACTGCATCACAGTGAGGGTCTGATTGAGATTAGATAGCATAAAATTGGAGAGGTCCCAGTCACCTTGGTTGTGTGATTTCCATTTATTCAGAAGCAATGAAAAGGAGAGCAGGAAACTGATGGGGGGGAGTAATCCAGGGTGGCGATTCATCAATGAACCAGCAGTGATAGGACAAGGGGGTGAAGGATTAAAGAGTGGAATATGGTATAAAGTTAAGCTAGTTAATTTTATGAACCATAAGTAGAGATTGGAAAGGTAAGAAAGTGAAACCACAGCAGGAGACTATTGAGAAAGTAATGAGGGGTGGAGAGCCTTGAGTATGAGAAGGATGAAGAATAGGTTAGGGAGGAGGGAGTGAAGCATGGGAAAAGATGGAATGAAAGGAGATTATGGTCAGATAAGGGAATTCCTGAATTATTTGGCATGAAAGGAGAGAATTGGTGGATGATGGCAAGAGCTACTAGGTGGTGCAATGGATTGAGTTCTAGACCTGAAGTCAGAAAGACTCATATTCCTGAATTAAAATCTGGCTTCACATACTTACTTGCTGGGTGACCCTGGGTAAGTGACTTAATCCTGTTTGCCTCAGTTTACTATCTATATCATAAGCTGGTATTTATAATAGTCAAAATGACTTATTGACTGAAAAATTAACTGTAAGGGTCATGTGAAAAAAGATGCCATCTGCATTCAGAGAAAGAACTAAAAGAAGTATGTATAGAATAATTATGTATGTATTGTATATATAGTACATGTATATGTACATGCATGTATGTATATGTATATATGTGTGTCTGTGTATATATGTATGTGTCTGTGTGTCTATGTGTATACCAATTTGTATCTAATGCTAGCCATCTCTAGGGTGGGGGGGGAAGAAGAAAAAGAAAAAAAGAAATTTACGTGATAACTCCAGTTGTACATAGTGAATTTGTAGTTTCATGTGAAATCATCCTTTTTTATTCTATTATGTTGTGGAAATGCTTGTTTTATTTCATAAATTAAAAAATAAAATAAATAAATGTGAAAAAAATAAAATGAGCTGGTGAAGGCAGTAGCAAACTATGCCAGTATCTTTGTAAAGAAAACCCCAAATGGGATTGAAAAGAGTCAAATACATTGGGGACAGCTAGGTGGTACAGTGGATAAAGCACCAGCCCTGGATTCAGGAGAACGTGAGTTCAAATCTGGTCTCAGACACTTGACACTTTACTAGCTGTGACCCTGGGCAAGTCACTTAACCCTCATTGCCCCGGGGTTGGGGGGGGGGAGAGAGAGAGAGAGAGAGAGAGAGAGAGAGAGAGAGAGAGAGAGAGAGAGAGAGAGAGAGTGAGTCATATACAACTGAAATGAATGAACAATAACAACATCATGGGTATGACCCTCTCACTCCAATGCCACAGGGGTGTTTGGTAAAGAAGGTTGAGGAGACTGAAGAACTGGGAAGTTAGGGTGTTTAAAGAAACACCAACATGTATTCTGAAGTGAGCCGGTATAGAGACTGGCCTTGTGAAGAAAGCTTATCTGGATTTCGGATGCCTGGTAGAAGGAGGAAAGCACTAGTAGATGACTGCCGTCAGGATCTGGAGAAAATGATCTATTTAATAGAATAAACCTCAAAAAGGGAGAGTTTGCAGGGTGGGGGATGGGTGCAGAGGGAGGATATAAAAGGAGCAATGAATAAGGATCTGAAGAACTTGCAGCTCCCCCTCCATGAGCAATTAGTGCCAATGGGTTAGAGAGAAGGTGCAACAGGTACTGGAACGGATGGTCAGGGGAGCAGTGTCTCCTAGGGTGAATTGGGTCTCCCTGAGAGCCAGAAGGTAGATTGATCATAAGAAGAAGAGGTCTAAAATGAAGGGAAATATTCCACAGATAGAATTAGAACTAAGGTTCTCTGACTCCACTGTTCTTGAAGGACCTTTAAGGTAGGATCTGCTTGCCTTTGGTTGGGGAAGCACCTTTTGCTCTCAGGAGCTGGAAGGACTGCCTCGGTGCCCTAAGGAGAAGTAGGGAGCTGCCTCATTAATGCTTTGCTTTGGCCTCAAGGAAGAAAAGGAAAGAAAACCCTAAGATTTCCTTTGAGGCCTTTTAGGATTGTTGTTGTCCTTCCTTCTAGAAGAGGATCAATTCTGTCTCTGGGATGGTGGCTTCACTTGCTCATGGATTGGATTTAAGTGAAGCAGAGCTTCCCCAAATTGTCAGCCCCATTCTTTCCTATAGAATCTAGCTCTTCAGGATAGGAAAGGAGAGAATTCAAGGTAGATATTCTGTCTTGCTGCAAATACTGTTTTTCATTCAAACTTCCTTTATATCTTAAGAAGCCTAAACCCGGTGGACAGGAAGATAGATCTAGAGTTGCAAGGAACCTAGTCCAATCTTCTCATTTTAGAGATGAAGAAACTGAGGCCTGAGAAACTTAAGTGACTTCCTCAAATCATACAGCAAGTGAGCATTAGAGGAAACCTGAGTCCTGTGACTCCATTCTGTATTCTTTCCATGGCACTGTTCTGAATTGGCTCAATCTGAGACAAGTGGAAATGCGGATTTGTGGCAATCTTAAACACACACACACACACACACACACACACACACACACCAAACCTCACCCTGTAAGGGTAGCCCAATATACCTCTCTTGGGCAAAGTGCCAAAGAGAAAAAGTAAGGGTTTCTGAATTGCGAGAGGTTTTTGAGCATGAATTTTAGTGGGGGGGATCTACTGTAGCTGAGTCCTGCTTAGTGTGAGTCCTGAGAAGCATTAACTCACACTATTTGAAGTTATAATTATATGTAAAATAAGGTAATTGGTTCCAGCTCAGTGGAAATATGCAATGAAAAAAATTAAAAATAAGTTTTTATGTCTGTTTATTAATGTAGCATAATAGCAAAGGATAAGAAAAATGTATTTCTGAGTCAAGTTCATTAGAAAGTAATAGGGTAGTTATAAAAAGCAAAATTTAAAAAATAAAACTATAAAAATTGCAATATCATACTTAAAAGATAAGCCTACACTGATGATATAACAAAAACATTTTTATTGTCATTTAAAATATTTTAGCAGCATAGACTGGACTGTCTTCGCTTCCTTTTGATCTTCATACAGAAGCTGGTAGGTATAGAGAGCTTTATTCACATTTTGGCTCACATTAAATGCAACATGGTATTTCATATTCATACTAAATCAAAATTTTGGATTATTTGAATTTGGATTAATTGAAACCTGCCTATATTGTTGTGGCAGCTAGATGGTGCAATGGATAGAACACTTGGTCAGGAAGACTCATCTTCCTGAGTTCAAATCTGGCCTCAGTGACTTGATCTTGTTTGCCTCAGTTTCCACACCTGTAAAATGAGCTGGAGAAGAAAATGGCAAAACACTTGAGTATCTTTTCTAAGAAAACCCCCAAAGGGGTCACAGAGTTAGACATGACTGAAACGACTGAACAACAACAACAAGCTATATTGTTATGGGTAGAGATTCATACCTGCATTCATTTAAGCACTGGCAGAAGACTGTAAGGAAATACAGGCTTTGGGGTTTTTGTTTTCTTATTTTTTTCTCCTAGTAATGCCAAACACTGGTGAATAGCAAAGTGTTAGTTATTCTAGTTATTCTTTCTCCTGTTTCTTGTCTCATCCTAAGGGACAAGCTTGTTCTTTTCTCAGGTTTATTCTTGCCTTCCTCTCCTACCCCCCCAAGCATCCTATTTGCTGGAAATAAGGTCCAGGAAGGAATTAGGGGAAGAACTAAACTTTGACCAAGGTGTAGTGGAAAGAACACTGAACTAGAAGGAAGGAAGAACAAAAGGAAGGGAAAAAAGAAGGAAATGAAGAAAAGAAGTATGGCATCACTGTGGTGAGTCCCCTGGAGGAGGAGGTGAGCAGTCATATGGCTCTTGAGTAGACCCTGCACTTCTAGTATGGGTGAGATATGGAGACCTAGTTTTCAAAAAGTTACTGTACAACTCTAATCAAGTCACTTCGACCTGTGAGTCACAATTTTCTTGAAATGAGGTAATATCTGCTTCACTTATCTCAGAGTTTTTCTGTGGATCAAATTAGACAATGTATGAAAAGTGCTTTGTGAACTCCATAGTCATAACTATGAATTATTTGTTAGAATAACTTTCTAGAATAAACATTTTGTTATTCTTTGGTCATTTTTGGTTGTATCTGACTCTTTGGGACCTCATTTGGGATTTTTCTTGGCAAGGATCATGGGGTGGTTTGCCATTTTCTTTTCTAGGTCATTTACAGATGAGGAAACTGAGGCAAACAGGGTTAAGTGACTTGCCCAGGGTCTCACAGTTAGTGTCTGAGGCCAGATTTGAACTCAGGAAGAGGAGTTTTCCTGACTCTAGGCTCAGCGTTCTCTTCACTGTGCCACCTAGCTGCCCCGGAATAAACATAGGGTATATAGAAGTGAGACGGGTGTGACTAGGAGTGGAGGCATATCCTGGGATGAGCATTCACTCAGAAGAAGAGCTGATGGTAATAGTGGCCCCTGCTATGTTGTCACATCTGGCTCACACTTATGCTTGTGTCTATAACAAAAACTATTCCTAGGTCTTATAAATAAATTTTGGATGAATTTTGGCTCTTCATAATAATAAAGGATCAGAGTATATCTAATGCTGTACAGAGGTTTAAGATAAAGAATTTTATTTGTTCTTCATTCACGCATATATGCCAGCATCAACTGAGTGCCTACCAAATACAATGAATTGTATCAGAGCAGGTATTCAGTTTGGGTGCTTGCCCTCAATGAACTTAGAATCTAATTGGAAGAGGCCTTCGGGCAGTGGAACTAGTCAAAGAAAAGGTAACTGAAGATTCTGGAGTGAGGGATTTAGAAACTGACTGGAATATGGAAGCATAAACTTTGGATTATTCTTCTCAGGATACATAAATACTCATAACATGTTCAATACCTTCCAAAATGTTGAGAAATCAAAGACAGTTAAGATCACACATAGTCAATCAACAAACATTTGTTAAACACTTACTATGAGGGAACTGTGCTGAAATAAGCTTTGGGAATGCAAAGAAAGGCAAAAAATACCCCCTGCCTTCGTGGAACTCATTATACTTGGAGAGGCATTGTGAAAATAACTAAATATTTTGTTGCTGGTGGTCAGATGTTTCAGTCATGTCTGACTCTTTGTGATACCATTTCCTGGCAAAGGTGTGGTTTGCCATCGGCACAAGATTAATAAAGAAAATAGAAGCAAATCTCAGAGGAGAAGGCCGTGGGAACTGGGAGGACTGGGAAGGGTCTTTGGGAAGTGGAATGTGAACTGAGTCTTGCAGAAAGCTAGGGTTTCTTAGAGGCTGAGATAAGGGAGGAGAGGCTTTTAGGTGTGGGGGACAGCTAGAGATAAGAGATGCAATGTCTGTTTGAGGACCAGCAAGTAAACTCATGTAGCCAGTGGAGGGCAGTACTTTGTAAGAAGACTGGAAAAGTAGGAAGGGGCCAGTTTGTGAAGAGTTTTTCTTCTTCTTCTTTTTTTTTTTTTTTTTGAGGGGCAATGAGGGTTAAGTGACTTGCCCAGGGTCACACAGCTAGTAAGTGTCAAGTATCTGAGGTCAAATTTGAACTCAGGTCCTCCTGAATCCAGGGCTGGTGCTTTATTCACTGTACCACGTAGCTGCCTCTAAAGAGCTTTTCTTGTCAAACAAAGGAGTTTATATTTGATTCTAGAGGTAAAAGCCACTGGACTTTATTGAGTGTGTGTTTGTGGTGGGGAAGATCATTTAGAAGCTATTGGAGCAGTTAAGACAAAAGGTAATAAAGGCCTGATCTAGAAGCCCGGCAGTGAGAATGGAGAGAAGAGGATGTATATGAGACATGTTTTGAAGGGAAAAACAAGATTTGGCAATGGATCAATGAATTGAGGATGAATCTGTGGGATAGAGAGACAACAAGGATGGAGAAATAAATATAGGAATCATAAGAGGTAGAGATGATAGTTGAATGCACTGAAGCTGATGAGACCACCAAATGAGCTAGAAGAGCAGAAGAGGGTCCAGATGGATTGTTGTAGGAACAACACAGAAGCATGCAAAATTCTGGACTAATTCTAGCGCTGACTATTGTGTGACCAAAGGAGAGAGAATAAAGGGATGACTTTTCAGGAAACTGACTTCTTTGGACATGTCTGAATTAGGTGCCCTTTGTAATGCTTAGAAGAGGAAAAGGAAAGAAGCCATTTCTAGATCCTAGGGTCTGGGTAGTGAGGCTTAAAGAGTACCCCAGTTTTAAGGTTTGTTTTGAATATTCACACTCAGGAGGAGCTAGGATTTTAGGCGGCTCATCTTCTCAATAAAAACATCCTTTTATTATTGCCTCTTGGTTCTCAGGGGCTTTCTGAGTCCTGAGGTGCTCCAAATTGAACAGTACACATCTTATACCTCCCTAAGTAGCAATGTAATAATGCCTCTTCATATTCAGAACAAAATAACATAGCTCTTTTAAGGTCAGGTCTACTCAACCAGAGTGAAGCTGGCAGTTGAACCCATTATCAGATTAATTTCAGATGAGCCTGGATTTACAGATTCACAAAATTCAGGTCAAAGTGATTAAAAAAAAAAAAAAAAACTTTTGCCATTTCTTCTCCAATTATCCAGCACAACTCTCTAGGATTATAGTCATCTGTTCCAATCTCATTTTACAGATGGGGAAACTGAGGTTAAGTGACTTGCTGAAGGTCATACAGAGTATTCAGCATCAGAGCTGAAATTTAAACCCAGATATGCTGGCTTTAAATACGACATTCTTTCCCCTGGAAGCCTCTAGGTCCCATGCCCATTTCCCAGATGGCATGGCTCCCTCTACTTAACTTTGGACATGATGGCTTCTTCTTCTTTTTTTTTTTTTTTTTGGTGGGGCAATAAGGGTTAAGTGACTTGCCCAGGGTCACACAGCTAGTAAGTGTCAAGTGTTTGAGGCCAGATTTGAACTCAGGTCCTTCTGAATCCAGGGCCAATGCTTTATCCACTGTGCCACCTAGCTGTCCCTTTCTCTACTTGACTTTGATGTGGGTTACCTGGTCCCACCTACCTTACTAAGTTGCTCCCTCATTGATGATGAATTCTCACTTCCTGGCTATGGTTATGGCTGTAGCTATGGGAATATTGCTTACTATTTGTATTTTTCCCACTAACTATCCCATCAGCCTAACATGCTGACTTAATTTACTCCATTCCAGGCTGGATATTTGATTAGGTTTTGCTGTCCAGACACCTAACCCTTTTAGGTTGCTTGTCTTATTCCTTGATCCTCCCTGGTGTTGGTTTTCTTGCTTCCAAATTTAATTCATATATTTCTCCATGTTCTTCCTCAGATTAAGTATAAGATATTTGCATATACATAACTGTTTGGACATATGTACATACATAACTGTAGTGGTTTGGGGTCATGGGGGAGGCAGAAAACCCTGGGGTCAAAAGAAATAAACAGACTATGCAAAAGGACTGTCTATTGGATTGCTTAAGGAGTATCTTTTTTACTGGTGGCTGGTTGATGGGAAGCACCATAATATTGTTATGGGGTTGGTACAGATTAGTTTTCTTTGAGATGAAAATGGGTGTCTCAGACCAGGGCAAAAAACAAAGAATGTAACCTAAGGCAAGTCACAAAGAGGCAATTTCAGGCCTATAGAAATTCTCACCAAGGCCAAAAGAGATGATTTCTAAGGCTTACCCATTGTTATTGGCCTCTTGTGATGTTAATAGCATGCTTAAAAGCCAAGACAAGAAAGGGGGTAATGTCACTTTAATAAGAGGAGTAAGACTCATAGGCTTAGCTCAGGCCAAGGAGAAAGTGGAAAGCCTAGCAAAAAATAATTGAAGCCCCTGCGAAATATTTCAATTTTTTTATTGATTGAAGGCAATTATCCCTTAATTGCATATTTAAATGAGGTATTAGGAGGTTTAACTAAGCAATGCCTCTTAATTGCTGCTGCACACTAGGTGTCACAGATTGTGTTTATTTCATATGTTAATTAAAGAGAAAGGGGGTATTTTATTTTATTGACTCCCAGGTTCTGGGAGGAGGGGCTAGGCTGTTCAGGACAGCATATGTCTCAGGTGTTTAGAGCACACTGGGTATTAATATCATCATTACTGAGATGTTAAAGGTTTTTTAAATTTTTTCTTCAAATGAAGAGGTGTCTCTCCATTTTATGTATTTCTATTCATATAGGAATAACTTAAATGAGAGAGGGAGGAAACCCCAAGAAAATCATTCTCTTTAGGAAAGAAATCTTGAGGAGGCCCCACGTAAGGTAAAAACGAAATGCAGATTTAGATTCAAGTAAGAAAAAAAAAACAGTCCCCAAAAAGTCACCAACAAGGATGCTGTTACAGGGAACCCTAATGACCTGTGGGCACCGTCACTGGTCAGGTGGGTGGGCAATGGTCCAGCTCTTCTTCTGCAAGTCATAGTGTTACTGTGTGCTCTATCGTGAGTGACTGGTTGGGAGGAGATGGGATCTCTGTGGACAGAGAAGACAGAAAAATGAAATGTAAAACAACACCAAAAAACCCTAACCCCCCACGCCTCTCAGGTAATGATCTGTGACACACTTGGTATGGAGACCAAAATGTCTTCACTGATTGGTCTTTCTCACACTATTTTAGATTTAGGGTGTTCTGGTGAGTTTTAACATCACGGTAAAATGAATTGGGGCTAGAAGAAAGGGGGCAAGTATTACTTTCATATCTTTTTTTTTTTTTTTTGCTGTGTAATCCAAAAATTAGAATAAAAAGCTAACATAGGGATCTCTAATCCTCTGAGGCTGAGCCTATGACTGAGGTGCAGAAAATGAAAGTAAATCAAATGAAAAGTCGAGAAGGAAAGCACCTTAGGAAATCCTTTGAACATCCAAATCATTTTTTCATTAAGTTCAGATCAAATATTAAGTAAGATTTTCTATCACTTTATTTTCCCAGTCCAGATCAGCATGCCCAAGAGAATCAAAGCACCATCAATTTATCAATCAATGATCAGCAAGTATTTATTATGTACTTCCCATGTGTCATGAGGGGTAGTGTGGTATGGTGCATAGGAAGCCAGTTTTAAAGCCAAGAAGATCTGGATTCAAATTCTGCCCACGTTCTATATTGGATGTGTGTGTGACCCCGGGGCAAATCATTTAATTTCCCAGTGCCCTAGGCAACCTTCTACAACTTTCAAGTTGCAAAGAAGGTGCCAACCTGCACATATGAAGAAGTTTCCTCACCTTGGAGTTCCCTCTGCCCAAGAAAACCACAGACCAAGTTTCTACTCATGTGCTAGTCACTGTGATATACAGAAAATACAAATATAAAAGTCAGACAGGAGTTGCCCTCAGGAACTCTAGGAGGAAGATGTAATACACTCAAGGAGTAGTACATACAGGATACATACAAAATAAACACAAAGTTAATTATTATTATTATTATTATTATTTTGTAGGGGGGAGAGGAGTGCTAACTACTGGAGAATTAGGAAAGGCCCTTTAAAGGAGACAACATTTGAGCTGAACATTAAAGGGAGTTGGGGATTTCCAAGAGTTGTAGGTGAGAAACAAGAGGATTGTATGCATCAGGCAATCACCATCAAACAAGAAATATTTATTAAGGACCAACTATAAAACCAGTACTCTGCTAAGCACGGGATGGCAGTCTGTAAAGGAGATAATATTCATAAAGCGCTTAGTACAGTGTCTGAAACACAACAGGTTCCATATACATGCTTATCCCCTCTTCTTCCTCCTCTCAGTCTATACAAAGGCACAGAAATAAAACGGAATGTGGGACCAGTAAGGAGGGCAGCTCGGCCGGAGCAGAACCATGGTATTGACTTGGAAAGGCTAGCTGTGGGATGCAGAGGGCTTTAGATGCCAAATGGAAGAGGTTACATTTTACCCTGGAGGCCTTAAGGAGTCCTTGAAATTTTCTGAGCAGGAGAATAAGATGGTCAGATGAGAATTAGTGCTGAGAGGGACCTTAGAGTTCAACTAGTCTAACTCTCACAATTTACAGACAAGGAAAATGAGGCCCAGAGAGGTGACACAAGAGAGGAACCTTTTTACCTGCCATTTTAAAGAAAGGTATGGTACCAGCCAACCACACCTGTGAAGAGGTGTACATATGCTCTTTTTTATCTATCTATCTATCTATCTATCTATCTATCTATCTATCTATCTATCTGTCTGTCTGTCTGTCTGTCTGTCTGTCTGTCTGTCTGTCTGTCTGTCTGTCTGTCTGTCTGTCTATCTATCTATCGCAGGGCAATGAGGGTTAAGTGACTCACCCAGGGTCACACAGCTAGTAAGTGTCAAGTGTCTGAGGCTAGATTTGAACTCAGGTCCTCCTGAATCCAGGGCTGGGGCTTTATCCATTGAGTCACCTAGCCACCGATGTATGCTTTTTTGAAGAAGGACTCAATATAATTCTATGAATTAGGATGTGGATTTTAATGGTTTACTTTTTCTTATCCCTATTTAGCTGTAGAATTGATTTTTTTTCTTAAATAGCCAGAGGAAATTCTTCTATAGATCCTGGAACACCCGACCTCATGCTGTTCCTCTCTTTCCCTCATAAATGGACTATGAATAAGCTCAGGAAAGTTGACAGACTGTAGGAAATTTCTGTAAGAAGGGAAAAAAAACCACTCTCCTGTCTTGCCTTCGAGAAAAATTTTTGGATTGGTAGAATGCTTTGTGTTATGAAGGATAGTTCCAATTTACAGACTCATGAGCTTGGAGTGAAATTTGCTTCCATCCTTATCTTTATGTTACAGCAATGGCACCCACATATGATAAGTCTTCACTGGCAGAATTTTGAAAAAGTAATTCCAATGTAGTGAATATAAAAAAAAAGTGCTATCAAGGAAAAATATTTTTTCTCCCTTGGAATAGAAACCATTATTTAAACTGTTTGATGCCT
Organism: Dromiciops gliroides; assembly: GCF_019393635.1. Taxonomy (NCBI): domain Eukaryota; kingdom Metazoa; phylum Chordata; class Mammalia; order Microbiotheria; family Microbiotheriidae; genus Dromiciops; species Dromiciops gliroides. The sequence goes on along the minus strand of NC_057861.1, from coordinate 240,805,840 downwards.
CAGGGTTCTATTCATACGGAATCTATTCCTGCAGTCAAAACATGCTCTCTTCCATATATATATATATATATATATATATATATATATATATATATATATATATATATATATATTATCTGTGACTGAGACAGTTCCTTCTTCATGAAGTCCATAAAGAGAAATTGCCATTTTACTTTAGCACACAAAGGCTGGTAGGTGGATCTTAGGAGTGCCTAGATTCACAAATGAAAATTACTGCAATTATGGGTATTTTATAACAGCCCCCTTTGCACATTAAGGGCCAGGTCAACAGCTGGAAGGGCCTCTATGCAGATTCCTATCTAAGAGAGAATGCACATGGCCTTTAATTGCATGTCCACAAAGGAACATAATAAGTCCCCAAAGATATCCCTCTTAGATTCCCTCTTTGCAAACCCTGTCCTCCCTCCCCCCATAATTTTTCATTCTTGTTTGTTTCATAAAGAAATGGGCACAAATAGTGTGGTCTGCAAAAGGATAAACTGGGGGAATTCATCCAGTAGGGCTTCAGAATGGAAGAAACTGTGAGGCTAAAAGAATAAGACCCAAGTTACAGTTTTCTATATTTCAACTTTGTACATATTTTGCATAAACTTACCCTATGTTTTTGGTACAGTTTTCCCCACTGTTATGGGGTTAGGACTATTAAAGTTTAAACTGGCCAAGCTAAACTAAAAGACACAGGTCTGGGGGCAGCTAGGTGGTGCAGTGGATAAAGCACCGGCCCTGGATTCAGGAGGACCTGAGTTCAAATTCAGCCTCAGACACTTAACACTTACTAGTTGTATAACCCTGGGCAAGTCACTTAACCTTCATTGCCCCACAAAACAACCCCCCCCAAATGTTTATGGGGGAATAAAAGACACAGGTCTGGGTTAACTCTATTTGAGAAGACACCTTGAGAAGCAAGAGAGATAAGCCTATCATGCGTGGCTGCTGCCTGAGTGGCACCAAGGGGACAGATAACTCCAGAAGTCAGGGCCACCTTTGCTCATTGCAGCTTCCCCCATGCCCAAAGGGTACTTTCTACAGTCCGATGATCACCTCATCTGTCCCTCCACCATCCATCCTTGCTAAAAGCTTTTGCCTTTTTCCTATTTGAGGAGATAGGTATCTCAGAGAACCACGGCTCTGGAACTATCTCCCCTAGAGACCCCTCTGGAGGTTTCCTTTCTCTAATGCTTAAATAAAAGATTATTTTATTCTAATTGGATTTGTGTGTGAGTGTGTCTAATTCTTTAAAGGGGAATACCTAAGGACCACCACTCACCAACCTATTTCCCCCAACTGCTATCAGGTGCTCTGTGTTACCTCTCTCAATTGGCAGGTGAGCTCCTTGAGAACAGCGCTTCACACATAGTAAGTACCCAACAAGTACTTCACTGCTTTCTATCTTTTCATCTGTAAAATGGGCACAAGTAATTCTTTCATTATCTATCCTCAAAGGGTGGTTGTGAGGATCCAATGAGATAATATGGATAAGTAAAATTTGGGGCAAACCTGTGATTCTACTTCTGTAGGGATCTTCTAGTGAGCAAGCTTCCTCTACTATCTCCCAGCTGGCTGTCTTTTTCATATGTCATCAATACTCTCTGGAATCTCATCATCCTGAGGAGAACGTAAACCTTGAAACTCACATCGTCTTCAGCACCCTCTGCCCTGGCACCCCTTCCCATTTCTGATTGGAGAGGGTGGAGAGTGAACAGTGAGAGGTGAGATCCTCCCAGATGCTCCACTTAAAGAGGACATGCAGGACAGCCCTTTCCGAATTTCTCTCAGCTCTACTCCTCTAGACTTTATCAAATGCCGCCCCCAGCTTCTTTTTATAAGTTATTTATCCTCTTTAGATTGTGAATCTGAGGGTGACAATTTTCTTTTGTCTTTGTTTCCCCAGTACTTAGAGCAGTGACCAGCACTTAGTTGTTGTTGTTGTTGTTGATCCTTCCTTTTTTGGAGATGACTAATGATGTCATGATGTTGGGGTAAAATAGTGGATGATGGGGGATGTCTTGACTTGTGCATGAATTGGATTTAAGTGAGGCAGAGCTGTGCAAATCTTCAGCCTCACTCTCTTCCAAAGTCATTGGAGGCTAGTGGCAGGACAAAAGTCAAGACATTAAGGACTTTGTTAGCTTTGAAGTCTGACCAAGCTCTAAGTACTCCTCAGGGCCTGTTTTAGTTTCCTTCATGTCCATTGGATTCTTATCCACCCAATAGGCAGGGAAAAGTCTTCATGTGCTTGGGACAGACATCTCCTTGACTCACCAATAGGTTTGAGGCCAGTTGATTAATTTAGCCTGTCTGCTGAGGGGGCTTGCCTGGGTATGGCCACTGGGCATGCTACAGCTTGTTGGAACCATTGGTGAGAGTTGGGTGTCAGGTAGACACCAAAAATGGATAAGCAGCCCTGGAAAGGTAAACATTTTTTGAGTGACTGATAGCCAATAAAGGTTATCATATGCTCTATAATTTATAGTCTCAGAGAGTTCCTTGGGCATGGAAAGATTAACTGTCTTGCCCAGGGGCACACAGACAGTCAGAGATAGTACATGATCTAAGGTCTTCCTTACTTCCAGGACAGCTCTGTTCACTATGCCTTATACTTATAAGGAAAAGACTAAAGAAATGAGAGCCAGTATTATTATTATTTATGCCTTATATTATCTTATGTTTTCTTTATTAACTAGTTAATGGGCATTTCTTAAGCACATATTAAGTACTAGGCATTGTGCTATTCAAAGACAAAAAGGAAAGTCATTTCTGCCTTCAAGCAGGTTACATTCTAATGGGGGAGATGATCTGTACACTGATGCCCATAAGATGCATAAAGAGTTGATGAAAGGTAACCTTTGGGGATAAGGCCTTAGGGGTAGAGTGGGAGGGGGAAATGTGAAAGACATCCAGCAGGGCATGGTACTTGAGTTGAATATTGAGGAAAGCCATTAGGAATTCCAAGAGGAGGTAAGGATAGAGAGGATACATTTACCTTCCCCCCCCCCATCCCATTCAGTAGACAGTAAGCCCCTTGAAGACAGAGGGAGAATTTGCCATTCCTTTTGGATCCCTCCCAATATACATTTGGGCATTGTGTATGAAGTCAGTATGTATCACCTTGAAAGGGACAGTTTCTCAGCTTCTTACCTCTATCAAAACAAAACAAAACAAAAACCATGGTGCCTGATTTGGAATTCTGGATGTCTTGCTTAACTTAATCCCTATCAGCTCGTTCACATTTAGAGCACTGGGCTAGAAAACTCATGGGAACAGAGGCTTTTGTAAGATTTTGTGTAGCTGGAGGGGTTTGGCTACATCCTGAATACCACAACTTGGCTAAGTGGAAGCAGGACAGGTTGAGGGAAATCTATAGGTAGCACAATTGACCCCCAAGGGAACAGCAGTTATTATGGAAGTCTGGTATTTCCAATCTCAGCTAAAATCAGATGTGCAGAAAAAAAAATGCCAGGCACAAAAATACATTTACCCAACATTATCACATCTAAGGAAAGGTTCAACTAACAATTTGGGTCAACGTCTGGACAATGTGGGTGAGTTTTTAACTTCTCTGTTAGCCCTGTGGGGATTCACTTTCTGAGCAGGAATCTGGAAATGAGCAAGTTAGGAAGACATCTGGCTCTGAAGAGGAATGATGGCTTTATGGGGTGGAACAAGTCACACTCAATTGTAAGGTCACTGGGCAAAGACCCCATGGGTTTGGTCTGCATTTTGATAGACTTTAATTATGGGAAGAGGCAGTATAGTGCAGGAGATGCAGCAAAGGGTCTAGGGCACTTAATAACTATATGACCTATTCACACCTCAGTTTCCTTATCAGTAAAATGGAGATGACACCAACAGAGTTTTATGAGTAATGAACTACTTAAAGACAAGTTGTTAAATAGCACCATCTGGGCAAGAGCAGTACAGTGGTTTTAATGCCAGAATTTTCAAGGCTATATCATCTACACCTGGTATTATCAACAAGCTGTACTTGGTCTTCAAATCTGTTCATGCTTCATTCTCTTCGTCTGAAAAATCAGTGGAATAATAGACTAGAGCATATGACTAATTGTGACCTCTGTATAAGAAGTGGTATGAAATATATCATCCAGAAAATGTAAGACTGTAAAAAGAATTAAGCTGGTCAAGTGGCGAGAGACTGGTAACAGATGGGCAGCTCATGAGCTACACTAGTACCCAAGTGTCAGAGGCTCTTGCCTGATGAGGAGAGTCTGAATATACTTTGGGTAAGCTCTCATTGATCTGAATCCTTGCCCCTAGCAAGGTGGAAGCTGGGAGTTTTCATATCTGGCAGTCCTCCAATGGTAGCACCAGATCCCCTTACAAGTACTTAGGCACACATGGCATCGACTATAGAATGTTTTATTTCCATAGTAAAGGACACAGAGAGGAATTTCCCCTAAGATCATAAGTATCAAGAGAGCCCATTATCCCCCCCCCACCCCCCCCCCCCCCCGTTTCCCTTCTGCAGATCTAAGGACATTTACAATTTCCATGACTCACACTATCACTTTTGGTAGGACATCAGTGAGTTTATTCTTCCAATTTTCTCATTGCCAAAATTCTCCTTCCCATTTCTCATCAGTTTGTGTCCACTTAACACTCTTGGGAAGCATTTACCTTCTTCTGCCATAGTTCTTTGATCCTGGTAGATTTAGTTGGTGCTTGTTGTTACTGCCTTCTACTCCAGGTAGTTGATCTAGTTAATTCAAGAATCTAAATTTCTTAAGCAGCTGGATAGTCTTACAGATGTCTTACTTTCCAGGGCCTTAATTATTCAACTATTTCTGCTTGTTTACCTTGTGGCTAGAAAGAGTACCATAGTGCTCCTCTGTATGAAAGGTACTCCTCAGAAAACTTGTTCTGCATGATCAAACCTCTGTTTCCCATTCTTGACTGACTTGAGGTATCTCCATTGCCCTGACAATACATGCCCCTCCACTCTCCAAATACTTACTCATAGACTTAGAACTGGAAGAGATTTTAGAAGCCAAGTAGTCCAACACTCTCTTTTTATAGGTTAGGAAAATGAGGCCTAGGGAGGTGAAACAACTTGTCCAACCAAGGTCACATTGATAGTCATACCAGAAATTGAATTTGAATTAAGGTTTTCTGACTTCCAAGTGAGTTTTTTTTCTTCTACTATAACATTCTCTTATGTTTTCCTTGGTATTCCCCAACACTAATGATTTATACAAGAGAGAATGGATTAGTAAAGTAAGCATTTATTTATACATTGGTGATAATAGATACTCAGGCTACCACTGAACTTGTACTCAAAGCCTTTTCATTTTGCTAACCAGAAGTCGTGTTCTTCTGGCATAGTCTCAAAAACAGGCTCAATATCATGCCTGGATGATAGAACCTGGCTTAATAGAACCAAGGAATGTTAGAGGTGGAAAGGACCTCATGTACTTTAGTGCTTTTATTTTCCAGATAAGGAAACTGAGGCTGAGATGTGATACGGTTTGTCCAAGGTCACATAAGCTGGCAGAACTGGGATTTGAAATCAGTCTTTCAATACAAAGTTCAGAGTTCTTGAAATATTTTGTTGTCTTAGTTTAGAACCTTATTGGAGTGTCCTCCTAAATATTAAATAATGCTGTTGGACTTTTAAAGTATATATTAAAACATATGAGAATTATACAACAGTATAATAATCATATATAATAATTAATATGAACATGTAGTCAAGTGTACAAACATTTCTTTTTCTAAATTTTATTTCTCAAATAGAGAAGCTAGGTGGTACAGTGGATAGAGTACCCAGCCTGGAGTCAGGAGGATTCCTCCTCCTGAGTTCAAATCTGGCCTCAGACACTTTCTAGCTGTGGCACACTGGACAAATCATTTAACCCAGTTTGCCTCAGCTACCTCCTCTGTAAAATGAACTGGGGAAGGAAATGGCAAACCACTCGAGTATCCTAGTCAAGAAAACCCTAAAAAGGGTAATGAAAAATCAGATATGACTGAAAAATGATTGAACAACAAAATCTCTCAAATAAATTAATTCCGTTAATTTAACTAAACCATCACCATAATGTAATACATAAGAAATTATAGTGTGGTGGAAAGCACATTGACTCTGGAGTCAGAAAGACTTCAGTCAAAATCCTGGCTCTGACTTCCATGGCTATTATAGGTTAATTATGGTAGAATACTGTTATTAATAGCATTAACATTTACGTAGTACTTTTAAAGCACTTTTCTCATTTATTATCTTTTAATTCTTCATATCTCTGTGAAATAAGTAGGGCCAGACTATTGAATACCCATTTATTTATTTATTTGTTTGTTTGTTTTTGCAGGGCAATGAAGGTTAAGTGACTTGCGCAGGGTCACACAGCTAGTAAGTGTCAAGTGTCTAAGGTTGAATTTGAACTCAGGTCCTCCTGAATCCAGGGCTGGTACTTTATCCATTGCGCCACCTAGCTGCCCCCTGAATACCCTTTTTACAAAGGCAGCATGGTATAGTGAAAAGAAAGGTAGAATCGAAATCAGAAGATCAGGGTTCAAATCTGGTAATGACTAGTTGTGAGTTAGACAAATCTCTTTACCTTTGCGGGCTTCAGATTCTTTACTGGTTAAAAAGAACACGGGACTGGATAACCTTTTTACCTTCCAGCTCCAAACTTTATAATTCCACAGGGAATTTTTAACCTGGAGTCAAGAAACATGTTTTTGAAAAATATTTTGATGACTGCATTCAATATGATAGTCTTCCTTTGTAAGCTTAAGTATTTTATTCCTTTAAAAACATTATTCTGAGAGTCTGTAGGCTTCACTTGATTGCCCAAAGGGGTCCATGACACAAAAGGTTAAGAACCTTTTCCACAAAGGAATGAATCCATGGAAGTCTGGGAGCTACAATCTTTCAGCAAACCAATTAGCTGTATATTTTAACAATCAAGGAAAGTATAAAGTTAAAAAAAAAAGAGAGAATGAAAGAAGAATCCAGGAGGAGCAGGGGGAGTGAAAGAGTTTGTTATATATTAGGAAAGCATTAAAAAAGGAATGAAACCAACTTGATTCTAGTTTGGATTCTTCTACAACAAATTATGAAACTTTGGGAAAGTGATTTTTGGTTGCATGAACATCAGTTTCCTCGTGTGTAAAATGGGGAAGGAGAAATTGGATTAGATGCTCTGTAAAGTCCCTCCTAGGCAGGGGAATATTGATAAATGTTTAAGAACCGTCTCTCTGGGGGAAAAAAAAGTGTGCCCATAGCACACTTTAAAATTTAATCCGGATTATCATTTTCTCCATCACTTTCTTAAAGCTAGAACATCAACAAAACAATAAATCTGGTCCTGATGTGTAGATTTGCTGATTTCTGAGGTATGAGTGCTCACAATGAAAATTTAACAATTGGAATGCGGAGAAGGTACTGAGCTGTCTCCAGGATACCTTTGTTTCTAATCCATAATGATTCAGTCATTTAAGTAAAGGCTACTTGTTCACTGAAGTAATGTAGTCAATAGCAGGGCCAAGACAAGAGCTTAACTCTTTTGATTTCTAGTCCAATGAATAGTTGGCACAGTTGAGAGAGTCAAATTTGACCTCAGGCATTTGCTAGCTGTGTGATCCTGGAAAAGTCACTTAAGTTCTATTTGCTTCAGTGTCTCCATCTACAAAATGGAGATAATAATAGCACCTACTTCAAAAGGTTGTTTTGAGGATCAAAAGAGAAAATAGTTGTAAAGCACTTAGCACAGTACCTGGTCTATGGTAAGTGCTATAAAAATGTTAGCTCCACCTATATTAGAGGATGTGTTCCAGATAACGTGCATGAATCCTTGTAAAAGTGTGTAATGTGATCATATTGCAAGGGATGGGGGAGTACTCTCAGATATTGGCCTATCATACCAGGATTCTTTGAAATAATATTTTTGTCGGTAATATTCTATGATATTCATATATCAACATTTGTTCAGCCAATCTTCACTTGTCTAAGACACCTTCTAAGGCAATCATTGCTCTATCTCTTTAAGTAAATGGCCCTTTGTGAAATCTAATTGGTGTTAATGACTTATCAATGATATTGAGGAGATTTCAGCTGGTTAAAGGATGCTGGGAAGATACTAACTGGCCCTAATAAATGATATTTAGGTACTAATCATTGATGATTAATATGGAGAGGGAACATTAGCATTGGAGAAACACTCTAACCTTACTATTAGAAATCAGAGGGGGAATAGAAGCCTGACTCAGGGCCCCCAAAACAGTGTTAATGGAGATTGGAAGAGTAGTCCCTGAGCCTGTATTTAGACTACATATGTATAAAGCCCTTTTCATGCTTTAAAACACTGTAAAATTGTAAGTTATTATCATCATCATATTCATTCATTCATGCATCCATTCAGCTAATGGGCCTCCTCAAATTTAGCTAATCTGGCCCTTGGACAACAAACATTTAGGCTATGATTGAATTGGTATTCAAAGTCTATCCATATTAGTAGAACCAGTCAAAAGTTGTTTTCCTCTGTATGATAGGATCTGCATGACAGAACCATGCAACATTAGATTTGGAAGGAACCTTATCTAGTGTGGTACTCACATTTTACAGATAAGAAAACTGGGGCAGAGACATGAAATAGTTTGTCAAAGGTCACATAAGCCCACAGAACCAGGATCTGAAAACTGTCTTTCATTTCCAAGTTTGGAGCTCTTGAATATCATGTTGTCTCAGGGTAGAATTTTATTGAAGTGTCCTCTTAAATAATAAATAATAGTATTAGACTTTTGAAGTGTTTTCTAAAACATATTGTGGTGATGATGATGAAAATGATAATACTAATAATGTCATTAGTATTTAATATGTCGTCAAGTATGCCTACATTTCTTTGCTAAATTTTATTTCCAATATAAGTTAATTCCATTCATTTGACTAAACTATCACCACTGGATTGTAAGTTCCTTGAGATCAGGGCCTATCTTTTGCTTTTTATATTCCCAGCACTTAGCACAGTGCCTTACACATGTTGTTCTTGAGTCATTTTTGGTCCTGTCTCACTCTCTGTGACCCAATTTGTGGTTTTCTTGGCAAAGATTCTGGAGTGGTTTGCCATTACCTTCTCCAGTTCATTTTACAGATGAAGAACTGAGGCAAATAGGGTGAAGTGATTTGCCCAGGGTCACACAGCTACTAAATATTTGAGTCCAGATTTGAACTCAGGTCCTTAACTCCAGTGCTGGAGGTCTATCCATTGTGTCACCTAGCTGCCCTCTGGCACATAGTAGTTGCTTTATAAATATTGATTTATTGACCACAGCATAATACAAGAGAGATTGTGATATAGTGAAAAGCACATTGGCTCTGGAACCTGTTTCTGATATTTAAGACATACTCTCTGCCTCAGTTTCCTCATCTGTAAAATGACAGAGTTAAATCAGAGGATTACTAAAGTCTGTCAGCCCTACAACCCACTAAAGAGGTAGATGATAAATCAAGAACAATTCCCCTTTCTGGGTTGTTTTTGTTTTTGTTTTGTTTTATTTATTTATTTTTTTTTTTGCGGGGCAATGAAGGTTAAGTGGCTTGCCCAGAGTCATACAACTAGTAAGTGTCAAGTGTCTGAGGTCAGATTTGAACTCAGGTCCTCCAGAATCCAGGGCCAGTGCTTTATCCACTGTGCCACCTAGCTGTCCCCCTTTCTGTTTTTCTTTCAAAAATGCTAATTTTATACATTGTTGTTATTTACCAGTGACTAATCCCTTCTCCTCCGAAGTGCATCTGTTTTTCTTCTATGGCTGCATTATAATTGTTCCAGTACAAACATCATGATGACATTTTGTTAAATAGTCCTTTCTTTTTAAAAAGATAAAAATGTATTTCAAGTGCAATCATTTACTCACACCTAGAAGTGTCACACATGGGCACAAAAATGTGGTATGAAAGAAGACAATGTAGAGCGTCAATCATGCTAAACTTTATGTAGTTAGAATCAATGTAATTCATGTCTGACCTAGTAAAAACAAATTGCTAATCCAATAACTAATAATTTAGACTCCCAAATGAAAAGGTCACCTAATCTGTCTATTAGCTGCCTTCAAAATGGATGTTAATTATTATTATCATCTGTATGGCATGATCAATGCCTAGCGTTTAATTCCATGCAGTAGATAGAATGTGGTGGGAACGGAACAAAGCCTTCCTCTGGAATGGAAAACTGATGCTTTCAATCATCTGGAAGTCGCTGAAGTTAGAAGGATTGAGCCTTAATTTGTTCCCTTTTGTCTTTTCCTGTGGCATGGAAGAAGAGAGCCCATACGTGAGGCGCTAGATCAAGGGAAAAGGCAGTAGTTAGCATATAGCTATGGAATATAATTGATGGAATTTTAAATACTACGGGCCCCATGTAGGAAGATTAGAGAACCCTGACTTTGGGGGAAGTAAAAATATCCAAGATTTTAATTGCATGTGGGGCAGGATTTCATTTCATCTCCTAGCAAAAGAAAAGCAGCATGGGATCAGTTATCACAGTGAGGTTTCAATGTGCTCTCTACCTCTCTCTTCACCGGATCCTAGAGTGAGAGCTGGAAAAGACCTGAGGGATCATCTAGACCAATTTCCCGGATATTACAGATTATCTGAGTCCCAGAAGGCAGCAAAGCACGTCAACAAGTATTTATAAAGTGCCTACTATGTTGCCAGGAACTAAGCTTAGTGCCGAAAACACAAAGAAAGACAAAATCAGTCCCTGTTCCCTAGGAATTTCTAGTCTAATGGGGGAGAAAACATACAGACAACTGTGTACAAACAAGCTATATTATAGCAGAAATTAGAAGCAATCAAAAGAGGGAAGGCACTAGCATTGAGAGGGGTTAGGAAAGAAATTTTTTTATTTTTTATTTTTCATAAATAAATATATATTGTATATGAATAAATATAAATAATACATTTATATATAAATAGAAAATTTTAATGCAAATATATATTTTTCAATTTTATATATTTTATTTATGAAATAAAACAAGCATTTCCATAACACAGTAGAATAAATAAAGATGATTGCACATGAAACTGAAGAGCTATTATATATAACTTGCTATTTAAAAAAATATATAATAAGATTATCATGTAAGTTTCTTTTTTTTTCTTCCCTCCCTCCTCCTCCCCAGGGATGGCTACCATTAGACATAAATATGTGTGTGTATATGTGTATATATATATATATATATACACACACACACACATACACATTATATATACACACATGTATATCTATATGTGTATATACGTGTATGTGTAAAATTATTCTATACACACTATTTATCAGTTCTTTCCCTGGACGCAGATAGCTTCTTCTGTCATATGTCCTTTGTAGTTAGTGTGGATATTTACAATAATCAAAATGACAATTGTTCAATGTTGTCCTTAAAACAATATCATGGTGGCAGCTAGGTGGCCCAGTGGAAAAAGCACCAGCCCTGGATTCGAGAGGACCTGAGTTCAAATCCTGCCTCAGACACTTGACACTTACTAGCTGTGTGACTCTGGGCAAGTCATTTAACCTTCATTGCCCCACAAAACTCCCCCCCAAAACAAAAAAAAAAACAACACAATATTGCTATTACTGCATATGACTTGGTTCTGCTCATTTTGCTTTTCATTATTTCTTGCAAATATATTCATGTTTTTCTGAAATCAATGAGCTCATCATTTCTTGTAACACAGTAGTATTCATCACGATCACATACCACAACTTGTTTGCTCATTCTCCAATTGATGTGCATCCCCACCATTTCCAGTTCTCTGCTACCACAAAGGGGGCTACTATAAGTATTTTAGAACATATAGGTTCTTTTCTCTTTTCCCTAATCATCTTGGGGAATAGGAAAAACTTCTTGCAGAAGGTAGCTGAGACTTGAAGGAAACCAGGAAAAATTCTATGTATGGAGGATAGCCAGTGAAAATGAATGGAGTTGAGAGATGAAACACCTTTTGTGGAAGTGAAACAAGTTGGGGCAGCTAGGTGGTGCAGTGGATAGAGCACCGGCCCTGGAGTCAGGAGGACCTGAGTTCAAATCTGGCCTCAGACACTTAACACTTACTAGCTGTGTGACCCTGGGCAAGTCACTTAGCCCCAATTACCTCACCAAAAAAAAAAAAAAAAGAAGTGAAACAAGTTGCCCAAAGATACTTGACTAGTAAATGACAAAAGAGCTGGGATTGAAACCCAGGTTCTCTGAGTCTAGGTCTAGTATTCTCTTCACTATACCAAGGGAAACAAGATACTGATAACATTTGTCTTGACAAGAAAGAAGTCTTTTGTAACAACTGAAATATTGCCTGAATTTCCTGTGTAAGAATATTTTTACCGACTAGGGCTAATTTGGGGGGGCTAAAGCTGACTGGGGTGACTAATCTGGGGTCTGTTGATTATTTGGCTATCTGACTGCTCTTAATTTAATATGGGCCGTTTACAAAGTTCCACCATACTGCTCCACTCTCAAAATTGATAAACTAAATATTAAGAAGCCTCTTAACTAAATAATCAAAGCAGAGTTTATTTATGAGATACTATTGAAAATTTAAAATACAGGGAAATAAAATGTACAACCTGACTGCATTCCTGCGGTCTCTTTCCACTGTGTCTCTTTCCCACCTGCTGCACTTCAAACTTTTTGAATACAATAAGGGCATTAGCCACCTCTCACCTCAGGGTATGTAGTTTCCCTGCTCAGCTACTTTCTTCTAACTCCTCTTAATCTTCACTTTCTCCAACCTGTACCCTGTGCTGACCGCTTCTGTGCTCTCCCCTGCCTCCTGTTCAGTCTGTCTTCTGCCGCCTTTGCTCCTAGTCCTGCGTTGCTGTTCGTCTCATCCCCCATCTCTCCTTTCTAATCTCGTTAGCCGCCCTCTTGACTTCTTCTCAGCCCCCTGTCTCCTTGTCCCAACCGAACCATCCTTGTCCGCCCCCCTAACTCCCTTGCTGTCTCACTCCCAGGTCTATATATACCTTTTCTTCTCTCCACTCAAATCTTGGGGCTTCCTGCGCCCACACACCAAGCTAATCTGCCAGTCAGGACTGCGGCTGGGGCTGGGGGGGGGGGGCGGGACTCTAGCATCTCGTGCCTCAGCACAGGCTATCCGGGATCTTTCAGATAGCTCTGCTCAGGTCAGAGGGAGCTGGGGGCTTTTTTTCCTCCAGCTGTCTGCCCTGGCATCTTGTATAGTCCACGGGGCTTTTTGACTCAGCTGAAGCTGAGGAGGAGGGGAAGAGACCCTGAAGGCCTAAGGCTTTCTAATCTCAGCCTAAAGGTAGGGTCCCCAAATCAAAATAAATTTCCACACCTGTCTGCATCTTGGCATACTTCTCCATCTTTCTTTTGTAATGTAAAGAATTAATTGTTATTTGAGGTTTTTATGCCTCAGAGCACACTGGCCTGGGGCTCCGCAAATCGAAAGGTGCTCCACCCAGGGCTCTGGCACCTCAGGTCATCACCTACATGGGCCTGGCAAAATTATAATGATTGGAAGCCTAGTGAGGGCAGTCATGTGACTGTCAGAGCGGCCATCCCATTGGCTAGGGCTGTGTGGGGTGTTTCTAGGTTTGGAGGAGGAGAATTGGGCATTCTAGGTGGAAGCTGGAGAGCGACAGGCATTCTGCTGCGTATTTTCAGCTGATTCCTGGGTGGTGGTATTTTTTCAGGTATTATAATTTCCCTTTCTCCATTTTATTTCCTTTCCCTTGATCCTACTGATCCTGTTTGTGTTTTTTTTTTTTAAAGTTCGTTCTTGTTAAAACAAATCTTGTTCTGTTTTGAGGGAGGCTGCCGGTCTCCTTCCTTGCCCCAATATTGTGGCGAGCAGCTTAGCTAGCACTCCCCAAATAAAAACTGGTCCCACAGTGAGTATAATGAAAGTAGCACCAGATTCAGAATCAGGTTTTTTAATCTTATCCCTTAGGATAAGCCAATGACCTTCTTTGGACAGTTATTTTCTCATTTAAATGTAAATGGGAAGTTAAGACATTTGAAACTGGCCAATGAGGGCATAGGTCTGGGAGCATGTGCTGGAGAATCTCAGGAAAAGCTTCCTGTAAAAGGTGGCACTTGAGCTATCAGAGGAAGTTGGGGATTCTCCTAAGTGGAAATGAAGAGGGAGATTGGGGGACAGCAATAGGAAAGGCACAGAAATAGGAGATGTAGGGTGTGTACAAACGATATTGGGGGGAGGGGGGAGAACAGTGGGTAGACAAGTATGGCTAGATCTCAGAATTTTGGGAGGGGAGTAATATGCAAAAAAAAATGGTAAATGGAAGGGCTGAGGTTGTGAAGAAGTTGAAATGACAAATAGCAAAGTTTGTATTTGATCCTCCAGGCAACAGGGAGCCACCAGAGTTTGTTGAATGGAGAGGTGACACGGTCATACCTGTGCTTTAGGAAAACTACTTTTGCAGTTGTGTGCAGGCTGGGACTGGAGTGGTAAGAAGCTTGAGGCAATAGACTCCTTAGGAGAACATTGCAATAGTCCAGAGGAGAGGTGGGAAGGGTCTGAACTAGAGTGGTAGCCTTATTGGTGAAGAGAAGGGGATACGTTTTGGAGGTAGAAGAGAGAAGATTTAGCAATTGACTACATATATGAATCTGGTGAATGAACTTGAGAAGTGTGGTAAAAAGTGAAAGCTTTTAACAGTTGGTTAACGATAACTGAAGGACTCCAGTTTTTGAAGGACCACCCTTTCAGGGAGGAGACCGTGATGAACCACCTGTGCGTCTGTTAAGCAGTCCACTTCCGTCTGCTAAGCACTCCACTCCCGGGGTGCGAGCTTAAAAGCAAGGAGAGAACGGAAGTTGGTCTCTTTTTGGCTCGCTCACTCAGCACACAGATGCTGACTCGGGTTTGACAGCATGGTCCTTGGTGATCGGCCTGGTCCTCTATAATAGCACGTGCTTGATGCGGTTCTCAGCGTCAGAGGTGGCTTTAGGATTTTTGGTGAGTTCTATAAGGAATATAGACTAAGCTTAGATCTAAGACTATTTATTTGTATTTCTACTTTCCTATCTCTCTAATAAACATCACCTTGTTTTGTTGGCTAATTAATTCCCAAACAATAAAAGCTCTAACTAAAGCTCGGAGGCTTCTTTCACTTTCTGGTCCGGGAGATATATAAGGGAAAGGTTAAAGGGGAGTTTAATGCTCTTGTATCCAATTTTAAATCTCACAGAAGTCAAGAATGAAGCTGAGTTTTTGAATCTATATGAGCTGAGGGGTGGTAGTGCTCTTGAGAGTAATTGGAAAGTCTGTAAGAAGGGATGGTTTGAAGGGAAGAATAATGAGTTCTGTTTTGGATTTAATGAATATGAGATACCATCATAATATCCAGGTTGAAATATTTAATAGTCAGTTGCTGATGTGAAAATTGAGCTCAGGAAAGAGCCTGGGACTGGATATATAGATATGAAAGTCATCTGCTTAGAAATGGTAATTGAAACCATGTGCACTGATGAAGATGACTAAATAAGAGATTGTAGCCAGAGAAGAGAGTAGAACCTCATAGTATACTCTCAGTGAGGGGAGTGATATGGATGAGAAATCAGTGAAAGAGAATAAGTAGGAGTGGTGAGATAGCTAGTAGAATTAGCGGAATTTAATAAATGGTTTTGTTTTTTTTGTTTTTTTGTTTTGTTTTTAAGGTGGGGATATGTGTATAAAGTGGTATGGAATAAACTAGTAGATAAAGAGAGATTAAAGATTAGGGAGTTAGGGGGATGAGAGAGGGGACAATCTGCTGGAGAAGGGGGAATCCCATGACTTGATTCCTACTATGTAATGCAGAATTTCTCAAAGTATAGTCCTTAGACCCCTCAGGGTATTTCAGAGGATCCACCAGATTAAAACTATTTTCATAATAATACTAAAACTTTTTTGCCTATTAAGATACCCTTCTCTTTTCCAACTACTTACTTGTGTGAGGGTAGATTTTCTTCATATACTTCAATCGAAACCACATATCATAACAGATTTAATGCAGAATAAAATATGAGAATCCAGATGTCTTCTATTAAGCCAGACATTAAAGAGATCTGTAAAAATATATAGAACAATGCCATTCACCACACTATTTTTTTTTTGAAAATATAGTTTTCCCCCAAAGACATGTTATTGATGTTAACATATAAGGAGTTTATTATTGTTATTTTTAAAATGGATTACCAAATAAAAATTCTTTGGGTAGGGTCCTCAATTTTAAGAGCATAAAGAGACTAAAAAGTTTGAGAACCACTAATGTAAGATATTTCATAAGGCAATGGGAGAAATATAAATATGACTGAGTATATCCCTACCCTCATGAAGTTTATAATTCAGTAGGGGACTTAGGATGTTTACAAAGGTCTGTAAGGAAAGGCAGTGTAATAAGTGGTACTTCATTAAATCCTGGAAGAAGCTAACTTCTTTTTTTTGTTGCAGGGCAATGAGGGTCAAGTAACTTGCCCAGGGTCACAAAGCTAGCAAGTGTCAAGTGTCTGAGGCTGGATTTGAACTCAGGTCCTCCTGAATCCAAGGCCAGTGCTTTATCCATTGTGCCACCTAGCTGCCCCCAGAAGCTAACTTCTTAAAAGAAAGGAGAAAGATGATTGTCTTGTAATACTCTAGACATATATATATATATATATATATATATATACACGCCACACACACATATGTACACATGTACACACACACACACACACACACCATATGACCATTTTCCTTCCTTGGGTGTTCTCCTTTTGGGTTTATTTTTCATTTTTTTCCAGTGTTCCTGCCTGTGTAAGGTGTGAATACATAGCAGGGATATATAAATGTATAGATAGGTAGCTCCAGAGGAAGTAGGAATAGATATCTCTGAAATCTTGTCCCTACCCCCACCTTTCCAAGGGAGACTGCAATTCTTGCTTTAAGGTGATCCAGTAGAGGGGCCATGAAGCTAAATTCTTTTTTCTTCTGAAAGAAGAGTACCAGACTAGATTTATGTTCATCATGCCTCCTCTCCCTCCCTCTTCCTCCATCAAGTAAATATTAGTAGTCTAAGGGCATGATTTTTTTTTTTTTTAGTGAGGCAATTGGGGTTAAGTGACTTGCCCAGGGTCACACAGCTAGTAAGAGTTAAGTGT
The DNA here is from genome assembly GCF_019393635.1 of Dromiciops gliroides. NCBI lineage: Eukaryota > Metazoa > Chordata > Mammalia > Microbiotheria > Microbiotheriidae > Dromiciops > Dromiciops gliroides. The sequence continues at coordinate 240,788,701 of NC_057861.1, read as the reverse complement.
CTGAGGCCGGATTTGAACTCAGGTCCTCCTGACTCCAGGGCCGGTGCTCTATCCACTGCGCCACCTAGCTGCCCCAAAGGGCATGATTTTTAGGTTCAAACAAGTGCCTCCTCACCTTTTCTCTGATTATGATCCTTTAAAAGGATGAGGACAGCCTTTAGTTTAAACTCATTTGATTTTTCTACTCTAAATGTTAGTTACACAAAAGACCATTACAAATAGTGAAAAGTAAGCATACTCCTTTATCTAAGCAAGTAGCAAACATGTTTTCAAATTATTATTATTATATCACAAAATAGCCAAAGTGAAGGAATTCTCCCCATTGGAGTGAGACATCTCAGCTTTAACAGAAAGGCCTCAAAGTGTCTAGGAAGACAAGTTGGAAATCAGGGGAATATTAAAGAACTTCCCCTCACTTCTCTGGAGTTTCCAAAGTCTTTGTCTCTTTTCACATCTCTTTCCTGGAGAGTTTGGAAGTAGGTGTGTCTTTGCTACAGGAAAAAAAAATTAATGTATTTTCTCTCTGAAGCTTTCTTGCTCACTCTTCCCCTCATGCTGCCATGTTGTGTCACGTTAGTCTTCTCTCCTCTAATTCAGTCTCATGCGAGATGCCCTAGTCTTGGCTAGAAACCCAGGTTATATTCAGTCATTTATCCTCTTAGTATTGGAGATTCTGGTTTTAGCAACATGAATGGTCCCTATTTCTCTTCTAACTCTTTTCCTGGTAAGTACTTGCAAAACCCACCAAATTCCCATTGAAATGCTGAAAAGCTTGATCTAGTTTTAAGAGAAATGAATGTGGTCACAAAATTATTCCTGTAGCTCAGAGGAAGGCAGTGGTGACAATGACCTTAATTCTGGGGTTCTAATGGAGTATGTATGAATTTTTAATATCTCTGGCTTGGCTTGTGGAGGGTAGGAGTTAATTTAAATTGAAAGAAAACTCAGCCAGAGACTAGAAATCCCTTTTGATTAACTGGCCAAACCAATGGAAATGGGCAAAAGGTTCAGTTCCTAAGAAGGCTACAAGGAATGAGGTAGACTCTGGATCAATTCCTTGAGGGCAGGGCTAATTCCTCTTTTTCATCTATTTGCCTAAGGTGTAGTATAATGACATGGAAAGTGCTTAATAAATGCCCATTATTGGTTTAGATGAATGAAACTCCTACCTTGTACCTAATTTTTATTTTATCACCCTGCCTCTCTTAAATGTTAATTTATGTGATATAGACTAAGTGATGAGGGACTTTAGAAGAGAGGAAAAGTTTTGAAAATAAGGATATTCAGGGCAGGCTTCTGTAAGGAGGTGAGACTTGGGTAAGGTCTTGAAGGATAGGTAAATTTTGGATGAATGAAGGGAAGGTAGAAGTAGCAGAAATTGGTACATTGAAAATTGTCTTAGTGGAAACTGGGAAAGTGAATTTGGAGTGAGTAGGCTGATATTCAATTCACAACTGTATATAAACTTGGCCCTTCCTGGGCCTTAGTTTCTTCCTTCGTAAAACAAATTCAAACAAAGGGATCCCTAAGGGCCCTTATAGCTCTAAACCTAATGATCCTAAGAGAGGCAAATCCATAAAGGGAAATGACAGGAGCAAAGGTATGGGGGTGGAAATGAGATTGGTATGCTTGGTATGGTGAGGCAGATTTTGGATCAATACAAGAAGAGACATGCTAAGAAGTCCAAAAATGGAATGAAATGCCTCATTCCTAGTGAGTTTCCTATCACTTGAGGTCTTCAAACAGAAGTTGGATTACCCCTTCTCAGGGATGAGCAAAATGTCTAAAGTCCTTTGAGACTGCAAAATTCTATGACTAAGACATTTGCACAAATGTTCTAAATAAGATTGAAATTAAAAAATGACATCACCAAGCCAGGGCTCAGGGAGGCCTGGGGTTGTCTTTTGCCTGTTTACTTACACCTACAGTATTGCCCCTTTATATTGGCCAGATTTTTCTATAAGATATATTTTTCTACATAAAATGACTGATTCTTCCTCTGAAGCCCAGATGAATCATCATCTCATCTCCCTTCAATGAATCTCCTTCTCTTCACCTCAGTTGACTGTTATTTTTATAATCTCACCTTTCTCTTCATCCATTTTATATTTTGTGCAACTGTTTATTAATTTATTAATTGCTTCCAGACTTTGGCTTCATTGTTATTAACTATTGTGCATTTTAATGGTATTTAGTTCCCTCATTGCTAGTATTTATCGCTTCACTATCAATTCCCTATTCCCAGCTGTTGTTTTGAAATAGCATTATATATTATTATGTTTCTTCATTGCCTCTTCTCTCTGTCACAGCTGACTGCTTGTTTACCTCACCCTCTGTGGACTTTCCCTACTGATTTCCCTCTCATACTTGCTTTGACTACTTTGTTGTACTTCCTTCAATTCACTGCCCTTCCAATGATTTGTCATATTTCTCTATTCCCCTGCTCTCTTTTAAGTTTTCTCTAATAGCTTCTTCTGTTGGTTTGTGGACATTTTATGCTGCAGCCCCTGTAACCACACCTTGAACTCCCTTTTCTCTTGTTCTCAGGCATTTTTCACTAGATCCCATTTCTACATCCCAATCACCATGTCCTATTCCCTTACCTCCCATAGTACCTTGATTGGCATAGATTCCCCCCCCTCCCCTGAGTTCTTCCTCTCCCCCCACTCTACTTATTCTCTTTACTTCCTTCTTTCCTTTACCTATGAATTTTTAAAATCTTGTTCCATTGGAGGCTGGATGACTACTTGTTAAGGAGATTCGATTCCTTTTTTTTTCTTAAAACAAAACAAAACAAAACAACTGATATCTTTTGTTTTTAAATCATATTCTTTTCTGAATATATCTCTTCTACCTTCTCCTACCCAATGAAGCTTCCTTTGCAACAAAGCTTAAAAAAAGAAAGAAAAAACAGTTTAATCAAAACCAACTGACATTTACCATGTTTGACAACATATTTGGTATTCCACATAAACCCACCAAACCGTCCTTCTTACCGTTCACCCAACATGACACTCCATTAGTCTTTTTTGATAGCTTTTGGCTATCTCCAAATATACTTCTTCCTCACTTTCTGTTTTTGAAATTATTGGTTTCCTTCAAATTTCAACTCAATCATTAGCCTCTGCATGAGGTTTTCTTTGTTTGACCTGTGCCTTCCCCCTAAAATTATCTCATATCTTCTCTGTATATGTTCTGTATATACTTACACTTGTGTATATCATCTCCTGTATGCTCCTTGAGGGTAGGGCTTGTTTCACTTGTGTCTTTATGATCCTAGTGCTTGGCACATAGAGCTGCTGAATAAATGCTTGTTGACTGATAATATTTCCCTGCCCGGAGATGTATTTGTTTCCTTCACAAATGATGTGATACACCTATTTTCTACCAACTCTGTCTGTGGTCATGCATTTGGAAGAATTAGACACTAATGAGGGGGAAAATAGTTTTGTCTGCTAGTGGCTTAATCTCATATCGGTTCTTTTGATATAGACACATTTGGTCCTTTGGTTTTTACACCTATTCATTCATCTCTGAACTAAGGTTTGTTTAATGCCTTTGATGAAAATTGTGACAGTCGTACAGACTTTAAAGAGACAGCCTGTGGATTATCAGCAAGTTTCAAGGGACCCTTGGTTGAAAGACAAAAAAAAATTGTTTTTATGTTGTTTGATGTTGACCAAAGTGGAGTCCTTTCACTAATTGAATTGAGAGAACAAGTAGTTGTACTTTTAGAGGTCTAGAGGGATAATTACCCATATGATAGCTTTGCAATATAGGTATTTTTCATCCCTTGTAGACTGTCATCAAGAAAAGCAAATGGGGGCAGCTAGGTGGCACAGCAGATAAGGCACCAGCCCTGGATTCAGGAGGATCTGAGTTTAAATCTGGCCTCAGACACTTGACACTAGCTGTGTGACCCTGGGCAAGTCACTTAATGCTCATTGCCCCGCCAAAAAAACCAAACCAAACCAAACCAAAACAAAAAAGAAAAAAAAGCAAACAATATAGGAAGACAATAATATGAGTAGAATGAGAGATGTCGTGAGGCAGCAAGCATATGATTAAATGACTAATAACAATAATGTCACAAACCCTTTAAGTTCTGCAAGGCATTTTATACATGTTATCTCATTTAAACTTTTCAGCAACCTTTTGAAATAGGCATTGCAAGTATGATTATCCCCAAGTATTATTATTTATATATAAGAGAATCTGAGACTCAGAGAAATTAAATGGACTGCCCAAAGTCATATATCAATTAAGAGGCAGTTACGTGGCATAGAGGAGAGAGGGCTGGACTTGGACCTGGGAAGACGCGAGTTCAACTACAACTTCAGACATTTAACTAATTGTGTGATCCTAGGCAAGCCCCTTAACCTCTCTCAGACTCAGTTTCTTTTATCTGAACGTGGAGAAAATAATGGCCCTTACATCATAGGGTTGCTAATAGGATCAGATGAAATAGCATATTTTATCTTATTTAATGGTTATTGAGACTGCTAGCTACACATATTGGTGTTCCTGTCTTCCCACAGTCCCTCCAACATCTGCCCAACCTACCTTTCCAATTTATCCAGTTATATCTGACCAAACCAAGGCTCAGATGCTTAGTAACTATGTAACCCTAGCCAAATCATTTAACCATTCTCAGACTCAGTTTCCTCACTTGTAAAAAGGGGATAATAATGGCCTCTGCCTCACAGGGTTGCTGTGAGGATGAGATGAGATAATATTTATAATGTGCCTTGCAAACCTTAAAATCCCACAGAATTGTCAGCTATTATCAGCTATGTAAAGTATATTGCAATTCTTAAAATTCTATACATACACTAGCTATTATTGTTATTATTTTTATTAAGTGCTAGGTGTGGGATTTTAACCTAGGTTTTCCTGACTTCAAGTCTAATTCTCTATCTACTAGTACAAACAACTCATTGGTGATGCGAATAATTTGTGCTAAGGATTCATAGGGTACAGTGATATTATTATATCTAAGGTGGTCAGGGAAGGCCTTAAGAGGATTGGGTGGAGACCTGACTTGTCTTTGGAAAGAGAGATGAGGACTAAGGGGGAGGGAGATATAAACTCCTTAAGAGTTTGGACTGTTTTTTGCTTTTCCTTTTTTATTCCCAGACTCTAACATGTGCAAGTAGTCTTAATTATGTGGCTTGCATATTGTGTTACCATGTATAAGACCCATTGTAACTTCTTAAATATTTGTTGAATCAAATCAAATTCCCTGAGCAATGGCAAGGAGGTGAGAATGACTATGAGTTGTTTTGCAGGTAAGTAAGTTTTTATAGAGGAATAGTAGGAAGTTAGATTGGAAAGGTAGGTTGGGCAGATGTTGGTGGGCTGTGGGAAGATATAAACACTGATGCATTGTGTGTGTAGCCATAAATAGGTCCTCTTATTCTAGGAAACAATTTGGAACTCTATTATCAAAGTCACTGAACTATGTCCATCATTGGACCCAGTAATACTACTAGAAATATACCAAGGAGGTCAAAGCCAGTGGGAAAGGTTCCACATATATAAAAATATTTATAATAACACTTTTTGCCAAGGCAAAAAAAGGAAACAAATTGAATAGCCTTCAATTGGGCATGTCTGAATAAACTGTTTTTTTTTAATGCAATGTCATATAATACCTGTAAGAAATCATAATATTGAAGAATTCAGACAAACTTAGAAGGGCTTGTAGGAACTAATTAAAAATGAAGGAAGCAGAAGCAGAAGCAGGAGAACAATTTATTTATACAAAGACCATAATAATGTAAGAAAAAACAATATTATAAAGCATCAGAACTCTAGTCAAGGAGGTTTCCAGTATTGACCCCAGAGGACTTTGGATGTAATGTACCTTCTTCCTATACCAGCAGAGGAGATGGTGATAGATCACAAGGTAGAATAAGGTGGATTTTGTCATACATGTCCAATATACTTATTTATTTGGCCTAAATATACTTTTTTGTTATAAGGGAGGGTTCCCCTGAAAAAAGCAAGGGTGTCATTAGGAAGTGACAATTTTCTTTAAAAGCCTCAATAGTACATTGATTAAAATAATTTTTAGAAAGAAAAGTAGGTTGGGTCCTTGATAAGAAGACCTTGACTTCCAAGAGACAGTTTGGAGAAAAGAGAAGATCTGGAACAGTAAGTAGCTCCACGGAATGTAATCAGGGATCAAAGCAGAAGATTGTTTTGTAGCAACAAAAAGCCAGTAGCGATGAAATAACATGAGTTAGTAGTGGACCCAGCCAACACAGTTAGTTCAGTGACTTCCTGCAGCAGTGTTCAGCTGCATGGGGAACTGATTTCTAAAATGATGTGTAAGTTTCCATATGGCTCTAAATTTCAATTATTCTCCATGATTGTGTTTTCATAGCTGTTTCCTACTTTTTAGTCACTTCCTTACATGGAGTCAGTGGTCCCAGTTTGGCACCTCTGAGACTATATCCCCATAGACACTCCAATAGTACCTTCATGTTTCATTTCCCTTAGTTAATCTCCAAGTTTCATCTCCAAGAGTTCTCAGGATAATATGACTGTGTTATGTCTCTCTCCAAGCTTTCTATAGGCCCAGCTAGGAGGTACAATGGATTGAGTGATGGAATTGGAGTCAGGAGGACCAGACTTCGGATTATTTTCAGACACTTAACTGGCCACATGACCTTGTATGACTGTGCTTCAATTTTTTCTTCTGTAAAATGGTCCAGTGGCTTTTAAAGTCCCTATCAGCTCTTAATCTCTAACTCTCATCTGCTTTTCACTGTTTCATGAAGTGATGCACCTCATTATCTTCCATCATTTGCTTTAAAGTAACATTTTACAAATGAATTTGTACCTGGAACCATTGTTACTCTTGCCAGCCATGTCTATCCACTTGGCCAGGGGAATCACATCTATAGTCTGGGTTTTCTTTTAATACCAACTATTCTGTATCCATGAAACTCATCAAAGAAATAGGGACAGAGTCAATGTCATTTTTGTCTACTTCCCATTTTTATGAGATGCCTAATTTCTCATATAGGTTGAGTAGAATCTGCTAGAATCACATAGAATATCATTTTAAATTTATCTTTTCTTCTAATTTTGTATTTTGATCTTTTCAACCAATTGTCTTAGGTTTGAAGGACCAATTCTAAAGGCTGGAGAGGTGATCAGCCTTCCTCATTGATTTCCCAATATTTAGCAGTACCAGAGTATTCACTCTTTCTTTGGGTACTTAAGTGGCAAACTTTGCTGTTATTCCTCTAAAAGGTAAAAGCAAAGTCCAATGCAGAATAATTTATATTCCAATGGGTTTTAATGAAGCATAAAGAAAAGCTGGCCAGATCTCAGCTAGATAAGAAGTACAGGAAATACTGAAATTTCCAGGGCCTGCTAGGGTGCTCCCAAGTTGAGGGGCATGTTTCTCCTGGTATGTAGAGTTCTTAGCACTACGTCAGTCTTTGACACATAGATTCATGTAAGGGTTGCAAGGTGAAGCTTTGGCAGCAAAGCAATTTGAGACTGGGTTATTCTTGTTAATATAGAAAAAAAGCTTGGCTTTTTATGTAATCTGTCACTCTTCAATCATCTGTGATGATTTAGGAGAGTTAGTTGGCCAGGGCACATATGGTTGAGCTCATAGATATCCTTTTCTGAACTCATGATTAGTTTTTCAAGGGAGAAACCTACAAAGGGCAGGTCCTTATAATTATCATAAACACATGATTCTAGTATACCTCCTATAGAAGGTGCACAAGCCATCCAATTCCAGTACTAATAATCATCCTGAGAATGAACTTGGAAGTAGATGCTATTATTAGAAGCCTGGGTAAAGAAGATATAAGTCCATTCAGTTTCTGGCAAATGTTACAAAAGGAAAATAATATCATTGAATTTTTTTAGTATGAAAACTATGAGATTATAACTCACTATGTTTAAAGGAAATCCTTTTGACTCTCAACTTGCAAGCAGAAAGGATTATAATAAACCACCCTCAATAAAAATGTTTCTTCTGCTCAGGAAAAGAAAATCCAAAATAGGGGTTGTGCTTGGAGTTTCCGAATGTGATATGAAATATTACAGTAAAAATGCATGGGATTATTTTACTCAAACTCATTTCTTCATGTACAACTTCACATACTTTAAACCATGAAGTTCATAGAGTAGTCAAAATAAGGTAAAGATTCAAGGGAAAAGCCTCTAGTTTGTGAGCTGTCTGCAGACAGACAACTGATACTGAAATGATTACCACTGTTAAGGGCTAAAATTCTAGCTAGTCTGTCTAAAATATCTAATGAGTGGTCGCCAATAAATTATAAGCTTTAGCAAGAGTTAGGTTTTTAAGCATTTATTAAGGAGAATAAGAATTTGGTAAAGAGAGAGAGAAAGGCCTAGATTCCTATCTATTAAAGGGAGAGCACATTTCTAGCTCCCTTCTCCGCCAGCGTCCTCAGGAAAAAGACCGAGACTGAGCGCCAGTCTCTTCCTTCCTCCTCCCACTAGTCTGCGTCACTTCCTGATGCCTGGTCTTGCCCTCAAAGACCTTCGCTTCATGGGCAGAACTCTTCTACAGTAAGTATCCAGCAGGTGGCGTTATTCCAATCGTTACAGTCCCCCCTGTTGTTCCTCAAGAAACAAAATGTTTCCTTGACGGAACAGTAAAAACAATATGATAACTATTGCTAACTAATAATATGTGAACAACAATATAGAAAAGGAAGAGAGGAAAGTTTTGTCCAGAGGAGCGATTTTTTTTGTCCTCATGAACCGACGCTTTGACATTAGTCTTGCAAAGGGAGGGCCTCTGCAGAGAATACATGTTACAGATGGTGTATATTATAACAGAAAGAGAAAAAAACAACAAAAACAACAAATCAAAACTGTTCATTTAAAGTCTCTGAAAGTCTTTTCTCAGATGTCCTCTAGGTGTAGTTGTGGAATGGAAGTCTTTTCAGGGGTTGATGTGTAGATACTGGTAATCAGCCAGGAAATTTCCTACAAAATTGAGCTTAACACAACTTTAAAATAGCTTTGTCAATAATCAAATCCAACAATGAAAGTTCTCAAAAACATGTCTAAGGGAATTCAGAATCTTAGTTGTTACACATGAAACATATAATAAAACAAAAATTGAACCATTCTTTAAAATTATAATATTACTATAGTCCCCCCCTTATGGAGGGTAATTGAGAAGACAATTGCTGCGATATTAATTATTAAAAATAATTTTTTATCTTTGTTTCATCACTTTTTGCATCATCTGCCTAATTATCCTCATGCCATTATGAGAAATTAAAAAATCTAATATAATTGGTAACAGGTGTCAAGGCCAAATTCAACACTGTATTTATCATGACACCTGAGATAATTATGGGGGTTACCATAAAAGAACAGAGAAATGATGGGATATGAGCATTCCCACACTTGAGCAATATGTACTGCCCATACAGTATGCCAGGCTTAAAATAGGTGGATGGAATATATGTCCATGCCACCGAACATATTGGAAGAAACTGAGTCAGACTTAATCAGATGCATGGGATTGAGATGGTCCATGGCATCAGGCATATAGGAGGGAGCATAGAAGCCAGGTGTAGAAGTGAGATGGGTGGGATCAATACTTCCAGCCATCTGTACAATATTGTGGGGAAAAATAAAATAAAATATTAAACCAAGAGAATCCAACCTCAACATTTGTCAAAAGCCGTTCCCTCGGCCATACCTTGACTTCATGCATGTCTCCCCTCATGTGACAGTTCAGTGTCTGCTCTTGCATGTATTCCTCTTGTGATTGGATGGCATCTTGGCCAACTGGCATCTGATAACTCAGAATAAAGGTAATTAGTGTCTTAAATGATAAGTTCCCATAATCCAAGTCTCATATGGATTTAAAAATTGAGGATAATAAATGATTGCAAAAAATGTGAATACATCTTGACTCAGAACACAATATATAGTTATGCAACAATTTCAAATAATATCTTTTTTTTTACTTAGTATACAATTACTTTTGTGAAAAATTGAAACATTTAAATACAAGTTAAAGCACAACACAATCTCAAAGAAAACTTTTTTTTTTTTGAAAATAGAAAACTTTTACAAATGTTCCTCTCTCTCTCTTTTTTTTTTTGGAATATGCTTATCAAAAATAATACTTCTTTACACTTGCCATGGCAACCAATTTGCCAGGGAAATGCTTTAAAGAGTTTGATCAAATAATCAGTTGAGAAAAAAAAATAACAAAAACAAATAACTCAGAATATGGGAGCACAATACTCCTAGAATTAACATTGTATAATAAAATCAAAACCATCTTGCAATGTTTCAAAATTAGATAGACAAATGAATAGAAGAAAATACACATGGAACAATAAAAGACAATGAAATTCAAACTAAGGAAATCTAAATGAATATGAACTTAATATTAACAAGAGTATTATAAAATATAAACCTGATCACATGACTATAAAAAGCTTTTACAAATATTCTCCTTGTTTTAAAAACTAAGTATAAAACACAATCTCAAAAGCAGGAAAATCTCTATGAAAATAAACCCATACCATTAATTTCAAAATGTATATGTAATAGCATAGAAATCCTATGTAACCTCTGAACTGACATTAATACTCTGAATGAATTCAGAACACTTTTGATTCCGGTATCTAAAATCCCCAATACTCATATCAATACCTTGCTGCTTACTTCTACATTTCTGTACAATATATACCCTTCCATGGCAAAAGAAGCGGAGTCTTGAACTATGTTGATGATTGTCATTCTTATTCAGCTTAAGTTTTTCTTCTTTAACCCCTCTATATTGTCTGTCAGTCTTTTCACCATACAAATGCTTTATAAGATTACTAATTAAAGACAAAAGCAGGTTAGCAAAATTATGAACAAAACGAGCATATCTGGAATTTAAAGGGCTTTCTAAGGTTGTCTCAGAAGCACAGCCAGGCTGGGGAAGGGCTGAGCCTGAAGCTGCAAATGTAGTTAGAGAAAGTTGCGCATGAGCATTAGATCTCTGGACTTTCCAGGCAGGGGAAGCAATGGGCTTGGCCATAGGAGGAATAGAGGGTGGGGTCTGGAGAGGAGGGGAGGGACCAGAGCAATTTGAATCAGACTTGATTTTGAACTCAGGCCTGGATTCCTCTTCCCCCACTTTGCCTCCAGGTGCTAGGGGATTAAAAGCTTCTAGAGGGTGGGTCATTGCCTCCAGGCATGCAAAATTAAAGCAACAATTACTGTTAGAACTGGGAAAAGCTACAGGAATCTCTTCAGGTTTCTCTGAAAAAGCATGGTTGGGAGAGGGAGAGATATTTCCTTGTGTGAGTAAGTTGCTGGCTCTTTTAACAAAAATAAAAAGAAAAATAGAAAATCCACAAAAACAAAGCATTAACATGATCTTATCTCCCATTTGTCTGGTTAAACAGACTAAAATCAAAAATAGGGTAATTAGGGAGTTTAAAAGGTCCATTTGAAAAAATTTAAAGGGAAAACACAGCCAGTACGCCAGTACGTAGCAGATAAAGGGAGAGGGTAGAGAAAATTTCTTACCCAACCAGAAGATCAGAAGAAGACTGAGGTTTAGCTTTCCTCTTCGTGGTCAGCCATCTGTTAAGGGCTAAAATTCTAGCTAGTCTGTCTAAAATATCTAATGAGTGGTCGCCAATAAATTATAAGCTTTAGCAAGAGTTAGGTTTTTAAGCATTTATTAAGGAGAATAAGAATTTGGTAAAGAGAGAGAGAAAGGCCTAGATGCCTATCTATTAAAGGGAGAGCACATTTCTAGCTCCCTTCTCCGCCAGCGTCCTCAGGAAAAAGACCGAGACTGAGCGCCAGTCTCTTCCTTCCTCCTCCCACTAGTCTGCGTCACTTCCTGATGCCTGGTCTTGCCCTCAAAAACCTTCGCTTCATGGGCAGAACTCTTCTACAGTAAGTATCCAGCAGGTGGCGTTATTCCAATCGTTACACTACATTTGTAACTAATTATTTCCTGTTAGGATATATCCAATTTTGATGTTTGTCTTTTTTAATGTTTGGTACATTAAGCCAAACATGTCCAACCCTTCCAAAACTTATTTTTGGAGAAAGGATTCATGATTTACAGGGTTGAGACTCTAGAGAGGCTATATGCTTTTCATCTGTTTTATTTTTTGTCCTGAACCATATTTTCCAACACAATTTTGGCCGTCTTCCCCTGTGTTGACTGCACAGTGAAATCACCAAATATCAAAGTATTTAATGATTTAGTTTGCAGGAGTCCATTAAGTCAAACAATTTCTCTACCACTGAATCCTTTGCAACAGATTTGATCCACGTGCTGCAATTATCTTCATGGTGATCCATTTGCTTATGTTCCCTGTGAGCCCTGAAAGCTAGATGGCCAAGTGCTTCAATGAAAAGAATTCTGCCAATTTATTTGCTTCTCAGAATACCTATAGATTTATCCTTCTATTTGAGCAGTGCAGGAACTATGGATATAATTCATTTCCTTCAGGAGCATGTCAACTTGTAGGTTGTTGGGACAAGAGTAGACATGGAGGGGCAGCTAGGTGGTGCAGTGGATAGAGCACCGGCCCTGGAGTCAGGAGTACCTGAGTTCAAATCCCGCCTCAGACACTTAACACTTACTAGCTGTGTGACCCTGAGCAAGTCACTTAACCCCAATTGCCTCACTAAAAAAACAAAACAAAACAAAACAAACAAACAAAAAGAGTAGACATGAAGAGTACTGTAACGATTGGAATGACACCACCTGCTGGAGACTTACTGTAGAAAAGCTGTGCCATGAGGCTAAGGTCTTTGAGGGCAAGACCAGGAGTCTTTTCTTTGGCATCAGGAAGGGATTGGCTAGTGGGAGGAAGAAGGAAGAGACTGGCGCTCTGTCTCTCTCTTCTCCTGGGGACGCTGGTGGAGAAGGGAGCTAGAAATGTGCTCTCCCTTTAATAGATAGGAATCTAGGCCTTTCTCTCTCTCTTTACCAAATTCTTATTCTCCTTAATAAATGCTTAAAAGCTTAACTCTTGCTAAAGCTTATAATTTATTGGCAACCACTCATTAGATATTTTAGACAGACTAGCTAGAATTTTAGCCCTTAACAGTACCTACAATGAATGTTCGAAGGTGGTCTAAGACCTGTGTGATTTTAGCCATTGACACCATCAATTCTAAAGCCCTGATGTACATATAAGGAAACTGAGGCCTGAGAAGGTTGAGTGTCTGGCCCAAAGATATGCAGGAATTTTGATGCAGAGCTGTATTTTGAATCCAGGTCTTCTTATTCTAGGTCAAGTATTCTTTCCATTACCCCAAATCTCTGAAGCATAGAAGAGAAGGGAGATATTTCAGCTCTGCTGTCAACTAGCAAGGCTATAGCCTTAAGTCAATTGGGAATTATAGCATATTCAAAAATATGATGCTTTCAAGTTCACGGATAGAACCTCAGTTACTTGTTGTTTTGACATCTGTCTCTAGTCTATTTACTCCCCTTTCTCAATGTTGTTTGCATAAGGGACACCCTATGAAATTCAAATGCTTTATCAAATACTTCTCCAGAGGGTTAGATATTTATAAGGAGTACAAAAGCACATTTCAAAGAAAAATATAAATTATTGTTAGCTCACTCAGTTTGGAAAATTAAGAGTAGACTTAATATATTTCACATAGCTAACTAGTAAGAAATGTGGCCAGTCATTGGCAGTCAAAAGAAAGAAGTCAGATTTACTAACATTTGATTTTTTAATAATATTTAAAACTACTTTACAATTAGGTTATGATGAGGGATTCTTGAAAAATCTCCAACTCCAGCTTTAAAATAATATTGAAGTAAAATACAACTTCATGAAACTCTGACAACCAAAATAATACTAATTAAGATCTCTGTGTCTATTTCCTGGCAACAGTCTAGGTGTGAGGTGAGAAAGAGATGGGAAAGTTGCATGAAAATGGAAAAGAAGGGAAAGGAGTAAGCATTATGGAGGAAGATGGAGAGAATAATCTGAATTGTAGATTTTCCCATCTGGAAGGGACTTCAGAAACTATTCAGTCTAATCTATAGCTGAGCAAGATTCTCTTCTACAAAGTACCTGAGAATTGGCCATCCAGTCTTGCCTTGAAGATCTCAAGGGAAGAGGAATGCACTGCTGTCATTCACTGTTTTTGTGATTTTGGTCAAGTGTCTTCAATTCTCTGGACCTCGGGTTTTTCTCCTACAATGCCAGTTCTAAATCTATGATCTCTGATATCCCATGACCACTCAAGTATAGCTCATTGTGTTTCTTGATATCCTTATTCAATAGGATTTTTCCCCTTACATATGACATTCATTTGACTCTGAAATTCTCCATTCATTGCTTCCAGTTCTGCCCTGTAGTATCAAGCAGAACAAGACCAATCCCATTTCCATATAACAGTCCCTCAAGTGTTTACAGACAAATCGTCAAAGATTTAGAAGACTAGACTCAACTCTTTGAATGAATTTTCAGACATCCCTTTTTTTAATGACAAACCTATTTCCCTTTAGTAGCTAAAGACTTACTGATTTAACAAAAGACTATAAGATGTCTTTGGGATCAGACAACTCAATTTTAGTGTATTATTGTATCATGTTATAAATACTTTGTGACCACAAACAATTCTATTCCCTATAACAATATCCCTATTGTGAAAGCAATATCCTAGACTACCTACTTGAATTTTTGGTTTAGTGATATACATTGGCAGGATATAATGCAAGAGTTCTTTTCTCCCATAGTTCTAATCGGGTTAACACTGAATCAGTGATGCTCTTATGTGATCCCCTGTGACCACTAGCCATCTACACTTAGAGGTACACTATGTGGCCTTAACATAGTGGGGTCTATGAAGCAGCACAGATCCATTAAGTATGCTCTTAAAATTTGGTATGCCAGACTAAGAAGAACTTCTCTCTTAGTAAGTAATGAGATTAATTTGAAGGTGCCATATTATGCAATTGACATTGAAAAAATCTATAAAAGATACCAATGCTTATATATAGTTAGGTAAAGAGCTAAAGAAATGTAGAAATGTGGGGGATGGGAGCGATCACATGATATTCAAGATGGATTAGGAACTGGTTGAATGGCTAGATGCAAAGAGCAATTGATAATGATTCAATGTCAGCTTTACAGGAGATATATAGCAGAGGGATCCTGAGATCAGTACTGTTTAACATTTTAAACAATGTCTTAGTTAAAGTTATGGTATACTGGCCAAATTTGCAGATGATATAGGATGAGGAGGAAAAAAAAATATATATTTATATATAAAATTTTTTTTGTGGGGCAATAAGGGTTAAGTGACTTGCCCAGGGTCACACAGCTAGTAAGTGTCAAGTGTCTGAGGCTGGATTTGAACTCAGGTCCTTCTGAATCCAGGGCCAGTGCTTTATCCACTGTGCCACCTACATGCACTCAAGGGAGAGCTTTATCTTGAGGGTCATGATCTTAAAAAAGATCTTGACAGACTAGAATAGTGGGTTCAACATCATAATATGAAATTTGATAGTGAAAAATGTAAAGTTTTATACTTGAATTAAAACAAATGAATTTTGCAAGTTCAATATGGGTGAGACATAATAGTTGGTCTGAAAAAGATTTGGGGATTTTAATGGGCTGTAAGCTCAATGTGAGCCAAGAATGAGCTTCAGAAACCAAAGAATTGAATGCACTTTTATGCTATGTAAGAAAAATGTATTGTCTAGAATAGGGAGGTTATAGTATCATTGTACTCTGTCCTAGTGACATCATGTCTAATGTATAAGTGTCAGTTTTGTATGCCACATTTTAGGGGAAGAAAGTCAGGAAAGATCCTTAGGGCAGAATGCCAGAGTTACAGGTATTGGGCAGGTATTCTAAGGGCACCGAGTCTTTTGGATTGAGGGATATGTGCTGAAAGAGGGAGATTGTCCAAAATTAGAAAAGTTTACCTTTGGAGGCTAACCTATGATTTAGGATGAAGGGATTTTAGAGATCATCTAGTCCATTGTTTTTATTTTAAGGATGGGGAAACCAAGGCCAAAAATAGTGAAATGACTTTCCCAAAACCAAAGAGTTTGTTAGTAACAGAGCTGGAATGTGAACTCAGGTATTTCTTTTGGACCAAGCCAGTGCTCTTCACACTATACCATAGCTATTACTTGTGGGAAATGTAAATAGGAAGACTTGCTATTGTTAGGGATTGGACCAGATAACTAATTCCTGAGGTTTCAAATTTATGAGTCAATGATTCTACAAAGGCCACTAAAGAAACATTTTAGCAATCTCATAATTTTGTTGAGGATTGTAGCTGACCTTAAAACAGTCACAGTTGTCATTAAAATTAAGATGGCAGAGGAAAGGCAGTAAGCTCTCAGGGCCAACAACATGATCACACTAAAAAAATCCAAATAATGCCATAAGACATTTCTTGGAGCAGCAGAACCCACAAAAGAATGGAGTGAGATAATTTTCCAGTCAAGGACAGCTTAGAAGGATGGCAGGGAAAGTCTGTTGTACTGTGGTGGGAGTGGAGCCCAGCCCTGTGGCAGCTGACACAGATCCAGCCCCAGGCCACACCAGAGAAAGAGACTTCCAGAGCCTCTGAATCAGCTACAGCTATGGCTAACTCACCTCACAGTCTGATGAGAGGGTCCAGTGGTTGGCCGGGGGGAGATTACAGAGGTCTCTGATGGCCCTGAGATGTAACTCTGAAATTTTGCCCAGGCCCATATACAGTCTTGGGTGGTGGTCCCAGGTGAGGAAAGGGCACAGGCTCACCTGCTTGAAACCAATGTGAAGCAGATTTATTTCTGGGTAAATAGCAAAGAGCCTGTGGTTACTTACAGATCAGAGCACAGGCCAGGTGACTTGATAATGTGCCTCTCCTTAAATCTTACCACCTAGGACCCCCTGAATCTTGGAATAGTGTGTTGTGGCAGTGCCCCACTTTAAGAAGGAATAAAAACTCAAGAAATAGACTGGCAAGATGAGCAGGCAGAAAAAGGTGCGGACCATAGAAAGTTTCTTTGATGACAAGGAAGATTGAGGTACACCCTCAGAAGAGGATAACAACATCAAGGCTCCTACATCCAAAGCTTTCAAGAAAAATATGAATTGGTCTCAGGACATAGAAGCACACAAAAAGTACTTTGAAGATAAAATTAGAGAGGTAGAGGAAAAAATGGAAAGAGAAATGAGAGTGATGTAGGAAAGTCATGAAAAAAAGTCAACAGCTTGAAAAGCCAAATGGAAAAGCTCTCTGAAAAAAATAAATGCCTAAGAATTAGGATTGAACAAATGGAAGCTAATGACTTCATGAGAAACCAAGACACAGTAAAGCAAATGCAAATGAATGAATAAATAGAGGGCAATGTGAAATATCTCCTTGGACAAAAACAGATGACCTGGAAAACAGATCCAAGAGAGATAATTTTAAAATTATTGGTCTACCCGAAAACCATGATCAAAATAAAAGCTTAGACATCATCTTCCAAGAGATTGTCAGGGAAAATTGCCCTGATATTCTAGAAGCAGAAGGTAAAATAGAAACTGAAAGAATCCAGTGATCACCTCCTGAAAGAGATGCTAAAATTAAAACTTCCAGGAATATTATAGCCAAATTCCAGAGATCCCAGGTCAAGTAGAAAATATTTCAAGCAGTCAAAAAGAAACAATTCAAGTACTATGGAGCCATAGTCAGGATAGCACAAGATCGATCTGCTTCTACATTAAAGGATTGGAGGGCATGGAATATGATATTCCAAAGGACAGAGGAATTGGGATTACAACCAAGAATCAGCTACCTAGCAAAACTGTGTATAATCTTTCAGGGGGAAAATGGGACTTCATTGAAAAAGAGGACTTTGAGGTATTCATGATGAAAAGACCTGAACTGAATAGAAAATTTGACTTTCAAATACAAGACCCTAGCTAAGCATAAAATGGTAAACAGGAAAAAGAAATCAAGAGGAATGTTAAAAGATCAAACTGTTTACATTCCTATATGGGAAGATGATGCATTTAACTCATAAGAACTCTCTCAGTATTTGGGTAGATGATAAGAATAAATTTAGACAGAGGCTACAGGTGGGAATTGATTATGAAGGGATGATATCTGTAAAGAATTTACTTTTTGTTTATCTTTTTTTGTGTGTTTGTGTGGGGCAGTCAGAAGTGGGTGGTATGCCCAGGGTCACACAGCTGGTGAATGTCTTATATCTGAGGCCAGATTTGGGCTTGGGTCCTCCTGGGTCCAGGTCAGGTGCTTTGTCCACTGTATCACCTAACTTCCCCATGATGACATGTTTAAAGTAAAATTAAGGGGTGAGAGGATTGCACAGGGAGAAGGGGAAAGGGAGAGGTGAAATGGGGTAAATTATCTCACATAAAAGAAGCAAGAAAAAGCTTATTGGGTGGAGGGAAAGTTGGGGGAGGAGTAGGGGTGTGAATGAGCCTCACACTCACCAGAATTGTCTCAGAGAGGGAATAACGTACACATTCAAGTGGGTATAGTGATGTTTCTTGCAGTTTGGGAAACTGGGAGGGGAAGGGGATGTGGGGGGGAGTGGTGAAGGAAGGGAGGGCAGATTGGGGGAGGGGCAATTGGAAGAAAAAAACTTTTGAAGAGGGATAGGGTAAAAGAAGGGAGAAAATGGCGTGAATATCATGGGGAGCAAATAGAACTTAGGGAAACACAGTTAGCAATAGTAACTAGGGAAAAAATTTGAAGCACAGGCAAGAAAAATGTAAGATGAGGATGATGAGGATGATGATGGTACTTTGCTGGGCTATTATGAAGAAAATTCTTTGTCAGGTATAAGGTACTATATAGATGTTGGCTATTATTGTTGCAGTAATCAACATCATGGGTGTTTTGTAAGGAAATTGCCCTTTAAAGTACTACATAAATGTAGTTTACTATTTAAAAAAAAAAAGATGAGCATGATGCGATCAGAAAAACCTGGAAATACTTACATGAGTTGAAGCAAAGTGAAATGTACTGTATGCAAAATAACAGCAATATTATAGGATGATCTGCTAAGAATGACTTCGTTATTCTCAGCGGTGCCATGATCTAAGACAACTCTGAAGGACTTATGAAAAAAATGCAATTCATCTACAGAGAAAGAACTGATGGTATCTGAATACAAATGGAAGTATATTTGGTTGTTGTTGTTAGTTCCTATTTCTAAAGTTTTTTTGTTTGATATAGTTTGCACAACTGTCCATGTATAGCTTATGTTGAATTGGTTGAGTTCTTAAGCGGGGTGGAGAGGGAGGAAGAGAATTTGGAACTCAGAGTTATAAAAATTGATGTTGCAATTTGTTTTTACATGTAAGGTGGGGAAAAATTCTAAATAAATAAATATACAATAAAAAAGAAAGGAAAAACAGGTAGAGATAACTTAAATGGCATGGAGTAAAATTCAAGTGATCCTTAACTTTTTTTTTTTTTTTTTTTGCAAAAAGTAGGGGCCTGTAAAAACCTCTATGGGAAGAATCCTAGGAGGCTTTCCATTTCAAGAATTTTTATCTTACAGTTCCAAATCCTGTTCCCTATGTCTTCCTAGTATTTAAATGAAAGAGTCTTGTGTATTTACACTATGAATTTGCAGGCTACAATTCCCACCATGTCATTTAGGGACTCTGCTTGGCCATGGGGACACCAGGACTTTGAATTCTGTATAGGCTGAGGTTCGGCGTCCGTTGATTTTTCTGGTCCAGATCTGTAGGTGACAGACTTCTATAGTCATGGGAAGTAGTGGTGAGCTATAGATCAAAATGTTTTTCCCTCCTTCCACTGTAATCTGTGGGGAAGGGGGTGAAATGGCCAATTGATTATAATGCAGAGTATAAAAAGATCAAAGTCACACAGCACATGGCAGCAGGGCCGTCCACAGAAAAGTAGCAGGAGCTCACGGGAAAATGTTCATGTAATATATGAGGCATTAAAAATTCTGTTACATTATTCTTGCCACCAAGATTGTAATGAAAATGGGAAATGGCACCAACTTAACCCATTCTCATTATAATCGTTAGATTGTAATCTTGTGTTCTCCCTCTCAAGAGGATGCTAAATGAGATTTTAAACAAAAGAGAGGACAGAGAAGTATGGAGAATAAAGGCGCAAATAGAAATTGAAAAGCAAGAAGGAGGGAGGCACGCTAGACCTGCCTCCCTTCTTCTTAGACCTCCTCTTTACTTTAGAAACAATCAGGGAGTACTAAACATTGCAAAGACCAATTTGAGCCTATTTGGGAGATTTATCAAGTGTTTTAGGCCTTAAGACAAGGAATATATCAAAACACAAAGGTGTTCTTTCCATTTGGGAGTTGGGAGTCCATTTTAAGATCAGAAACAAAATGGAGCAATCCAAAGAACTGAGTCTGGTCCTTGCAGTTGTACTCCTGGTCACGATGGCTTCCTGGTTACAGTTCCATTTTAGGTTTTTTTATATTCAATTCTGGGAGGCAGCAGGGCCTAGTGGAAAGCACACCAGCCTCAGAGACAGGAAGAACTGGGTTCAGGTTTTGTTTTTAACACATGCTGATATCAGGCAAGATATTTAAACTCAGTGCTTCAGATAACACTCTAGGATTCTAAGTTGCAGAGCAGATGGCACTTTGTACTGGTGGAGGAAGGTTCTTCTTTGGGAGTTCTCATTTCAATGAAATCACAGGTTTTGTTCCTGACCTCCATTACCCTGAATGCTGTGGAGTTCTTGGAAGAGTCTCTGGTTTAGGGATATATCTTGGGGTATTCAAGCCATTGCTTGATTAAAATCAAAAGTACAAATATATAGAACGTTATACACATGAATGGTAAAAAAAAAAAAAAAAAAACACATGAAACTATTCCATGCCATACCCCTCTCTCCCTACATTTGTTGAAAGTTATTGTTAGCTAATGTTGTTCAGTCATTTCAGTCATGTCTGACTCTTTGTCATTCCATTTGGGGTTTTCTTGGCAAAGATGTTGGAGTGATTTTCCATTTCTTTTTCCAGGTCATTTTACAGATGAGAAAACTGAGGCAATCAGGGTTAAGTGATTTTCCCGGGGTTCCATAGCTAGCAAGTATCTGGGGTCATATTTGAACTCAGGTATTCCTGACTCCAGGCCCGGTGCTCTATTCACTTCTCCATCTAGCTGTCCCATTGTAGATCAGAGGATCATAGATTTAGGAAGTAGAAGGAGCTTAGGGGTCATTTAACTCTAGATTAGGGGCAGCTAGGTGGCGCAGTGGATAAGACACCAGCCTTGGATTCAGGAGGAACTGAGTTCAAACCCAGCCTCAGACACTTACTAGCTGTGTGACCCTGGGCAAGTCACTTAACCCCCATTGCCCTGCAAAAACCAAAAACAAATGAGATGTTGAAAATTATCTTTGGGGCAGCTAGGTGGCACAGTGGATAGAGCACCTGAGTTCAAATCCGGTCTCAGACACTTAACACTTACTAACTGTGTGACCCTGGGCAAGTCACTTAACCCCAATTGCCTCACTAAAAAAAAAACAAAAGCAAAACAAAACTCTAGATTAGATGAAGAGATTGAGGTCTGGATAGCACAGGTACCTTGGTGAAGAGTACATAAGGAAACTTACTCTGTGGAGGAGGAAATATGTTAAAAAAAAAAAAAGGCTTCACCATGATTTATGGTGTTGTTTTTTTTTTCTTCTGCTAGCTGCTTAATAATTGGTTCTATCACTAAAATCTCAGAATCATGGAATCATAGGATGTTGTGAGCTGACAAGAGATCTCAGCAGTCTTCAAGCCAGACCTCAAAATAATGTCCTCAACAATATACCCAACAAATAGTCATACACCCTCAGTTTGAAGCCCTCCAAGGAGGAAAACACCCTCCAACCCCTAGACTATTCCATTTATGGACAGCTTTTATTGTTAGGAAAATGTCTCTTCCATCAAGGCTAATGCCTGTTTAAACATCAAAAGGAGAAGAGGGATTTCAGTCAATTCATATTCTAGCATAGGCATATAGAGTCAGTATTTTCAGAACTTTTGTGCTTTTCTCATAAGGATTCTGGGGGAAAAAATTTAAGCAGGAGATGAGGTGGAAGTTTATTGACCCAAACAAGTTTCTTGGTTCATCTCTAAAGCTGATTTTTTTTCCCCACATTCCTCCTTTCCCACAGAAATACTCATAAGTTAGAATTGGCTACACAATGGGATGTTTAAGCTGCTGTTTTCCTGTGGGCTTCTTTTTGTGACATCCAGAATCAAACTTCTCTCGCCCCCTCTCCATTATTTTTTAAATAAAAAGACTACTTTGTGTTTTCTTTTCCACTTGTCAGTGTTGAATTTTCTACATTTTCCTGGGCCATGCTCTAGTTCTTTTTATGAGACCAAACACAGTCTTTTTTTTTTTCCAACCAAAAGTAGCACAGTTTCTCCAACTTTTACCCCCATCCATGACTACAAAGGAAGGTAAAAGTCCATTTCTCTTTCTAGTGGATTATTATGATTTTCATTACTGACTGAGTTGAGATTATTGTGTGCCAAATTTGGCCCTGGGGCAGGTATCTATGGCTTCTGAAGCCTAGAAACTCAAGGGTCACAGTAGTGAACTTTCTCTTTCTAACTACTAAGGAATTTTGGCATCCTGGACAAAGCTTACTCAGAAGCTGCCTCTGGCACACAATACACAGAAGGCTTCCAATTTTCTGGATATTCTGTCCCTGTATTTCCTGAAACATAAAAATTAAAAATAAAAATTTCTTTTTTTGTTTCTTTTTTTGTTGTTGTTTTTTTGTTTTGGGGGGCAATGAGGGTTAAGTGACTTGCCCGGGGTCACACAGCTAGTAAGTGTCAAGTGTCTGAGTTTGGATTTGAACTCAGGTCCTCCTGAATCCAGGGCCGGAGCTTTATGTACTGTGCCAACCACCTGCCCCCCCCCCCCCGCCAAATAAAAATTTCATTCAGAAGCATAAGAATAATTTAGAATTGTTGCTCTGGCCCCATAATGAGGCAATCCTATTTAACCTGTCAGCAGTTTTTTCTGGTGAGTATTAATTTTTAACATCTTAATTAATGTAACACTTTCACAGCAATCCATGTTTTTATACTCAAATCTTCATTTCCTTTAAATATTTAGGTTTTGAGTTGTGATGAAGGAAATAAAGCTATCTTTGGGGTAGTAAGCATCTGTGATACAGGAAGAAGGAAAGCCCCTAAGAGTTGTCCTCATTAATTTCTTGTATCATAGATTTGTTTCCTTGAGGAACCCAGGTAAACACTTGAAAATTAGCTAAGAAAGTAGTCATGATTCTTTTTTTTGGTGAGGCAGTTGGGGTTAAGTGACTTACCCAGGGTCACACAGCTAGTAAGTGTTAAGTGTTTGAGGCCGGATTTGAACTCAGGTCCTCCTGAATCTAGGACCGGTGCTCTAATCACTGTGTCACCTAGATGCCCCATCATGATTCTTTCATGAGTAAGAGGAACCAATATTATAATGCCCAGGGAAATCTCACTGGATTTTACTGCCTTTCAATTAATTTCAACAAGCACTTATTCATTCAGTATTTGAAAAAGAGACCAATAGATTAGCATCCCCACGATGTTTTCTCCAATCAGGAACCCTTCTAGGAATAGGGTACAGGTTTCTAGGATGATGAGGTTAGAGCTAGGAGGTGCTTTAGGTGTCTCCTAGTTCAACCCTTTCATTTTACAAAGGAAAAAAAAATGAGGCACAATAGGATACAGAACTGGGATCTGAAAGCATATTCCGTGACCCCAAATCCAGTGCTCTTTCCACTATACCATGCTGCTGGCAAGATAAAGACAAAAACACAACAGTCCCTACCCTCAAAGAGCTTACATTCTATCATAGGGACAACACATATATGTGGAGACATATACAAAATAGATGCAAAGTGATTGGGGGGAAGGGAGGCAGCCAGTGGTAGGTGGGTAAGAAAGGCCCCATATGGAAGGTGACACTAGGGCAAGATTTTGGAACAAACTAGAGATTCTAATATCTCCAGTGGGGGGGGGTGCATTTCAGGTATAGCCACAGAAATGGAACAGGAAATCAAGTGTTGCATAGGAGAAATAATAAGGAGGTTGGCTTGATTGGACAATAGAATGCATGAAGGGAGTAATGTGGTGTAAGACTGGATGGGTACATTGTGGTCAAAAGCCTTATGCCTATAGCCCATGAATACTTTCTCCCAGAAAAGAGTTAGAAGGCACCAGACATGATAAGTCCACCACAAATGACTAGTTACCAAAGTGGAAATCATACTACAATAAATTGCCTGTGTGCAATTAAACTATCCACTAGTTAAATTGAAGGCCAAAACTAACCTTGAATTGGAAGAGAGGAGAATGAGAAGAAATTGAATCAGCTTCAACTTGACCCATTCATGCAGAAAAGTAGGAATTGGAAAATAAAAGGCCAAAAAATTGACCTTGGTTTTCACCATTTCCTGAAAAAATGTAATTGATGCAAACCATTTGCCACAAAGAGGTCAAAAAAGGCTCCAAACTACCTTAGCCAGCAAACACTTGATCAAACACTTGCTTCTGATTCCTTGCCAAGCAGAGAAACAGTGCAGCCAAGGGCAACACTTGGTTGCCCTTGTTTAGAATGCAAACTCATTTGTAAAACAACATAGAAGTTGATAGCAGAAGATTACATGTAAAATAGTGAGAAATAAATGGAAGTAAAATGCTTGATGCCAAGCATTCCTAGATCACACTAGCACAAAGACAACAGATCAATGGAAAAGGCACAAGCTTGTCTGTGTTTATACAATGATTTCATTTCAATATTACTGATAGTGGAACCATCATCACTGGACCCTCACACTCCAGTCTCTGGAATCCAGTACAAAGAAGTGGAAATGGCATTGAAGAAAATGAATTCAAAAAGACAAGTTGGATAAAACCATATGCACACTAAAGACATTACACAATGAGGCAATGAGACATATTTTTAAAAAGCTATCTATGGGGGGCAGCTAGGTGGCACAGTGGATAAAGCACCGGCCCTGGATTCAGGAGGACCTGAATTAAAATCTGACCTCAGACACTTGACACTTACCACCTGTGTGATCCTGGGCAAGTCACTTAACCCTCATTGACACCCCCCCAAGCTATCTACAAGAAGGAGGGAAACAGGATGAATAGGGGAAAATTATTAATTATATCTTAAAAGGCAGGAAACAAGCATTTATTAAGTACTTACTATATGCCAGGAACTGTACTGAGAGCTGGGGATATGAATGCAAACAAAAAGAAAAAAAACTTGAAAAGTTTCAAAAACACAATTGAAAGGCCATCAATAATTTCTGATCTATGTGGCTACTTTCTTGACTTTTACAAATCTTTGTAAGAATTATCTATACATGTATTGAGGGTATCCTGGATGAAAATATAAGAAGGGAACATGCTGGCTTTCATAAATGATTTTCTACAGCAGACTATATATTCACAGTCACACAATTGGCAGATAATAGAAGATTCTGCTATTTATTTTTTCTTATTATAAGAAAGGATTTGATTAAGTAGAGCGAAACTCAGCCTTGAGGGCTCTCCTCTATCAAGGAGTCTCTCATGCATATGTTAAGATCATACAAGATTCCTTGACAAATGTAACCACAGAGACAATTCTGTTCAATGACCCACTGATTATTAACATCAAGTGGGGCATAAAATGGGGTGATATATGCTCATGAAAAGTGTTTGTCACTGTCATGGTGGATGTCCTGTGCAAAGTCCAAACGGAAGAGAGAGTCTTGATAAGTGGATAAGTGGTGATAGGGGTATTTTAGATGTTCCTGTTTATAAATATTTTGCTGATTGTATTGAAATCCCAAATACCACAAGTCCTCCTCCAGGCTATCCCTGGTCACTCAACATTGTAAGGGGCTAAAATTCTAGCTATATGGGGGCAGCTAGGTGGCACAATGGATAGAGCACCGGCCCTGGATTCAGGAGGACCTGAGTTCAAATTCAGCCTTGACACTTGACACTGTGTGACCTTGGGTAAGTCACTTAACCCTCATTGCCCTGCAAAAAAAAAAAAAGAAAAGAAAAAAAAATTCTAGCTTTGCTATCCAAAATCTAATGACTGGTTTAGCAAGAGTATTTAAGTGTTTAAGTATTTATTAAAGAGCATTAGGATCAGAGATAAAGGTAAAAATCTAACTATTTCTAAGAGACCATTATCCAACCAGCCATGGCGAGGTCAGGGACCCAAAGAGGAAGAAGCCCTCTGCTAGCATCTGCTTCCTACTTCGTGTCCTCCTCCCAGAAATGGGAGACTCTTCAAGTTGATTGGCTGGTAGCTTTGATAGATAGTACCCACAAGCAAACGTCACTTCTTGACTCCAAGGAATTGACTGCATGGCTTGCCCTCAGAAACCTTCTCCTCATGGTGTAGTTTTCCTACAGTAGTTCTCCAGCAAGTGGCATCATTCCAATCATTACAACATCAATTGATAGTGTGTAAAAAAAAAAAGTCAAGATCACACATTCAGATGTCAAGACTAGAGGATGCTATTTCATGACTGGTCCATTGGTTTAATACATCATGATATATGGGCAAAGCTTTTAGAGAAGAAGTGGTCTCACAATTGAATATGAGGAATGATGAGGACCGAATTACATTTGAGAAATTGATATTTTTTCAACAATCTTGAGATTCTCTCTCAGTGATGTTATATAGCCATGCACCTTGGAACACTACAGTCTCTGAAAAACCAAAGTTGTGGGTGACAAATACACATGCTTAGTGTGTGCAAGGGTGGTAGAGGGAAAACACATTTTAGTGATGCTCTATGGGCAGGAAGTGCTGTAAGGGATATCACTGAAGAAACATATACTCAAGAAAAGGAGTTAGGTTTGCCATTTAGTGAGAGTTATAGATAACAGTTGGATAACACTAGTGAATTATGAAAGGATCCAAATAAAGGCCCTTCAGCATATTGGGGAGATTCCTTTGTAGAAGATCCATGAGAAATCATGAACAAGACAGAGTACAAAAGCATGACTATGTTATCCTTTGTACCAAATGGAGGGAGTATCTGTGATGAGATTCAAGGTTCATTCAAATATGTAAGCATGAAAAATAACAAGTGTATATAGCTCTTTGTGGTTAATAGGCATACAGTTCAAGACAACCCTTTGAGGCAGACATTGCAAATATTCTTATTTCTATTATATAGAGAAGGAAACTAAGGCTCAGAGAGATGAAATGATTCACCCATATTCACAAAATTAAGAAATGAAGAGAGGTGGCATGAAGTTGTAAGTAGTAGAAAGAGAACCATATTTAGAGTAGTAAAAGTCTAATCAAGGTGGAAGAATTCTAGTAGTTAAAATATTTTTTTTCCCTTGTGGGGCAACGAGGGTTAAGTGACTTGCCCAGGGTCACACAGCTAGTAAGTGTCAAGCATCTGAGGTCAGATTTGAACTCAGGCCCTCCCAAATCCAGGGCCAGTGTTTTATCCACTGTGTCACCTAGCTGCCCCTAGTAGTTAAAATCTTATTTCTTACACTTACTAGCTGTGTAATATTGCATAAGTCAATTAGCTGTTCTGTGTCTCAATTTCCTTCTTTGTATAATAGGGATAATTATTACATTCCAAAGGAGTGTTTGAGTAGGAAGTACTTTATGAACCTTAAAGTGTCATATAAATTCAAATATCTGAAAAAGATATAGGGGTTTTATTGCTCTGCAAACTCAATATGAGTCACCAGTCTGATATAGTAGCCAACAAACCCTAGTATGATCTTAGGCTGCATTCATAGGAGTATAGTTTATAGAAACAAGAAAGTGCTATCTGTAGGTTTTCTGCCTTCTTTAGATCTCACTGGGAATATTATGTTCAGCTCTGGGTACCAGAGTTTAAAGAGGATATGGATAAATTGGAAAATTTCCAAAGATGGGCAATCAGGTTAGTAAAGATCCCTGATTCTGTATCATATAAGCATCCATTGAAGGAAGTGGGGAGGTTCAGCCTGGAGAAGAGAAGACTCAGGGGGAGTATGAAAGCTCTTTTCAAATACTTGAAGGGCAGTCATGTGGTTTAGACTTTGGCCCCAACAGACAGAACGAGGAACAATGGGTAGAAGTTACATAGAGGCACATTTAGTCTTGCTGTTAGGAAGAGTTTCCTAATGATTAGAACTGTGTAAAGGGGAAATTGACTGCCTGTAGAAGTGGTGGATTTCCCCCTCATTAGACGTCTTCAAGGAGAAGTTAATTTGCCATTTCTTGGGTCTGTAATTCCTTGGTTTGGACTATATAAACAGCTAAGATGCCTTCTAACTCTAAAATTTTTGTGATTCTATGATATTTATAGTTACCCAGGGTGCTAATCCTGAGGAATGAGATGCTAAATGAGCAAAATAAATTGCTAACATTTATTCAGCACTTTAAGGTTTGTAAAGGATTTAAAATACATCATCTTATTTGATTTGATTCTCACAACCCTGTGAAGCAGGTGTTATTATTATCCCCATTTTGCAGATGAAGAAACCGAGATTCAGAGAGATAAAGAAACTTGCCTCAGGTCAGCACCACTAATGACTTTCTGAGGCAGGATATGAAACCAGATCTCCCAGACGCCAAGGCCAGTGTGCTGCACCAGAAAGGTCAATGCACCACCTGTGTCTGTGAATGACCCACAAAGAAACTTGACCCAATTTTCCCATCTTTTTTAGGTATGTTCTGGAGAGAAGATGGATAGGAATAATCCCTGTGTTAAAAGATAGGAGTAGGAACCCTATCTCTTTCCCTTCTCTTCAATAACTAAAAATAGCAATAATAGGTCAAGCTGAGGCAGCCTTGTTGGGACCAAGGGCCCCTGAAGATGGTAGAAGAAACTAGTAAGACCATAAAGCTGAACTAGCTTGTCAAACCAAGCACTGGTTTTGATTTTTTTTATTGTTCTGACAGATTTTTATAAGCATGTTCCATAGATGTGGTAATATAGAAAACAAGCTAAAAATTGAATATGTGCATAAATAATTGAAGAAATTACAAACATACAATCCATATAATTATGTTCCTATGCCAAACCTACATTGCATTTCAGGAACACCTCTGGTCTGTTTACTGTTTTTCAGGTAAAGAATTTGGTTTTAAATGTTAGAGCCTTTAAGGGGATAATGAATAAATGTGGAAGGAAAATGTTAATGTTTTGAGCATGTGGTGGTAATTTGTAAGAAGAGAGAAAAGAAATTACCAAAAGGTCTAGGCTACTAATGTAAACGTGTGGCACCGGTAATGCAAGCATGGCACTAGGCCAGAGCGGGATGAAAGGAGCCCCAAAATAGAGACGTGCCTTGGGACTGAAAGGAAGTTGTGATGAGAAGAAAAATAATGTTTTTTAGGGTTGTGGTTCCTTTTGTATAGTCACAGTTTATAGGCATAGGTCTTTTTTTTTTTCCCCACAGTGGCACCCGTAAAAATGAAGAGGTTGGATTGGATGACCTCTGGGGTCCCTTCAAGCTCTAAATCCATGGTCCTATGATCCTTTGAACTATCCCAGTTTTACAGGGAAAGACATTGACTCATGGATCGATGAAGGGACTTAGCTTAAGTTTTTCATAGGCCCTTTGGCAAAGATGGAATGAACAGTCCAGATTTCTTAGGTGTGTCTTCTATTCCACTGCTTAGATAATGCTGGTGTTCTAGGGAAGGGAACTAGAATGCCCACCAGATCAATATCCACCATTAGTGTCTGTGGCTCTAGTGGTCTATCACTGACATATACATTCTATGAAGAGGTGACATTCATGGAAGGAGGGAAGGGCAGATTGGGGGAGGGAACAGTAAAAAACAAAACACTTTGGAGAAAGGTGAAGATATTCTGCATAACTGCACATGTATGACTTAGATTGAATTGCTTGATTTCATAGGGAGGGTTGAGGAGGAAGGGAGGAAGAAAAATTTAGAACACAGAATTAGCTCAAAGACCTTAATTTCATCAGAGTGGGCTCAAGGATGCAATAACATACACACCCAATTGGGAGGAGTAATCTATTTAACCATGCAGGAAAGTAGGAGAAGAAGAGGATAAGGAGGGAAGGGTGAAAGAAGGGAGGGCAGAGTGGGGGAGGGGACAGTCAGAAGCAAAACACTTTTGAGGAGCAATAGGGTAAAAGAAGATAGAAAATAGAGTAAATATCATGGGAAGGGAATAGGATGGAGGGAAATAGTTATGATGATTGACTATAATGGCAAAATGTATGGTACCTACTCTGTTGGGCCATTGTGAAGAAAATTCTTTATCAAGTTTAAGGTACTATATAAAAGTTATAATGAACAGGATGCTATCAGAAAAATCTGCAAAGACCTACATGAACTGAAGCAGAGTGAAATGTACTGTATACAAAATAACAGCAATAGTTTAAGATGATCTTCTGGGAAGCACATGGTTATTTTCAGCAAGGCAATGATCCAATATAACTCCAAAGGACTTAAGAAAATTGCAATCCATCTACAGAGAAAGAACTGATGGTATCTGAAAACAGATTGAAACACATTTTTTTTGACAGTTCCTTAATATGAATTTTTGTTTTTATCTGTTTTCTCTCACAACCTAGCTAATGTGGAGATGTTTTCCATGACTACTCGTGTATAACTTATATTGAATTGCTTGAGTTCTTGGGGTGGGGGGTGAGAAGGGAGGGAGGAAGAGAAGTTGTAACACAAAGGTTGTTTTTTTTTGTCTTTTTTTTTTTTTTGCGGGGCAGTGGGGGTTAAGTGACTTGCCCAGGGTCACACAGCTAGTAAGTGTCAAGTGTCTGAGGCTGGATTTGAATTCAGGTTCTCCTGAATCCAGGACCAATGCTTTATCCACTGTACCACCTAGCTGCCCCCTAACACAAAGTTTTAAAAAACTGATGTCAAAATTTATTTTTACATGTAATTTGGAAAATAAAATTCTAAACAGAGAAAATTAAAAAAAAAAGAAGTGACATTCATTAAATCAGATTTCTAGCTCAGGGAAGAGAAGCTGAAGGGGATCTCAAATTCTTCAAATATGAAAGACCCACATGCAATCAATCATTAAATAAAAATTTAGTGTCTATTATGTGCCAGCCATTGTGGTAAGCATTGGAGACACAAAAAGAGGCAAAAGACAGTCCCTGCCCTCAAGGAACTTACGATCTAATGGAGGAGACAATACATAAACATATATGAAGCAAACTATATAGAGGATAAATATGGAATAATTAACAGAGAGAAGATACTACTATATCAAGAGGGTTTGGGGAAGACTTCCTATAAAAGGTGAGATTTTATTTGGTATCTAAAGGAAGTCAGAAAGGTCAGTAGTCAGCTACTAGAGAGGAGAGTAGTCCTGGCATGGAGGTCAGCCAAAGAAAATTCCCAGAGCTGAGATATGGAGAGTCGCATTTATGGAACATCTAGAAGGTCAATGTCACTGATTTGAAGAGAATATTTTGGGGATTAAGGTGTGAGAAGACTGTAAAGGTAGGAGGGGGCTAGGTTATGAAGAGCTTTGAATGCCAAAACAGAGCACTTTGTATTTACTCCTGGAAGCAGTAGGGAGCCACTAGAGTTTATTGAATAGAGCAGCACCATGATCAGACCTGTGCTTAAGGAAACATGGTGGCCAATTGTATTTTCTTTCTCTATTGAGGACAGAATGAGAGGATTCAGATTTAATGTAAAAACATTTTTATTGAGACTATTGACCTGTTATAGTAGACTACTATGAAAGGTTGCAGAAATGTGCTTCTCTGCTAACAGCTTATATAGTAACTAGCACTCTTTTCTTCTGTTGTGGTTCAGTTGTTTTTTTAGTCATGTTCGACTCTTTGTGACCCCATTTGGGGTGTTCTTGGCAAAAACACTGGAGTAGTTTGCCATTTACTTCTCCAGCTCATTTTTACAGATGAGGAAACTGAGGCCAACAGGGTTAAGTGACTTGTTCAGGATTCCATAGTCAGTTAGGGTCTGAGGCTTGATTTGAACTCATGAAGATGAGTCTTCCCAGCATTCTATCCATTGCACCACCTAGCTACTAGCACTTAGACATCTTTAAAGTTTGAAAAGCTCTTTGCTTATGTTAACTCATTTGATTTTCATCACAGCCTTATAAGGTAGGTTCTATTATTATCCTCATTTTATAGATGGAATTGAAACACAGACTGATAAGTGATTTACCTGCAGTCACATAGTTGATAAGTCTCTGAGGCTTCAAACTCAGGTCTTCCTGAGACTACAATTCCCACACTCTGTTGACTGCTGTCTTTTTGTCTTTTAAAAGGAAGATAAAAATAAACTAACTAATCCAGTGAAAACAGATTGATACTTTACGTGATCATATCCAAATCCATGCAAACATTTATTTCTACTTTGTGTAAGGTATTGAACTGTCTGAGTGGGATGCAAAGATAGCTCTAATGTACACCATAGAAGTGGAAGTTTCAGACAAACAGAAAAACAGCCTTGAGATAAAGAAATGCTTCCTAACAATTTGATCCAGAAGGAGGAATGGGTTGTCTTGAGGGGTAGTGAGCTCCCTTTCACTGAAGGTCTTCAGGTAAAAACTGAATGACCTCTAGTCAGGTATGTTGTAGCAGACATTCTTGTTCAGGTACAGATTGACCAAGCTGGCTTCTGAGGTCCCTTTTATTTGGAGTTTCTGTAATTTAGTTCTAATCAATCAATCAATTAATTCAATTTATTTCAATTCAAAAAGTATTGGTGAAGTACCTAGTAATGATCACTTTGGCAAAAGAAATTTCATTGACTTATCGTCCCGGAAATCATCAAATAAATTTGCCTTTCTGTGCTCAAAGTAATTACCTGCAAATGTTCACTTTCAAGCATAAATGACTTATTCTATATGCTAAGTCCATTTTTCTTTCAGCATGGATGGAAGTATACATCCTATTTGTGGGGACAGCATTAGGATATTTGGACAAATGACTAGGGGGCAAGTGGTGTTATAGGTTATAAGGGCTTCCATTCATGATAGATGGTACCAAATCTGAGTTCTCTAACTGGTAGATAAAGATCTTTAATAATTTATTCAAAGTGTATGCTCCAGAATTAACAAAAGACTGAACATGCATTCCTATGTCACCACTAGTTTTATTAGATAACTTTTTCTCCCCATTAAGCCAATATTTTCAGTTTGGTTGGGATGGAACTAGAACTGACCTTGCAGTTTATAATAGTGTCTGGTGAGGACAGGTTTACAATAAAATTCAATTTGGCAGTTCCAGGAATTTAAAATGTATTTTTTTCTGCCCTGCATTTTTCATTCATTCTATTCCTCTAGCAGAATTATTTGTTCTTTTATTTGTTAAAAACGGTCACCCTTATGTGCTGTTGAAGATAGCTTTTATGGAGCCATTTTGTCATATTAGTCCAGCATCTTTGGGTCACCTTTCAGGATTCAAGGCCAGGTGGGAGATTGGTCCATTACATCATTGACTCTTTCTCCTCTTGTTTGGGTTTTTATATGAGTCTTTCCATATTCTCCACTTGAGTGGGGATTCAAGTAAATGTGTCTTGATATGTCACTAAAGGTGAATACTCAGGAAAAATCTCAGTAGAAGAAAAGTAGAGGTATAAGTGAATAAGTAAATAGAGTATTGATGAATAAGAATGATAACAGGGGCAGCTAGGTGGCACAGTGGATAGAGCACCAACCCTGGAGTCAGGAGGACCTGAGTTCAAATGCGGCCTCAGACACTTAATACTTACTAGCTGTGTGACCCTGGGCAAGTCACTTAACCCCAATTGCCTCACTTAAAAAAAAAAGAATGATAACATTCGAAGTACCAACTACATATATATTTTATGTTGTTTTCTTCCTTCAAATGGGATCTTCTGTCATGGTTAATTCTATATGTTAGTTTTGAGTCATACTTAAGCAATAAAGAGTATAATTTGATTGTAAAAGAAATATAAGGAGAAGGGTCTATATGAAAAACGACATCACTTGGTGAGCTAGTATAGGATTTGGATAGATGTAGGGACTATGAATAGGGCAGGTAGGTAACACTGTGGGTAGAATGCCATGCCTGAAGTCAAGAAGATACATTTTTCTAAGTTCAAAGATGACCTCAGACACTTATTAGTTGTGTGACCCTGTTCAAGTCACTTAACTCTATTTGCCTCGGATCCTCATTTGTAAAATGAGCTGGAGAAAGAAATGGCAAATCATTTTGGTATCTTTGACAAGAAAACCCCAAATGGGGTCACAAAGAGTCAAACACGGCGGGGCGGGGCAGCTAGGTGGTGCAGTGGATAAAGCACCAGGTCCTGGATTCAGGAGGACCTGAGTTCAAATCTGACCTCAGATACTTGACACTTACTAGCTGTGTGACCCTGGGCAAGTCACTTAATCCTCATTGCCCTGTTCCCCAAAAAACTATATATACTGAACAACAACACAAGGGACTGTGAACACTCACTTTGTCAGGGACCCACTAGAGTATAAATCACTCCTTATTTATTTGGGGTCAATTTAATAAACATTTATTAAATAATAAACATTTATTAAATTCTTACTACATGCTAGGAATTCTTTTAGTTGCTAGGATATTATAACACAGGAATTGTGTTAGTTACTGGGTATGTAAAACCAAAAATCAATTGACCTAGATCCTCAAGGACCCTGTATTTCAGTCCATTCTGTTGGAGGGACATAACACTAAAGCAACTAAATGTATATGAAAAAACAATTCAAAGTAATTTTAAAATGGTAAAAATCCTCTTTCCTTTAAGGGGAAAAAAGTGGAAGTGATGCTACTGGACATTACTTAGTGTAAGATTGAGAGAGAGACAGACAGAAAGAGAGAGAGAGACACACACACACACACACACAGAGACAGAGACAGTCAGAGAGACAGAGAGAGAAAATATGAGAATGAATGTAAAACCTGTGGTCAAACACTTTTAGAACAACCTCTATGTCCACCCAAAGTGAAGTGGAGAGGTGAGCAAGAGTTCCTTGAATGTCACTAATATAGAGCCAGTCTGGATAGATTACTCTGGCCCAATAAAACTTATCTTCTTGTTTCACCTACTTGCCTCTATGTTCATGAAGCTTGTGTAGACAAGCCATGAAGTTTTGGATAAGCAGCACTGTCATAATTATGATCATTAGCTTCTTTGCTTCTTATCATTTTCCTTGTGGTTCATCTGGGGTCTTGTGAGTGCTGTTAAAGGGCTTGAAAAAAAATTAGAATTGCACTTGTAGATTTTTATTTTCATTGTATTATTTAGAACTCTAGCCCAGGGAACTTAGCTAATTCCCAGTTCACTAATTCACAAAACCTAAAATTCTCACCCCACTCCTCAGTGAAGCTTTAATCACAGAGAGATGTAGTAAGGGTTCAGATTACTAAAACTTCATTACTCATGCAAAATATTCTTGAGCACTCCTATGCTGTGGTGTAGGAGCATAAATAATTAAAGCAGAACTACACTTGTCAAAAGAAATGAAGCGGAGACATACTCTACTGTTTGCAGAGCCCGTATCGGCAGTGACTTCCTCATTAATGCAATAATCCACAAAGGATTTCCATGGGTAATGGGAATTATTGAGGGACTAGCATGCTAAAATTTTTCAACTGAATGACCATCCAATATTCAAAGAGATGGGGCTTTGCGAAGATACTTAGAAAAACTTCTCCCATCCTTAATGACTCTTTCCAGTTAGAAGATTGGGAGTCAAATTTTCAAAGGTGATATTTGTGGTTTGCAAATCTGATCATTCATTCCTTGTTGGTGCTAAGCATTTAAGATTTCTTTAGAACTTCCAAGACAGATGTCTTCTTCTTGACTCTCTTTATGTTTTCTCCTTCAGGTTTAAGTTCCATGGATATAAGGACCAACTTTTGGGTTTGTTTTTCCTGTACTTTTCTGAGAGCCAACAAAGAAGTCATGTGGCTAGTTATATAAACATCAAGCATCTAGATGATAAATATTATTTAGGGATTCAGCAAATAAAGACTCATATTTTCATTATAAACCATTTCTATGAGTTAATCAACTTCTGGAAAATGCACTCTACAATAAAAATAAAAAGGGTCTTTCATCATACTGACTCTCAATTCTGATAAAAACAAAATATCTGGTGGTAAAAAGGTATGGCTTTTTGGTAGGTTAAGTTCCACTGAGAAATAAAACTTAGTCAAGAAGCAAAATAGTTCTTTTCATGAATAGAGGAAAGAAACCCATTATAGATGAGAAGTGAATATCCGAGCCCTGTTGCATCACACAGGTCCTCTCAACTTCTTAGGATATATCTTGCTGAATAGAGTAACTAGAATAAAAACCTTTGTGGGCTTAGTCAGGAGTGAAATACCTATTTTCAGTAACTAGGAGAAATTTTGGTTAAATTAAGTATCAAACATTGTAGAGTATAGGAAAGTAAATACATACATATAGAGTAGAAGCATCAATATAACAAACAGTAGTATAAATAAAGAACTTGACAATCTGAACACAATGCTTTACACAGAGTAGATATTTCATACATATCGATTGCCAGTGATGGAGTGAAGATTACTCTTTTATTGCGGAAAAATATTTTTTTTCTCACTTAAGAGTGATCTTTCAAAATCAATTCCTATAATATTTTGCATCCTAGTTTGTTTTTTAAAAATAACTTATTAATAGTTGTACTACTGTTTGGTTGGGGGCAGGGGCAATTGGGGAAAGACTGAACCTGTCATTTCATTGAGATGGTGAACTCCCAATGAAGAAATATTTTGATCAGTGTCTTCTCTGGAATTTATAATCTCAGAGAATTTTCCTGGGGGCACCGAGGGGTTAAAGGATTTGCCCTTATTTATACAATAGGTATGTGACATGGACAGGCTTTAAACTCAGTTCTTCCTGACTCTAACCATTATACAATAATAAGCTACTCAACAATAGTAGTACCATATTTATATGGTCATAGTCTGATGCTTTATAGGGTTATGATCCTGGATGCTTGATGGTTATAGTTATCAGAATGGCTGGTATTTGTAGAGCACTTTAAGCTTTGTGAAGTGGTTTACTTGTGTCTTCTCTTTTGATCCTCACAACAATCCTTAAAGGTAGGGGTGAGCAATTATTCCCATTTTATAGATGAGGAGACTGAGGCAAATAGAAGTTATGTGACTTGCTCAAAGTTACACAGCTAGTAAGCATCTGAAACTAAATTTGAACTCAAGTCTTCCTGACTCCAGATCCAGTGCACTATACACTGTATCATCTAGCTACCAGTGGAGCCCAAGTTTGGACAGGTTCTACTACCTGAAAAGGCTTTGTATATGATGCTGGCAATAGCCTATTTCTGCTTTCTAACTTGGTCTGGAATGACCATCTACAGGAAATTGGTCAAGGGCTTCTGGCAGCATATGAGAAACTAGAAGAGCCCATATCTGCCCCAAACACCCAGGAAAGCTCTGAAGATGCACCACAAAGAATAAAGACAAAGAAAACCAGAGAAATGAATGTAAGATTCTCCATCTAGTTCAGGACTCTACAAGAAAACTTCCAGACACTTTTGAAGGCTCTGTGAGGAGACCAGCCAGGATAGGCAAAAGGCACGGCTCACAAGTAGCCTATTATCAACAGGGTCAGATCAGCACGCAGGCAGTTCATGCTCAACTTAGCACCTAGGTGGCTCGTGTCCAACCCAGAACCCAGGCAGAGCGTGTCAAAACTATAGGAGTAGAAAGGACAAGATTGATACTCAGCCAGTCTAACACCCATGCAGCATACATTATAGCTGCAGCACGAGAAAGACCGTCAGGGAAGCAAAGCAGATCTTGCAAGAGAGGAGGCCTGTTTGTTACCAGCACAACTGATAACATATGGTTGGGGCCAACTCTGGTTTTGGAACTGTGAAAGAAGGAGACAGAAAAAGCGCTGAGGTAAAAATCCAAGTCAAGTCATCAGGAGACTGGACCAACAGTGAGGACTTCCTGCACATGACAGGCTACTGTTAGCCATCATATCTAGGACTAATCTTGCCCACACTACCAAGAATATAGGGGGTTAGGGGTGACAGAAAAAATCAGAGTCTGAATTGCATATGGGTACACACACACACGTGTACAACCCAATCCAGAAACTGAGGCTGGAGACAAGAGTAAAGAGAAGAAAATGTTTAATACTATGAGGAAATATAATACATTGACAGAAGCCAAAGAGTTGGTCCCAGAAGAAGAGAGTGACTCCGTAGCACTTCCAAATAAAATTCAGAGAAAAGAATGATGGTAACAAGATCATTCTTTAAGAATACATGCAAGAAGGGCAGCTAGGTGGCGCAGTGGATAAAGTACCAGCCCTGGATTCAGGAGGATCTGAGTTCAAATTTGACCTCAGACACTTGACAGTTACTGGCTGTGTGACCTTGGGCAAGTCACTTAATCCTCATTGCCGAAGAAGAAGAAGAAGAAGAAGAAGAAGAAGAAGAAGAAGAAGAAGAAGAAGAAGAAGAAGAAGAAGAAGAATACATGCAAGAAATGAAGCATGGGACACAAAGGGTGATACTAAATGAAATGAGAGCTAGACAGCAAAGAATGGGAAAAAGACTTAATTGGGAAATAATCTAACAAAATAAATATAATAAAATATAAAAAGAAATAAATATAAAAATAAAAAATATAGTAAAACAGAAAATACATTTTATTGTTGTTTTTTGTTTTGCAGGGCAATGAGGGTTAAGTGACTTGCCCAGCGTCACACAGCTAGTAAGTGTCAAGTTTCTGAGGCCGGATTTGAACTCAGGTCCTCCTGAATCTAGGGCTGGTGCTTCCACTGCGCCATCTAGCTGCCCCCAAAAATACATTTTAAAGCTAAGTCAAAACTAAAAGATCCTTATGTATTGATTAATGGCCTAGTTTCTATTTGAAAGGGCAGAAGGTTGGTACAGTGAATAGAAGGTTGGGCCTGGAGTCAGGAAGACCTGAGTTCAAA
Source organism: Dromiciops gliroides (assembly GCF_019393635.1). Taxonomy (NCBI): domain Eukaryota; kingdom Metazoa; phylum Chordata; class Mammalia; order Microbiotheria; family Microbiotheriidae; genus Dromiciops; species Dromiciops gliroides. Next base: position 240,749,774 of record NC_057861.1, on the reverse strand, counting down.
TCTGGTCTCAGACACATACTAGCTGTGTGACCCTGGGCAAGTCAATTAAATCTGTTTGCCTCAGTTTCCATATCTATTAAATAAGGTAGACAAGAAAATGGCAAACCACTCCAGTATCTTTGCCAAGAAAACCTCTAACAGAGTCAGGAAGAGTCAGACATGACTGAACAACAAATTATATTTTGAGTTTGACACCACTGCTCTAGATATTATGCCTTGGTGACTCTATAAAATAAGCATTCACAGAATTAACATCTAAAAAATGAGACAGTGATTCCAAAGACCCAGCACAGCTTCATTAAGAACAGATCATAGGGGGCGGCTAGGTGGCGCAGTGGATAAAGCACTGGCCCTGGATTCAGGAAGACCTGAGTTCAAATCCAGCCTCAGACACTTGACACTTACTAGCTGTGTGACCCTGGGCAAGTCACTTAACCCCCATTGCCCCGCAAAAAAAAAAAAAAAAGAACAGATCATGGGGCAGCTAGGTGGTGCAGTGAATAGAGCACTGGTCTTGGAGTCAGGAGGACCTGAGTTCAGGTCTGGCCTCAGACACTTGGCACTTACTGGCTGTGTGACCCTGGGCAGGTCACTTGACCCCAGTTGCCTCACAAAAAAAAAAAAAAAAGAACAGATCATGACAGACTAATTTCATTTCTTTTAAAAATAGTATTGTTAGATTAGTCAGAGAAGGGGATCTTTTACCTGTAGCTTATTTAGATTATAGCAAAGCATTTGACAAAATCTCTCACACTATTCTAGCAGAAAAAAATGGAAGAAAGTAGGTTAAATGGCGGTACAGTTAGCTGTATTTGGAACTAGCTTAATGGCAGACCCCAAAGAGTAGTCATTAATGGTTCCATGTCAAGTTGTAAGAGAGCTCCAGTGATGTGCCCCAGAGAATTATACTTGTCCTTGTACTATTTAATATTTTTGTCAATGACTTGGATAAAGGCATAGGTAGTATGCTAAATGGTACGCTTATATCAAATTTGCAAAGAACACCAAGCTAAGAGGGAGAGCTAGCAGATTAGATTATGGAGTTAGGATCCAAAAAGATCTTGACAGGCTAGAACACTGGGCCAAATCTAATAAGGTAAAATTTAATAGGAAGAAATGTAAAGTCTCTGATGTGCCACACGAGGAAATAGAAATGGTATTAAAGAAAACAAAGATGGGGAAAGCCGTTGCACTAGACAAGTATACACAGAGGTGGCCCGTGCTAGAAATAACACAATTATGGAGGCATTGAGAGATCAAGTTTCAAGATATCTATAAGCTGTCAAATGCTCAGGAAAAATCACCAGTTTTATTATGACCAAAAAAGGTGATTGAGAAAGTATCAATAACTAAGGATCTGCATGCCTACTTCCTCTTCCCCAAACAATATTTATGAAAACAATTTACGCTGTATCAAGGGCATCCTTTCTGATGTTATGATAAGGAAGCAGGCAGGTTTTCACAAATAATATTCTACAGTAGACCACATCACACAATTGACTGAAAGGGGTTAGAGAATAAAAGCTCCCACTGTGCCTATTGTCTGCTGACTATTAAAACAAAACAAAACAAAACAACAACTTTTGGTTTGGTATAGCAATAGGCTTCCTTAAAGTCTCTCCTCTAACAGTCATACAAGATTTTTAGAGAGCTGTAAGAACAGAGATAACTTTGACAACTTTCTGATCAATTAGTCAATCAAGAAATACTTGTCAATGGGTTACTATGTGCCAGGCACTGTGCTAGTTGGAGATACAAAACTGTCCCTGCTTTCAAAGATTTTACATTCTAATTGGGGTAGACAAATCTATGCATATATAATTATGTAGAAAAATGACATGCAAATTAGATACTTGGTTGTTTTTGTTGTTCTTGTGGGGGAATGGGGTATACAGCAGCATCTAAGGGACTAAGGAAAAATCTCATGTAGAAGGTGGTACTTGGGCTGAGTCTAAAAGAACACAAGAGATTCTAAGAGACTGAGAGTGCATTTCAAGCATGGAGTATAGCCAGTGAAAAGATATGGAGATGGGAAATGGAAGTGTTAGGTATAAGAAACAGAAAGAAGCCCAATGCATGAAGGGAACTAATGTGTAATAATGCTGGAAATGTAAATTGGGACCAGATTGTGAAGAGCTTTGAATGCCAAATTGAGGAGTTTGTATTTGGTCCTATAGATGTTGAGGAGCCAAACAGATATTAAGCATGACATAAAGCAGGGAGGTGTCTACTTGCTAAATCTGTTTGTCATTGTCATAAATCATGTGTTTCCATGGATAGTGTTTTCTAGATGCTCCTCTTTGGAGAAGACATTGTACTTATTGCATTAAGGTCCAGGAAATAGTCTTCCAAATAAGATCTATAATGATTCAAAAGAGCTTAGCCTAACTATTTACTTACTGAGGAAGAAAACCAACAAGAAGAAAGTCTATTATTTAGACAATGAAATGCAGTTGCAACAACCCATGAAGCTCATCTGTAACTACACATATCATTGCAAATGGAATGAAAACTGGGAATAGAATAGGAAGAGGCATTTGGGTTGTATTGCATTTGGGAAATCATGCAGAACTTTTACTAGCGCTAACCCTCCCTGAGACAAAGGCCCATCTCTTTTAGCAATGTTTTATTGATGCCTTTTATCTTTACAACACAGTCATCTCAAGTTTTCCTTCAGCTAAAAAAACATCTGATATCAAAATGGTATCTAACAATGAAGAAAACATATATAATCTTAGCAGTCCTCCCACCTCTTACTTGGGTGGAAATTGGTATGTTTCACTATCTTCAGTTTCACTCTGGGAACTTCATTGGTTTTAAAAATTCCTTTTTTTTTTTTTGGGTGGGGCAATGAGGGTTAAATGACTTGCCCAGGGTCACACAGCTAGTAAGTGTCAAGTGTCTGAAGCCGAATTTGAACTCAGGTCCTCCTGAATCCAGGGCTGGTGCTTTATCCACTGTGTCACCCCTAGCATTAACTTCCTTTTAGTAATCTTTTCAGTTACCTTGTTTTAGACAGTGGATTTTTTGGGTTCTATTTATTTAATTCTGTATCAGTTCATAAAAAAATCTTAATCTATTTTTCTGAATTCTTCATATTTCTCATTTTTTACAGAATAATACTAAGGCTTATATATATTTTAAAATTAAAAGTTATTTCATTTTCTTGAATATTTACCTTCTCTCTCCCACATTCCCCTAGTGCTCCAGTGAGAGAGCAAGAAAAACAAAATTCCCATTATAAACATATATAGTTAAGCTAAACAAATTCCCACATTGGCCATGTTGAAAAAAAAATAAAAGTCTCAATTTGTACTTTGAGTTCATTACCTCTCTATGAGGAGATCAGTAGCATATTTCCTCTGGAATTATTGTTAGTCATTGCATTGATCAGAGTTCCTAAGTCTTTCAAAGTAATTTGTTTTTTTTTAAATAATACTATTTTTATTGTATAAAATGTTCTCCCAGTTCTGCTCACTTTAGTCTGCATCAGTTCATATACATCTTCCTGGGTTTCTTTGAAGCTTTCCCCTTCATTTCTTTTTTTTAATCATAAAAGTATTTTTATTATTTTCCAGTTACATGTAAAGATAGTTTTCAACATTTGTTTTCATAAGATTTTTAGTACCAAATTTTTCTTCTTCCCTTCCTTCCCTCCCCCCATCCCCAAGACAGTAAGCAATCTGACATAGGTCCTATAGATACAATCACATTAAATATAGTCATATTATGTAAGAAAAATAAGAACAAAAGGGAAAAACTTCAAAAAAGAAAAAAACACAGAAAAAAGTAGAAACAGTATGGTTCAATCTGCATTCAGAATCCACAGTTCTCTTTTCTGGATGTGGAGAACATTTTCCATCATGAGTCCTTTTATCCCCTTCATTTCTTAGAGCAAAGTTGTATTCCATTCCATTCATATGTCATAATATGCTCAGTCATTCCCCAATTGATTGAAGGTCCAACTTTTTAACATCAATATTCTTTGGGTGCTGCTGTATAGTTGGGAATCATAGAATACCAAAGCCTCTGAAGAATTACTTTGTCAAGTCACTCCAAGGACGATATAGAGATATGTAATGTGTATGAGGAGCCTTTAGCAGATTACTAACAAATAATTGCACAGAAGTGGAATCAAGCAGAAAAGCAGATATTGGCTCAAAGAATAAAACAAGCTTCCTAACAGTGCTATTGAAAAGTAGAATGAAGGAGTTTCTGAAGTAGTGAGTTCTTCATTTTTAAGTGAAGCCTGGACAATCACTTGTAGGGTGGGGGGTTATAGAGGAGATTCTTGGGTGAGTATAGGTAGTATCTGTCTCAGATATAAGTATTAATGAAATGTCATTGGACCTGTGATTTCACTGAATTCCTAAAGAGGAAAGTCATTCTACCAAAGCAGATAAGCACTTTCTCTGCAATCTACAGTCTTAAGGAGTTGACCAGAGGTTAAACAATATATACACAGGGTTACACAGCAGGTATAAGTCAGAGGCAGAACTTGAACCTAGGTCTTAAATCTGATGTTGGCTCCCTCTATATGATGCCACTTTGCCTCTCTAATTACTAAAAAGTACCTCTAGTAAAATTAGCTTAATGATCTTAGGCAGCTAGGTGACACATTGGCTAGAGCTCCAGACATAGAGTCAGGAAGACTCATCTTCCTGATTTCAAATCCAGTCTCAGACACTTGCTACCTGTGTGACACCTGGGAAAGTCACTTAACTATGTTTTCCTTAGTTTCCTCGCCTGTAAAATGGGCTGGAGAAGAAAATAGCAAACTACTCCAGGATCTCTGCCAAGAAAACCCCATATGGAGTCACAAAGAGACAGGCACAACTGAAATAACTGAACAACACTAATGTACTAATTCAATGAATAGCCATTTGGCTGCATATTATATTCTGAATAGTAGGAATCTCTCATTCATTTAATTTCCCACCCTGCTCCATATCTTGTTCAGACTGTGCAGATGAACAATGACCTTGGCATATAATTGAATGAATAGGATGAAGAAATCAGTAAGGATGGCCTTTGGGAAAATTTTTGGGTGCTTTTAATGATGTAAATCCCAATATACATTTTGGCTGTGAATTCTGGAAACCATGGCCCTAAAAAACTAAAGTTGCAAGTCACTCTAAGGTCAATGGAAAGATGCCTGGTGAGTATAAGTAACATGCAGTATATTACCAATGAAGAACTTTCTATCAAGAATGCTATAAAAGGCATCATTGAGATGTGTGACTAGAAGAGGAGATGAATCAATTGTGTAGTGAAAGTAAGGAATAAAAGATACACAATGATAAGTCTAGATGAAAATCCCCAGCATGTTAGTGGATTCCTTGTGAAGAATTTATAGGAGGATGTAAAAAAATAGTAACCCAATAAAATGAAGGGGATGCAGTTTTTATTGAGATTATCCATATCACTGTGATTATAGATAAATCAAAGGAATTATAGTCTCCAAATTAGAAAGGGCTTTAGAGACTCCTACAGAGGAATCTTTCCTACAACATGCCCAACAGGTGCTATCCAGTCTCTGCTTGTAGACCTCCAATGATGGGGAGCCCACTACATCTTGTGGTAGGCTATTCCATTTTTGACAGCTTTTCCTGACATTAAGCATAAATTTGTCTCTCTGGAATGTCCACTCATTGTTCTGTCCTTTGGAGGGAAGCAGAACTAGTACAATCCCTTTTCTACATGTAGGTGGTTGAGTGAATAGGCAGCTGGCTCTGGAGTCAAGAAGACCAAAGTTTAAATCCTGCCACATAACCTACTAGTTGCATGACCCTGGGCAAGTCACTTTACCTCTCTGAGCCTCATTATCTTCTTCTATAAGATGGGGGAAATGATAGCACCTCTCTCATAGGGTTGTTGTGAGGATCAAATGAAATAAGATTTGTGACTGGAAGCTGACTGATTTTTGTCTTCTTGGAGTACTGTGAGACTGAGACTGGAAACTCAGCCCTTCCCCTCTCCACGATAGAAGGAAAATAGAAATTTTTCCCAAGAGGATTAGATCAGAGAGAGAGAAAAGTCAAGCAAGCTAGAAAGGTGGTGAGAGATCTAAATGAAACCTGAGTTGAGCATGGCTGTGATGGGGGTGAAGTCAAGGGAGATTATAGCTATTTATGTTTTCTAAGAAAAATAAGAATGATTCCCGCCTTTCCCCCATTCTCCTTATCTTTGCTCCGAGGAAGAATGTGCACAGGTATGTGTGTGTGTGTGTGTGTGTGTGTGTGTGTATGTCTGTATTACTATTTAAGATAACACTGTAGTAAACTCAAAAGTGCTATTGATCTTTATGAATTTCATTTGCTCAAAGGCAGCTGAGAATGAGGTTATGGTCAGTTGCTAGAGAAAAAAAAAAGGAAATTTTCTTTTCAATTTTCCATGATGTCTGATGGGGGCCTTGAAAGAACCAAAGAGATTTTTATCAAAGGCATATTATTAAAATCACTAAAAGAAGTGATTAAAAATGAATCTAGTTAGTTCATGTATTCCCTGGTGTAAAAAATATGGGGTAATGGTAGAAGTGGTGAATGAAGGAAAGAAGGAAAAAGCATTAAAATGCTTACTATGTACTAGGAACTATGCTAAACATTGGAGATAGACGAGTAGAAGAGTCCCTACCTTGAAGGAACTTAGATTAAAATGAGATGAGATGTTACATCTAGGGCCATGGTGGACAGGAAAATAAATTTTCATATTGGGAATCAGGGATTATCAGTGTATCCTAAGAGTGAAAATCTAGTCAAAAAATGCCTAGGAAGGAGGTATCATCAGTGCCAAAAGCTGAAAAGAGATGAGAGAAAACATATGGATTGCTTTCAGGGCTACATTGGTATTCTTGACATTTCAAAAGACCTAGAAGAATACCTCCAATGCGTTGGATAGCTCTATTGAGTGTCAAGGAGGACACAGTCAAATATCATGCAGTAGAATGAATGGATGGAACGTGAGTTATAGCACCAAATTCCAGAAGGATATAGTTTTAAAGATATTTACAAAGTACTTTCCTCAAAACAACTCTGTGAGGGAGACACCTTCTTTTATATTCTACACAGTCTGATTTTGTAACAGGAATGGAACATTTTCTTTATATAAAATACACCAAACTGAAAACACTTTGTTTGCTTACCATGTTGTATTTGGGACTCAAATAATTAAGCTCATTAGATTTTCATTATGCAATCTATTAGCAGTAAGGGGAGAAAAATAGAGATTAATAGTAAATTAGGATGATTTGTCAAACTTGACCCAAAGAGAACTTTACTTTTCTGTAAATGTGTGATTTCTTCTAATCAATTTTCCTTCTACTTCTTATATATTTATGTTCTTTTACCTCCCGGAAAAGAATTTATACAACACAGAAAGTTGGATGTCTGTTATCTAGGGAGCAGTGAGAAAGCTCTTTTCCTGGACCATGGCTAGAAAGTCAAGAGGAAATCATGGAGAACTGAGCATGCCTGGCAAGGTCTGAAGTTTCCATATCTATAGCGAACAGTTGGGAAGTGCACTTAATTTTTTTAAAATTAATAAAGAATTTTATTTTTTTCCCGTTACATGTAAAGATAGTTCTCAACTTTTGTTTATACAAGCTTCCAATTTCAGATTTTTCTCCCTCCCTCCCCTCCCACCCCCTCCCCTAGACAGCAGATAATCTGATATAGCTTATATGTGTGTATATACATATATATAGCTTATATGTGTATATATATATATATATACACATAATAACAATCCTATTTCTGCATTAGTCATGTTATAAGAGAAAAATCAGAGCAATGATGAAAAACCTCAAAATAGAAAAAACAACAGCACCAAAACCAAAAGAAATAGTATGGTTCATTCAGCATCTATATCCCACAGTTCTTTTTTTTTTGGATTTGGAGATCCTCTTCTATTGTGAGTTCCCTGGAACTCTTCTGTACCATTGCATTGGTGAGAAGAATATAGTCCATCACAGTAGATCAGCACTCAATGTTGATGATACTATGTACAATGTTCTTCTGGTTCTGCTCATCTCACTCATCATCAGCCATTTTTCTTGCCTACCCATTTTTTACATCATCCCAACATAATCAACTCACTTCCTCACCTACTTTCTATGTACAATTCTTCTAACTGCCCTAATAATGATCAAATTCTTAGGAATTACAAGTATCATCTCATATGGAAATGTAAACATTTTAACCTTATTGAGTTCCTTTTGATTTCTCTTTCATGTTTATCTTTTTTAAGCTTTTCTTGAGTCTTGTATTTAAAAATCAAAATTTCTATTCAGCTCTGGTCTTTTTTTTCATCAGGAATGCTTGAAAATCCTTTATTTCATTAAGTATCCATTTCCCCTCTTGAATATACTGAATACTGTTTTTCTGGATAGATTATTCTTGGTTGTAATCCCAGCTCCTTTTCCTTCCAGAAGTTTGCCACTTTCTCAGTGTGGAAGCTATTATATCTTGTATGATCCTGACTATGGTTCCATGATATTTTGGAAAGTTTCTTTTGTTTCTTTTTTTGCTGTTTGAAGCATTTTCTTTTCGAGCCAGGAGCTCTGGAATTTGCCTGTGATATTCCTGGGATTTTTCATTTGGGGATTTCCTTTAGGTAGTTATTGGTGCATTCTTTCCACTTCTATGTTACCCAGTTTTCTTTGATAATTTCTTGAGATATGATGTATAGGCTCTTTCTTTGATCATGGCTTTTAGGTAATTTAGTATTTATTAAATTATCTCTCGTGGATCTCTTTTCCAGATCAGTTGTTTTTTCCAACGAGATACTTCACATTTTCTTCTATTTTTTTATTCTTTTGACTTAGTTTTATTGTTTTTTGATGTCTTGTGGAGTCATTAGCTTCTATTTACCCAATTCTTATTTTAAAGAATTATTTTTAAGTGATCTTTTAAAAATCTCTTTTTCACATTTAACCAACTCTGCTTTTTAAGGAGTTATTTTCATCAGGAAATTTTTGTACTTCTTTTTTCCATTTGACAAATTCTGTTTTTTTAGGGTATTTTCTTCAGTATTTTTGTGCCTCTTTTATCAAGCCATTAATTATCTTTTCATAATTTTCTTCCTTTGCTTTCATTTTTTTACCTATTTTTTCCTCTACCACTCTTATTTGATTTAAAAAAAAAATTTAAGCTCTTCTAGGAATTCTTGTTGGATTTGTATCCACTTCCCACTTCTCTTTGAGGCTTTGCTTGTAGATGTTTTGACTTAATTTTTGTGTCTTGATCTCTGTCACCATGGTAGATTCTTATGGTCAGGTGTTGTCTTTTTCTTTTTTCCACCCTATTTCTTGATTTGGAACTTAATGTTGGTCTCTGTTCCCAGTATGGGAGTAGAAGGGCTCTGTCTCTCAAACTTCTGGCTTTTTTGCATTGCTGTTTTCAGAACTAGTGATGGTTTGGAAGTTTTGGGTCCTTTCAAGGTTCTGTGGTCTAGGGAGAAGTGTGGTTACTGTTCTTGTGGTCTATACTTTGGTCCTTATCCAGGAAGTACCCCTCATCCATTGGGGTTGCAATCAATACTATTCTTCAGAGTCTTTGATCCCTTGGGATCAAAAATGATACTCTTCTCAGGGCTCCCATTCCCTCATGACCAAATTTTTCCTCTCTGCCCATGAACTATGACCCAGAAATGGGTATAGGCAATGGAGGTGCCAAACAGCAACTGGTCCTACATCCATTGCTAGCACAGGAATATTCTCTGATCTCTTTCTGACCAGTCATCAGACCTCATTATTGTCTTTGGCTTGAGAGATCCTGAAACTGCTGCTGCTTCTGTCACTACCACCTAGTCCTGTCACTTGTGTTTCATTCATGTGGGATCAGGGCCAGCGTCCTCTCACAAATCACAAATCTCATTTTCTGACCTCCTATGTTGTCTTGGGCTGGAAGAATATCTCACTCTGGCCTTTTTCCCCCTCTGTCACTCAAGAATTCAATTTAAGGCATTATTTTAATGTTTGGAGGGGAATGTTGGGAGAGATCAGCTGAGTTATTTCTCTACTTTGCCGTTTTAGTTATACCCCAGAAAGTCAGAAGTTACATTTTAAAAACACCTAAAAGATAATCTGTTTTCAGTAAACAGGGGTAGAGAAAACCCCATATCTACCTCTATCAGATAAGAGGAGAGGATCTAGTTGATTGGGCAGAGGTGATAGAAGCAAGATACTGCTAGAGGTAGCTTGGGCCATAGTATATTTTTTTGTGAGGGAGTGAGTCAGAAATATTCCATAGCTTGTGCTCAACTCTAACTCTTACTCAGGTGCTCTGAGGTTTCAGACCAGCTTTTCTTTTTAAAGGTCCTTAACTATCCATTTGTATGAGTATTGGATAGGAAATGATTACCACCACATCATCAGTACAAGTATGAAAAATCTCAAAAAATCAGATTTGGAAGCAACCTCAGAAGCCATTTGATCCAATGTATATCTGAATAAGAATCTTCTCAATATAATACCTGGCAAGTGTTCATCTAGATTTTTCTTGAAGCTCTCTAAGGAGGGGTAATTAACTACATCTTGAAGCAGTCCATTTTAAGTTTAGATAGTTCTAATCATTAGGAAAGTTTTTCTTACATAATCTAAATCTTCCTCTGTTTAATTTTCATCTGTTGTGTCTACCTTTGCATTATGGACTTAAACAAAAGAAATTTAATCTCTCTTCCTTACATCAGCTTTTCAGATTCATCAAATTCATTTCAAATTAATCATACTTTGTCTTCTCTTCCCTTGTCTAAACATTCTTACTTCCTTAACCTGATTCTTGTATAGTATGATTTTAAAGCCCTTCACTATTCTAATCATGCTGTTCTCCTACCCAGGTTATCAAAGTCTTTCCTAGAATATGGTGCCCATAATTAAACACAGTGCTCCTAATGTATTCTGTCAAGGACCTAGCACAGTACACAGGGCCATATAGAGATGCCAAGGTCATTTAAATTGAGGTCTCCTTTTCAAAGAGATACATAACTGTTAATGGCTATTCCTTTGAGTCCCACCATTCAATCATAGCTCATGTAGTTATCTGGACCACAAGGTAAGTATGAGTGGCTTTGCTTGTTTGTTTGTTTTTATTTTTAAAATCAAATTCATTGGGGGCAGCTAGGTGGTACAGTGGATAAAGCACTGGCCTTGGATTCAGGAGGACCTGAATTCAAATCTAGCCTCAGACACTTGTCATTTAACTAGCTGTGTTACCCTGGGCAAGTCGCCTAACCCTCATTGCCCTGCAAAAAAAAATAAAATAAAATCCATTGCTGAAATATTGGGAAACTATATTTTGTGCACTTGATCTACCAGCTTAGTAACTGGTAGGTCAAGGGGGAAAATGAAATGAAGTTCATCTTATATGAGATATTCTTGATGAATCCATGTTAATTCTTCATGATTGCTACTTTCTTTTCATTTGCAGGTTTTACTCTCTTTTCAATCAAGATACTTGCCTTTCTCTAGTCTATCAAAAGTAATTCTTGTGTTCTCCAAGCGCTTTTCAACATTACCAAAAGCAACTCAGCAATAATATCTGGAAGTTTCTTAAGTATCCTGGGATGTGGCTTCTTTGAATCTAGTAACTTGAAGAGGGTATCTAGGTGCCCATTTGTAATTTTATCATTCATTTCTAATGTCTACTCCTTGTTAAGTTTTTTGTTGTTGTTGTTGTTTTATTTCACCCAGTTCAAAGATAATTCTTGTTGGAAGATAACACAGAAACAAAATAAGAATTGAGTAGTTAATCTTCTCACTGATTTCCATGATCACCCTTAAATCTTCCCTGAGCAATGACCCTGTATCTTCTTTTATCCTCTTTATGTTCCCAAAATAGCTTAAAAAACAATGCTAATGAGATATACCTTTATACAGTCAAATAAACCTTAAATGGAAAAATATTACTAGATATGCCTCTGTATCCCATTATTGTGATAATCTCATCATCCTGTAAATTCTCTTCAGTCTTGAGATTTTACCTCATCACTGGCCTCTGCCTCTAACTGGAAGGTGGGGCCATGGAGTTCAATTCTCCATTTAAGGAGAGAGCTCAGCTCAGAACATCTTATTTCTTACCTGACTGTACTACTCTGAGACTTCTTTGACTGACTTCTCTCCCTACCCCCACTTTTCAGTTTCTTTTTGTGTGTTGTCTTCCTCTATTAGATTCTAAATTCCTTGAGGGCAGGGACTCTTTTTTATATTTGTATCCCCAACATTTAGCACAGTGCCTGGAACATAGTAGGTACTTAATAAATGTTTATTGCCTGATAATTGGTATAGATCTTGTGAGGATTAAGAAAGCTGTCTTCATCAATGTTAGATGCCACTTCCCCTGAAGTCCAATTCCAATGACTAATCATAGTGGGGGCATGATCCCTGGATTTCTAAATACTATGCTAATATAATATAAGTCCTCTTAGGTTCTACAAAGTTGGAAAGCTTGAAGTACAGTCTTAGTGTTTATTATCTGAGGGCCAGCCTAGCTAGTTGTGAAGAGGCTGATCATAAGATGATTGTCTACCAGGTGATGAATATTTTTGCCATGAAACTAATGAAACAGACAAAGATAAATAATGGTCCAACTAGTCTCCATTCATATCTACAGTGTTGTTGACAGAATGATGGGAAATGGGACAAAGAGTGTGAAGACTCAAATATTTTCAAGATTGTTAATATTAATTCAACTGTATAATCTCATTTGATGGCTAGTGATATACTATTTGAGGAACCTAACCATATTCCTCTTCATTTTCTCATTACAAATATAACTAGGAGAAATAAAGAATCAGATTCCTTCCGGGTAGGGACTGTTTAATTTTTGTCTTTGAATCCCCAGAGCCTAGCATATTAAGTGCCTATAGTAGGCACTTAATAAATACTTGCTGCTTAAATGAAGAAACTGAAAATAAATAAATGGGAGAAGAGTTTTGATGTTCTCCATGAAGGGGAGATCAAAGGATTTGGCAGAATTGGTTTAACTATGTACCCACATATAATAATAAAGTGTTCCATGAAATTTTGTTTCTTATCACATCTTGCAGTGCTCATTGTGAGTGCATACAAGCAGAATGCTGTGAAGATAATTGCTGCTTAGAAGGCAACATCTGTTGCTGAGGGTGAAGAGGTGAAAAAGGTCTGTGAGAAACTTGATGAATTTTTACAAGTTAAACCCATGTGTACTTTGATACTTAGCAATTTCAACAATGGTGAACAGGGAAAGGTAGTAAAAACAATGTTGGAAAATATGATTCAGGGGCAACTAGGTGGCGCAGTGGATAAAGCACTGACCCTGGATTCAGGAGGACCTGAGTTCAAATTTGGCTTCAGACACTTGACACTTACTAGCTGTGTGACCCTGAGCAAGTCACTTAACCCTCATTGCCCCACCAAAAAAAAAAAAAAAAAAGGAAAAGGAAAATATGATTCAGGCACAAGTAAGGAGAAGTCATAGGTTTGTTGCCAACTTAGAAGCCTTAAACTCTGTCTTTGCTCAGATAGTTCATTCTTTCTGGGGCCATCTCCAGTCATCCTACCCATGTCTTGCCATTGGACTCCAATGACTCCAGAGGAGAGAGTAAGGCTGATGACTTTGTGTAGCCTTGCCTCATTTAAATTCAATTTCCTTTCAAGTTAAGATGTCACCCTCCTGATGTTATTGGACCCCTTGGGGAACTCAGCACAAACAATAATAACAAACAATCATTCTTTCTGGTATATACCCTCAAACCCTTCTTTAGCTATTAAACTTCTACCTTTCTTTTAAAATCTAAGTCAAGTTCTACTTTCTTTATTGAGCCTTCTCTTGATTAACTCTCTCAATAATGACGTTGTTTTATACCTTGCTCATGGACATTTTATGGGCAACATAGTCATCTGTTTAAGTGTTTTTCCCCTATAAAGTCCATGAGAGTAAAGGTCATATCTTATCAAACCTTTATATTTACCTGTATACCTAGCATAGCACCCTGGAAACATTAGAGATTTGGTTAATGTGTTATATTGAATTAATTTCAACAAGAGAATTGGATGAACTTGTATTAATTGTGTCAAGTCCTAAGTACCATGAAGTATTTTCATTAAAACACACAATAGGAGGCAGCTAGGTGGCGAAGTGGATAAAGCACCAGTCCTGGATTCAGGAGGACCTGAGTTCAAATCCAACCTCAGATACTTGACACTTACTAGCTGTGTGACCCTGGGCAAGTCACTTAACCCTCATTGCCCTGAACACACACACACACACACACACACACAATAATACACATTTATAGAAGTAGTAATAAGTGGATGAAAAACATATATTCCAGATTACAAAATGCATTTGGACAGACATCCCATTTATTTAAGCCATCAATATGTATGTATATATTTTTTTCCAAGCCCTGTATCAGAATGCCAATGAGGAGGGCCCAATGAGAAGAGGAAAAGGTCATGATGGATGGAATTTGGAAAATGATCTAGGGCTTTCAGTTTATTTTAAGATATCCTCAGGGTCCATCTCTATAACAGTAAGGTTCATGGAACATTATCAACCACAGAAAGATTAAAATGGAAAGATAAAGTGGTAAGTATAAGCACGCCATAGTATGCACCAAGAAAAACTTGTATTAAAGAAATGTACCAAGAAAAAAAACATCAAGGTCATTTGTGACTGGAAAAGGAAGTGAAAAAGTTGTATGGAAAGCATGAGAAATAGTCAGTTCACAAATGGGCAATTTGATACAAGATGATACATTGATATCTCTGAGATACCAAAAGGGAAGAATCTCCATTGCACTGGATAGATCATCAGAAGAGGATTTTTATGGTAAACATAGACCCGAGTGGCATGAGATGAGAAGGCATACGGGGCTTGTGAGCGATGTTTTTGGATGGTGCATCTATGCTGACAAAATTTCAGGTTTCTCAAAAGTATCAAAGTGAGCCATGTGGGCTGGCTTTTTAGTGGTGCTGTGGGAATTTATTTCACATATCACTTTGGGTAGTTCAGATTCGCCAGATTGTCCCCATTGCTTCACATTGTGGCTACATCTTCATGACTGCATTAATTAAATTCGATTCAGCAAACATTTATCAAGGACCTACTATGTACAAGTTCCACAATGCCAAAACAATTGGCATGGTCAATTCAGTGAAAAAAATTAACTAAGATCATTTAAATCAGGGATTTGATATATTGGATTTTTCATGCTCTAAAAAAGTTGCATTGCCATTTTGTGGGTACATGTGTGGATCTTGAGGCCCAATTGTTCCCATCAGTCCTGCTTTATAGTGAGACCCACCTCCCTCCCTTTATAGAGAGGATCTATTTCCTTTACTGTTACTGTGACCCATTGGCACAGTTGTTTTTTCCAACAGTTAAGTAGCAATGAGAAGGGGGGAAGTGAAACTACATATTACCTACAGTTTGAAATCTGTGCCACGTGAGGAGGCTCCTCTTTGTATGTGGAGGAAAGCCTTCCACTGTGCATCATGGTACTGAAGGACCTAGAGGGAGCACACACACTCAGCTATATTTTAAGGGGAGCAGCAGTACAGTAGTGGTGTTTGATAGTTTCCTTTATCTCAGCACAACAATCTCTGGGGCACACTCTGGTCTCTCAACATGTCCCCATTTAACTACACTCCTTACCTTTAGCTGCCTGGGCTCAGCTAACCAAGTGGTGGCAGAGATGTGTATAGGCGATCTTAAATCATTCTGATTTTCCCAAGTCCCTCTGCAGTTTTCTGATAGAACATATGGCAATGTTATGTCTATTTGAAAAAGCCTTTGCATCATATGTTTATACAACTGCTCACTATCCCAAGACAAAAATTCTTTTCCTGTTATTGCCCATTTGCTGACTAAAGAAATTATCCTCTTTATGTATTCTGGTACTTTACCTTGATATCTTACATGTTTAATTATGTAGCCCTCAGTCCATAATCTATATCCTCATCATCTGAGGCCATTTTGCTTCTGTGAATCCAGAGCTTAATGATATGTTGGGAAATAAAAAGAAGATACTTTAAAAATTCGTGTGCTTTCAGTCTTCTTAACATTTTTTCATCATAAGATCATAAGTAAATAAGAGAACAGGCTGGTAGAGACCAGGGGATTTTTAGTTCTTTCTTACATGTAACCTAAGTGTATTTTTATATTACCAACAATGATAATACCTTAAGCACTTTTATGGAAAAGAATCCTAATTCTCATTCACAAGTTACAAACAGAGATAGTCTATCTACTAAATACAGACAATTCTAGGGAAGGACTAGGTAGCCATCACATTCAGCACCTCTCTCTTGTGGACAATTCTTTTTCAAATGTAGGTTGGGCTAGACAGCCATAGAGATCTCTTCTAACACTGTGAAAATCTGTGATTCTGTGAAGAAGAAAAAAATTTTAAAAAGAACTCTGAGCAATCTATACAAGTTAAGTTATTTTTACAAAGTCAGAAAAACTTGGAATTGTAAGGGATGTCAGAGATCATCTAGTTCTGAGACCTCAGAACTTCAACTGTATGTACCCTTATAGCATTTTATCCCATACATGCTTATGGTATATTATAGACCTCCCCCATCCTGCATTATTCAGAACTCCAAATGGATTAACCAGCTTTAATGAAGAGGAAAAAATAGTGATAGTAGGGTAAATCGATGAGCTTCATAAATTTAAACAGGAAAGTTGAATTTGAAACCTTTAATTAAGTCAACCGTTACCTGGACCATGCACAATAGCAATGAATGCTACAGGGGAGCAGGAATAGCAAAAATCAGCACCAGGAAAGATTTTGGAATGAGATCTAACTTAGAAGAAAGAAGCCACATTATGGTTGCTTTCTTGGAAATTAGATTTGTGACATTTTTTCCTCTTCTAAGTTCTTTGTCATTTGTTCTGGAAGGGAATCTTCTTAGGCCCCTGCAGATAGCATATCTTTTGTTTATGACCCAATTGAGTCAATGATTTTAGACTGGCGTCTTTCCTGTTTTAATGATCTGACCACGTCTTTGTTCTGTTGATAGAATCACCCGGCAGGTCCACGGTCTCTGTGAGTATACATCAAAACCATCAGGATGGGGGTAATACAGCATTTAAATATTTCAGGGTTGGGATCCATTGCCACTTCATACTTTGTCTATGGTTTTCTGAGGTCTTAAACCAAAGTGTGTTTGAATGTTCTGTGAAATGTGTGGGTTAAGCTGGCTGACCTGGAACTTCTTAGAAGAAGTTAGATTACATTAGCTAATGCACTACGAAGACTAGCTGGAGTTGGGCATCACATCTTGCATGTAAAGCAAAGGTATCGAATTTGTGGCTTTTGCAAGCTTTGCAGAAAAGGTTTTTGGAAAATGCATTTCTTGATGGGGCAAAACTAGCAAAAGCCACAAATGGAATGGGTTTGCTTCTCCTGGAAAACCTTTTGCATCCTAGAGCTCTGGTTAGGTTTTGCTGTGCTTTGCGGTTTTCAGCTCCAATCTCAAAACAGGGCTGCTATCATCTTGGCTTTTCTAGAAGCTGGACACGTTTGACTTGGAATACCAAACATGGAAACCAAGGCATCACGGTCCATTTCCCAGTGTCTAGCAGCAGGCATCAGTGCCATACTTAGGACAGCAACTTGGCTGTCCTGACTGGAATGGAAGGTATCAGGATACCTATAGGGTGACTGGTCAACCAAAGCAGTGAAGTTATTATTGCTTAAGTAGGCAAAGGAAAAACTTTGAGGTCCCCATGATAGCCCCATTAGAAAAGTGGGAAATTATCAATTTGATCTTTGGGAAACACCAGTCACAGAGGGAGGACAAGCCCTGTTTATATAAGTCTATCAAATTGATTGAGAGATTTTGAGATCAGGCCTTATGTCATTCAGGAATTCTTGGCTTACAGTGGCCATCCAAAGTACAGAATCAGTGTTAAAAAGAAAAAGGAGCTAAGTTTTTTTCTTCTCACTAAGAGTCAAAAGTTGATCTGAAATTTTTTGAGATTTCACTGGATGGGATATATTGTTCACTTTGTATTCTTCAGAAGACAATTGTTCTTTTTTCCAAAAATCCAAGCCTGGGCTTCTCTCTTCCTTTTTCCTCTCCTTCTGGTGATCACTTCCACTATTTGGTAGCATTCTGGGCTAGGAAAGCAAGAGAAATTCAATTCTTTTCCTTGTTAGATAGAAACTGGGGAAAAGACAGTCTAGAGAGGGGGTTGGTTTGAAACCATTGGTTAAAATTAGATTTTTAGACAATTTTTTGGTTTTATTGGTCCTTCCTGTATGGATAACTGAGTATTCTCATCACACAACTAGTTACCTGAAAGGACTCTTGTCTTTTATTCTTTGTGCATTCTCCCTCCATTAAAACCGACCCTCTCCCTGTTATCCCACCACTGACTTTTAAAGGTTCTTTGTGCACATGATACTGTATGAGATGTTTAAGGTATAAAAAGGCATCTGGTACATGAACTTGATTTTCTTTCCTGTGATGAATGATGATCGTTATTAGATGAAAACTCAGGATCAGAAACTTTGTATGAAATTCAGTATATCTTATGTAGGAATAGAAGGAAAATAGGCTTAACCTGAAATAGTACATATATGTACTAAATGATTAGAGACTTATCTCCTTGTTCTTCTATTCCTTTACAAAACTGAATCTAAGATGGGTGAGGAGAGGGAGAGATGAGGAAACATAGGAAAAACAGAGATATATGGGAATGAATGAAGATAATTTGAAAAAAGGGCAGGAAGGAAAAAAGGAAAAGAAAATAGAGGGAAGAAAAATGAGGAAATTAATTAAAAAATGAATGCTAACATACGGAAGGTACAAATGCACAATGAACTAAGTATTAAGGCTTAATCGAACCTTTGAAATGAGACATTTTGGGTAGTTAGGTGGCACAGTGGATAGAAGCCTAGGCCTAGAGTAAGGTAAAATCATCTTCCTGAATTCAAATCTGGCTTTAGATACTTCTTAGTTGCGTAACTCTGGGCAACTCATGTAACCCAGTTTGCCTCAGTTCTTCATCTGTAAAATGAGCTGGAGAAAGAAATGGCAAACTACTCCTGTATCTTTGCCAAGAAAACCCCAAATGAGGTCACAAAGAGTCAGACAGGACTGAATGACTATACAATAAGAACAATTGAGACATCAAGTCTGTAATTCATTCACAACTGTCCTGGTCAATTAATCATGGAAAAAATAGTGACACGTATACAGCATTGTTGTTCAGCTAGATGATAACATTTTGAGACCATGTTTAAATGGAGACTTAATAGAAAACAATCAATATAGTCCTATAACCTGAGATTATCTGGGCCCACTTTGAAATTCTGAAGTGTTCTCTAAACAGGTTCAACTTCAGGAGCTAAGTGAGGATTTAAACCAGATATTTTAATTTATGTTATCATATTATACTTTGTACAGAAATAGGAGTGGTAAATCCCATCTAGTACAGTGATTGTGACCTGAGAGTTAATCTAAGGCCTCGAAAGTCTGATTGTATGAGTTCAGAAATGGAGAAAATTTGTTCTTTGCCATAGCACAAGTTCAATAAGGAGAGATCACAGGCTATACATTTTTTGTACAGCATGGACCCGGGGCTAAGATACTCTCTTGGCTCTGTTTCACATATAAAAATCCAGAAAAGCATCTTTTAGCATGTGTTTTGGGATGCCCCAAACACCCAACCAAACCGAGGACACACTCTGAGAGATTTGAAAAAAAAAAAAGTGGACCAAATGAGCAGCTGTAGCTATTGGAACTGCAGAATGCATAATTATGTTGCCTAAAATGAAATGTGAAGTAAGTGATGTGGATTCTGTCTAGGACCTGAACTATGGCTCTCTGGGTGGCCCTGCTTAGAAAATCTCACCTAGGCATCTCTTAAAAGTCTTTCCAAATAAGGACTGCCCCTTGTCAACATCAGCCAAAAATATTTTTACTATGCAGGTTTCAAGCTATGGGATTACCAGTTAGCATCCATCATAGCCAGCACAGAGAGAATCTGTGAGAACTGCCGATCATTTGTATCAAAACTAATGAGGTTTTCCTTTTCTTGAACATGATAACTGTATTGTGTGCTGACTAGGGGGGAAATATCTGTCCAAGGGTATCAAGCTTTTCTTTTCTATTTAAAATTTTTTTTCTCTCAGAGCTTGTATAATTGATGATTCTGCCTGTCTGGATAAGGTTTTTTTTTAGCACAAAATTCATTTTAATAATGGTTTTTGCTTATTTAACAAACCATTATGGAGGGGATTTTGTTGTTGTTGTTATTGTTGCCATCCAAAGCTGGAATCACGGGAGCACAAAACAAATCAGCCTAATTTTACCGTGAACTTTTCTTTTGACATCCTTCTATTTTTCAAAGAGAATAAACGTGCTGTTACATGACTGCTCTTTTCCAGACAGAAGAGGCAGAGAGCTATTTTTGAAGCTCCTTAAATCAGAAGCTCTGGCTCTTTACAAAAGCAGCCCCACAGGATATCAAGACTGTGTTTGGAAACATATGTGATAAAAAAAAAAGAAACAAACCATAAAAATGAACTGGGATCACCTTGTAATTGGGCAGAGAGGGCTTCCCGCTGCTGTCTGTGGCTTGCTCTCTCTCTTTTTAAAGGCACTGCTCTTACATTTCTCACCTTTTGCTGCAAGACCCTGAACACAGACTCTCCAATTGCCAAGCAAATCACAGCCGAGATGCGGACCCCCTGTTTGGAAGAGACCTTTCTCCTCTCAATATTCTCCTTTATTGATGTTATGGAAAGAAATTAGATATACACAAAGAATCAACAGCAGTTTTGGAGAAAATGCAGGCCTATACAAAGGACCCTGAGCGAGGTCTTACAATGAGGCACCATCCACATGGGGATGACATTAGACAGCTCAATAAAGTTTAATTGTTTTACTGCTGTGCTTCAAGGCAGACACCTTGAGCACCAATGGTGGATAAGTGCCTTGTAAATAAAATGCATTATTATTATTTTATTTAGTATTGCTAAATAGCCGTTATCCCCCGAGCCAGATTGGGAGCACAGGGACTCTTGGGCATGAAGAAGCCTGTATTTTATCCCAGATTCTGTTAGTGGCAATGATGCAGGCTGCTGACTTCACTAGATAGTGCCTCCTCACTAGTTTCCCTTCTGTAAAATAGAGCTGAAGAAACATGGGAGTGCTTACTTTGAAGAGCTGTGAGGCGAATGGATCAATGAATATGTATATAGTCGTATACCAAGGATGCATTTATTGGGTTCCCACTATTAGCATGGCTAAGAACCAGGGACTCTAAAAAGATATTACTGAACATAGAAATGTCAATCCTCCCTTTCAAGAAAAATGACTCATATATATATGTGTGTGTGTGTGTGTGTGTGTATACATACACACATATAAATTTAGATATGTGAATCTATATACATCTATATACCTATATACAAATGTGTACATGTACACATTTGTATATAGGTATATAGTTGGACTTAAAGAAGTCTTTTCTTTTGAAACTGTAACTGAGTCAGAAAAATATGTTATAATTTATATTTATATGCTATTTAAGTTATGTTTGCAAGTACAAAGTCTTTAGGGAAAAAAAAGTAACATTGGGTGATTAGGCATAATATCAGAAGCGCTTTTGGTTGGATGTGACATGAGAAATTTGGGACCTAAAAGATACCTGAAAGTTGTCAAGGGATCATAAAGACTCAAATTGTAATGTCCTGATGTAAACTAAAGAAATTAATTTTTTTTTCTGGATGCCAGCTCTGACCTCAAGGAGGAAGCTGACAAGTCTGGAGAATGGAAACCTTTAGAAAACTCTGCCTCAATGAGCCTTTTAAATAAGGGCACTATTGACCCAGGGGAATGCTGGAAAGATCTATGATTTCATCCTTGGCTGGGGAACTCCTTCCTTCGAAGCAGGCCACAATCCATCCATGATTTAGTACATTCATCCCGGGGAGTTGACTGAAACTCATAAATGACAACCCTAGGTCAACAGGGCTAGTAAGTGTCTGAGGAGGGATTTGAACCAAGGTTATTCTGGCTCCATGCTCAGCATTCCAGTTCCTACACTGTTACTGCTTCTTGCTGTTAGCATGTATACACATACACACATATGTTTATGTCCACAAATATGCACGTGTGTATATGTATACAAATACATGTGTGTACTGTATATTTATACATTTTAACACTCAAGTGGATCTGTGATTTCTTGGTAGCTAGCATTTATATAACACCTTAAGGTCTGTAAAGTCCTTTCTCCTCTATGGTATTTCATTTGGTTCTTAAAATAACCTTTTGAGGTACGTGCTATTAGTATATTCATTTCATAGATGAGGAAACTGAGGCATATAGAGATTAAGTGACTTGCCCAGCATCTCACAGCTAATTGATTTTATTGTTTAATCTAGTGATTCACATCACAACCTATCTATGTCTGCTCATTCTTTATGACTTTTATTCACATAATCTGGGGTGGGGTGTCTATGCAATGTGCTTGGGGGGCTTCATGAATTTTTCCTGATGCCAGTGGAATGTGCAAACTGTCAACTGCTTATCTCTCAGTCTAGCCCTGTGACCAGTTTATCTTTTCCCAATCATACATTTGTTTGTTTTGTTTTTGTTTTTGTTTTTGCAGGGCAATGCTGGTTAAGTGACTTGCCCAGGGTCACACAGCTAGCCAGTGTCAAGTATCTGAGGCTGGATTTGAACTCAGGTCCTCCTGAGGACCTCAGGGCTAATGCTTTATCCACTGCACCACCTAGCTGCTGAGGATGTGGGTCCCACAGCTGGTAGAAGAGGAGGGTTGCTTTTTTTGTTTGTTTGTTTGTTTGTTTGTGGGTCTCTATCTTAAAAGTATTCTAGAGAAGACAAGATAGATTTCCAGTTGGATGGTAGAAAAGCATGTATTCTCCCTGTCCCAGGAAAATCAAAAGGCAAGGACTGAGCCTCTAGGCTCAGCTGCCCATGTGGAGTTTGACCTCAGACTTGCTGGGCTTATTTCTGGAGTCCCTGGCTGCTTTGCCTCTTCTTTCATCTTTCCTTTCCTTTAGTATAGACCATGTGGACACCAGAAAGTCTTGGATAGCTTAGAAAGGGCAGAGTCTACCTGGTTGGTTATAGTTATAGCAGTGCCTATAGAATCAGACTTGTGACAAGGTAAGAGTTAGCATCAGAGAGAAAGAGAGACAGAGACAGAGACAGAAACAGAGAGACAGAGGGAGACAGAGAGAGCACCACCAGAAAAAATCATGTTTGGAAAGCTTGGTATTTTATCAGACTTGTGGTCAGCTGAAATATGAACTGATTGATTGGCAACCTCACAAAAATTGTTAATGTCCTATACAAGACTTGAATATTAGCTTCTCGATAGGCTCATAATCAAAACTTACTAGATTTTATTCTTCTAAAAACATTTTATGTGTTTTAATAAGTCAAGATCTGCCTTTTCCCTCTCCTTCTCTGATCTTGGAGTCATTCTCTTCTGGGTTTGTGTCTTAGAATTTTTTGCCACCATAATATCTCATTATGCTGGGCGTTCATCTTCTGTTTGCCCATCCTTCAAGGCTACTTCTTGACTTTAGACTAGATGCTAGGGCTCGGCTCTGATTATCTCTTGATGAGATAATCTAGGCCGGCCCTGCTGCTGCTTTTGGGGGCTGTGTTATTCCAGAATCTTAGGGACATATAGGGAACCTACAAGCTTTCAGTGCTACCAAAATGATCTGATTCAGGGCAAAATCTGATTGTTTTCCCTCTCCTCTGAGGTCTGCAAGTTATTGACTTGGATTTGGGTCTGTGCAAAAGCAGACAGTGGTTGAATTCATTCCCTATCAGCCATTTGGGAAACTGCTGGTTCAAAATGGCAGAACTATAGGTTCCCCTTTGGTCTTCCTTAGTTATTCCTCTATAAGCTGTATTAGATGTTTTAATTGAATCGCTGCTCTGGGCTTGGAGTCTGAGACACATCAATGCTGCTGCCATTGCCTTTTGAATATCCTCTTTTCTCGATACACCACCTGGGACCTCCCTACCTGGGAATACCATCCCTACTCACAGATACCCTTCTCCCTTGGCCTTGGATTTGTGATATGGAAGTAGGTATTGGGTGACAACACTGTGAATTGGCACGTGTCCCTGTTGCAGTGCTTTTTAGGAATCTGGGGGTAACCTGCTATGGTTTTGCAACCTTTTCTTGCCCTGGTACACAGCCTCTCTGGGTTTTGGAATGCTCCTGGCTGGTCCCAACCCAGTACTGACACATCTGTGTTTCTCTATTCTGAGTTCAGCTGGGCAATGACTCACTATGACTTTAACCCATCATGCTTCAGTCTGGTACATTTTCTAGAACTTTTTGGAGAAATTTGTGGAGCAGAGCTCCCTGCACTGCTTCCTACCACTCTGCAATCTTGTCTCTGCCTCTGGATTCTGTTCTAATCATTCTACAAGTATTTGGGGCTTAGCATTCCTTATTCTGGGTAGGAATACTACCCGATTCATATTTGTATATCAGGCAACTTTTCCTGCTTCCTTGAGGAATCTCTCGACTAGAGCCAAAAGAACCATTAGTGTAATTAGCAATTTTCCTTAGAAAGCTGAGGTGTGGGTGAAGAACCAATGTATGTGAGAATTAGGGAGTCTACTCCCTTGATCAAGAACATGGGTATAGCACTATGGTGGCCTCCACTGAGTGCAGCCCAATTAGGCATTATGCTACACATTTCTTTGATGATGTTACCTTTACAATTCTTTTTTTTTTTTTTGGTTAAATTTATTTATTTTTGCCAAGCAATGAGGGTTAAGTAACTTGCCCAGGGTCACATAGCTACTAAGTGTCAAGTGTCTGAGGCTGGATTTGAACTCAGGACCTCCTGAATCCAGGACCCATGCTTTATCCACTGTGCCACCTAGCTGCCCCCACCTTTACAATTCTTAATAATAGTTCTTCATTTGTTTTGTCTTATAACCTATTCACACCCTCCACATTTCCCGCCATCACCTTCTGAGTGATACTAATTTCTAATTTTTTGAAGACTGTTGCTACTATGATTTATAGCCATGCTACCACACAAATAGATGATTCATATTAAAATAGTGGGCCCTTGCTACTGAGAGAGCAATGGGATCTCTCAGATACCTCAAAGGAGATTTGCAACTTCCCAGGGGGTAATCTAGCCTTTTTTCTTTTTTTCCTGTTTAATTCTGGACCCAACTCATCATCTAGTTAAACTAAGGAACATAATTAAAGATAGCATTACTGACTTGCTTGACCTAGGTGTTCTGGAATACTTGGGCCTTTTGGGTTGGGTTCAAGTACAATCTTAAACTAAGTTGTAGCTACTTTAACTAGGAGGTATCTTAAAGAACTGAATTTTCTTTTAAACTACTAGTAGGTTCCAACCACAAATTTTCAAATAATTACTACTGTATTCAATATGGTCATCAGAAAGTCTCCCCCTCTCAATCATAATGTTATCACAATAATAAATACTCTAAACACTGATAGATAGGTAGATAGGTAGATAGATAGATAGATGGATGGATGGATGGATGGATGGATAGATAGATTGATAGATAAAAACACAGATAAAGTAAATTAGACTTAATTAATAGATGGATAGATAAAATAGATCAATAGTTAGCTAGATGGATAGATACAACTAGATAGACTCATATATATATATATATGTGTCTATCTATATAGATAGATATAGATTCAGAAAGATCAATAGCTAGGTAAACAGATAGATAAAGTAGATGGAGTAGATAGACATGTAGATAAAGTAGAGAGATAGAAGGAGAGGTAGAGCCAAGATGGTGGTGTGAAGAAACACTCAACCCAGCTCTCCCAAATTCCCTTCCAAACAAGTCTAAACTAACTTTTCAAATCAAATTCTGGAGTAGTAGAACCAACAAAAGGTTAGGTGAAACAATTTTCAAGCTCAAGACAACTTAGGAGGTCAGTAGGAAAGGTCTGTCTCACCAAGATGGTGGTAGACCCCAGGAAAACAGCATTGGTCATGCCTTGGGGGTGGCTGCTTTGGTGGTGGCAGCAGCTTTAGGAGTTCACAGCCTATGGGTATGTGTGTGTGGGTGAGGTGTCAGACAATTGGTCTCAAGGATATTGCAGGGGATCCTTGGTTGGTACTGGGTTCAGGACTCTGTCGCATTATCCCATGTGCAGTTTCACAGTCCTAGAGCCAAAAGGAGTGAGAGTGTGGCCACAAGGGAGAAAAGGCCAAGGTTATGGTTCCAAGGAGAAGAATAATGCTTGTTATTACCCATGGGGAGTAGGTGGGAGTAGCAATTGTGACTGCAAGAGAGCTGGGGACCTGGTCACAGTACCAAGGCCAGGAAGAGTGCTAGCACTGGTGGCTACAGGGAAACAACATCCCTTCCTGGGTAAAGACCAGACCACAGGCCAGGCGAGCAGTGATCACACTTCTCCTTAGATCATACCACCTTGGAAGCCCTCCAAACCTATAGACTCCCCCACCCCCCCGCCCCAGAGCTAGCCATGAAAATAGCAGCAAGAAAGGCCAGAAGCTTGGGACTGTGGCCCTTGTTGTACTATAAAAAAATGATGGGCAGGATGTTTCCAGAAAACTTGGGAAGACAGTGAACTGATGCAAATTAAAATGAGCAGAGCCAGGAAAACAGTATACACAGTAACAGCAATATTTTTTATTTTTATTTATTTATTTTTTTGCAGGGCAATGGGGTTTAAGTGACGTGCCCAGGGTCACACAGCTAGTAAGTGTCTGAGGCTGGGTTTGAACTCAGTTCCTCCTGAATCCAAGGCTAGTGCCTTATCCATTGCGCCACCTAGCTGCCCCCAGTAACAGCAATATTGTGTGATAACTATAAATGATTTAGCTATTCTCAGCAATACAATGGTCCAAAACAATTCTGAAGTGTATTTATGATGAAAAATGCTATCTACTTCTAGAGAATGAATGGATGGTGTCTGAATTCACAATGAAACATACTTTAAAGACTTTATTATTCTTGTTTTTGGGGGTCTTTATTTTCTTTTTTTGTGGGACAATGAGGGTTAAGTGGCTTGCCCAAGGTCACAAGTCATTTTCTTTTGCAACATGGCTAATATGGAAATGTGCTGAATTTTAATGCATATACTCCACCAGAATAATCTCTTTCAAATTGCTTGCCTTCCCAAGGAGGGGGGTCAGGAGGGAGAGAGAGGATTTGGAACTAATTATTATTTTTTTAAATTCTTTTTTTTGGGGGGGGGCAGGGCAATGAGGTTAAGTGACTTGCCCAGGGTCACACAGCTAGTAAGTGTCAAGTGTCTGAGCCAGTTTTGAATTCAGGTCCTCCTGAATCCAGGGCCAGTGCTTTATCCACTGCACCACCTAGCTGCTCCTGGAACTAAAAATTTTAAAAAATGAATGTTAAAAATTTTGGTCTGCATATAATTGAGAATAAAATAAAATAAAAATTAAATGAAAAAAATAAGGTAGATAAATACACACAGATAGAATCAGATAAAGAAGTTGAAGTAGACAGGTAGGTAGGTAGGTAGATAGATACATACATACCTACATACTCCAGACTGGTGATTTTGTTTGTATAGAGAACTGCTGGGAGGTAAAGAAACTTTGTCAGTGTACATGAGTACCTCCTCTATAATTTATAGTCTCAGACTATTGCCTTGGGGACAATGATAGATTTGGTGAGTTGATCAGGTTGTATATATAACTGTATATTGATATTTAGGCAATTCAAGAAATGCATTCAAGGAATTGATTCTGGAATCAGTGGAATGGTGTTCCTAGCTAGTTTCTGATTCTTACTGTCTGTGTCACATTGGTCAAGTCATTTAACCTGACCTGGTTTTTTTCCTCTGCTGTAAAATGAAGTAATTAACTGAGATGGCCTATGAAATCCTATTCCAGTTCTAAAGCTATGATCAAATGGTAATATATAGATAGGTTAATATCTCTTCCAGGAGGTTCTGCAATGTCCTGTGCTTAATAAAATCATTCTTATGTCATCTGCAAATGAGCTTCCTGAAGAACTTCATCATTCACTGGGAATCTCTTCACTTTGGGATCTGTACTCCATAACAGTAACAAAGACTGTTAGCAAATATATATTTTGCCATTTTATATTTTACCTGATATTCAAGATCAAGGGGTCATTGAAAAGACTACTTCTGTTGTTATACCTGTTGAGCAATGTCAAATATTCTGATGTCTATATGTAAGACACTTTACATGAAAAGAACCTTTAAGACAGAGTTTCTGTATATCACATCAATTTTAAGGAATATTCAGTGAACAATAAAAACAATGGCATTTTGTCTTCTCTACATCATTCATTCAATATGATAATAAAGATGTAGAATACTGTGGAATACAGCAAGCAAAAGCTTGCCTGTTTTCTATTAATTTTCTCACTGAGGATGCCCCAGTTGCATGTTCAGGTAATTCTCTGAAAATGTATTTTTATGTAAATGGGAAAAGAGGCATATAAATTGTTCTCTTGATTATTATTCTTGATTTTGATGAGATCCAAGACTTTTTCCATGCTTTTGGTATCTTATCCTCTTTTATTTTTGTTTTCAAATTTTTCTCTATTAACAAGCATTTTCCCTTCTTCCTCCAATCTTCCTCTACCATTAACTGAACGACAACAACAAAAGATAAAAATAAAAGCTTTGTAACAAATATGGATAATCAACAAAAGCAAATTCCTATCTTAGTCATGTTCAACAGCGATTGTCTAATTCTAGATCTTAAGTCCACCACCTCACGGTCACTTGGGAATGAATTATGGTTTGTCATTGTCTTGATTAGAGTTATCAATTCTTGCGAAGTTGTTTTTCTTTATAATGTTGTTATTGTAGAAATTAGTCTCCTGGTTCTGTTCTCTTCACTCTGTATCATCAGTTTTTCCCAGTTTTCTCTGAACCTATCCATTTTCTCATTTCTCATGGCAAAATAATATCCTGTTACATTCATACACCACAAGTTGTTTAGCCATTCCTCAATAGAATGGCTACCCTTTAGTTTCCAGTTATGGAATAAAAAAATTTCTTTAAGTAGTGCACTTACAGGTCATTTAACTTTTTCTTTGAAATTTTTAGGGTGTAAGCCTAATAGTGGTGTTTCTGTGTTAAAGGGCATGAACTTTTTATGCATAGTTTAAAATTACTTTCCGGAATAGCTGGGCCAATTCACAACTCCACCAACAGTACATTAATGTGCCTATTATATTTCTAACAATTGTCACTTTTCCTTTTTGTCATTAAAACAAAAACCTTTTGGGAATGAGGCAGAATATGGGAGTTATTTTAATTTGTATTTCTCTAATTATTAGTGATTTATGGCATTTTTACATATCACTTCTGGTATCTCGGATTTCTTTCTTTTCTTTTAAGTGATTTGCCCAGGGTCACACAGCTAGTAAGTGTCAAGTATCTGAAGCTGGATTTAAACTCAGGACCTCCTGAATCCACTGGCTGGTGCTTTATCCACTATGCCATCTAGCTGCCCCCAGCTTAGATTTCTTTCTATAAAAACGGCCTGTTTCTATCCTTTCACCATTTATCTATTGGGAAATCCATATTATTCTTTTTCTGTTTTTTTTTTTTTTTCAGTGAGGCAATTGGGGTTAAGTGACTTGCCCAGGGTCACACAGCTAGTAAGTGTCAAGTGTCTGAGGCCGGATTTGAACTCAGGTACTCCTGAATTCAGGGCCAGTGCTCTATCTACTGTGCCACCTAGCTGCCCCTGAAATCCATATTATTCTAAGAAATTTGATTCAATTCCTTCTATGTCTTGCATAAGAGAAATTTATTAGGAAAAAATGCAAAAAATAATGCAAATGATTTTTTTCCAAGCAGTTTCCCCTTTAATTTTAACGGTATTGGTTTTGTTTGCCCCAAATCTTTTAAATTCTATAAAATTAAAACTGTCCATTTTATATTCCGTAATCCTCTTTATCCCTTATTTGGTAATGAACTCTTCCCTTATCCACAGATTCAAAAGGTAATTTCTTCCTTACTTCTCTCATTTGTTTATGATATCACCTTTTATGTCTAAGTCATGTATCAATTTGGAGTTTATCTAAGTATATGATATGAATGCTGATCTTTGTGTAATTTCTTTCAGAGTGCTTTCTAGTTTTCTCAGAAGCTTTTGTAGAATAGTGAGTAATCACCCCAGTAGTTGGAGTCTTTGGTTTCATGAAAAAAAAAAAAAACAACCCAAAACCCCAAACAAAAAATAGGTACTAGGTTAATTTGTTTCTGTGTATCAGATCAAATCAAGTCAACAAACATTTATTAAGCATCTATTATGTAACAGAGTTATTTGCCTAATCATTTGCACTAATTAGTATTTCTCTATATCTGTCTCTGTCTCTGTGTTTTTCTCTCCATTCAGACTCCATCAGTTCTTTGGAGGTAGTTAGCATTTTTCATCATAAGTCCTTCAGAATTGTCTTGGATAATTACATTGATCACAATAGCTAAGGTATTCATAGTTGATCATTATATAATATTGCTGTTCCTGTATACATTGTTCTCCTGTTTCTATTCATTTCACTTTGTATTAGTTCATGTAAATCTTCCCAGGTTCTTCTGAGAACATCCTGCTCATAATTTCTTATAACATAATAATATTCCATCACAAGCATATACCACAACTTGTTCAGCGATTCCCCAATTTATGGGCATGTTCTCAATTTCCAATTCTTTGCCAACACAAAAAGAGATGCTATAAATATTTTTGTACATATAAGTCTTTTTCCTTTTTCTTTGATCTCTTTGGGATGCAGACCTAGCAGTGGTATTGCTAGGTCAGAGGGTATGTACAATTTTATAACACTTTGAGCCTAGTTCCCAATTGTTCTCAACTCCAACAATAGTGCATTTATATCCCAATTTTTCCACAACCGCTCCAACATTTGTCATTTTTTCTTTTCTGTCATATCAGTCAATCTGATATGCGTGGGGTGGTAGTTGAGAGTTGTTCTAATTTGCATTTCTCTAATTAATAATGATTCTGAACATTTTTATATGACTATGGATAGGTTTAATTTCTTCTTCTAAAAACTCCGTCCATATCATTTTATCATTTATCAGTTGGTGAATGACTTATATTATTACAAATTTCAGTTAGTTCTCTATATATTTGAGAAATAAGGCCTTTATCAGAGAAACTTGCTGAAAAAAATTTTCCCAATTTTCTGCTTTCCTTCTAATCTTTACTGTATGGGTTTTCTTTGTGTAAAACCTTTTAAATTTATTGTAATCAAAATTATCCATTTTATATCCTGTAATCTTCTTTATCTCTTCTTTGGTCATAAATTCTTCTCTTTTCCATAGATCTGACAGGTAAAATTTTCCATACTTTTGCTGATGATATCACCCTTTGTGTCTAAATTATATTCCCATTTTGACCTTATCTTGGTATGTGGTATGAAATGTTGATTTATACCCAATTACTTCCAAACTGCTTTCCAGTTTTCATATCAATTTTTCTCGAATGGTGAATTCTTAACACAAAAACTTGAATCTTTGGGTTTATCAAACACTAGATTACTATGGCCATTAACTACTATTTATTATGTACACAATCTATTCCAATGATTTACTACTTTATTTCTTAGCCAGTACTAGATTCTTTTCATGACTACTGCTTTGTAATACAGTTTGAAATCTGGTAACACTAGGCTATCTTCCTTTCCTTTTTTTCATTGATTCTCTTGATATTTTTGTCCTTTTATCATTCCCTGAATTTTATTATTATTTTTCTAACTATAAAATAATTTGTTGGTACTTTGATATGACACTGAATAAGTAAATCAATTTAGGTAGTATTGTTATTTTTATTATATTGGCTCAGCCAACTTGTAAGCAATTAATATTTCTCCAATTTTTTAGATCTGTCTTTATTTGTTTGAAAAGTGTTTTGTAACTGTCTTTATATAATCCCTGACTGTATCTTGGCAGGTAGATTCCCAAACATTTATATCGTTTGCAGTTATTTTAAGTAGAATTTTTTTACTATCTCTTCCTGCTTAACTTTGTTGATAATATATAGAAGTGCTGATGATTTATATGGGTTCATCTTGTGTTCTTCAATTTTGCTAAAGTTGTTCATTGTTTTGACTAGTTTTTTATTTGCTTCTCTTTGTGTCTTTCAGTATACCATTATATCATCAGCAAAGAGTGATAATTGTGTTTCCTCATTGTCTATTTTTATTCCTCTGATTTTTTCTTATCTTATTGTTATCTTTAGCATTTATAATACAATATTGAATAATAGTGGTGATAATAGTCAAACTTGCTTTAGCACTGATCTTATTGGGAAGGCATCTAGCTTAACCTCATTATAGATAATGCTTTCTCTTATTTTTAGGTATATACTACTTTAGGGAAAGGTCCATTTACTCTTATACTTTTTTTTAATAGGAATGAGTGTTGTATTTTGTCAAAAGATTTTTCTGTATCTATTAAGATAATCACATGATTTTTCTTGGTTTTCTTATTGATATGGTCAATTATCTTGAGAGTTTGCCTACTATTGAATCAGCTTTATAATTCTAGTTTAAATCCCACCTGGTCATAATGTATGATCTTTGTGATATATTGTTATAATCTCTTTTCTAGTATTTTATTTAAATTTTTTGCAACAATATTCATTATGGAAATAGTTTGATAGTTTCCTTTCTTTTCTACCTGCTTTAGGTATCTGTACCATATTTGTGTCATAAAAGGAAATTGGTAGGATTCCTTCTTTACCTATTTTTCCAAATAGTTTGTATAGTATTAGAATTAATTGTTTTTTACATGTGTGGTAGAATTCACTTGTGAATTTATCTGGTCCTGTGGATTTTTTCATAGGGAACTCATTTTTGGCTTGTTCAGCTTATTTTCCTAAGACAAAGATATTTAGGTATATTATTTCCTTGCCTGCTAATCTGGACAATTTGTATTTTTATAAATATGTATCAATTTTATTTATAATGTCATATTTATTGTCATATCATTGGGCAAAATCAGTCCTATTAATTTCTTTAATTTCAACTTCATTGGTAGTGAACTCACCCTTTTCATTTTCGATACTAGCAATTTGGTTTTCTTTTTTCTTTTTTTCTGATCCAAATGAATCAATGGCTTATCTAATTTGTTGGGTTTAAAAAAAAACAGCTCCTACTTTTCCATATTAATTTAATAGTTTTTTTTAACTTTCAATTTTATTAATCTCTCCTTTTATTTTCAGGGTTTCTAATTTGATGTTTAATTGCAGATTTTTAATTTATTCTTTTTTAGCTTTTTTAGTTGCATGCCCAAAACTCTGATCTCCTCTTTCTCTATTTTATTGATCAAAGATATAAATTTCCCCTTAAGTACTGCTTTTGCTGCAACCCATAAATTTTGGTATGCTGTCTCATTGCTGTCATTCTCTTTAATTAAATTATTGATTGTTTCTATTATTTGTCCTTTAACTCACTCATTCATTTGGATTGGATTACTTTCCAATTAATTCTTAATTATTGCTTCCATTGCCCTTTATGGAATGTAATTTTCATTGCATTATGTTCTGAAAAGGATGCATTTATTATTTCTACTTTTCTGCATTTGGTTGTGAGATTTTTATGCTCTAATATGTGATCAATTTATGTGAAGGTATCATATATAGCTGAGAAAAGGTATATCATTATCTATTTTTATTCAGTTTTCTCCAGAGGTCT
The DNA here is from genome assembly GCF_019393635.1 of Dromiciops gliroides. NCBI lineage: Eukaryota > Metazoa > Chordata > Mammalia > Microbiotheria > Microbiotheriidae > Dromiciops > Dromiciops gliroides. The sequence goes on along the minus strand of NC_057861.1, from coordinate 240,716,074 downwards.
ATTATATCTAACTTTTCTAAAATTCTATTCATCTCTTTTACTTCTTTCTTATTTTTTTGTGGTTTCATTTATTTAGCTCTAAGAGGGAAAAGTTGGCTCCTCCACTAGCAAAGCTCTACTTTCTATTTCCTCCTGTAACTCATTTACCTTTTCATTTAAGAATTTGGATGCCACAGAGGGAAAAGACAAGATGGCAAAGAAAAGGTAGGGTCTTGCCTGAGGTCTCCCCCAAACCCTTCCATAAACTTTAAATAATGGCTCAAAACAAATTCTGGAGTGTCAAGACCCATAAAAGGACAGGGTATACACATTTCCATCCCAAGACAACTTAGAAGGTAGGCAGGAAAGGTCTGTTCTAGTGGGGTGAGAGTGGAGTTCAGTCAAATGCAGATCATGCCCCAGTAAACCAACAATAGACCTTGGGGGTGACTGAATTAGAGGCTGCAATGGCAGTTTTGAGACCTCTCAGCCCACAGACAGTAAAAGGGTCAGAAAACTGTCAGAAAGAGACCTTTTGCTGGCACTGGGGGCAGCACTCTGTTTCATTACCCATACTTGGATCTAGGTCTTTGTTCTGGGTCCAGGGCAAGAAGCAACACTAGCACAACAGGACTTGTGGTCACACAGGAGCAGAGAGAGGTCACATTTCCAGGGTGGAAAAGAATGCTTGTGGTTGCTCACATATAAGAGCACAGGCCAGGAGAGTATTAAACACACTTCTTCCTAGATTCTACCACCTTGGAAGAAATGGAAACTTATAGTTCCCATAATTAACTCTGAAAACAGTTGCAGAAAAAAATCTGAAGCTTAGAACAGTCCCTCCCTCCACTGTGGATCCAGAGCCTCACTTTACCATAGAGTTAAAAGTCAAGAAATAGACTGGAAAAATGAGCAAACAGCAGAAAAATATCCTATGTATAGAAAGTGACTATGGCGATAGGAAAGATAAAAACACAAACTCAGAAAAAGACAACAAAGTCAAAACTTCTACATCCAAAGTCTCAAAGAAAAATATGAATTGCTCTCAGTCCTTTGAAGCGCTCAAATTAAAAAATCAAATGAGAGAGGTAGAAAAAAATTGGGAAGAGAAATGAGAGTGATTCAATAAAATCATGAAAAAAGGGCTAATGATTTGGTAAAAGAGACACAGAATAATGGGGAAAATAACACCTTTTAAGGTGTTTTTAAACCAGAATAAAGAAAATTGTAAAAGAGGGACAAAATCCAATGAAGAGAAGAATGCCTTGATGAGCAGAATTGGCCAAATGGAAGAAGATATACCAAATCACTGAAGAGAAGAACTCCTTAAAAATTAGAATTGGCCAAATGGAAAAGGAGGTACAAAAGTTCACTGAAGAAAATAACTTCTTAAAAAAATGGAATTGGGCAAATGGAAGCTAATGACTTTATGAGAAATCAAGAAACAATAAAAGAATAAAAAGAATGAAAAAAAAAAGATGTGAAATATCTCATTAGAAAAACATCTGACATGGAAAATAAATCCAGGAAAGATTATTTAAGAATTATGTATTACCTGAAAGCCGTGATCAAAAAAGGAGCATAGACATAATTTTTCAATGAATTAGCAAGAAAAAAAATGTCCTGATATTTCTAGAATCAGAGGATAAAATAGAAATTGAAAGAATGCACTGATAACCTCCTGAAAATGATCCTAAAATGAAAACTCCAGAATATTATTTTAATAGTATTTTCCCCAATTACATATAAAGATAGTTTTCAACATTCATTTTTAAGATTTTGAATTCCAAAATTCTCTCACTCCCTCCTCCTGAAGCCAGTAAGCAATCTGATATAGATTATACATTACAATTAAGTTAAAACATATTTCTACATTAGTCATGTTGTGAGAGAAGAATCAGAACAAAAAGGGGGAAAACACAAAAAAGAAGAAACAAAACAACAAATAAAAACAACAAAACAGTGAAAATAGTATGTTTTGATTTGCATTCAAATTATATAGTTCTTTTTCTGGATATGGAGAACATTTTCCAACATGAGTCTTTTACAATTCTTCCAAGGAATATTATTGCCAAATTATAGAGCTCCTAGGTCAAGGATAAAATAGTACAAGTAGAAAAAAAGAAACAATTCAAATATCATGAGCAACAGTCATGATACCATAAGATTTAGTGGTTTCTATATTAAAGGATTGGAGGGCTTGGAACATGATATGCCTGATGGCAAAAGAACTAAGAATCACCTACCCAGCAAAACTAAGCACTTTTAATTCTTCAAGGGAAAAATGAATATTCAGTGAAACATTGAATTTTCAAGCATTCTTGGTGAAAAGACCACAGCTAAATAGAAGTTTTGACTTTGAAATACAAGAGTCAAGAGAAGTATAAATACATGAAAAGCGTAATCATAAGAGATTCAATAAGGTTAAACTGTATACATTCCCACATGAGAAAATGATACTTGTAACTCCTAAAAACTTACTAGAGCAGTTAGAAGGAGTATAGATTAACAAAGGGCATGGATATGAGTTGAATATGATGGGATGATTATCTAAAAATTAAATTAAGGGGTGAGAAAGGAATGTACTGGGAGAAGTAGAAAGGGAGAGGCACATGGAGCAAATTATCTGGCATAAAAGAGGTGTGAAAAAGCTTTTACAGTGTGTGTGTGTGTGTGTGTGTGTGTGTGTGTGTGTAGAACATGTGAACCTTACTCTCATTGTAATTGGCTCAAAGAGGGGATAACACCCACTAAATTGAGTATTGAAATATATTTTACCATACAGGACAGTAGGAAGGGATGGGGATAAGGGAAGGGGTTGGGGCTGATAGAAGGGCAGGCAGATTGGGGGAGGTAAAAATCAGTAGCAACCCCCCCCCCTTTTTTTTTGCAGGGCAATGAGGGTTAAGTGACTTGCCCAGGGTCACACAGCTAGCTAGTAAATGTTAAGTGTCTGAGGCCAGATTTGAACTCAGGTCCTCCTGAATCCAGGGCTACTGCTTTATCCACTGCACCACCTAGCTGCCCAGCAAAACACTTTTGAGAATGGACAGGGTGAGAGAGAGTAGGATAAACAGAGGGAAAATGGGATAGAGGGAATGCATAGTTGGTAATCATAACTGTGAAAAAAAAATATAGCAAGTTTCTTTGATAAAGACCTCATTTCTCAAATATGTAGAGAACAGTCATTAATTGATTGATAATTGGTCAAAGGATATGAACAGGCAGTTTTCAGATGAAGTAATCAAAGCTATCTATAGTCATATGAAAAAATGCTCTAAATCATTATTGATTAGAGAAATGCAAATTTACAAAATTCTCAGCTGGGGCAGCTAGGTGGCTCAATGGATAAAGCACCTGCCCTGGATTCAGGAGTACCTGGGTTCAAATCCAGCCTCAGACACTTGACACTTACTAGCTGTGTGACCCTGGACAAGTCACTTAACCCCCATTGCCCCGCAAAAAAAAAAAAAATTCTCAGCTACCATCCCATACCTACCAGATTGGCTAATATGACATAAAAGGACAAGGACAAATGTTGGAGGGGTTGTGGGGATATTGAGACACTAATGCACCATTGGTGAAGTTGTATACTGATACAACTATTCTGTAGAATGATTTGGAACTATGCCCAAAGGACTCTAAAACCCTTTGACCAAGCAATACCATTACTAGGCAGTTGTTAGATGAAGAGATAAAAAACAAAAAAGAAAAGGATCTATGTGTACAAAATTATTTATATCAGCTCTTTTAATGGTGTCCAAGAATTGGAAATTAAGGGGATGTCCATCAATTGAATAAGTTGTTGTATATGATTGTGATGTAACACTATTGTGTGATAAGAAATGGTGAATAGGATGCTCTCAGAACAACCTGGGAAGGCTTACACAAAGTGATGCAAAATGAAATGAGCAGAACCAGAACATTGTATATAGTAATTGTAATATTGTAAGATGATCAACTGTGAATGACTTAACCATTCTCAGCAATACAATGATTTAAGTTAATTCTGAAGGACAGTTGATGAAATATGTTAATCATTTCCAGAGGAAGAACTTATGGAGTCTGAATGCAGATCAGAGCATACTTTTTTTTTTCTTGTTTTCTTTTCTGTTTTCTTTCCCAACATGACTAACATGGAAATATGTTTTGGATGACTGCACATATAACCATGTAACATATAACATGTAACCTATATCAAATTGCTTGCCTTCTCCATGTGGGAGTGGGGGGGGAGGGAGATGGGGAGAGAATTTGAAACTCAACATTTGTAAAAAAAATAATGAATATTAAAATTGTTTTTACATGTAATTGGGGAAGATAAAATATTAAATTAAAATTTTATTTGGATTCCATGCTATTTGGTACATATATGTTTAATATTGATATTACTTCATTCTCTATAGTTCTTTTTAGCAAGATGTACTTTCCCTGCTTATCTCTTTTTGTTAGGTCTATTTTTGTTTTTGTTTTGTTTAAGATCATGATTGTGATCCCTGCCTTTTATACTTCAGCTGAAGTATAAAATTGCTCTAGCCCAATACTTTTACTCTCTGTCTATCTCTTTGTTTCAAGTATATTTCTTATAAACAACATATTGTTGGATTTTGGCCTCTACTCCATTCTACCATCTGCTTCCATTTTGTGGGTGAGTTATTCCATTCATATTCACAGTTATGTTTATTAAGTGTGTATTATAATTTTTAAAATATTCACCCACTTCATTCACATTATCAATTTTGTTGATATTGTCCCAAGTGAAATTTAACAAAAAGGTAAACTGAGGTACATTTGTATAAGCCAGATATTTTATTACCAAGGCTGGTTACCTGTGAATAAGAAGGGTCAATACAATAGTTTGCCTCCATTTATGCCAAAGTCCCAGATTTGAAGATGTAACTCATTTTTATAAGCATTAAACAAAGAACGGTACAGGTAGTTGGCATCATGGGGTTGATGACAACATGATTCGTTACATGGTGAGGGAAGAGAAACCACCCTCTCCTTTCCCCCGTCTCTAAGAAATATTCATTTTTTTGAGGTCAGCTGCAAAGTCTATAGATAAAGGACCAGACCCTTGGGACAGCAACCAGAAATCCTTGATGTATAGCTTGCCGGTGTAAATATATTAGACTGTACTGGCTAGCCATATCCCCCAAAGTTACCTATACTCCTTGAAGCAAGAATAGAACAGTGATGAGCAGGAAGGCTAGATATCTGAACTTTACCATTACAAGCCAGCTAAATTATGTACGAAGTTCAGAGACAAATAACCTTGACTTAGGCAGAAACAGGACAAAATAAATTAATTTTGAAAAGGATCAATAATTAATACATGATCAGTCAATCATTTCAATATCTTGTTTCCTTTATTTTGCCTTTGTTGTGTTATCTTTTAAAATTTTTGACAAAAAGAGTTTGGTTTTTCTCTCTGTTTAGAAATTATATTAGTGATGTTTATCTATTTTTGTCTTTAAAAAGTCACCTCAGATCATACTTTTATCAATTTAAAGTCTATTCTATTTTCAGTTTTGTTAACTTCTTTGTTTTCAGAATTTCTACTTTGGTGTTCAGTTGGAGGTTTTTGAGTTGTCTTTCTGTTTTGGGCTTTTTTAAGTTTTATGACAAATTCATTGATTTGTTCTTTCTGTATGTTGTTATTGGAAATATTTAGAGATACAAATTTCCCCCTAAGGACTACTCTTGACATATTCCTTAAGTTTTGGTATGCTGCCTCATTATTGTCACTTTCTTTGATAAAAATTTCTATCATTTCTGTGATTTGTTCTGTGACCCATCAATTCTTGAGGATGAAGAGTTTTTAGTTTCTGATTAATTTTAAACTATTTCTTCAAATGCCTTTTATTGAATATATTTATTGTATTATGATTGGTAAAGAATACAAATAGCATTCCTGCTTTTGGCACATTTCTTAGTATGACTTTTATACCCCAAAACTTGGTCAGTTTTTTTAAGGTGCCATATTCAAGTGAGAAACATGTAATCTACTTTTCTGTTCTCATATGGCAATAACCAAAGAATCATCACTTTTTTTTCTAAAGTTCTATTTAAATCCTTAATTTTTTTCTCATTTATTTTTTGTCAGTTATTTGTATCTAAAAGTATTACATTGAGGTCCTTTGATCATTATCATTTAAGTACATTTTTCCTGCAATTTGATTAATTTCTCCCTTTAGTATTAAGATGCTATCCTATTTGATGCATATATTAAGTACTAATATTGATTTTTTTCTATGGTACCTTTAAGAAAAATACAATGTAGGGGGGCAGCTAGAAGGCACAGTGGATTAAGCACCGGCTCTGGATTCAGGAGGACCTGAGTTTAAATCTGGTCTCAGACACTTGACACTTACTAGCTGTGTGACCTTGGGCAAGTCACTTAACCCTCATTGTCCCACAAAAAAAAAAGGAAAGAAAGAAAGAAAGAAAAGAAAAATACAATGTTTTTATTTCACTTTGTTGTGTATATATTTTCTGTATCCTTTACTGAAATCATGATTGTTTCCCCTATTTTTTTTGGCTATGTGAAAAACAATAGCTTCTGCTTCAGCCTTTTATTTGAACCCTATATGAATCTATACATTTTGAGTGCATTTCTTGTAAGCAACATATTATTTCATTCTGCATCCTACCTTATTCCACTTTCTAAGCCACGCTATTATCTTCCTCTATTTAATGGGTGAGTTCATCTCATTCACATTCATTGCTATACTTGCTAATTTTGTTTTTTCATTCCATCTAGTCCTCTTGTACTATTTCCTCTTTTTGTCTATGCCCCTTCTTACACAGAATTAGGTGGTAATAATAATAATGATAATGATAACAATAACAATAACAATATGATTGATGATGAAGATGAAGATGGAACTTTTCCATAGAGCTTTAAAGTTTGGGAAGCTCTTTGCCTATATTTTCTCATTTGAACTTCCCAACAATGCTATGAGGTGGTCGCTATTGTTGCTCTTATTTTACCAATGAGGAAATTGCAGAAGAGAGAGGCTAGGTGAGTTGAACTCAGGTCTGATTCCAGGTCTAGCACTCTATTCACTGGACCATATAACTGCCTAGCATGTTTATCTAAAAGAGGAGTTTGCCTATACTTGTGATCTTTAAATGAATCCATCTGATCCTGCTCTTCTTCTCTTTCCCATCACCCCACGCCCAATTATATATTCTTCCCTCCTACATTGGAGTTTGTTGTGCTTATGACTATTATGTTACCTAGCCTATCCTTTATCTTAAACATCTCCCTTCTTTCTACCTGTCCCATTCTATTTCCCTTTTGAGTTGAATATATTTCTATACCATGATCTGTGTGTATATGTTTGTGCACATGTGCATGCACATGTAAATGTGTTCAACCTTCCTTTGGTTGAGATGAAATTGAGTTCATGGGATGCCCCCATCTTATCCCTTCCTCCATGTTTGTATACATTTCAACTTATGTATCTTCATCATGTGAGATAGTAAGTTCTCTCTTCTTCCTTTCCTCTTCAGTATTGTTCCCCATTCCTCTCATTTCAGTTTTCTCTTAAGTAAACAACAACAATAACAAACAGGAAAAAAAATCAACTATCCCCCCCCCCACACACACACACATCAGCATCTCTGTTTTATTTAACTTTCTCTAGAACCCTTGAAGAGATTAGGGTCCCAAGTAGACTCTTGTTCACATGACTAATGTGGAAATATGTTTGATTTGGTTGCACATATATAACCTGTATCAATCACATTGCTTACTGTTTTGGGGATGGGGAAGGGGAAGGAGAGACGGAGAAAAATTTGGAAGTCAAAATCTTATAAAAATGAATGTTGGAAACTATCCTTACATGTAATTGGAAAAATAGAACACTATTTACAAAAAACTTAACAAATTAAAAAGAAGACTTGTTCTTCATTATCATGTATTTATCCTTATATATTTTCAATGTGTGTACTTGTTTTCTGTTTCTCTTTACTGCATTTCCATTTCAAAGTTTTCTCCTCATTTCTAGAATTTTCATCAGAAAATATTTTTCATTAAAGATGCATTTTTTCCTAGTAGGATTACACTTAGTTTTGCCAGATAGATTATTCTTTGTAAGACTTTATTATTTTTTCTTGTGGAATATCATATCTTTCTTCAAATTGGCATATGCCAAGCCTTGTGTATGTAATGTGTGATACTCACTATGGCTTCTTTGTCCTTGAACTCCTTTTTTTGGCTTCTTGTATTTTTTTTCCTTTGACTTGGAAGCTCTGGATTTAAGATATAATATTCATGGGGCAGCTAGGTGGCTCAGTGGATAGAGCACTGGCCCTGGAGTCAGGAGTACCTGAGTTCAAATCTGGCCTCAGACACTTAACACTTACTAGCTGTGTGACCTTGGGCAAGTCACTTAACCCCAATTGCCTCACTAAAAAAAAAAGAGATATAATATTCATGAAACTTTTCTTTTTGAGGTTTTCTTCAATAAATGACCATTGGATTATTTCTATTTTCACATTGTCCTCAGGTTTAGGATCTCTGGGCAGTTTCTATTTATGATTTCTTTAAGTATGGTATTCAAGCTTTTTTTGGTCATGATTTTAGGATTATCTATTGATTCTTAGATGCTCTCTCCTTGTCCAGTTTTCCACTTCCATTGTTTTTTATATATTCCTTAAATTCTATATTTTTCCTTTCTTTGATTTTGTTTTAATATTTTTTGTCTCACTGAGTCATTATTTTCTTTTCAGCTCATTCTAATTTATGAAGTGTTTAATTATTAGATAAGTTTTACCATCATTTGTTATGATATAAAAATCCCCTTGTCATTCTTTTTTCTACAGCAGGAGTTAGCAACCTATATTCTGAAGCATACCAACTGCTGTTTTATAGATATTCCATTATATAACTCTTTTAAAATTTTGTCTAGATATCCTTGTAGTCCTTATGGCCAGAACATACTTTTCAGTCAGGGTCTACTTGACTTGTAGAGTTATTTAATTCTAGGTTACCTCATTAGGCGTCTTTCAGTCCAGGGTATTTTTTCCTTGTATTTGGTGTTTCCTTTTGTTTAGCCATATCTCCAGCCTTAGTTTCTGCAATGGGGATTCATGCTTTTGTTCAATGTTAGATGGTCTGGGCAGACCAAACCTGGCCCTAAATATTGTGATTAAGACTAGGAGTCATTTTTTTTTTCAGGAATTGCCTACCCTTGTTTAAAACTATGGTTTTGGTCCAGGCTGCCTCCATGTTCGGTTGGGCCAGGGCTGTGATTTGGGGGGCATGGACTTCCTGAATTCTTGGTCAGGTTAGGGCTACCTGGATTTTCTCTGACCTCATCTCCTGCTGAGGTTTGAGCTCTGGAGATGCCATGAATTAGAACTGTCTTATACTGGATGCTCTCTGGGGCTTGCCTCCTGTAAGAATTTCAGGGCTGGGATTTCATGTTGGGATTTTCTGTGGACTTATTCGCTGCTGTAGGACTAGGTTGCTTTAACACTGTACCTTTGGTTTGCATCTGTGATTTCACTGTTGTGGGGAAATCTCAGTTTTCTAAACTCCCTCCTCCAATATTGGTTAGCAACTTGTCTATAACTTAAAGTCTTTGAAGGTGGACTGGGGTATTGGAATATTAAGTGGCATACCATGTATCACACAACCAGTATATGACATATACAAATTTTTAATGTAGGACTTCTTAACTCCAAGATTTCTCTTGGAGTCTATGCTAGCGCCTTTCTTTGGGGCTTTCCCTTCCCCTTTCCCTCTTCCCTTTCCCCTTCCCTTTCTCCCTTTTCCCTTTCTCTGTTTCCCTTTTTCTCCTTTCCCTTTCTTTTCCCCTCCACCCCCCCTCTCCTCTCCCTCCTTCCCTTTCTCTCTCTTTCTTTTTCTCTTCCTTTTTCTCACCCACCATCACTCTTCCTTTCTAGATGTACACATATATATAGTATACATATATACACACATATATAACTATATATTATATGCATTTGTATTTCTCTATGTTTCATACATATATATATACATGTGCACATAGATGTATTCACATGTATGAACCTAGGCTAATGGACATAAACTGCATAGACAGCTTTGTAGACAGACTCTATGTGCCTGAAAAAAACCAGATACACACATAAGATACACCTCCTTTCATTTTTAGCAGCAGGTAAAGAGAATCAAGCCTTTTCGGCTTTCTAATCCTTTCTAATTGGACCAGAAGTTAATTTTTGACTGGATAAAAGTCAAAGAAATATATATTCAATATTGAATTTCAAGTATTCATTCATTCACATATGAATGAGAAATGAGCTGCAAAATTATGGGGCAGGAAGATCACACCCAATTGCTGTTTTTTTTTAAGGTTTAAAAAAAATTTACTATGCTTTTCCCACACATTTTTTAACATGTTCTTATGATACCAGTGAATTACAGTTTTCATCCATATGTTTATGGCATGTAAACTTCCCTGTATGGATGGATAGACAGGAACATTATTCTTGGAATTTGTTGACAACATGGGTACGATTTTTCACTTCGTCTATTCTCAGGGAATTCTGCAAAGCCATAAATTCCATGTTAGCTGGCTACAGGGTTTCTAAAAAATTTTTATTTTAAAAAGAGTGCTGCTTGATTTTTAAAGAAATCTTTCTGGTCTGTAAGAAAATCAGTGTGTCTTGACCTTCTTTATTAAAGAAAGCTCTGCTGATGGTGAAAACATAATTAGCCAGAATGGGATGCCTTTAATGAAATGTGCTTTACCAACCTCATTCACTTACTTCTCCATCTTACTCTACTCCAGAAACAGACATAAAGAGACAATGGGCAAGTTTAAAGGTAAAACAAAGAGCAAAAGATGAAAATCCTGGAGAAAAAGAAATAAAAGTGTTTAAATTGGGAGGAAAGGGCATTCTAGTAGGCACAGGAGTCGAAGGACTCCCACACTCTATTTACCTGGATGGACATGATCATGATTTGGGGATAATTCAACTTCACCCATTGAAGGTACAGTGCTACACTCAACACCAGTGCATGGAACATTGTCTAGGTGCAGTGAATGGATTCCAAGATTAGGAGTTCCTGTGCTTACAAACAGCCTTCTAGAGCATGCCCTAATTTAGTGACTACCTTGTCAATGATTGGATAAAGCGGGGCCTTGACACTCTAGCTTTGGTATTGCCCTATTTGTAGATGAGCTCTCACTCAGAACTTTCCAAATTGATCAAGGGTAAGAGCCAGAGTTTATCAATGATGGAATCAGTGATCTCCAAAGTGAGGGCCCTGGTGGGCATTAGGGTATATAATGAACCAATAGGAAAGTGGGATGATAGATCACTATAGCCCTTCACACAATAGGCAATTTTCACCAAACAATCCCCTTCTCTGTCCCCTCCTAGAGTCATGCAATCCCCTCACCCTTCTGCTCTGAGCTTCCATCACTTAGGGGTGAACCCCAGCTCATCACCCCCAAACTACAGCTGTATTGTATCACTAGTGTTTTGGGAAAAATACAACCTTGGCCCCAACTCACTCCCTCATGGTTCCCTCCACCACCTCCAATCACCTCCTGGTTGTAGCTCTTAGGTTTTATGCTTCAGGGAGGTAACTAGTGAATAAGACAGTCTCATTCCCTCCCCACAAACATTTTCATTTGGGGCTAGACAGAACTGGACAGGGCCTTAAGAAAAAAATAGAAGAATTCCCTAGAGAATGGTCCCAGCACCTCCACCAGGCTCTCTGGGTGCCCTCCTATTCTTAGAAGCAGTTGAACCAAAACCCAGTTACCCCAAGGCTACCTGAGCTACCAGAAGTCATGGGCTTTCTTTAGACTCATGGTTTGCCCCATGAGTCCGTATCAAGGTCTGCAAACCTTACTCATTGCCCAATATAAAGAGAAGCTCCCTAGAACCCCGAAAGTTACTTTACCCAGGCCCACCCAATTGACTCCTAAGAGAGCAAAGGTCCAGGTTTTTTGGGTAATCCTTACTCTCCTCCATCTCATCAAGGCCTTTGATGGATAAGCCCCCTTGCTCACCACAGCCTCTACATTCCCCACTGAACTGTACTCAAAGAGCTTTAATTTGTTGCCCTTTTCCCACTGGAACAAGTCCTAAACTAAAGACACATAGGATGAACAGACATGTATTCATTATGAAACTGCATTGGGTTTGAATCCTGCTTCAGACTTTTATTAGCTATGCAACCCTCTCTGCCTCAGTTTCTTCATCAGTAAAATGGGGATAATAATAGCACCTACTTTTGGGTGTTGCTATTAGGATCAGATTATACATACACACATACACATGCATATAAAGTGCTTTGCAAACCTTAAAGTGCTATATAAATAGGCATTAATTATAGATATCATTATGTGACATATATAGATACACACATCCAAGTATATTCCATTTTCTGGTCCATTTTTTCAAATCATATATCTCTCTTGTGACACCCTTTACAACCCTTCTCCTGTACATTCTATATTGGTGCTATGGGAATTGTTTATTTCCTTTTATTATTCAGGACTCAGGGCCATTTCTCCTGCAAATTTTGGTTAACTAAAAGTCTGTCTTAATATTAACCTCACCTGACCAAAACCTGTACCCTGAGATGTGAAAATTTACTTTGAGCCTTAAACATTCCTTAGATAAGAAGCCAGAGGGAAAATCTCAACTGTCTCTGCCTTCTTGGCAACATATAAATCTTCTTCTTCAATTACCCTATTTGTGAATCCTCTAAATGTAATTTAATATGTGTAACCTGACTTAGTTTACCCACAGAGTTTGTTTGACTAGGTTTTCCTCCTAAGGGGATATATGAGATTATGACTCTGTTTAACTAAGTTTGTTCAACTTTTATGACATTGAAGGAAGTATGGGATTATGGATCTATCGTCTCTTTAACTTTTATGGCCTAAGAGAAATGTACACCATTGCAATATGTAAAAGAATTATTTCTCTGTCACTCTGACATAATTTTGCTTATAAGGAACCTTGTCAGAATCCTCATGGTTGTTCAGGTTTTCTCTGATGCCTGAACCTATGCTTGAGCATACTAATAAAACCTAGGTTTTACCGCCATATTTTCTGTGTTGTGGTAAATATATATTTGGCAGCAGTTAAGAACCACGTGAACAGAGAGAGGAAAATATTTCTCTCATAACATTGAAGATATAATATAGTCTACTCATAGCACCATGTGGCTCTACATTGACTTTAGGCTGAACTTTTAATTCTTCAGAGACTGTGTGTTCCCCAATTTGCAGCCATGTAGCATTAATAGAACATACACATATACATACACACACATACATACATGCTGTGAGAAAATAATGGGGTTTTGTGACTCCCAGAGGTCCCTGCTGAGAGAGCATGGCTGGACCTTTCTTAAGGTCAGCCAAGAGTCGGGAAATTACCTGAGAGTCTTGTTCCCGCCAGAGGGTCTGTTCTCTGGGCTCTGACATCAGCATGACTGCACCGAACCATCCTCAAATCCAGTGAACCAATAGATTTGAATGATCCTAGCCAATTAGCTTTAAGCAGTGTATAAGGATGAGCTCTGCCCTTCCCTCAGAGAGCTTTGAGAGTAGACACAACCCACTAGGGATCCCCATTTTCTCTTTTCTCTCTCTTCTCTTTCCTAGCTAGGCTTTCCTATCTTTCAGAGCCATGTGCGCTCTCTTTACTAATATTTAATATGCTTTAATAAATGCTTAATGTCCCAAACTGGTGCAGTAGCCTCTAAGTTCTAAGTAACAAATATATTATAAATTCCAGATAATTTTCCCCAAACTTGGGACAATAATAAGGTGACCATATATAATTTTATTTGTGACAATACATACATACATGCACATGTACACACAACACGACCCATTCATAACAACATGCAATATACACAGACACATGCATATATATAATGTACATTTTCATACATATAAAATACACACACTACTATGTATATACACATACATAGCACATATATTTATACAAACATACACATTAAATATACACATATACACATATATATAAATATACTAGTTAAGAACTAGCTAAGTTTACTGATAAATTCAGCAACGATTTAGGCTTTTAAGCATTGATTAAAATATATTAGGGGTTAGCAGAGAGAGAGAGAGAGAGAGAGAGAGAGAGAGAGAGAGAAAGCTGCTTTCACCTAGCTATCAACGCTTCCAAAGAGAACACGTGAAGTTCTGAAAGTTAGGAGATCTGTCTACTCTGCCTGTCCCTGCCCCCACACTCTTGTTCCTGAATGAAAAAGAGCAATCCTTAGTCCATTCCAGTGGAAGTTGATTATTTGATGAAATTATATAAAGTATTTCCTTGGTAAATTGATTACCATGACAAGTGTAAATTAATTATAGAAGTACTATTTTTACTAAATTTAAAAAAGTTATTATTTGAAATTATTGCATATTGTATCATATTCTGAGTCAAAGCAAATTCACATTTTTTTGCAGTCATCATTATCCTCAATTAAATCCATATGAGACTTGGATTATGGGAATTTACCATTTAAGACATTAATTGCCTTCATTCTGAGTTATCAGATGCCAGTTGGCCAAGATGACAGCCAAGCACAAGAGGAATACATACAAGAGCAGACATTGAACTGTCACAAAAGGGGAGATATGCATGAAGTCCAGGTAGTGCACCGCCTTGCAAAAGGCTGAGAGAACAGTCATTGGCAAGAGTCAAGGTTGGATTCTCTTGGTTTAATTTTCCCCTGCGTAGCACCAGACGGCTATGCCATCTCATTCTATGCCTGACTTTGATTCCCCCTCCTATATGCCTGACGCCATGAACATCTCAATCCTATGCATCTGATTAAGCCTGACTCAGTTTCCCCCCAGAATACTGCTTTGGCTGTCTGTAGAGCCATGAAGTTTGTCAATGCTCATTTCTTTTATTTCTCTGTTCTTTTATGGTAACCCCCATAATTATCTCAGGTGTTAAATACAATGTTGGATTTGGCCTTGACATCTGCTGCCAGTTATATTAGATCCTTTAATTTCTCATAATGGCAAGGGGATAATTAGGCAGATGATGCAAAAAGTGATGAAAAAAGATAAAAATTATTTTCTAAATTAATATCACAATTGTCTTCTCAATTTATTCTCCACGGGGGGAGTGTAGTAATATTAAATTTTAGAGAATGTTTCAATTTTTGTTTTTATTATATGTTTCATGTGTAACAACTGGACAATAATCCTAAAATCTCTAAAAGATTCTGAATTTCTGTAGACATGTTTTTGAGAAGTCTCATTGTTTGATTTGGTTATTGACAAAGCTCTTTAAAGTTGTGTTAAGATCTATTTTGTAGGAAACTTTCCATCTGATTACCAGTATCTGAAACACATGAGAGACTTTACAATCACACCCAGAACTCTACAGCTGAGGCTTGTTAGTTGATCATCAGCATCCATACCTGAAAGACTTTAATTCCACAATTACATCCAGAAGACATCCCAAGAATCATCTGAGAAAAGACTTCCAAAGATTTAAATGGACATTTTCCTGTTTTCCTTTCCCCCATTGTATACACTGTTTATAATGTCCACTTACTAAAGGGGAGTGCCCCCTTTAGCCTCTGTTAATGCATCACTCAATTTCTTTTCTCTCTTTTCATTCCATTTATTTCATTAGTTATAAGTATGTGTAATGTTATTGCTTCATGTAAGGAAAGAAGGTTTCTTCATGAAGCACAGGGGGGAGTATGAGAGTCAGGGTGCAACCCCCCTGCTAAGAAAGACATTGTGAGAACCAGGGCAACACTCCCATGAAAAGAAAGCATGTGACTAGCATCTGGAAGCTGCCTGGAGTCCAGAAGTTATGTCTATTCATAGACTGCCCGTAAGTCACGTCAATCAATGGACCAGCCAATTAGCTTGGAGCTCTGTGTGGGGTCCGCCCCTCTTCTAGTCCTGCAGGAAGCTTCCGGACATTGGTCACATGCTTTCTTTTCAGGGGGGCATTGCCCTGGTTCTCACAATGTCTTTCTCAGCTGGGGGTGGCACCCTGATTTTCACACCTGCACACACATACATACCTGCAACACACATGCATAAATGCATACATATCTGCACAATACATATCTGCATGCCTGCATACACACAACAACACATGCATAATACATACCTGCATACATACAGGCCTGCATACTGTGATGTTTAAAATTCTAGCTATATTGTCTAAAAAAATCTAATTTGTGGTCACCTTAAATTAGAAGCTTTAGCACCAGTCTTCGGGCATTAAGCATTTATTAAAACATACCAGGTATTCACTTGGAATTCAGAAAGTTAAGAAAAGGCCTATCTATCCTAGAGTTCCAACATGGTTGGGTTCTTCCTCAAGTCATCTGTCATGAGCCTACTTCAATGAGGAACTCCCTAGCAAACTGAGTGTGGAAGCTTTTTATAGGTCTGGAGCATGGGTGGTCCTTACACACTGCTTCAAGCTGGATTGGTAGGCATCCTCCAAATCCATTGGTTCACTGGACTTGAAGGTGGTCTCTAGTTGAGTTCAAAGTCCTTAGCTTCTGAGAACAATACCTCCTTAAGGGTTAGTCCGGTGTGGTTACAATCTAATTAACCTGAAGCAGGCTAATCAGCAGTCAATCACTCTCACTTAATTCAATCAGTTTAGATTAATCTCCAGCTGAGCCTTTGAGTATCTGCTAAACCCCATTGTTTACTCACAATACATACACACATACATGCACACCTGCATGCATACATACATACATACACACACACATATGCTTTTCTCCCACTTACACAGCATTGCCATCACTCAGGACCTCATCATCTCTCCCTCATACTATCAAAATTATCTCTTAATTTATTTTCTTGCCTCAAATTTCTCTACAATACAAGCCACTTGCTAAAATGATTTTCCTAAAGCAGAGGTTTCACTGTTATCCTCCCTTCCCCCTTCAACAAGTTTCAGTAGCTGTGTATTATCTCTGGGATCAA
This sequence comes from Dromiciops gliroides, assembly GCF_019393635.1. Classification (NCBI taxonomy): domain Eukaryota; kingdom Metazoa; phylum Chordata; class Mammalia; order Microbiotheria; family Microbiotheriidae; genus Dromiciops; species Dromiciops gliroides. Next base: position 240,699,119 of record NC_057861.1, on the reverse strand, counting down.
ACACAAACTTCTTTGTGTAACTCTTAAAGTCCTTCACAAACTGGCTGCTTCTTACCTTATTATACAGGACTTCCTTTTCCATATTCTCTGGTTCAGTCAAACTGCCCTGCTTGCTATTCCTCACATTTATTAAAAATAATGTAACTAAAATATCCAAATATGAATAGGAAATTAAAGTATGATTCATCCATTAAGGGTAGCTTGGTGGCACAGTGAATAGAGTGCTGGGTCTGGAGTCAGAACGACTCATTTTCCTGAGTTCAAATCTGACCTCAGATGTTTACTAACTGTGAGACCCTGGGCAAGTTACTTAACCCTGTTTGCCTCAGTTTCTCCATCTGTAAAATGAACTGGAGAAGGAAATGGAAAACTACTCCTATATCTTTGTCAAGAAAACCCCAAGTGGGGTCACAAAGAATCAGACAAGACTGAAAAATGACTAAACAGCAACAATAACCTTTCATTAAACAAAAGCACTTAGAGCAAAGGAATGAATGTATACTGAAAACTTTATGCTGAGTTGAAATTAGAGTTTGTGCCAGGTATGGTAACAGTTGCCTTTAATTTCTGCTACTAGGGGAGGTTGAGCCTGGTGGATCACTTGAATTCAGGAATACTGAGTAACAGTAGGCTAAAGTCTATCAGACATCTGCAATAAGTCTGGCATCAATATGGTAAGCCCCTGGGAGGAGGAGTGGGGGGATGTTCCAAGTTATCTAAGGAGGAGCAAACCAGCCTAGGTCAGAAACTGAGAGGGGCAGATCTTCCATGATAATTAGAACCATGAATGATCACTGCATTTCTAGACTTGGGAAGGTAGGGAGACCAAGTTCCAAAGAAAAAAATCAGAGACCATTTTGCTTAGTGTTTTTACATTTGTGGTTATTATTTTGTTGTTTTCAGTTGTATCCAACTCTTCATGAGCCCATTTGGGGTTTTCTTGGTAAAGAGACTGGAGTGGTTTACCATTTTCTTCTCTAGCTCATTTTACAGATGAATAAACTGAGGCAAACAGGGTCAAGTGACTTACCCAGGGTCACACAACTAGTAAGTATCTGAGGCCATATTTGAATTCAGGAAGATGAGTCTACCTCACTCCAGGCCCAGTACTCTATCCATTGCACTAACCCAGCTGCCTTTGTTTTTGCACTGGGGATGCTGAATATACATTCATAGAGAAATATGGCTCCTTATAGAAAGCTGTTACATCCATTTACTATTTTTTTGTTTGTTTTTTGTTTTTGTTTTTTTAGTGAGGCAATTGGGGTTAAGTGACTTCCCCAGGGTCACACAGCTAGTTAAGTATTAAGTGTCTGAGGCTGGATTTGAACTCAGGTATTCCTGACTCCAGGGCCGGTGCTCTTTCCACTGTGCCACCTAGCTGCCCTCATTTACTATTTTATTTGATTGTTATATTATGTATCTTTCACTTGAAAGTATCTAAAAAAAGAAATTCTAACTACATTGATCAAATTAACTCAATAATTAATTATTAATGAATAATTATTACTTTTGTTTTCCCAATTCCCCTAGGGCATATGCTGAGATTTTTTAAAAGAGTGATAAAACATTCAATCCCATTACTTTCAAGAGCAAAATAAGATTTTTAGCAATTTCAATAAAACAAAATGAAATAAATATAATGATTGTTTATTTCATATTTTAAATTTATATTTTGTATAGATTTTATAATATATGTAACCACATGTATAATAAATAAATATGCACATATTTAATGTGGATATTCAATTTTTTTGTTGATACCATTTCCATAGATGATTTTTGCAACATCAGATCCATTTACTATATTAAATATAACTAATACATGTTTACATTTATCCATTTATGTAAATTTTTGGCTTCTTCCTTTATCCCTGCTTCCCATACTTATTGTAGGAGTTTCATGAAGCTTTGATGAACCCCTATGGCCCAGACTGGCTAATGATCATTTTGGTAGTTAAGAATAAGAAAACCAGAGGGAGATGGCCGAACTAGAGATACTGAATACTAAGAGGTGAATACATGAGTACTTCAGTTTATCTTCAGTTTTAGCACTGTGGGCTTTCCCTGTATTGATGCAGATTGCAACACCTCTAGGCTTACCCATACTATGCATCGAATCATGTCTCTCTCTTGTAACATCCTTTACAACCTATCTCACGTACAATTCTATATTGGTGATATCATATAGTCTACTCAAAGTGCCATATTCCCCCTTAATTGGTTTTGGGGTGATCCTTAATTTTAATCTTCTGAGAAAGAAGTATTCCCCAATTCATAGCCATATAGCACCAATGGGAAAAATCTTGTTTAAAAAGATGGACCTTTCAGGGCGGCTAGGTGGCGCAGTGGATAAAGCACCGGCCCTGGATTCAGGAGTACCTGAGTTCAAATTCGGCCTCAGACACTTGACACTTACTAGCTGTGTGACCCTGGGCAAGTCACTTAACCCCCACTGCCCCGCAAAAAAATCCAAAAAAACCCCCAAAACAACAAAAAACAAAAAGATGGACCTTTGTTTCTAGAAGTTTGGAGTCTATAAAGCACAGTACATGGTATTTAGAATGATCAATCAATAAGCATTTATTAATCTGTTATAATATGCCAGGCACTGTACTAAGTGTTGGGGATACAAAAAAAAAGAAAAAAAATAATCTGTGGTAAGATTATTGGAATTTGGCTATATTACAGGCTTGTGTGAGAGCCACAAATTCAGCAGCTTGCGCACTAAAATGGGAAGGCAGAGAAGCTGCCCAGACAGTATCATAATCAGAAACTACAGTGGCCCCAGTGAAACGGGTCCCATCTTTCATAAACGAAGAACCCTCCATATAGAGGACAATATCAGGCTTCTCTAAAGGTGTATCCAAAAGATCATCATGGGGTTTCTCAGCCATATCAACTAAAGAAGCTCAGTCATGCAACAGCTCCCCCGAGAGTGGTAAGTCAGGGAGCAGTGTTGCTGGGTTAAGGACTGTACAGCGTTTTAGAGTGATATTCTCATTACTTAACAGGACTACTTCATACTTAACCAGCCTTTGATCTGAAAAGGCTTGTGTTCTATGACATAGTAAGAGAGCCTCAACTTCATGATGGCATTGCACAATTAGAGGGTTACCTAGGACCAAATCAGAGGCTTTTTCTATCAAAAGGGCTGTGGCCGCCACTGCCCTAAGGCAAGGTGGCACCCCAGAGGCTACAGGGTCCAGTTGGTTTGAATAGTAAGCTATGGGGCATTGGTTGGGCCCCAGTGATTGAGTCAGAAATCCAAAAGCCACCCCACTTTGCTCATGCACAAAGAGAGTGAAGTGCTTATTGTAATCCAGGAGGCCTAGGGCAGGTGTTGATAATAGGGCCTGTTTCAATTCTTTTAGAGCTGAGAGATGTTGGGTTTCCAGCGGAAGAGAAAAGATATTGTATGATAGCTAGCAGGGAAGGTAGGATCAAGTGAGGGTTTTTTCAGGATGGAGGAAACATGGGAGTATCTGTAGGCAGCAAGAAAGGAGCCAGTGGACTGCCAAATGGAATAATATAAAGAATGGAGATGATATAGAGAGGACAATCTGCTGGAGAAGATGGAAGTGGATGGATCAAGGATGCATGTAGAAGTGTTTATCTTGGCAAAGAGAAAGGTCACCTCTTAATAGGAGAAAGGTATGAAAGAGAAAGTGGGAAAAGATATCTGAGTGATGTTTTAAGATAAGAAGAGTAAACTCTCATTATGTGGTCTCAATATTTTCAGTGATGTATGAGGGAAGGTCTTCAACTGAGAAGGGAGGGGAGAAGATAACATGAGAAGCTTGAAAAGGGATGACAAAGGTCTATTGGAATAGAAGGTGGGAGAATGAATCTATTTAGTGAATGCTGCTTTAGTGAGAATCCAAATAAGATTATGTAACATAAATTTGTAGAAACCCTAAACACCACAATTTCATGACTTTCTCCAGATATGAGGAATAGGAATAGCTTAAAAAATAATAACATAGGTAAGGTGAGGTAGAAAGTGTTTGGAAAATTGTAATTGCATTCTATGGTTCAAAAAATCTAAGGGAAAAAAGTCATTTGACATAATTTTCCAAATAGACCTTGGGCTCACTCTTTGTCAGCACCACCCAGTGAGATAAAGAGTGAGAAGGAATTCATTCCTCCCATCAAAATCCATGTCTCTGGATCCCTAATGTTCCCCAGTTTTCTCTTGTTTTGCTGGTAGTAACTCTTCCTCTCTCTTGATTGCTGAAATACAGTTGGGCACAAAAAGATGTTTTAGTGCCCACAACTAGCCTCTGCTATGAGGTCAGCTAATTTTAGAGCAAAAACTAAATGCAATTGGGGTTACCTCCCCCACCCCATGTTGAAGTTATATATAGCTCAGTCAGCTTAGCTCAGGGTTAAAGGGACTCATTTATTTATTTACCTTGCGGCTGCAGGTGATGTCTCATTTTGAAAATATGGTTGTTCAGTCATTTTCAGTTGTGTCTGATTCTTCATGACCCCATTTAAGCAAATATACTAAGGTGGTTTGCCTTTGCCTTCTCCAGCTCATTTTACAGAGGATGAAGCTGAGGCAAACAGGGTTAAGTGACTTGACCATGGTCACATAGCTAGAAAGTGTGTGAGGCCAGATTTGAACTCATGAAGATGAGTCTTCCTGATTCCAAGCACAGTGATCTATCCATTATACCACCAATCTGCCCAAAGTATGAAATAGTCCCTCCCAGTTTTTCCTATCTTCACTTTTCTTTAGTCAACTCTATAGCTGCCCTCCATTTATGGACCAAGAACTAATCTTTAGCACTCCATCCAGTCTTTGGATAGATGCAATGCTTTTCTCTTTTGTTTCTAAGTGCACATCTTTGGCTTCTACTCAAGAGTACAGGGATGTCATGGTTCCCATCTCTTTTCCCAACATGGTTGGTCAGAATCCTGGTTCTGACCTTAGAAAATTCTGTCTCCTGGCTACGCCCTTGCCCTAACAACCAGGGATCTGGGGCCTGCTCTCTTTCTTAAATAATCTGCTTTGAAAACCTGAATATTAATTTCATTGAAGCTTTAAGGTACCTATCTACTCCTAGCTCAAGTCACTCTCTAAACTTCTCCATCTCCTCACCAATTGCCTTCCTATCCTGGAGAAACCTTCTCCCTGAGGCATGTTCACCTTATTAATCTCTTTCTCTCTCTCTCTCTCTCTCTCTCTCTGAACATCATTTCATGAGGGACTTTAGCCATACTCACTTTGCTCCTGGCTAGACTCACACTCTGGACTTCTCTAACCCATCAGTTACTTTGTCATCTCCCTGACCCTCTGTTTTCCATCTCCCCTTTATATGTTGTCTATACACATCCCCCCAGGAGGATTAGCTTCTTGAGGGTAGGCGCTATTTTATTTGCTTTTATTTGTATCCCCAACACTTAGCACAGTGCCTGCATGGCACATGGTAAGTGCTTAATAAATGTTTTAGGTATGTGTGCACATATGTATGTTTGTATATATGTATGAATCTTCCAACTGTCTATCTAATCTATCTATCTATCATCCATCCATCCATCTATCCAAGTGCTAGGGCAGCAAGGTGAAACAATGGATAAAGCACTGGCCCTGAAGTTGGGAGGACCTAATTTCAAATCTTACCTCAGACATTTACTAGCTGTGTGACCCTAGGCAAGTCATTTAATCCCAATTGCCTTAAACATCTGGAGCCATCTCCAGTTGTCCTGATATCTATGTTGCCACTGGACCCAGATGGCTCTGGAGGAGAAAGAAAGGTTGGTGAACTTGCACAGCCCTCCCTCACTTAAATCCAATTCAGTACAAGTCATGACACCACCTCCTGCTGTCATGGTCCTCTTTGAAAACAAAGGACAATCAACAACAAACAACAACGTGTGTGTGTGTGTGTGTGTGTCTATCTTTCTTTCTATCTATCTATCTATCTATCTATCTATCTATCTATCTATCTATCTATCTATCTATCTAAGGGTTTACAGTCTAATCATGGCTACATGACATACAAACAAAAAGATAATAATATGTAGCCACATAGACTGTTACAAATAGCTTACAAATAATATATGTTACAGAGATTGAGAGATGAAAATAATCCCTAAAAGCTAGCAAGGTCAAGGAAGAATACATGGAGGAAGTGGGGTTTGACCTGATTTTAAAGAAAGAGTAGAACTTAGGTTATCATATGAAATATAGGGCAGAGAATATGGTTAGAGCATATTTATAAAGTCAGGAATATGTGGAGGCATAATACAAAAGGCCCCCTTCTGTCAATGTTTTTTTTTTTTTGTTGTTGTTGTTTTTTAATTTGTTTTCCTTACTATATGACCTCAAACTCTTTTCTTATCCATTTTGGCATTGTGCAGGCTTTGGGTCTGCTCCCAGGTTTATGATTCATCTTGTCAACAATCGATTGTAAAATAGCAAAAGGAGTAGACCTGAGCACTTTGCAGCATTGCCTGAGTGGACCCCTTTCTGACTGCCCGAAACTGTCTGGTCCAGCTATCTGAGGAGTTCTACTAATTGCCTCATTAGGCAATCTTACTGTAGAAACAATATTTAAGTACATGAATGCAAACTCTTGGGTATATGTAGGATTTAATAATAGACAAAGCCAAATGGACCAAAAATGGAATGTGTATTACCTTTTTAATAAGAAATTTTAAATGATCATTTTTCAAAAGTACTATCATTTCTTGGTAACAATTCATGTTTTTTAGCTAAATGTCTATCAAAAGTTGCAAATGCTTCTAAACCATTTAGAGGATCATTTAAATATTTTCTGCAAATTATCTCAACATTTTCAAGCACGAGAGGCTTATTAGGTACTTATTTCCTCTAGAGTTAGATGCATAGTTCCTAAATCACAAGATCCAAATGCATAACAATATCACAATTTGTTGTAATGTGTGAATTTATAATGGAGTAGCATTGCTACATTTTAATATTTAAGGGCACATTTACTTTCTAATAGTCTTATAAAGCAGTGGCTTATCCAATTTGACCACATAGGCTTCAGAAGTCCAGAGTCCAGGGGGACGTGTAGTGATCTAATAGAAGTGAAAGGCTGAGTACGTGTCAGTGACCGAGAAGACATGAGAAGGGCTGAGGACCAGTTACACAGGTTTGTTATTTTCCAAAATGGCCATAGAAATGGTGATTAAAAAAACAAGTATGCCTGGAAGATATGGTTAGGCCTAGGCATCTCTGGGTATTGCATTTTGTATCTATCCCATCCTTTCCATTTTCCTTGCCATCTCCCTTGTCTAATTCTTTAGTGTTTCATGTCTGGTTGTTGCTGTTGTTGTTCAGTTGTTTCAGTCATGTCTGATTCTTTGTGACTCCATTTGGGATTTTTATGGCAGAGATACTGGGGTGGTTTGCCATTTCCTTCTCCAGCTCATTTTATAGAGGAGGAAACTGAGGTGAACAGAGTGAAGTGACTTGCCCAGGGTCACATAGCTAGTAAGTGTCTGAACTCACAACTTCCTGACTCCAGCCCCAGCACTCTATCTACTGTTTTACCTACCTGCCCGTATCTAGACCATGGTGATGAACTACTAACTCTGCCTCCAATATCTTTCTCTCTCCAACCCATTCTATACAACTCTAGAGGTTAATCTTCCTTTAAAAAAAATCCTTTTTATCCTGCCATTCTATTGCTCAAAACATTTAAATTTCTCTCTGCCAGCAACAAACTCCTTCCTTACGTAAACCTGACATTCAAGGCCCTCTACAACCTGCTTTTAACCTACCTTGCCAACATACTCAATGACAATTTAAAATGCTTTTTCTAGTCAAGAAGAGTTTCTCAGTGTCCCTTGAACACATCGTGTTCATTTATGTCTCCAAATCTGACTCAATCATCATTTGGCCTTATCTGACTGTTTCACCCACAGTGAACTCTCCATGTCTCTGTCTCTGTCTCTCTTCTGCCCTCCAAGTATCAGCTGTGTACTTACTAGGCACTAATGATCTATTTCCAGGTATTGTTGTGCAACTTAATGTGGGTATGTCCTCTCTCTTAGGAAATTTCAGGCTTTTCTAGGGCAGGAGCTTTTTTCTACAGTGTCCCCATCGCATGGAGACAATCTTATGTTCGTACACAGGATTGCAGAGTTAGAGCTGTAAGGAAGCTCAGAGGCTCAGAAGCACCATCTCCCCATTTTACAGATGAGGAAACTGAAGACTATGGAGGTTAAATGATTGCCCAAGATTACACAAGTAGTAAGCATCTGAGGCATAACAGGTTACCTTTGCAAATTAGTCTTCTTAACACAATGGATCATCTATCAGGTCTTGTCATAAATTTCATTTCAAGTCAACAAACAGCTACTTAGCACAGTGTTAATCACTGGGAATACAAATACAAGAGGGAAAACAGTTCCTGCCCTCAAGAAACTTATTTTATCCCGATGAGGTAAGAGAATATAAAAGGAATCTGTTTAGGAAGATTATAAGGAGTCCAGAGTACAGCCTGGAGAGGAATGAAAACTTTGGCTTGGGGCTTGACCAGGGAGGAACCATCCAATCAGAGGGAGAGGCTACAAGGTCACTTCCAATGTATGTAAGCTGCCAGGGTGAAGAATGGTTCTAGGGTGTGGAGGTTTTCTTAGCATGGTTTGATGTTGTTGTTCAACTTTCTTTCACAAAGAGGACCAATAACATCAAGAGCCTGCTGTTTTGACTTGCAAGTGAATTGGATTTAGGTCAGGGCTGTGCAAAGTCATCAGCCCCACTCTCTCTCCACAGCAAGACATAGGTCAGGATGACCAGTAATGGCCCAGGATGCAGTGGGAGAGCTTGGCCTTTTTAAACTAAGGTCTTTCCCAGGTCTCAGTTTGTCTGAGGCAATGCCCATTCAGTAGTTAAAGGCTAGGTAAGAATTGAGGTAAAAGATGGTCTACTTTGTCTTCCCAAAAGAATCAGGGAGGGGAAGACCAGAGTTTCTGGCCAGAACAGAAACAACTGCTATTTACACTAACTCTGAGCCATCAAAACCAAAACAATGAGTAAGTGAGACTTGGACTGGAGCCTATTATTGGTCAATCAGTGATAGGCAGAGTGATTTGGGTTTAAAGTCATAGTCAAGTAGCTTCATTTGAATCCAATTGGTTTTCCACAGCTATATTTCAAGAAATCATAAATGAAAACTTCATGAGACAAAAGAGTCAATTGTTCCAGTTTAAAAATACACACACACACACACACACACACACACACACACACACACACACAATGATAGAATAAATAAGTTGGGAAGAAAAAAAATCAAGCTCCCAAACTCCAAGATACTTTATAAAGTAGGAGTGATCAAAAATTATATTCCTTTGGACAGAGGGCCCACATATGAACAGAAGAAGGAGAGGGAGTCCATAACATGGAAGAGAAAGTCTGGAAAATGAGGAGTGTCTCCTGGAAAGCAATGGCCCCTTGAAGGCAAGTGCCTTAATTTTTTACAATGCTATGCAAATGAAATTTACAAGATAAAGTTTTGCTAAATGAACAAGTGAATGAATGAATGAGTTTGCTTTTCTGTTTCTAGTATTCCCCATAGGTAATTGTGTACTTGACCTACTTATTACAATACTTAAATTGGTCATTTGTAGACCTAAAATAAGATTCATTCTTTTTTCCCCCCAAATGCTTTCTAACCCTCAGATTTAGGACTGGCACATTATTGTGACTAAATTTGTGTTTGGTAATACTCTATCAGATCTGTCGGTAGGAACAGGCTGTATATTTTATTCCTTAGGGTTTTTACATTTGCTGTTAATTGCAATATAAAATATCTTAAGTTTTCATCAGTAATTTTAAGGGAGTACATATATATTTCCTGGTAATATGGAAAGCACAAATCAGGCTACACAAGATCAAATGAATCACCATCACCACCACCACCATCATCATCACCACCACCACCCTCATCACAGTAAAAGACAAAATCTGTGACCTCAAAGGGCTTCCACTGTAGGACAGACTGCTTTTCTTGGAATAAGGCACTCAGAATTCAGAAGACAACAACTCAAGTTAGCACACAAAAAGTTTTTGAACATATTCCTTTATTGTATCTTAGCAAGAGATGGAGATGTGTAGGCCCTTAAAATATAATTCCAGGGAGAGAATTCTGATACTTGCAACAAAAATATTTTAAAATATAGTTTACTGCAGTTGATAAAAGCCAGGGATCACCTTCCTCTGGGAGGGAGGTGGTGACTGTTTTCAACTACCTGGAGGGGGTTTGAGACATAGGGGATTCAATTCCTGCAACTCAGGAATTTCAAATACAGTCGGAGGTTCAGGACAAATAAAAAATACTATACATGTCACTTGCTCTTTCTTCTCTCTGTGCCTCTTCTTCTGTATTTCTTTTCTCTTTTCTTTGGGTCTCTCCTCTTTCATCCTTTGCCTTTTATACCCTGTTCTTCTAGAATTGGCTGAGTTAATACCAGGCAGGATTAAGTGTTCATGCATGGAAAAAAACACACACCCGTGTGTGTGTGTGTGTGTGTGTGTGTGTGTGTGTGTGATTATATATACATAGAGACATGGAGAATACCCTCCCTTTTCTAACTTTGTGTTCCCTTAAATTCTTTTATCAGGGGTTGGGTTTGCCGAGCCCAGTTTTCCTGGGGCCTGACTCCCTTACTGATAGTAAGGTAGGCATTTGGGGAGTCGCATTAACTCTTTTATTCCACTGGGGGACCATTTAGTACAATGCTTCAGTGGACTCATTATCATTTATTCACACTGAACCCAATTCTCCCTTGTATGTGGGGTTAGCAGGCTGTCATAAGAGAACCGGAATAAATATACCTTGAGTGTCTTTAATGGGGGATGGAAAGGCAAGGGGAAATGAATTGCTCCTCTTTCCCTAGCTGTTCCTGGAAACTCCCCTGTATCTTAAGCTAGCACACTCCTTTCTCTTCAGGGAGAAGAGAGCCCATTATTTTGCTGGTTCCTCTGAGATCTGTCAGGCGTTTCCAGCCAGAAGATGGAAAAAAAGGGGGTGTGTATATGTGGCAACTGAAAAACAACAGGTTACATCTCTTTCCTTTCCAGATAATTGAGACCATTTATATTATCGTTGAGTACCGCAAGGGGAGTAAATGGCCATTGGGGAAGAAGACAAGCAAAGAAACAAGAAGGGTTGACTCTGGGAGGCTATGAAGGAGGGCTCCTCCAACTTCCATTTGTTTGAAAAATGGGGACTTCAGAAATATCAAACTGTGTAATCTGCATGAACAAGTAAAGAAATGTAGCAATTACCCTTAAAAAGAAGACTTCAGTTATTAAGAGAAGATAAGGGGGAATGTCATTAAAATTTGAAGGACCTAAAAGTAGCTGGCCATTTTCAACTAGGTAAACCTTACCTCCTAATCCAAGGTGATTATGGCCTCTGGCTAGATTTCAGAACTTTCCCCAGTGACACTCACTGCCGTTAGCTGATAGGAGGCCTGGCCATTGGAATCACTGAGGAATGTCTTGGGGGGGGGGGCGGTGAGGAGAAGGGTAGCTTAGACTGCAGCAGCCTATGAGAAAGAAGAGACTGCCATACTTTTTCTCAGAGGGGTAGGAGGGTATATTTCCTTTAGCCTCTGAGAACTCGAGTGTATTGCTGTGAAAACTTAGGGTTAACATCTTTTGCATCAAGAACAGTGTCAGTGAGTCTCTTAGTTCCATCTATTTACACAGCAGGCAGCTTTGCATTTGGTTGTAAAGATGAAATGCCCCAGTAGGTTTTCCTTCTCTGCTCAGAAACCCTGCTCCTGGCCCTTTGTGGGTCAGAAGAGAAACTGGGAGGGACAGATGAAAGGAAAAGCCACTCTGAGAAAGCTTCACAGATGAGACCCTCCCACAAGGGTGCCTGTGGGTAGGAGCCAATTCACCAACATACCAAACAGTATTTCAATTTTGAATCTATTAATGCTGTAATTACTGTATATTATATATTGTTTATGACTATCTTGCACTTACTTATTTGTGCATATGTTACTTGTTCTGGATACAATGTAAGGTCCCAGAAGTCAGGAACTATTTAGCTATATCACTTGGCATTTTTCAGCCTCAGTTTCCTTGTCTGCAAAATGTAGATAGTAATAGCACCTATCTAATAGGGATTGTAGTAAGGCTCGAATGGGAAAATATAGGTAAAATGATGTACAAGCCTTTAATTGCTATTGAAATATTAAATATTATTGGTGTTGTTATGTTTTTGTATCCTTGGTGCCTAGAACAATGTCTAGGACACAGAAGGTCTTTAATAAATCCTTACTGAATTGAGTTTAATAGAATTATCCATTTCTTAATTTGTATGTGAATTTCAGTGAATTTTCTTTTCATTTGTTTTACTTTTTGACAATCTCCTACTTCCTTTTTATGCTTGTTCTAGGGGAAACATAGAGCTCTGAGGAGCCCCATGCAGCCCAAAGTCCCCAGGATGGCTGGGCCTGCTCTATAATAATCATATTTTTGTGAGTGGAGACAGGAAAGAGAAGTATTTGAGGGTGGAGAAGAAATCAAAGACACTGAATATTAAGAAGAGGGAAAGCTTGACAAACACAGCCAATGGAAACAAGGTTTAGAAAGTATTTGGAAAACGGGGTATTCTCTTGTCCAAAAGATATGATGGCAGAAAGGTGTTTGAAATAGTTTTTTATTTTTCCAAAACAGGAAATGGAATTTATCATTAGGACTAAAGTAGTGTTGAATAGGACTTGGGTATGTGTAAGGATGGCACTCCCCAGTCTGGTAGCATGAGGCAGTGTGTGTTTTTCTGGTCAAAGAGAAATGGAGAGGTTGATCATGGTGAGTGAATATGAGTGTTGTTATTTTAAGTTTAGGCTTTATTTGGGTAGGAAGAAACTTCTGCTGCTTGGAAATTGTTGCCGCAGCCATAGTCACCATTCGTCAGTGGGAAAATCTACCAGCTATTATCCTTGGGGAGCAATTTTGTATCTGGGGATAGGTAGAAATTTTATTTTATTATTTTAGCCAGCCACAGTCCTTGTTTAAAGGGATCATAGTGGATATGAGCCTGGTTTGGGTTGTTTATAGGTCTGAAATCAGGATGTTATTCATGAAAAAGGGAATTCTGCCCCATTGACCAGTTGTCCATTTGCCACACTTCAGCTTGTCTAGACCTTATAAAAAATTTCAGGGTATCTACCCTGCAATTCACAAGAGCAAATCACTAGAAAGAGGGTTAGAGTGAATCAGGAGATGAGTAAGAAACAAAGGAAACTTGAAATTTTAACACAAAAAAACTGCAATTTACTACCTATTTTCAGAGTCACAAATCCCTGATCTGTAAAAGGAGGGGATTAGATTAAATGGGCTCTGAGTTACCTTTTAGCTCTAAATCTGTAATCCTGTGAAGATGAAAAATAATAGAATATATGTAAATTCTTAATCTTCTGTTCAAAAAACCAATTTTTAAAGTATAAAATGAGGAAGACATTGCTAGATAGTAGCTCATTTGAAAAAGATCTGGAGGTTGGAGTGAACTTCAAGCTCATTAGGTGTCACTAGTGTGATTTGGCATCCCCAAATGTCAATCCGTTTTTAGGCTAATTTAAGAGAGAGACATATTGTTCAGGAATAGAGAAATCACAGTTCTGTGGCACTCTACCATAATCAGGCCCCATATCAAAGATTTTTCTGGGTTTGATGACATTTTTTAGGAAATGGCTTTGATAAGAGCATGCAGAAAAGGGTGACCAGAGGCCCCAAGAGCATTCCATATGAGGATTCATTGAAGCAACTAAAAATTTTGTTTAGAGAAGAGAAAACTTTGCTGTGGTGGTAATAATGGTATAGTAGTAGTAGGTGGTAGTAGTAGAGGTATGATAACAACCTCTGAACATTTGGTGTTGTAAGGGGCTAAAATTCTAGCTAGCCTGTCTAAAATATCTAATGAGTAGTTGCCAATAAATTATAAGCTTTAGAAAGAGTTTAGACTTTTAAGCATTTATTAAGGAGAATAAAAATTTGGTGAAGAAAGGCCTAGACTCATCTATCTATCAAAGGGAGAACACATTTTAGCTCCACTCTCCACAAGAGTCCTCAAGAAAGAGAGCAAGCCACACCTCCTTCATCCTACAAACCTCCTGTGAAACTGGCAAGTTCCCATCCACATGCACACACATCTCCAAGCTAATTGGCTGGTAGCCTTGATTGACAGTACCCACGAGCAATCGTCACTTCCTGATGCCAAGGAAAACCGCATGGCTTGCCTTCAGACGACTTCTAATCATGGCGGAGCTTTCCTACAGTAACTCTCCAGCAGGTAGCGTCATTCCAATTGTTACAGTGTGAAGAGGGAATAAACTTTCTGTGCTTGGCCTGAGAGGGAAAAACTGGGTACAACATGTTTCAGAAAGGCAGATATGGAGTTAATATAAGGGGTGGGAGGAAATCATGTTGAGAATTAGAATTCTCTAATTGTGGAACGGACAGTCTCATCAGTTCATCCTTACTACATAGATCTTCTATCAAAGACTGGATTCCCACTTGTACATATATGTTGCCGAAAGGATTTTTGTTCAAGTAAAGATTGGGCTAGATGACCTCTGAAATTTTGTCCTTTCCAACTTTGAGATTCTATGACTTTGTAAACTATATAACTCCTATTTTTCACCCATTTTCTCTGTTAAGGAGAGTGAAACTTGGCCTATTCCTCAAGGATGGTTATTTAATTGGAGCCAATGTGTCAACACTTTGTCAATCAACAGGTATTTATTAAGCAACTGCTTTGTACCAGGAAGTATACTCAGCAGTGGGGATACAAAGAAATGAACACCCCCCCCTACCCCAAACAAAACAGTTCTTGCTCTGAAGAAGCTCATGGTCTAGTGGGGGAGACAATGTGCAAAACAACTATGAGCACATAAGATACATACAGAATAAATTGAATATAGTCCCAAAGGGAGGAACTAAGATTAAGGAGGACTGGGCAATCCTTCTTCCAGAAGATTAGACTTCACTTGAGACTAGAAGGAACCCTGGGAAGCTGGAAATTTCCACCACAGACACATAATAATCCTATCATTCTTAAATGGGTCTTCAGGCATTTCCATGGCCAAAAAAGTCATCACCCTTGTAATGAACATCTCCAAACAGCTTGGCTGGACATGTCACCTAGTTCACATTTAAAGCTTTTCCACCTTGGCAGGGCCTACTAGAACTTGTGGTCTTTAATCTTTGAGAAACCAGATTCACCTCCATGTCATGATGATAAGGCATTAAAGGAGACTTTTAAAAAATCTTGAGGTAGAGTGGATTAAGTAGGAAAAATGTGGTTAAGAGGGCGTTGAAACCCAAGCTTCATGAGGAAATGAAAGAAGGCCTTGGATATATTAATGGATCTGTGATCTCATCGATGTGAACACTCCAACCAAACAAGCATTTATTAAGTCCCTACTAGGCACTTGGGACAACTTACTTGTACTTTCATCCAAACTACATTTCTCCACTTATCTCCAAGCATATCATGAGGTAATTTATCAAAGGTCATGCAGAAATCCAGACACATAACATCTACAGTATTTCCCTAATTTACTTGTCTAATAACACTATCAAAAAGAGACATGTGGTTAGTTGGGCATGACTGTCTTTTAATAAACCTCACTGTACTGGACTCAAATAGACAAAAAGAAAAACCACTTATGGCCACAAAGAGCTTATATTTTACTGGTAGAGGGAGGAATAACATGTAAATGCAATCATGTTTATGATAATTTAAAGAAAGGGGGGGAGAGAGAGAGAGAGAGAGAGAGAGAGAGAGAGAGAGAGAGAGAGAGAGAGAGAGAAAGGAAGGAAGGAAGGAAAGAAGGAAGGAAGGAAGGAAGGAAGGAAGGAAGGAAGGAAGGAAGGAAGGAAGGAAGGAAGGAAGGAAGGAAGGAAGGAAGGAAGGAAGAAGGAAAGAAAGAAAGAAAGAAAGAAAGAAAGAAAGAAAGAAAGAAAGAAAGAAAGAAAGAAAGAAAGAAAGAAAGAAAGAAAGAAAGAAAGAAAGAAAGAAAGAAAAAAGAAAGAAAGAAAGGAAGGAAGGAAGGAAGGAAGGAAGGAAGGAAGGAAGGAAGGAAGGAAGGAAGGAAGGAAGGAAGGAAGGAAGGAAGGAAGGAAGAAAGACTAGCTACTAAGGAGATCACAAAAAGCTTCCTGAGGGAAGTGGCTCATGAGCTGAGATGTAGAGGAAATGAGACGCTGTAAAAGGCAGACATGAGGAAGCAGTTTATTCCAGGCATAAGGAGTATCCTATGCAAAGGGGGGAAATAGAAAGTAGACTAGTTTGACTGGATCATAGAGCCTGGAATAATAGGCTAGAATCAGATTTTAAGGACTTCAAATGCCAAACCCGGGAGTTTGTATGTTATTCTAGGCTATAGGGACCCATTGAAGATGCTTGAGCAAAGTAGTGATACAGTCAGGCTCATGCTTTAGGAAAATTATGAGGTCAGATCTCAACCTTTCCACACTCTATGTAGTATAATTCTTATCCACGTCCCCCCATAAATTCTCCATAGAAGACTTGCCCTCTGAGGCACCTTGGAAACCATCCTCTACTTGTAGCAATCAACCCCTTTTCCTTGCTACATAGCTGGCTCACATAGTTTTCTAGTCAAATATGTCTTTTTTTTTTTAATTTATTTTTTTAGTGAGGCAATTGGGGTTAAGTGACTTGCCCAAGGTCACACAGCTAGTAAGTGTTAAGTGTCTGAGGCCGGATTTGAACTCAGGTACTCCTGACTCCAGGGCCGGTGCTCTATCTACTGCGCCACCTAGCTGCCCCTCAAATATGTCTTTGAGATCATGTGTACACATGTGTATACATATACAGTACATACAAATATCTTTACATATGTAATCACACACATATATGGATATATAGATAGAAAGAGAGTATACAGGGAACCAACATGTAATTAGTCTGGAATATAATGGTATCTATATTTGGATATATGATCATGTATATAACATCAATCAATCAACAAATTATTTATGATGAATGGCCACATATAAAATAATTTGGATACATGATCATATGTGGTATCAAATATATATATATATATATATATATATCTCAAACACATCAACTATGGTAACTTGTGTGTGTACATATGTATATTTACACACTTCCCAGAGCTGTGATTGCATTGGCTTAGGATTTTTCCTGTGAGAATCTGATTCCACCAATGCAGGCTCAAATCTACTCTACAACTATAGCCTTAGAGAGCTCCCTCTGGCATTGAGAGGTTTATGACTCGCCCAGGGTCACACAATCAATCAATGTTTATTAAGTGCCCACTACATTCCAGGCACTTTGTGAAGCACTGGGGACACAGGCAAAAGACAGAGCCTGCCCCCAAGGAGCTTGTAGTCTAATGGGGGAGACAACACATAAGCAAGTACATACAAATCAAGATATACGAGATGAATAGATAATAATTAAATGAGGAAAGGCACTAGAATTAAGAGGGGTTGAGGAAAGCTTCCTGAACAAGGCAAGATTTCAGATGCACTTAAAGGAAGCCAAGGGGATGAGCAGTTTAAACAGAGGATGCAGGACATTCCAAGAGGCCACTGACATGGGACTGAAGAGACCATGTAAAAAGAAAGATTTGAACCAAAGAACAGCATGCAATTTACCATCAGTAATAAGCTACAGACTACATACAACAATGTGCATTTCATCCTTGCCCTGCGGTTACCTGTAATTTTCATTGTACTTTAACTCTAGTTATCCATACTTTTTGTGGATAGTTACATATATAGTTATATTCATATATTCATATATCCATATATATATGTATGCAATTATATAGTTATTTATAGAAATAGAGTTGCCCATATTTTATATTCTTTCAGTGTTAATGGGAGAATATCAGTTTGAAAAGGGTTTTGTTGTATGGAGAACCTAGTTTCTTTAAATGAATTCAAGTCTCTTGACCCAGATGAAATACATTTCAGGGTACTGAAAGAATTTGCAAATGTGATTGCTAAACCCCTGTTGAGCTTTGAGCAATCCTGGGAGATTGGATAAAAGTGCTAGAAGACTAGATAAAAGTCAATGTTTCCAAGGTTTTCAAAAAAGGTAAATCTGAAAACTTTAGGCCTCTTAGTTGGACATCTATTCCCAGATCACTGGATTATCAAATGGATAGTATGTGAATACCCAGAAAGGGTATCCAGAAAGGAGCTAGTGTGGATTCATTAAGAAGCAGTCATACCTAACTAACCTCACTTCCCTTTTTGATAGTGTTAATAGACTAGTAAATTAGGGAAATGTGGCAGATGTGATTTGTCTGGATTTGTGTAACACCTTGAATAAATTCTTTTGTGATGTTCTTGGGTAAAGGATGGAGAAATATAGGATATGTGACAGTATAGATAAAATGATTTGAACTGTTTTCAACATTTTATTACATTGAACTCATTTTAAAAAATAATAAATATTTTTTTAAAGTTTTGAGTTCCACATTTTATTCCTCCTTTCCTCCCTCCCTTCCCCCCTCCCTGAGGCAGCAAGCAATCAGATAAAGGTTATACATGTGCAGTCATGGAAAACATTGCCATATTAGTCATTTTCTATAAGAAAACTTGAATAAAAGAGTGAAAAATAGCATGTTTCAGTCTGTGTTCAATCATTATCAGTTCTTTCTTAGGAGGTAGATAGTATGCTTCATCATTAGTCCTTTGGGATTGTCTTGGGTCATTGTATTGTTGAAAATAGTTAATTCATTCACAGTTCTTCATCAAACAATATTGCTGTCACTATGCACAATGTTCTCTTGGTTCTATTCACTTCACTATACATCAGTTCATACAAATCTTTCCAGGCCTTTCTAAAATCATCCCGCTTGTCATTTCTTATAGCACAATAATATTCCATCACCATCATATACCACAGCTTATTTGGCCATTCCCTAATTGATTGGCATTCCTTTGATTTCCAATTCTTAGCTACTACAAAAAGAGCTGCTATAAATATTTTTGTACAAATGGGTCTTTTTATCTTTTTGGGAGATGATGTTGAACTCTTAGTACATATAACTGTTTGCCACATACCCTTTCCATCCCCTATTAGACTATGAACTTCATGAGGGCAAAGTCCTGATCTTATTTGTTTAAACTTTATAACTCCCAAAATGTTCCCCACATAGTCGGCACCTTCTGAATGATGGTTAATTGAATTAAATTGAACTGAATAGACTTTATAGCCAAATGACTGTTCCAAAAGAATGTTAATTAATTATCATTATCATTAAGAAAGATATTTCTGGGAGGTGTTTGGAAGAATGTTCAATATTCTTATTAGTGTCTTGTAGGAATATGTAGATAGAACATTGATCAAATTTGTGGAAGATATAAAGACAGGATGGGTAGCTAGCTAATGTGCGATATGATAGAATCAGAGATCAAAAATATTTTATAGGCAAGAAAAATTTACAAACCTAATAAAGTAAAATTGAACATAGAGTAAAGAGATTTCTATCTAAATGGTTTCTGAGTGCTTGAAAATGTCAGAGAACACCAGATACTTGCCAACCATACACTTTACTCAGTAGTTTAGGTATAGTTCTGGACAAAGAATACTTTGGTGTGAAATATTTTGGGGTCCAGGGGCAGCTAGGTGGTGCAGTGGATAGAGCACCAGCCCTGGAGTCAGGAGTACCTGAGTTCAAATCCGGCCTCAGACACTTAACACTTACTAGCTGTGTGACCCTGGACAAGTCACTTAACCCCAATTGCCTCACTAAAAAAAAAAAAATTGGGGGTCCTTTCCAAATGAAATCTTATTAACCCCTTAATATTTCTCTGAAATAGGAAGTAATGGCAAGGTAAACACATTTTAATAATAATAATAATAATAATAGAAACAAAATTTTTGTAGTTAACCAAACTTAACAAACAAACATTTTATCTTAGAAGAAGACATAGCCTGTGGAAATAATTATTTTACCAAAAATGATCCCAGGACTAGTGAATTATTCACCAAAATGTCATTGCTCTCTTCTATGTTTGAGCAGCAGACAGTTAAATAAAATAGTCCAGGACCAAAAAGGTCCCCATGTGAACATTGTATCACTAATGTCAAACATAGTCTCTACCCACTAGACCCTGTTTGCAAGCTCACTAATAATAGCAAATCATATCTGTATGTAATTGGGAGAACTTGCGGCTTTAGTCTTGAATTATCCAGAATGGAAATTTACACAGTCTAGATTCACAAAATAACTTCAAACTTTGTATTCATATTAAGAACTTGATGTCCTTAACTACCTGCTCCTGGAAGGAATCTGTAGTAGGCTAGGGAATAGAGGGTTAGAAGGCTTTTCTAGGGAAGCTCTAAGACATGGTATGGCATAACTTCCATGGGACTGATCAAAATCCTCTTGCATTGTGGTCATGGGGAGAAAGTCCAGAAAGGATGCTTTTTCATAGGCCAGAATATGACAATGGAGTAAAATTATCATATGGACCAGTAGATATATCTTGGAAATGAGTGGTACATAGTGAGCTCTAAAGCTGAAGCCTAGTTTAGAAGTCAAGATTATGGATCACAGGGCTGCAAAAAGCTGGAAAAGTCAGCATTGAAACAGGAGCAAAATTAGTATTGCAACAATGTCTAGAGTGGATAGGAAGAGGCATGATCTTGAGGTTTAGAAACAAAAAGTTTTGCATATTGGGTGAGTGACAGGACATTTATCTAGGCAGAATCCAATTTGTTACACTCACCAATTTTCAAGCACATGCATATTTCTTAAAGCCTTCTTGTGGGGGGCAGCTAGGTGGCACAGTGGATAAAGCACCAGCCCTGGACTCAGGAGGACCTGAGTTCAAATCCGCCCTCAGACACCTTGACACTTACTAGCTGTGTGACCCTGGGCAAGTCACTTAACCCTCATTTCCCTGCCAAAAAAAAAGGGCTTCTTGTAAATAGCCAAGTCATATCTTCCTGAATCCCTTTACTTCAACTGAAGAGGACCCACTCTTTGTCTTCCATTGCAAACATGTAGAGCCTATACATTGGAAGAAATCATTCTTCCCTCCTAAATCTCACCCAACCCTCAGGTCTTCCTGGATTCTGAGTCTAGGCTTGGTAGGATGCCATTAACATATTTAGGCAGTTAAGTGGTGGGTCTGTAGTCAGGAAGACTTGTGTGAAAATCTAGTCTTACAGACACTTAATAGCTATCTGATCTGGATCAATTTACTTAACCTCCATTTGTCTCAGTTTCTTCATCTATAAAATAAAGATAATAATAGCACCTACTTGCCAGGGCTGTTGTGAGGATCAAATGAGATAATAATTGTAAAGTGCTTAGCACAGTGCCTGGCACATCGTAAACACTAAATAAATGTTAGCTATTACTATGATCATATGCCACCAATGCTAACACTGGAAGATGCTGTATTATTTCCCAGGTTCTTTTCTTGTTCATGTATTTTTCATTCCATGGAGTACTGGAGGTTACCCCTCTGTCTCTCTACTTGAGTCAATAATTTCCTTCACGAGTAATTCATTTTTACCAGTAACAAGGTAATGTATTCATCTGGCAAAGGTAGGACTAGGGTGCTATGTGTATGGTGGAACAAGGACTAGTGAAATGCAGGGTTAATGCTGATTTAGAAGACCAGCTTTTAGTGAATAGACCACTGAGCTTAGGAATTTAACAATGGAGAAGAATTCTATAGCTTAGTCTGCCAGTTTCTTTATGGGGTTGTTCATATAAAGAATTGGTGTACTCAACTATAACCAGTCACTTACTTGTAAAGGCTTCCCTGTATTATATGGCTATTTATCTCTTAGGGGGTAGCTAGGAAGCACAATGGGTAGAGCCTGGAATTAGGAATACTCATCTTCCTGAGTTCCAGTATGGCCTTAGACACTAACTGTGTGACCCTGAATAAGTCACTTCACCCCATTTGCCTCAGTTTTCTCATCTGTAAAATGAGCTGGAGAAGGAAATGGCTAACCACTCCAGGATCTTTACCAAGAAATTCCAAATGGAGTTCAAAAAGAGTCAGACATTATTGAAAAATGATTGCCCTTAAAGGCCTCCTTGGTTACTTATAAATATCATGTCAATCAGCCAGAATCATTTTCAGCATTTCATATTAGTCATTTGTTCCTGGCATGGTGGTATGGAGGAATGAATTTGAAGGAAATCTGAGATTGGAAACTTCAGTTTGAATTCCATAGAAAGGAGTAGATCATTTTGGGCAGGGGTTGGATCAATCATTCTAGTAAGAGGAATTATAACAGTGGAACTGTTGGATTTCTTTGGTCATCAAATTAGGGAAGGGAGGAAGTTGATAGCCATTGGAACAGAGGAAACAACCTGGAGGATGGTGTACCAAAATGGAGCAAATCTATGACAGGATTATGCATCAGTATTCTTAGAATTGTAGAATGATAGAGCTGGAAGGGACCTTAGAGATCATCTAATTCTGTCTTTTTTGATTTATAGATTAGTATAATGAGGCTGAGAGGTGGTGTGGCATGATGTAAAGAACAGCACCAGATTTTCTACCATGAGACCTGAGTTCAAATGATGACTCTGCTGTCTAAAACCTGTGTGCCCTTCTTTGTCCCCTGTGAGAATCAGGGTGCCACCCCCTGCTGAGAAAGACATTGTGAGAAACAGGGCAAAGCCCCCCTGAAAAGAATGCATGTGACTATCCTCTGGAACCTGCCTGGTGCCTGGAAGTTATGTCTATTCATAGACCAACTGTAAGTCATGTCAATCAATGTACCAGTCAATTAGCTTGGAGCTGTGTGTGGGGACTGCCCCTCTTCTGCTCCCACAGGAAGCTTCCACTTGAAGAGACTGAGTAACTGTCTCTTGGGTTGCTGGGACAAGCTCGTGGTGGCAGAAGAAGCAGGCCAGGGGAGATAGGCTTTTTCTTAAACTTTCTGAACTCCATGTGTTCTCTTTACTAACCCCTAATATACTTTAATAAATGCTTAATGCCCAAAGACTGGTGCTAAAAGCTTCTAATTTAAGGTGATCACACATTAGATTTTAAACATCACACCCTCTGGGTTGTAGTTTACTAATTTATAAAATGATGGGGTTGGATCAGTAGGACTAGATGACTTTGAAGGTATGTTTCTATCCTAATTCTACAGTCCTTTAAGTGACAAAAGATAAGATCTCATAGTGGATAGAGGCCTGGACTTGGCATAAGGAAACCCTGGTTTCAACAACTGGTACATACTGATAGTTTGATCACGGACAATTCACTTAATCTTTCAATACTCCAAACCATCCTTTAGATTATGGATATTACAAGTTGCTTGTTCACATTGGTGGAAGAGGTTTCCATGTTAATAAAATCATAGGTCTGGAGAAAAAGAAATAATTTACTCAAAGTTATACAACAAATCTGTGGAAAAGAGATTAGAATTCAAGTTTTCTTATTCCCTATCCAGTGCTATTTTGAGTGTATGGTTTGGTCTAAAGCAAAAAGTGTTTTACCAGACACCTATACATAATAAAGGTAGCACTTAAATAAAAAATTTAGGCAGAAGGAGATACCTGTGAAGTGGTTTTATCTGCAGAGCTTTATTGTGAAGGTAGACTCCAAAACCATACTCAATAAGCATGGTTTGGCACTTAAGACATCGGATAGGGAATTTACAGGGACTTTCCAATATTATGTCAGACAGAGATTTCAGACAGAGACTGATATTAGTGTGGTTAGTGAGGTTAAAAAATAGACAATGCCTATGGACACTGGTTAGCTGGCTAATTAATTCCAAAGAACTTGACTCCTGAGCCCAGGACTCTCCTTGTGGAAAAGAAATGCTTCTTAGGGTCAAGGCTTTGAGGACTGACAGACTCTCCTCATGAGAAAGAAAAAAAAAGTCAAGGATTTTCTCTAGTCTCATAACTGGGTGTATATAGACCTTGTAGTATTTTCTAAAAAAGTAGATCCAAAAGATGTATAGCTTCTGTGTTATAAGAGAGAAGGTAGAATCAATTTGTTTTCTGTAAGGGGAAGAGGTAGCACCTCAGCTGAGAATTCCAGCTGAAGCCAGAAGCAAGAGCCAAATTCCAAATATACTTAATAGATCTTTGGCCCGGTAGCAAGCAGTAGTACCCCCAGAATCAGTGATGCCTGAAGACAGGAAGACCTACATGACACACCCATTGGCCCAGCAGAGACTACATATCTGGTCAAGACTGCCCAGCACATCACACCAGACCATCAGAGAGTAGTTCCCAGCAGATACAACATAATGACATGACCAGAAGACATATATATCTTTGGTGCATTAATGGTATGAACTGCTGCTCTACACATTCATTTTGACAACACGTACTCCCAATATGTGTATCCTTCCCCAGATATTCCTGGGTCCATCTGTTTGTGCCTCTCCATGCATGTTCCTTAAGAGTGTCCAATCTTCTGGTGGCATGTGTATTTACTGGAGAATGCACCTGAGGTTTATGAGGGAAATGTTCTCTCCCTACTTTTCTTACCATCCTGTTTCATTCAATGTCTTTGCTTTGAACTAATTATGTTCTCTGACTGAGTAGTCAAAATAAACACATCTGTTGAGGATTGTAAGCTAGGGCTTTTAATGGATGTGGTCCCACAGAGAATTTTTGAACCTGACTTAGCTTTTTCGGGGAACCTATGTGGAAATTGGGACGGGGAGATGCTCCCAGGTTCTATAGTCATATTTCATGCTGTCCCTCAGTGTTTGCCTTCATCCCTCCATACCTATGCTTTAGCCTTAATCATTACTTTATTCTACTTACCTCGTCCCTTTACATCATATTTATCATGCATTCCATGAGGTTTTTGGTGTCAAATAACTAGATGTTTATGAAGAAATATTTTGAAAAGATGATGATAGAGGATAGGAGGTTTGAGGAAATAATGGAATAGGGAGTGGATCTCTCCTGCCTCTGATCTTATTCTGCTTCCCAAAAGCAACGGCCTCCACTAAATGCCTTGTTATCCATATCTGCAAAATCCCTGCGGCCATCTTGGCATAGATCTCTTTCAATGGATGCCTGGGGCCAGGCACCCAGGCCTAGAAAGAGCAGCATTTGTGAAGTCATCTTCTAATAAGGGCAAAAGCCCAATGCATTCTGCAGCTCTGTGGGGTGCTTTACAAATGAGAGTAGGAGCGGATTGTTGTACTTGTTTGGGGTGCTTCATTTGGCTCCTGAGTCCGGTGTTCCCGAATCTATCTGTGGAACATGAATGGCATGGGGCACTGAAGAAAGCACAACTCTGAGCATCAGATGTCCCAGCATGCTACCTGATGCATGCAAAACAAGGGTGAAGGTTTTTTTTTCTAATCTGAGTGTTACTCTGCCTAGACTGGAAGCCGAACCAATGGAAAAAAAATTTAAAAATGCCCATGCTGTTTGCAAACCCTTCAAATGCTCCACTTTACCAAGTCTCTCAGTCACCTGCTAGCAGCCTAGGGAGCTTTTCCCCCCTCCTGCGGAGCAACGTAGGCTGTTAGTGGAAGGTGAGCAAGGACAACTGAGTGAGAGGAGAGCTCTGTAGGTTGTATTTTGGTGAACTTAATGAATAGTTTTGAGGCACAGAATTGAAGGCCAAAGCCTGACAGGCTGACAGGCCCTGATTGCCATTTGCATGAAAGGCGCTATGTAAGTGTAAGTGATTGATAGATTGATTGATTTGTTTTGCTGAGGCTCCTTTGTGGTCTCCTGGGTGGGTTTCTGGCCCCACCTCCCTGACTCAAAGCCCTTGCTCTGCCTGCTGTTGCTTTTTTATTTGGGGGTAATGAAAATTTGTTATAAGCCTTCCCTTTCATCTGTAAATGGCAAGCTGTCACACAGAAACGAGCCATTCTGGAGTTGTGCTCCTTTCCAAATGGCTAAATATTTTTTTTCCAATTGCTTCCCTAATGGGCTTGCATAATGGGAGCGGCATGCTCTCTGCCCACGCTGAAGATGCCAGAGCAGTTGTCCAGTGCACATGTGTGGTGGGCATCATCCTTTACTTCCTGGATGGGAGTCGGGACCTTGCTGCCGCTCCCCTCTTGTGGATGTATGCTCCTAGTGTGTGTTTCCCCCCTTGACTGTTCTCTTGAAAGCACAGGTGCCCTCACTGACTAGGGCTGTCAGCAGCTTACCTGACTGGGGAAGGAGAGCTGTGAGCTCGTCTCCTCGGGGGAGGGGAGTCCGCAGTACTCAGAGGCTGCAGAGCCCCTTGTACTGCGGGTAAGGAACAGCCGAACAGGGCTCTTGCTAATGGACTGGCCTGGCCAGCTTTTTATTGACTCCAGTTGCTGCTTTTCAGAGGGGCCGGCTCCAGTGCTCCCCACGGTCAGCAATTCCATGTGCTCTATGCTAAACTGTTGCTGACCCACTGCTTTATGAGCCTAAGTGCTTATCCAGGAACAGGAGTGAATAGGTTGTGTGTGATAAGAAAATAATTTGCCAAAACTGCAACAATAAAGAGGGCCTGATGGGATCTCTTATGGTATGAATAGCCTGGAGCAGCTGCAGATTTTTCTCTGCTTTCACAATTATTTTCATTTTTATAACAACTAAAAGCTAAATGCCTCATACAAGCTTGGTGAATCTTGCTTCAGTTCCCAACATTTCACTCTCTTCCTGTGCATCTTAAAGCCAGGGAGAACAGAATCCTTGGACAAAAGGCCCCTTAAGCATTGCAGCTTCAGCTGGTCTGATTCTTGTCCTTTCATGTCACCATGACAGTATATGTCCTCAGTGCTGAGCTTACAGCAACCAATCCCCTAGACACTGATAGCACCAAAAGCAAACCCCACCCCCCCACCCCACCCCATATGACAACAACAGCAACAACAACAAAACAAAAACTAACTCTGGCTTTCCAAGATAGGTGCTTCATAGAGCTAAGATCCAAAGGAAATGAATGCCTCTTAAAACTGCAAGTGCTGTTCCACTGACTAGGTGGGGGATGAGAGTGGGTGTCAGGGGAGGGAGGAACTGCAAGGGGAGAGTTGAGCAGGAACACTTTGTATTCCTTCCCAGAGGCAGGTAGTCATCAGCCTTTATTAAAGGAAGCATCATCAATATCATCAGCAGACATTTATTATGAACCTGCTCTGTCTATGTAGGGTACTAGACTGGAAGATGGAGACAGGGCAGTCAATTGGGATCAGCCCAACAGTCCAGGCAGAAGGTACCGAAGGTGCTTCTGCTACCAATTTCCCTTTTTAGTCCTACGGCTCTCTTCCATCTAAACCTGTGCAACCTTGTAAGCCCTTTGGGCCTCACTTCTCATCTGTAAAAGGAGGAAGTGGGATTAAATGACCTCCAAGGTCCCTTCCAGCTCAAGCTCTGTCACCTAAATGTTTATTGATTGATTTATGATCCCTGATCAATCATTCCCTTTCCATTAGTCAGTCAACAAATTAATTAATTAATGTTAGCTAAATTAATAAATGCAAATCTATTAAGCTTCTACTCTCCACTGGACACTGTACTAAAGACTGGAGTTACATAGAAAGGGAAAAAAACAGTGTCTTCTCTCAAACAGATTGTGGAGATAACATGCAATAGCTATGTACAGATAAGATTATGCAAATGTATATATGCATATATAGATAAGATAGAGAGATGATAGAGAGATGATAGATGATAGACAGATAGATAGATAGATAGATAGATAGATAGATAGATAGATAGATAGATAGATAGATAGAGATAGAAAGATAGATAGATAGATAGATAGATAGATAGATAGATAGATAGATAGATAGATAGATAGATAGATAGATAGATAGATAGTAGATAGATAGTAGATAGGTAGAGATAGATAGAAAGATAGATAGATAGATAGTAGATAGGTAGAGATAGATAGATAGATAGATAGATAGATAGATAGATAGATAGATAGATAGATAGATAGATAGATAGAAAGATAGATAGATAGAAAGATAGATAGAAAGATAGATAGATAGATAGATAGATAGATAGATAGATAGATAGATAGATAGATAGATAGATAGATATAGATAGATAGATAGATAGATAGATAGATAGATAGATAGATAGATAGATAGATAGATAGATAGATGATATGGATAGATAGATAGTTGGTAGATGATCAGATAGCAAAAACACTCGCATTAAGGGTGATTGGGAAAGGCTTACTGCATAGTAGGGGTTTTACCAGAGACTTGAAGGGAGACCCCAAATAAATGTTATGATTAGCTCTCTTCATGCTTACTCTCATGCCATTCCTGCCTAATTGTGGTGCCCGGTTACCTTTTTCCCATCCATCTCTAACAGTTTGTTGGATATCTCCATTTGAATGTCTCACCATCCCCTCAAATTCATTATTTATAGAACTGAACTCATCTTCCCTCCAGAACAACTCTACCTATGGATTAATGTAACATCATTAGTGAAACTATTATTCTCTCAGTAATACAGTTTCAAAACCTGGAACTTTTTCCTCTCCCTCTTTTTCTAAGGAGTTTGAACATTGGGAGTCCTTAGCATAGAGGTCATAGGTAAAGATCTGAGAGTACATGGGGTCTCCAAGGAGAAGTGTAGAGAGAAGTGGGGAGGATTTATGACTGAACCTTCAAGTCAGGAACTGAGAGGGCAGAAGGAAGAAGTAGTATCAATAGGTTTAGATAAAGAATGAAGTTTAGAGAAGGAGCAAGACTATATGTCAGTATGTTGTTCTGGAAGTTAAAGAGGGAGATACCTAGGGGCAGCTAGGTGGTGCAGTGGATAAAGTACCAGCCCTGGATTCAGGAGGACCTGAGTTCAAATCTGGCCTCAAACACTTAACACTTACTAGCTGTGTGACCCTGGACAAGTCACTTAACCCCAATTGCCTCACAAAAAAACAAAACAAAAAAAAGAGGGAGATACCTTGTTAAGAATGAAGAGGTGAGGAGGCAGCTAGGTGACACAGTGGATAGAGCACTAGCCCTGGACCTGAGTTCAAATCCAGCCTTAGACACTTGACAATAGCTTTGTGATCTTGGGCAAGTCACTTAACTGCTATTGCCTTGCCAAAAAAAAAAAGGAAAAGGAAAAAAGGAAAAAGAATGAAGAGGTGATCATTGATATTGCATATTGCATAGTGAAGATTGAGAAAAGGCCTGTTGGATTTGATGACTAAGAGTAGGCTTTTGGTGATTTTGAACAGAACAGTTTTAGGAGGATAGTAGAATCAAAAGAGTGATTGTAAGGAGTTAAAGGGTGAAAGGGCACTGAGAAATTGAAAGCAATAGATCATTGAGTTTGAAGGAGTGATACAGAAGTAGTAGATATGATGAATCTTGCAACACTCAGTCAGCTGCCTCCTGAATACAAAATTGCCTTAACACAAAAGGAGTAACTCTAATGATGGGAATTTAAGGCACAGTTGCAGGTTGGTAGAGAAGACATTTAAAGGGAATTTTAGACAGTTCTGAGACCACAGGACTTCAGTTTTCTGTTTCACTCTATCTTTATATGTATTTTATTTTTCAGAAAACCACCCCAGCATATACATTTACCTTTTCCCAAAATATCCTTGTGAAGTCCCATGTTAAGGAAGAGGAGAAAGGAAAGAGATTCACCATTGTCAGGGGACTGCAGTTGAAACTTGAATTAATTCATTCACTCATTCATTCACTCATTCATTCATTCATTCAATGCCTTTATACCTGATTCATGCCATTATGGAAATTGTTGAACCATCATTGGGAAGCCCCATTCCTTTATTTTCAATGGGGGTTCTCATCTAAAGCATCATGATAATTCAGATTTATGCAGTATAAGATTAGCCCAATGTGTTCCTCACAACAATCTTATGAAATAGGTAATGCAAATATTATTACAACTGTCTTACAGATGAGGAAACTGAGTCTCAAAGAAGTTAAGTGGCTTGTCTGTGGTCACCCAATTAGCAAGTGTCAGTGCTGTGATTCAAACCTATGTAAAGAAATTCACTAGGTTAATCAACTCCTGTTTGACTTGCCAAAAACTGTGGGGACCAATTTGTAATTTGGGGGGTGCTAGCTAAGCGGCTTGCCGCAATATTGGGGCAAGGAAGGAAACCGTCAGCCTCCCTCAAAACAGAACAAGATTTATTTTAACAAGAACGAACTTAAAAAAAAACACAAACAGGATCAGTAGGATCAAGGGAAAGGAAATAAAATGGGGAAAGAGAAATTATAATACCTGAATAATACCACCGCCCAGGAATCAGCTGAAAATACGCAGCAGAACGCCTGTCACTCTCCAGATTCCACCTAGAATGCTTAATTCTCCTCCCCCAATCCTAGAAACACCCCACACAGTCCCAGCCAATGGGATGGCCGTCTGACAGTCACATGACTGCCCTCACTAGGCTTCCAATCATTATAATTTTGCCAGGCCCATGTAAGCATTGGTGAGTGGTGATGACATGAGGTGCCAGAGCCCTGGCAATGGCTACAACCAGTGGGTGGAGCACTGTGCAGTTTGTGGAGCCCCAGGCCAGTGCTCTCCGAGGCATAAAAACCTCAAATAACAATTAATTCTTTACACCTATATCTTCTCATTCTACATCCACCAGTCCAGTATTCTTTTCATTATGCCCCAGTGCTTCTCAAAAATGAAAACTTCTTTTCACCTAGTAATAGTGATATAGAATGTTGATCAGGGGAGCCTCATCAACTTGATAAGGTCACAGGACATGAGCCTTTGGGGGGTGGGCTTTGATTCTATTTCCCTTTGGGAGGTGTGGACATGCCCAATTGTTTCACTGAGAGAACATCTTCTAGGTCTAGTAACTCATTCATACCTCATGAAGGAGAAGTCAGTATATCGAGTGTTCAGAGATGTGTTAACTGCCTAAGGCTAATCTCCCATGGACTAGAGCTTCCCCTTTGTATTTTGCCTATTGAAAAGGGGTTCTTTGGTAGTATGTTTATATCATCAGAGAGAGCAGTGGAATAAAACTAAGACCAGAGCTGAGCTCATGGACAAAGGTGAAGAATCTCTGCACTAGTGTAGCCTCCTTCAAGAGAGCCATTAATGGCAGCCTTGGTAAGGTAGGGAAAGAAAGAAGTGTGTTCCAGTTGCATGTGCTCTCAACTATTCAGACTGAGAGATGAGAGCCACAGCAAGTGGCTATGGTAGAGCCTCTCAACCATGATATAGAGTCACATGACAGCCTTCTAGGTAGAAGACCTTGTATATTCTGGACAAATTCTTGGCTGATTTCTTGGAGATATTGAGAGCCATGATAGAAATGAGCAAGAGCCTGGCTTTGCCCTCTACACTTTATTTGAGTTGTTTGAACTGTGCTAGCCCACTGAGGAGGGAAGTAGCATCTCTAAATATCACCAGTTTATTTCCTTTAAGAGGTGGTACAAATCCTTAGAGAGTAGTACTGTAAGTCTAGAGGTCTATCTAGGTCTCTGAAGTTTCCAGTATGAATGTTATCTTGAATGTTTGTAGAGATGCTGGGGACCACTGTGCATGGTGCATAGTAGGAGCTTAATAAATATTTGTCTACTTGACTTCTGTGGAGACCTAAATGTGTGCCATATTATGGGGTTCCCAGAGGAGTGTCTGGCTGGAGATAAAATGAACCAGAAATACGACTTTGGGGGCTGCTCCCAAGACTGACCTTGTGGGGGGGAGCTGGATCCAAGATTAAAGCAACAATAGATATGGAAAATTATTTTTCATTCTTAATATATATCAAATCCTCTTTTAGAGTATCCTCCAAAGTGCTCTAGGAAAAGAGATATCATCTCAGGGATGGCCCACATACAGACTCATCAAGGGTGAAATGAAGAGTCATTTAACAGTTTAGTTTAGTGCTTACCAGTTCAGGACTAGAAGGGAAGAAAAAATAATAGCAAGGGGATTAAATGCCTACCAATTTGTGAGCACCCAGTCTTAATACATATATTGATTCTGGACTCCACTTTAGTGCTTTAGCTGTCTCTAACCATCAAACTATGTATGAAGGTTATAGATCATCTCAGAGGAGGCACTGTAGCTCAGCATACTGATCCTCAACCAGAAAACATGAGATATGAGTTCTAATCTCCACTCTAATGTAGAATCCCTGTGAGATTTGGGGTAAGTCATTAGCTAATTGCTTTGGTTTCTCTCTATAGAAAGGGATTACCCAGGAGGCCTGTTTGAATGAAAGGTGAATATTAAACTTCAGAAATCAAAGGATAAAACTATAATGACACCAGTATTTCTTTGTTAGAAAGTGGAATCTCATGTATTTCTTATTCTTCCATTCTCCTTTCTAACAGAATAGAGAATTTGGGATGTAACATAATTAGGAGAATTCATCTGTCAATACTCTTTGTGTGTGTGTGTGTGTGTGTGTGTGTGTGTGTGTGTGTGTGTGTGTGAAGGGTCAGTCCAATATATTTACCTCGAATAGACCCTGCAAACAAACAATGACATGGGTACAGAATTGATTAGGAGGAAAAGGGGATGGATTGTCTTTGTAAAATCATTTTTAATCCTAAAGCCCCAAGCTTCTTCCTGAAACAAAGGCCCATTTAAAAATACTATATTGTACAGGGCAGCTAGGTGGCGCAGTGGATAAAGCACTGGCCCTGAGCTCAAATCTGGCCTCAGACACTTGATACTTACTAGCTGTGTGACCCTGGGAAAGTCACTTAACCCCCATTGCTCGCAAAAACAAAAACAAACCAAAAATCAAAAATACTATATTGTGTGGCTATGAGTCACACAACAATACAATCAACTATCAACAAACGTTGATTAAAAGCTGGTGCCACGAAAACAATAATATAGAAGTCTCTGTCCTCAAGGAGCTTACATTCTCTTGGAAAATAGTTGATGTTAAGGATCATCCAAAAGGTAACAAAAGAGTATGTGGTGAGTATAAACAGGTTACAGCACATTACAAAGAAGGAATTATGAAGTAGCATGAAGGATGCTCAATGTGCTACTTGAAAATAATATGGGAAAAAAAGCAAGATACTTTTAACTGATAAGTGATGGACAGTTTGAGTATTCAGTACAATGGAAACAGCAGAGCTTGGTTTCAATTTCTCCTACTGGTACTTATTTCCTTTGGGACCTTCAACAAACTCTATGGGCCTCAGCTTTATCTTCTATAGAATGAGGGCATTGAACCACATCACCAATATGGTAACTTCCAGCTTTTAGGTCTATGATCCCACTTCCTTTTGTATTGTTTCATGTTATGATGGTCCATGGTATCTTTGTGAGCCCAAGAAAATCCTTTAGCACATTGTGTGGAAAGAAATTCCCACCCCTTTATTTCCCTACCACTTTGTGGGAGGATATAAACAAGAATCTCTCGGGATAGAGAGCCATATCTGGGTTGTAATTGGAATTGTTGGAAGGGATAGTTGTATTTATGAGAGTAAAAATTCATTGGAGTATTAGATTATATAATAATCATCATGTCTTAAATTCTTATAGAACTTATCTTACAAAACACTTTCCTTGTGACAATCTTATAAAATGTGTATTATTGTTCTTGTTTTTTGATGTTCTGAAAGGTCAAAATGTAGTTAATAATACCATTAATATATTTACATAGCTACTTTGGTGCATCAATAATCTCATTGATATGAATGTTTTTTCCAAGTATTTTCTCTCTGATGGCATTTTTTATGCTACTGCTCTTGTGAAATTCTTTGGTTGTAATGTGGTATGGTTTGCTCATATTCACCTTGCTCCTTTTACCCAAAGAGCATTAATAATGTCTCAAATGAAAAAATAATTAAACTGTTTATACTTTTTAACCTAAAGAACCCCACCAATGGATATAAATTTCAAGGCAGTGAGGGGGGGGGTCAAGAAAAGAAAGATTATGACCAAACAAGAGATAGAGAATATTATGAAATGCAAAATGGATGATTTTTATTACATTAAAAAGATTTTGTACAAACAGAAGCAATACATCCAAAATTAGAAGGGAGGCAGAAAGCTGGGAAACAATTTTTATAGCCAGTACTTCTGATAAAGGCCTCGTTTCTAAAATATATCAGGAACTAAATCAAATTTATAAGAATCCAAGTCATTCCCCAATTGAGAAATGGTCAAAGGATATGAACAGGCAGTTTTCTGATGAAGAAACCAAAGCTATCTATTGCCATATAAAAAATGCTCTAAATCACTATTGATTAGAAAGATGCAAATTAACACAACTCTGAGGTACCACCTGACACCTATCAGATTGGCTAATATGACAAAAGAGGAAAATAATAAATGTTGGAGAAGCTGCGGAAAAATTGGAACACTAATGCATTGTTGGTGGAGCTGTGAACTGATCCAACCATTCTGGAGAGCAATTTAGAATTATGCCCAAAGGGCTATAAAGCTGTGCATACCCTTTGACCCAGCAATACCACTTTTGGGTCTTTTTCCCAAAGAGATCATGGAAAAGAGTAAAGGACCCAGATGTACAAAAATATTTATAGCTGCTCTTTTTGTGGTGGCAAGGAATTGGAAACTGAGGGGCTGCCTATCAATTGGGGAATGGCTGGACAAGTTGTGATATATGAATGTACTGGAATTCTACTGTGCTATAAGAAATGATAAGCAGGAAGAGTTCAGAGAAACCTGGAAGGACTTGCATGAACTGATGATGAGTGAGATGAGCAGAACCAGAAGAACATTGTACACAGTATCATCAACATTATGTGTTGATCAACTGTGATAGACTTGATTCTTCTCAGCAATACAATGGTACAAGATAGTTCCAAAGGACTCATGATGGAAAAGGCTCTCAGAAAAAAAAAGAACTGTGGAATATGGATGTGGATTGATCCACACTATTTCTTTTGGTTTTGGTTCTGTTGTTTTTTCTTTTTTGAGGTTTTTCCTTTTTGCTCTGATTCTTCTCTTATAACATGATTAATGCAGAAATATGTTTAATGTTATTGTACATGTATAACCTATATCAGACTACCTTGGGAAAAGGTCTTGGGGAAGGGGAGAGGGAGGAGAGGGAGGGAGAAAAATTTGAAATTGGAAATCTTATAAAAACAAATGTTGAAAACTATCTCTACATGTAACTGGAAAATAATAAAATACTTTTATAATTAAAAATTTAAAAAGAAAAATAAATTTTAAAAAAGAAAAGAAAGAAAAATCTGATACATACAAAAATCTTCATATTAGCACTTTTTGTGGCAGTGAAGAATAAGAAACTGAGTGGGTACCTGTTGATTAGAGAAGAGCTGAATAAACTGTAGTGTATGATTGGAATATATTATCACACAAAAAATTACAGACATGAGGAAATCAGAGAAACATGGGAAGATGTCTGTGACTTGACACAGTGAAATAAAATCCAGAAGAACATTGGACACAAGGCCTATGACAATGTCAATGAAAGAACTTGAGATTAACCTCTGAGTAACTGAAAAATCAATAATAGTACTGGAAAATTGATAATAAAGCATATCCTCATTGTGGCAAATAGGGAGTAGGAGTAGAATAGGGAATAGGAGTAGAATGTTTCAGGCATTGGGACAAGTAGTCATTGTACTAGTTGTTTTGACTTAAATGGTTTTCTTTATTAAAAAGAAGGGTTCATTGGGGAAGAGGGAAAGTTTTTATAGAAAGGAATGTGATGGGCAAACAAAAGATATCATTAGAGCATTTTAAAAGGTGAAAATTTTTTAAATGGCTTAAAAATATCAAGAATCTCTTTAAGCAACTGGATGAATAAGATTCAAGGCCTTTTCCCAAATCAAACTATCTACCATTGTGACAGTATTGAAATTCATGAGGATTCACTCAAGCTGCATTTTATTCAGATTGTTGCAGAGTATAATTATTAGGGGTTAACTTCAAAACAACGTTGTCAGGTTTGGGTTTGGGTTTTTTTTTTTTTTAGTTGGGGCAGTGGTATAGGAGATTAGAATATTTTGTCTAGCTCAAGTTAAGAGATGGTTAAAGCAGAATTTATTGATGTGGCAAATAAACTGACCTTTTTCCTTTTGGCCTCTCTCAGTAGACTACACCCACTTATGTACCTCATACACTCCCAAAGTCACAAAATGATGCCACTTGTATCAATATGGTCTAAGTACTGATAATTACTTTTGACCATTTATTGTAGTTGAGAACTAGAGCTAGAACACCATATTCCCCCCCACCTTTATTCTATAGTTGCCCCCATGCCTTGGTTTATGAGTATGCGTACGTGTGAATGGATGTGTCTATATACCCTTAATTATAGAGTTTAGCAAGGCAGATCTGAGGCTCACCTCAGCAGACATAGTTGCACTTGTTTAAGGAGAATGTTTCTTGTTTATGCTGCAGGCAAAACAATGAGGCTTACCTAGGGTCTGTTGTGAAAATGAGCCATCTGTGGCATCCGTGCTGTTCAGCCTGGACCCACTGTACCTTTCGTGCAGAACTCTTGGGTTTCTCCTGGCAGTCTGACAGCAATAGGGATGATTACAGGCCTCTTTTGTGGCTCAGATTGGTATAGGATCTTCCTTATGTCCATGGAAAACCTATTAGATCATCTGCATTGATGTGTAATGCAAGGCCCAGAAACGAGAGTGAATTATCAGTGTCTTCTTTATAGGGTGCCTAGGAAGCAAGGCCCAGCTGAGCTATAAGCTTATCAGCAGCTTATACATTGGCCGCATTGTTTCCAGGAGCAGGGAGAGAGGCATATTTCTCCTTCTTCTAAGGAAAAACAGATGGGAGAAATGATCTTTCATCATTCCATCCATATACTTGCCTGTAGCAATTTATCCCATATTTGGAGACCCAAAATCACAGGAAAGTTTGGGCTCCACAGTAACTTTCTTTCCTGTGGATGAAAATAGAGTGATGTCCTGAAGTTGTTCCCATTCACCCTAAGTGGTTTGTTCTTCTCCACAGGGAGGGGAGAATTGGATGCAATCAGATTTTCTGTTATTGTTACTGCTGCATCAGCTTGTAGGCATGGTGTCTCCCATTTAGAATGTGAGCACCTCGAGAGCAGGGATTGTCTTCCTTTTCTCTAATTGCACCCCTTTGCACTTAGCACAGTGCTTGGCACAAAGTAAGTGCTTAGTGAAGGCTTTTGCATTCATTCATGTTTTCATTCCTTGTCATTATCCTAGGTGGTTTTTTTGTTTGTTTGTTTGTTTTTTTGCAGGGCAATGAGGATTAAGTGACTTGCCCAGGGTCACACAGCTAGTGTCAAGTGTCTGAGGTCGGATTTGAACTCAGGTCCTCCTGAATCCAGGGCTGGTGCTTTATCCACTGTACCACCTAGCTGCCCTGCCTTGTTATTATCCTTATCACCATTACTACTATTTTTTCATACATTTGCCTGATTTTTCCTAACCCTCCTATGATACATCACTAAAAGATTATCAAAGGCTGCTAACTATAGCAAAGAAAAAACTTGATGCAGACTTCGAGGCAGAGTTGGTTATGGTTGCTCCTCTATATATAACACTTGCATTTACTTTCCATGGGTGTTCTCCTGGGACCCTCCATTTCCTGCTGCTTTATCTTCCCCCTCCTTCTCCCCTCACTCCCCTAACCTCCTTGTATCCTTGGAGGTTTTGCATCTTGGCAGCTTTCCCTCTGACCAAAGTAAGCTGAAAATGACTCCTGCTAGCTTTCTTTGGCACGTTGGTGTCAGCATGCACCCCATCTGGGACCTGAAATAGGGGGATCACTTAAAACCAGTGGAAGGCACTCTGAACCTTCCTTCCCCAGACTGTCAGGGGAGTAACCTAAGGTAGTCTCTGGCTTAAATGTAAGTCTCTTTGGCTAGCCCAGCCCTTTCATTTAATACTGAAAAACATCTTTTTACATTCCACAAAACTCTCCCTTTTGGGCCTTCCTTTGTCTAAAGTTAATATTTCCTTCATTGACTCCTATAACAATCATCACGTGAAAGGTCGAGGGCTAAGGAATTCAGAATCAATTAAGACTCTACCAGGAAATCAAAACCTTCTGTTAAGCTGTAAAATGTTCTGGGATGAATTGATGCCACCTGATAATATTGCATCAGAGATGCATTGTGAAGCATGATATTCAAGGCCAAATGTCTCTTTCCACAAAAGGTACAATCCCCTTATCACATGAAACTTATCAGGACTAGAAGAAAAGAAGTAATAAGGGAGAACATGGCACCTTAAATAATAGTTGGAGTATTTTTGAATGATTAAAAAATAAATTCTTGGTCCTGAAGATCATTTCCATGACTCTTATGTAGAGTAAATGTTGTATAGTTACAGAACCCACCTCAGACGTTATTATCTATATTGCACTAGGCAAGTCATGACCTGGTGGTACCTCAGTTTTC
Organism: Dromiciops gliroides; assembly: GCF_019393635.1. Lineage (NCBI taxonomy): Eukaryota > Metazoa > Chordata > Mammalia > Microbiotheria > Microbiotheriidae > Dromiciops > Dromiciops gliroides. Next base: position 240,660,841 of record NC_057861.1, on the reverse strand, counting down.
TCATCTGCAAAATGAGGAGGTTGGACTAGATTTCTCCCGGTTCTAAATCTAGAATCTTATGATTCTATGACAAAACCAAATAGCCATTAGACCCCTCAGGAGTGTAGAAAACAATGCCTTTATTAACACACGTTAGCAATGTTTGTGACTAAGGATAAATGGTGTCATCTGGATCTGATACATAGAAACAAAGTATGCTAAAACTAGTATCCCAGTCAGCCACTGTAGGCAGTTAATAATACCTGTGCTATATGAAGAAATTAAAAAAAAAAATTTTTTTCTTACTAATGGTGCCCCAGAAATAGTTACCAGGGACATAAAAATACAATGGCATTTACCATAGGCAGAAGAGATCATTCTGTTTCTCTCTTTCCCCACCCTGCTACTGGCTGGCTAAAGTGTCAATCAGCATCAAACTAGCCAAGTTCAAATAACCAATTAAAACTGTTGGATCCCAGCTGGTGTTGACCGACAACATTGCTGTTTAGTGTCAGGGGACATAAGAATGTGAGAGAATAATGGACACAGCCATCTCCTTCCCTTCTCATCTACCCATCCAACCCAAAAAGGGCACGGACAATGGATAACTGAAAATGCTATGTATTTATGTCTCCTCTCCAGATTCCAGAGGAGACTTCAAATGGCTGCTTAGTACCTTTCATACTACTTTAGAAATAACTGGGGTGAGAGAGGAGGGTATTTCTCATTAGGACTCAGACGTGGTCCAATATGTGGGCCAATACGTGAGCAATACCTCCAAATGCTCTATTGTGGCTATAACTGTGCCTATGGTTCAAATACAAGGAAGGGTACTATTGAAATCAATAGATATAAAGTCAAAATTCAGGAATAATCAAATGACAGGATCATAGACTTAGAGATGGAAGGGACCTGAGGGGGTAACTAGTCTAAACTTTTCATTTTACAATTAAGGAAAGTAAGCTCCAAAGAAGCAGTGATCCACCCAAAGTCACGTAGGTAGTAAATGACAAAGCCAGAATTTGAGCTCAAGTCCTCTCACCCCACATCCAGTATTCTTTCAACAGTTCCACATGACCTTATTTTAATAGGGAAGTAGACAGAAATGACTCAAGAATGACAACAACAACAACAATAATAATAGCAGCAGCAAGAATTCTTTCAAAGCTACTGATGCCTATTCAAGCCAAGCTAAAAAGACACTGTCCAGTTGTTTTTTGTTTTGTTTTGTTTTTTGATGCTGATTTTCATTCTTTCCTTCATTCTCCCCACAGAATGTTTGGGAAAGGTGGTGACTGGTGAGCTGCAGTGGTATAAATAAATGATGGTGGAGCATACTTCTTCATCCTTCCCCGACCACCAAAATGTATACTATGTTACTGTCCATACATGATTATACAGGGTGAACTGTCAGGTTTTCCAGAGAAAACTTTAATTTTTATCCATGTACTGTAGCCTCTTTTTAACCAGTAGGACCTCCTTCTACCCCACCCACCTATGTTTTGCACCCGAGTATCACTGCCTCTTTGGCTGTTTCCTTTGACCTTGGGAGATGGGACCCACAAGTTTCCCCAAAACACTAGATTGAAAAAAAAATGAAGTATGGCTTAACTGCCCAAAAGACTGTGACTGCCAAAGGCTTACCCACAATCCCTGTTCCCAGGTCCTTCTCCAATCCCACGACCCACAAGGGCTTTACTTTCTGATTGTGACAGGTGGGGCCTGCTTTTCCTTTAATGAGCCAGACTTGATTTTTATTCCCTGTTCTGGGAAGGACATCAACCTCTCGGCTTATATGAAGCCTTGCCTCAGCTCTGTTAATGGGATAGGCATGGCGTTTTGGTCTAATATGTCATTTTAATAGCATGTAGATTGTTCATCCATGGGAGTGTATATAAAACCAGGTAAGTGGTAAGTTTGCAATGTGCTCATATTGTATATATGTCTCTATATATCTCTAAATGCAGACCCTACTCCAGAAATATCACCCTCCTCTCCCGCAGTGTGTGAGCTGCTAGTAATCTTCTTACATTACCTGTGACCTGCTCCATCACTCCATTCACTGAATATGATAGATTACAGAACATAATATAGAAAAATGCAGTGTATAGCATATAAACTCACAGAGCATATCTGATTTAATATATAAATGCACAGAAGCCATTTTACAATACATAGTCAAAGAGGCTACAAGCTGCTGCATTGATGCCGTGCCCAGTTCAAGAGAATAAGGCAGGTTTCCATTGCCAGAAAAGAGCCTAGTATTCAATTTCTCATCCAGCATAGAGCATAAATAAAACATGGTGTACGGTAATACCAAACTGCATGAAGTGATTTCCCTTAGTACATAAACTTCTAGCACCCCAGTCTTTGCTTCAAGCTGAATTCCCCCAGTCGTCTCAGGCTGCAGCAGGGAATTGTATGACCTTCTGCTGCAGGAACTTCCCACTTAACAGATTCCAAGACTCTGCTGGGCCTCACGCTAATGGACAGCCATTAACCATTTTGGAGCTTCCTAGAATTCCCTGGAGCAATGTAAGCTGAGTCCTAGATCTCTCCAGAGCAAGAAGTTGACAGGCAGCTGTCAATCAATTGGGACTTCTTGGAGCTGTACCCTGTAGCTAATAAAAGTGCTCAGTGTTTGTCATAGGAAAAGATTATCATGCCAACATTAATGTGATTTAATAAAACCATTAACATAGATTCTCACCTACTATCTAGTTTATCTATATCTATCTATCTATCTATCTATCTATCTATCTATCTATCTATCTATCTATCTATCATCTCTATCTGGGCAAAAATAGATTTCTTCCTATCTGTATTTCCTCCACCCTCCTGGGGTTAGGTTGGTTTTTCCTTTGTAGTTAAAGAAGACATTTGGACTTTTCTGAACTGGTTGTCATCACTTATAGAAGTACTCAATTCCTGTGAAAATTATGCAAATGAAAAATGTATTTTAAGCCAAGGTAAAATAAGTAATTATCATTTTTGTTTTTACTAGAATTTTCTTTTTTATTTGATAGAGCTCAGGTAGAAAAGGTTATGGGACAAGTCTTGCTTTGGGGGGTTTTTCATGCTTAATATTCAGTAGATAATTATATAAGTAGATAAAACAATTGCTTATTATAATTAAATAGAAGTATTAGGATGAAAGCATATTTTTTGTAGCCTTACTGAAAGCATCTTTGGGATAACTCTAGTAACAGAGAGGATGACGGGGATGATATATTTCTTTCTCTTCCCACATAGTTCTAATTTCTTCTGTTTGGGCTGTAATGTAGAGGGTAGGTTATTGGTATGCGATACGATGATAGCTATTAAAATAATATTCTCAAATTTTATAGGTTATTTTTCTGTCTGAGGGATTATTATTCTTACTGATTTACTATTGCTTTCTTTTGGGAGGTGTGGTCTTGTAGGGGGGAAAATATCTGGCATTAGTAACTTTCTCTGTGCTAGTTACAGAATTCCAGAGCAAGAAGAGACTTTAGAGATCACCAATTCTTCTTCCTGAGGTTTAGTCCCAAATTCACTCTTTTGGGTTAGTTGCTGTATTTGCATTCGTTTCCTATCCCCCATCTGTAAATAAGGGTAATAATCTTATGTTGATTATCTTTGATCTATTGGCTAATGTTGGAAGAACAACTTTGGAATGAGACTCAGTAGATTACTTAGGGGGAAAAAAAGAGTCAGGACTGCTTAGTCAGGACTCATGTAGAGAAGCAAGTCACTCATTCTGTTGAAAACAACAGCTCTTCAAAGCTGATTTAAAACCCTTGGAGTCCCGTTGGAGTGGGAATTTTGAGTAGCTCCTGCCATGACCCCTTGCTCGAGGTGGCCAGAGTGCACCATCCATGTCAGAAGTTTATTCTATTTCCTAATTTGAATTTATAGGAAATAGATATAGGCTGGGAATAAAAGAAATAAGACCTGACCTTTCAAATCTGATTCTTTTCCTGACAGTGCAGATAAACTGCATATTTAAGTATTATGCTTCTGCCTGTCTTTTCTGACTAGTTCAGAGGAGCCCTCAGTCAACTGAGTAGCTCAAATCAAGCCATTTGCCTTTTCCTGATCCTGCTTGGTTATTCTAAACACATTTTGAGATATGTTTTCAGTGGAAAGAGCCTGGAGGTGAGCACTTTTCTTTGGGTACATGACCCTGACAGAGGACAGTACAGGAAGGTGTCTAAACCATAGAGTGTGTATCTCTTATGCCACGATTTAAGACATAGGCTTGAGAGAGACAGAGACACCAATAGAATTATTTCCACAGCTGGGTTTTACAGTCAGAAGTAGTGCTTCTGCCACGTTTACAGGAATTTTTTCCCCCCAGATGCTCTCCTAGAATCACTCAGTTGCATTTATTATTCTGTCAAATACAATGTGCAATAAAGAGCCAGCTCCTGAGGATGGGTACCTGTGTTTGGAATTTGGTGTGGAAATGCATAAATCACCAGTGGAGGGCAAGGCATATGTGCCTTTTGTTTCTTGCATCACCTTTTATTATCTTAAGACTGAAAAGTTAATAACCCGGTGTGTAATCATGCCATTATCAGTTTACATTGTAGTAAAGCCCATTCAAATGATGATTACATATGTTAATGAGTGTCGTTATAATGCACTACACAGTACATTACCTTCAATAAATATAATTGTTTATGCACTTTAATGAGGGGATATAATGCCCCAAAACTAATGGCATTGACTGAATTGTGATTTATTACTCTAAAACTTTGCCATTAGGAAAGGAAATCTTACAAAACCTTTTTATGTTTACCTAACTTTTCTTCTCCTCCTAAAAGCTGCCACTCATCTCTCCCTCCCCCTGGTAACAAGAAGAAAATAGCTCCAAGATGCTGCAACAATGCTCCCTGTCAATGCTTTTCTCAACCTGAAGAAGCAGGAGGTGGGTTCATTTAAAGGGTTTAATGAAGATCATTATGTTTACCCCTTAGTAAGGCTTAATGCATTATCTGGCAACAAGGCTTAAGCCACGTCAGAATTTTGGCTGCAAATCAAGCAACAAGGAATAAAAACATTGTTTGTTAAACTATATACTAGGAATAGAAAATCAGGCAAGGGATGGTATTTTGGCCCAGGGTCCTACATTGGGCCAGGGAAGAGCCCGAGAACAGTTGATCTGGCTGTGAATGAATACCTCTCCAGCTGGGTACAAAGCACATTGTGAGTAAACCTCACATACATCATTCTGTTTCCACGAGGTTCCCCCCCCCCCTTATTTGAAACTTTTTAAAAATAATAAATTAGACATGACAATGTAGCAGGGAAAAACATCTAAAATAAAATATAATCGGGGTTTCTGACCTGTTGATGGGCTGGGCATCTGAAATCATAGCCCCATGAGCCCATCTTGGGATCAAAGGAGCTTAGGAACTTAGGACCAAAGGGAAGTTGTATCCTCGTTTGCTATATATATTGCTTTGTATCTCCATGCATATATATATATATTTCTATGTATTTTTTCTTTGTTTCATGGATTGCTATAGCCAAAAAATTAATCAGTATGTGGCCAGCTCTACAAAGGATGGACTCTCTGTGGCCAATTTATGAAAAGACCTAGACAACAGTCATTGAATGGGTAGATATATGTAAGCTGTATTTAATATCACTGGAGAAAACATTCAAATTGATAAGGTCACAGATCCATTTGAGTGTAAATATGAGTCTATATATAGTTACACATGCATAGACCACAGTTATAGCCACACACATGAACATAATCCAGAACTGTGATTTTATCTGTGTGAGGAATCCCCAATGTGGAGGCTCCTTCCACTGGTGCATATTGGTGCATATTGGGTAATTTAGAGTCTTACAGAATTGCCTAAGGTACTAAGAGGTTCAGTGATTTGTCCCTAATCACAAAGATAGTTGTCATCAGAAGCAAAACTTAACTTGAACCAAGGTCTTCCTGATGCCAAGGAAAGGTATCTCTATACATTTAGCCATGCTGTCTTTACTGAATTAATTGATTAGAGATTAAATGATGAATAATCCGATTATCATCCACATAGACACTAAAAGCAGGGGTAGGGCTGGAGAATGTTCAAATGGGCTTCATATTTCCTTGTATTGGGACTTTAATTGACTATGTCTTAGACAAGCTGATGTAGTTAATATCCTTGGCAAAGATTTCATTAGGAAAATTCCCAGGAATTACTGGTTAATGTGCACAAAACAACAAAATCACTGCCCTTCATCTAAATGTGAACACAAACTCAGTCATCTCAAGAATAACCATAATTCTACCTTCCCCAACCAAGGAATAGGCAGCTTGTTTGGAGCATTATCTGGTCTCTGATTTTAGTGTGCATATTAACTAGCTAATTTACATATTATCCACAATTTGGTTCTTACCAATAGAGTGTGTATCCAAACCTTAATTGGAGCAATCTCTATAGCTCTTCAATATCATATACTTTACCCTCACAGATGATGTAGACTTGAAAAACAAGGCTTGTCAATGGAACTTTCCCCATAATTCACTGGAAATGCAGTTCTGTCACCTTCAGAGGGACATGTATACCTGGTGTACTATTTTTCCCACTTTTAGCAATTTTCTGTCTAAAAAAGGTTTCATGAGTCTTTATGAATAAATAAAGCCATGTAGCTTAAAAAAGGAGATTAATTCATCTAGATACTCTAAATACCCAGTAGAAATGACAGCAGGGAATTTGACATCTTTAAAGAAATAGTTTGAACAATAGTAGTTTCTTAAGATAGATTCCCAGGATGAGTAGGTAATCACCAGAGAAACTTCTTAAGGTTTATAATGGTGTTCCAAGTAGTTTGAAAGTCAGCAGTTTGGAGAGGAGAAAAGAAAGAAAGAAAAAGACAGAGAAAGAAAGAAAAAGAAGAAAAAAATAAGGTAAAAGGAAGAAAGGAAAAGAAAGAAAGCAAAAGGAAGAAAGAGAAACTTTGACATTGAGATGCAATTTGTGGTAAGATCTAATTAATTTTTTTTGCTCCTAAGAATAATTTATTATTTACACTTCTTATTATATATGTATTTTAGCTTCATTAGTCTGCAATGCTGGAAAAAATTATACCTTCAAGTCCTATTTATCAAATTAATGGTGCAGTTTCCAAGTGACACATTCCACATTCATTAAACCAAGTACAGTAAAAATGCATTTAAATTAGATTAGTGTGATGTAATAAAGATTCCAGTGTAGGGGCTGATATTCTAGCTGAAGAGAAACACCCAGATTGAGTTGAAAGCAACTTTGAGATAATTCTTCAGAATTGATTTTGGCACCAGTTAAAGTAGAAGAATAAGGGATGATGACTCTCTCCTCTAACTGTGCCCGCCTAGTCAATGTTATGCTTTCCTACAGCATGATGGGGACAAAGCCCATAGCATGATCTCCTTCTAGTAGAAATGCTCAAACCTGGCTCAGCCAAAGGCTGTAGGAGCAACTTGCTGAGAATTTCATGACTGTGTTAGATTTGCATATGATAGAACAGACCCTGCTGCCACCTTCTTATTAATTAGCTTGAGTTCCTAGGGCATGGAGATGATGAAAAGCACCATGTCATTGCTCCGTATTGTTGGTCCTATGCATGGAAAAACATTGCAAAGATCAAGAGGGAATTTTGTACTTTGGATATCATACTGACCCCCAAGTTTGCAAGACTAAAGACTTATGTTAAATAATGTTACGCTTATATTTTGGAGGAACACGGAGTTTGAAGCTGGAAGGAATCTTTGAGGGCACCCAGTACAATACTCCTGTCACCCCTGTCCCCATCTCCTGCTATTTTACAGATGAGCAAAGTAAGACTGAGAGAGGTGAACTGATCTGTCAGGGACTGCAGGTGGCAGACTTGGGAGAGAGAGACCTTTCTCCTCTATGTGTTCACAATATGAATATGTATATCTTTAACACATGTTTCTATTGGGTTCTTAGTATCTTTGCCTGTGTTATTAATTTGTGATCTCTTAGACTGAACTTCTTTAACTTACTAGCCTAGCACAGTAGCACATGTGAATAGGCATTTTATAAATCTTTTCATGAAGAGGTTTTGGGCTCTATGAAACTTGTAGGCTATTATATAGGAACCCTGGTACATCTACCCAAATAATGCAAGATGCATCAAGAAATGCGATGAATATCTTGCTGTGCCAAAGTCCAGTCTTTAAAGTTTGGGTCTTCAAAATACTGCTGTTGTTAAACACATTGTTCCAAGGATCAAAGGAAAATAGTGTGTTTTGGAGGGCAGGGTTGAAAAAGCAAAGGGACTGTACTACCCATGGTTTTATTCCTTTGTCATCACTCACCTCTATTGGCCAAGGCTATTCTGTATTCTGCCTCATGGGACAGCTAGGTGGTGAAGTGGATAGAGTGGGGCCTGGAGTCAGGAAGACCTGAGTTCAAAGTCAGCCTCAGATACTTAAGAGATATGTGACCCTGGGCAAGTAACCTAACCCTGTTTGCCTCAATTTCCTTATTTGCAAAATGCGCTGGAGAAGGAAATGGTAAATGACTCTGGTATCTTTACCAAGAAAACCCAAAAAAAGTGTCACGAAGAGTTGAACACAACCAAAAATGTGTAAGCAACAACAATGGCATTTTGCCTTTGCTCTAGGGGATGACTGCTGCAGATTCCAGGTTTTGTCCCCATGTCTTTGGAGCCAAGGTGAGAGAATCAAGAATAAGAGTGTGGGAGAAGAGAAAGTGAGATTCTTTGGAGTTTGCCTGAGATAATGTCTAATAAGTAGCAATCCTATTTAGACTGCCCCAGTTTAATAGTGAGTTCTATGAATGCAACCTTCACAAGGCAGGGGAGTTGATTATTAGTTTATACTAGGTAATTTATAAAGTTCCTTTCAATTCTTTGATTCAGTAAGATGTATTCCCTCCAATATTTTGCCTCAGTTGGGTCATCATAGTATGGAGATGACCCTGGATTATTGAGGTGGAGTGCAAGTTCTGGTGTATTCTAACATGCAAGAAAGACTTTGAGCACAGTGCCAGTAGCAGACTGTCTAATTTCTGAGGCTCATCACTTGTATGTTGGCCACTTGGTGAAGGTTTCTTTGGCTATGGCAATCCATGATATAGAGTCTGTATTGAAGAGGAATTCCCTGTAGATGCTTCTTGTTGTAGATTGTATTGTGCCAATAACATTAAGCCTTGAACATTGCAGAGCTTCCTGAATGACATCCATAATCACTCAGAAATGTGGCCTAATTATTTACACAGGAAAAACCAATTGGATGAAGTGTCTGTTTTCTAGATTGGGAGTTCTTAACTCATTTTGTGTCATTCACTCTTTGGCAGTCTGGAGAAACCCATGGGAGGCTTTTCAGAATAATGTTTTTAAATACATAAAATAAAATATGTGGGGTTACAAAGGAAACCAATGACACTTAAATACAGTTATAAATTTAAACAAAAGTCTGAGATCTCAACTAAAGAATCCTTGGGCTAGGTAATGATATCAAGTTGATTAACCAATAGAACTCATCTATGAGTGCATGTGTGTATGTATATGCAGTTGGCATAAACACATGTACTGATAGATGAGTTGGCATATATATGGCACATATATAACATGTATATTATGGGTATATTATGTGTATATGACACATATATAGTATATTAGCATGTGCATGGCACATTTATAATGTGAATATTATGTGAATGTGGTGCAGATGTATATGAAACATATATAATATAGAAATACCTGCATGAGGCCTATATATGCACATATGTATATATACATGCACATATGTGTACATACACATTGATATACTTATGTACGAGTATATATATATATATATATATATATATATGTCTCTCTCAGTTTCTGTCTCTGTTTCTCTCTCTCTCTCTCTGACAGATTCTGCAAATGGAAAATGTGTTGGGGTCCGAATTGAACAAGAGGGAGAGAGAGTGAATTTGGATCTCTTTGGAAAATTATATAGGTCTTTTAACTACATTAATGTATTCTTGAAACAATGGCCCATGTTTTCATTATGTATATTTTTCTGATGTTGTATGGTTGTATCATAGAGCATTACAGTCTCTGAAATATTAAAGTTGAGTTTCGGCACAGGTGGATAAGAGCCGTATGAATGAGGAATTGCAATGAAAATATAGAATGAGGGGTGTATGCTATCAGAGGGGTATATGACCAAAAAAAGAAAAGAAAATTGGATGATCATATAGTGAAAGTCAAAGAAAACCAATAGACAGGCCATGTACTCCATCGGCATTTATTAAATGTCAAGAAAATTAGAGAAAGAACCTCTATGTGGTGGGTGCACCACTGTGGAGTATTTATGGGAGGACATAGAAGCACAGCTTGGTCTACAGAAGGCCAGATTTGGAGTGAAGAAGACCTGGGTTCAAGGTTTTGTTATTTGAGGTTGAACAAGCCACTTCTCATGGCCCCCAGTAACTCTCTAAGAATAGAAGTTGCTAACCTGCTTTAGTTTAGGGAGTTCTCAATGCTAATGTAATCATGAATCCAGATCATTGGAGGTCTCCAAGCAGGATGTATTGGCGATATTACAGTGTTTGTGTTTAGTTATTTCAGTTGTGTCTCATTCTTTGTGACCCTCTTTAGGGTTTTCTTGCAAAAATACTAGAATGCTTTGCCATTTCCTTTTCCAGCTCATTTTATAGATGAGGAAAATGAAACAAACAGGGTTAAGTGACTTGCTCAGGGTCACACAGCTAGTAATGTCCGAGGCCTTGTTGTTGTTCAGTCCTTTCAGTCATGCCCAAATCTTGGTGACACCATCTGGGGTTTTCTTGGCAAAAATACTGGAATGGTTTGCTGTTTCCTTCTCCTGGTCATTTTACAGTTGAGGAAACTTGGGAAAACAGGGTTAAGTGACTTGCCTAGGGTACTTTCCCAGTTAGTCTGAGACCAGATTTGAACTCAGGAAGAAGAGTCTTCCAGACTCTAGGCCCTGCATGCTATCCACTGTGCCATCTAGCTGCCCTGTGTTATACTAAGTATTTTTTTAGGTATGGGTTGAACTTCAAGGAGACTGGAGTCCCTTCTAACTAAAAAATTTGGCAATACTATTATCTGTTGATTTTATAAAGTAAGAGAGGGGAAATAGGGGCTTAAAGCTACTAGAAATAATGAAAAAAAGACAAGAAATTGTGAGTTTAGTCAGTCCAGTGCAAACAGATGTACAATCTAGAAAATCAGGTTTATAGAGAGCTAAGTAAAGTATCACATGAGTAGGGGCAGCTAGGTGGCACGGTGGATAAAGCAACGGCCCTGGATTCAGGAGGACCTGAGTTCAGATCCGACCTCAGACACTTAACACTTATTGTGTGACCCTGGGCAAGTCATTTAACTCTCATTGCCCCAAAACAAACAAACAAAAAAGTGTCACATGAGTGATTTCCTGATAATAGCAAAAGCTCATGTTTACATAGAATGGGTTATAAATGCATTTTCCTCACAACAACTCTGTTGGGTTGATAGTACAAGTATTATCCCCATTTCACAGATTGGGGTTTAGAGAGGCTAAGTAGATTGTCCACAGTTAACAAGTGACAGAGTTTGAATTTGAGCCCAAGTCTTTTGAGTTTGATTGTCTTCTGAGTTTGAATCTAATGTTATTTCTACTGTTTCTCATTGTTTCTGATGAACTGAAGTAGTGTATACAGGCAATTTGGACAATTCAAAGAAAAATCCCACCTATTAGCCAGAACTTTACAGCCTGGCTGTTTGCAATGGCTTGAATCCCTAAATAATTGCCAGTGTTTTAGTTCAGTTTGTGCTGAGAAGACCTGGCCAAATATTTTTCCTCTGGGAAGATTCAACACCACAGTGACACCATTAATGCAGCTATCATCTACACCTGAGTTCCTGGACTACAATTTCCTTAGTAAATTGTATCTAGCCTTCCCTCCCAATTTTCTCTCTATCTTTTATCCCCTCTATCTCTTCTTCATGAACTTATGAGGCTATCTTCAACTTCTACTTTTCCCCCAAATAATTAATCTAGGTTGTGTGTTTTTTCCCCTGTAGCTGCATTTGCCCAGGAAGTTTAATTCTCATGAGATCTTGAGTACCTGACCCATGATATTAAGCATTATTTTAGGTTATCAAACTTCCACAGCAAATGTTAGCTTTAGCAAACATGAGGAGCAAGCGCAGTTGGTAAACAGCAGTCAACTTGTGAGCATGGTGAGTTTAAATCTTTGGCAAACAATTTCCTACAGCTCTCATCAAAATTAACATGCGATCAGAGGCTAAGTCTACAAGCATCCCCACTGGACATGCTGATGTTCCACCGAGTGTTAGTTTTATGGTCAAAGTTATAAACATTTCTTGGTGTCTTGTCATTTTCCCCCTTATGCCAACCCAAGCCCATTTTGTGAATTTCTGATGAAAATGGTTCCATTCACAGGGGGTAGTATCACAACAAAACAAAAGCAGCAGGATAAAGTATAGGTGCCATACTATTCCTTTATTTCCTGAAGCCACATCAGTTCCAGGGATGCCACATCCTAACCGGGGTAGGTACAAAGAATCTGAATTAGCTCCATCTAGGAAGTCAGACCAAAGTCAGCCCTGGACCGGATGACTCATGGTAGGCTGGGGCAATGGGGTAGAGTAGAAAAAGAATGGTACTGGGAGACCAGACACCCAGGTTTCTAAACCCTACTCTGTTACCAACAAGCTACATAACCCCAGGCAAATGACTTCAACTCTCAGGATCAAGCTAGAAACCCATGATGTGTCCCTGGGCTTAATCAAGCTCAGGGGTCAGCACTAGGGGCATTCTTCAGCCCCAGAACTCACCTGGTTGTTTTCTCCAGGGAATCATGTTTTGCTTGAAAGATAACTGACAATTCTTCTGGACTGAAGAAGCCACTGACAAAATGTATAGTCATGATAATAGTTTTAAAGTTGGAAGGAACCTTAGAGGTAATTTAGTCCAACTACTTCATTTTATAGTTCAGGAAATTGAGGTCCAAAGTCTCTCTTACCTCTGTTGACTCAAAGTAATTTCACTTCTTCCTGGAAACTGTCTATAATTATTTAGTTATTTTTCTCTCTTCTCTATGCTTTTTCATTAGTTGTCCCTCATGCCTGGTGTGAAATGATCCCATTTCTTTCTTTCTTTCTTTTTTTTTTTTTTGCAGGGCAATGGGGATTAAGTGACTTGCCCAGGGTCACACAGCTAGTAAGTGTCAAGTGTCTGAGGCCGGATTTGAACTCAGGTACTCCTGAATCCAGGGCCGGTGCTTTATCCACTGCGCCACCTAGCTGCCCCGATCCCATTTATTTCTAATGTCTTTGATACAAACAAAAGAAGGATTCTAAAAGGTTGTGGTGATAAATGAGCATATTGCAATCATGGAGGGGAGTCTGTACAGATGCATGCATGGTGATGGGATATAGAATATTATGTGTAAAGAACAGCAAAAGGACCAGTTTGTGTGATTATGTGAAGGAAAGCAATGTCTAACAAAGCTGGGAAAAGTAGGTTATGTTCAGGTGTCAAAGGGCTTTCAATGTCAAAGAGAGGAGTTTATATTTGGCCCTATAGATGTATTATGGGTCAGCTAGGTGGTACAGTGCCAGACTTGAGTAAGGAAGATTCATTGTTGTGAGTTCAAATCTAGCCTCATATACTTACTAGCTATATTACCCTGGGCAAGTAATTTAACCCTGTTTGCCTTGTCTTTAAAATGAGCTGGAGAAGGAAATGGCAAAATCCAGTATCTTTGCAAAGAAAACCCCAAAGAACAGGACACAATTGAATAATAAGAACAAAAAATATATAAGATTCTGTGTTGGTACAGTTGACAAGACTTGGCAATGTGGAAATGTGGGCTAAGGGAGAGTGAGGAAATGACAGCGACTCCAAGGTTCTAACTCTGGGTTGAAAGGATGGTGAAGACTTGAACTGAAAATGGGAAGTTGGGGAAAGGGGTGGGTTTAGAGGGAAAGATAATGAGTTTCAAATTTGACATGTCTGAGATATCTAGTTTTAAATAATAAACAAATGTCTATGGGACAGCTAGTTTGAAATATCTAAATGGTAGCTGATGATATGGCATTGGAGTTCAGGACAAAGACTGGTTACTGAGTTTTTATGAGGTCAAGAAAGGGATTCTCTATATACAGTAAATTATGGTACAGGATTATCTACCTTTGTAACAATTTAAGTTTGAAAAGTTCAAAGTTAAGTCATTGTTGGGAAATGGAATTTTCAGGTTGGGTGGGTGGGGTAAAGTGGGGTGACTGAACTTGAGGTTGATGATTTCTAAAAAGGGCTAAGCATAATTTACTACTTTTATTATGTTATCCTACTATAGCTCAACTTTTAAGACACCTATATTTATGCTAATATTTTTTTTCCTTTTTTCTTCTTTACAGGGTGGTATTAATTTATAAGAGATAGTGTAATGATTAGAATGATGCCACCTGCTGGAGACTTACTGTAGCAAAGCGCCACCGTGAGGTGAAGGCCTCTGAGGGAAAGCCACGTGGTCAAGGTCCTTAGCTCAGGAAGTGATGTTTGCTTGTGGGTACTATCTATCAAGGCTACCAGTCAATCAACTTGAGGAACCTCCCATTTCTGGGAGGAGGTAGGAAGCAGATGCTAGCAGAGGGGTTTGCTCTCTTTTGGTTCCTGACCTCGCCATGGTGGGTTGAATGATAGGGTCTCTTAGAAATAGTTAGATTTTTACCTTTCTCTCTGATCCTAATGCTCTTTAACAAATACTTAAACATTTAAATACTCTTGTTAAAGCTTATAATTTATTGGTGACCACTCATTAGATTTTAGATAGTTTAGCTAGAATTTTAGGCCTTACAATATCTACCAAATCTGAGAAATGAAAGCTTTAGTGAAGGAAACCATATTGACTTGTACTCACTGAAACTTTGTTATAAAGAACAGATTAATTTATACTCTCTGTGCTTCCAGTCTGCTCATCATATGTTTAAAAGCTTGCAATTGCACAGGCAAAGAAGCTCATGTGGAAATGTCACAGGGTATGGACAGAAATAGGTAAAAACTGCCATGAGATCTGTGGATCCTATTAATTTCATGGCTCACCATAACAAGCATGGAATTCTCACTGTGTACCCTACCCTGGTGTCATTTATTGAAATAGGATCATAAAATCACTTCACAACTGGGACTGAGATGATGGTGAGACAGACACTGGCTCTTTCTGGCAATGCCCTCAAGTTGTCATGTGTACATGTTTACTTTATTGGTATCTACCCATGAATGATTAGAATGATGATTTTGGTTGGAGAGGACTAATACTTACATACAAATTACTGTGGACTCAATAGTTAGAGAGAGCATGAATGAGTACTATGATAAAAAAATTGTAGCATTTATGAAGTTTTGCATTCAAATTTATGTTAAAGTATGCACAATATAAATTTAGATGCATCTAAATTGTTATTTTATAGAATTTTGCATCCTTTATGATTCTGGTCCCTATCCTTCCCTAAACCCTCATGTGTGTGCCTGATGTGATGGAGACTTGCTTGAGGTCTTCTTACTTTTCCTGGATACCACAATACCTGGATATTGCATATTGTTTTGCTTTTGTTGTGTGACCAGTCTGCCTCCTTTTCCAATCATTACTTCTTTTTTATAGTTCCCTTCTTGTGTACAAGTTGTTATTAGTGGTGAAAATCCTATTCTGATTCTGTATAATAGTATAGAAGTGACCCTGGGTTATTAAAAGCTTTGCCAGCATCCTGTAAATTCTAGCAGGTTCTAGTATATTGGAAAAACTTTGAATATACTGCCAGTGATAGACTAAGTAAAGGGCAAGGACTCGCTTCTTGTGGGCAACAAATAATTTTGGTCAACCGTATTATGGTTTTGTATGTTTATTCAAGTCTCAAAAAGTCTTTCTTCTGTATATTAATTTAATGTTACTTCTTCTTATGAGGAAGTGTGGCATAATGGGTAAAAGGATGGTGTATTTGGAGTCAACAACACTTGGGATCATATCCTACCTCAGATATTTAACTTATAGTGTGACCATGGCCAGATCATTTAACATCTCCAAGACTCAGTTTTCTCATCTGTATAGTAATGCTATTATTGTAATAGCATTACCTGACATGGTTGTTGTAAGGATCAAATGATATATGTATGTAAAATGTTTCATAAATCTTAATCCTATGTGTAAAATCAGGTATGATTATTATTATATAAAAGTTTTCATCAGAATTCTCATGGGACAAGCTATGATCTGCTTATTTTTCTATTATAGCTAATATTCTATGGATTATGACACAGATGAATATAAGACTTGCTTTTGGTAGTTAAATGCAAATATTAATATATAAACTCATCTTCTGAAAACATTCTTCATATAGCTTATAGGACTATGGGGATGATATGTTCCTCATCTTGTTCCTACATGACTTTATTATTATTATTTTGTATTTTTTCTCTTTTGTCATGTCTCAATAAATAATATGTAAGACTATTAGGCTCTTGTAACTTGAAGGAAAAATCTTTATTTCTTCAAGAATTTTTATTTCAATTAATGATTTTGTTAGTTTTTTTCAAAATTATTTTGATGAGCATTCCATATATTGCCTGATTTGAATCTTTAAATGATATTGTTAAAACGAAAATTCTTTCTTCAGGCCTTTACTTTTATTAAAGAAGCAAAACTCAGGAAGAGAAAGTTAAAAAGGTGAATTCAAACCAGGAACTGCTTTTATAGATAGAAGTAAGAGTCTTCCATAAAAGGGCAAAGGTCTTTTGATTAAATCATGCAATTATGAAGAGGTGGGATCAGCACCGCCTCAACTCCTCCTGAAGTATTTTGATTGGCTCACAATTCTAATGAGTACATGGGATTAATGAGTATGCCTGGTAGGATGCCAGGATTCATTATGAGGAGATGGGATTAGCACCAAGGAGCATCCTCTCCTACAGGACCTTCCTTCCCAAAGTCAAGCAAAGTTAAAACATGGGATCACTTCTGAATGATGCTGGAGTAGTGACTGATTTTAAACAGTATCTCCACTTTGGTACTAACCATACTCATGGGGCAACATAATTGGGTCTATATTGTTACTCTAGTCTTAACTACATCATCTCAGATATTTACTATCTGTGTGGCCCTGGGCAAGTCACTTAACCCCAATTGCCTTAAGCATCTATGGTCTTCTCCAGTCATCCTGATCTGTATCTTACCACTGGACTCAGATGGCTCTGTAGGAGAGTGAGGTTGGTGACTTTGCACAGCCCCCTCTCATTTAAATCTAATTCAGTACAAGTCATGATATTATCCCAATGTCATGATCCTCTTGGAAAATGAAGGACACACAACAACAACAACAACAACAACATCCAAGTTTCTGCTGTTCATGCTAAGTAACTTTTTTTTCCCCGGACAATGAGGGTTGAGTGACTTGCCCAGGGTCACACAGCTAGTAAGTGTCAAGTGCCTTTGGCTGGATTTGAACTCAGGTCCTCCTGAATCCAAGGTTGGTGTTTTATTCACTGCCACCCAGCTGCCCCTTGTGCAAAGTCAATGTAAGTAAGCAGTAGTGGCTGTAACTAGGGGACTTGAAGTTACAACAGGAAATACGTGTATGGAAACTCTGAGTATTACAAAAATCATAATCCCATGTTTCCTTCAATGTCATGAAAGTTAAATTTAATTAATCAGAGTAATAATCTCATACATCTCTTAAGGAAACAAACCTTGTTAAATAGGCTTTATAGATAAAAGTAAGGTTACAGATTACACCGCTTACATGGCCCATTATTGAGTCATTTTTCAGTCATGGCCAACTCTTCGTGACCCCATTTGGGGTGTTCTTGGCAAAGATACTGGAGTGGTTTGCCATTTCCTTCTCCAGCTCATTTTACAGGTGAGGAAACTGAGGCAGAGTTAAGTGACTTACCAGTGTTACACAACTACTAAATATCTGAGGTTGGATTTGAACTCAGGAAGATGAATTTTCATGCCTCTAGCTAGGGCTGACACTATCTACTGCACCATCTAGCAGCCCATCCTTAGGGAGTTCATCATGTATTATTTTGAGAGGGGAGATTTACTTATCACCAAGGTTCCTGATAAAACCTAGGAAACATAAACATAAAACAAACAACAAGGCAAAGTAATATAATGTTGATCTTTAACAGAAATAATATCAAGTATCTTTATAAAGTGGTAACCCACTCCCAATGTCCATTTAATCAATACATTTCAGCTTGAGTCTCAGATGTCATTGGTAGTTGTCTGGTCACTGGAAACATCTTCCCTTGGACATTCTGGGAAATAGGCAGCTTTGAAAGGATCTCCTCCTAGAAGATCTGCTTTTCAGGTTCCAAGTCACTTGCAGAGATTTTTAGGTAATTGTACTAAAATCTGCCAGAAGCAAGACTTAGTATGATTTAGTACAACCTCCCAAATTTGCTTTCTAGTAACTAGTTCATGTGATGAGAAGTGAAATCTTATGGATCTAACCCTACTAACAACATTTATATATGTGTGTGTATATATATAAAACATACACATATATGAACTATAAGAACAACAGTTTTATATATGTGTGATATATAAATATATGTATGTGTATGTATATCTATATATTTATATCTATATATCTATATAGCTATAAGAAGAACAAATTAGGAAGCCATAATTCACCTGAAACTTCAGAGAATTTCAGTTTTTATATACTACTTGTTCTTTCTATCTTTACCAAACTCTGTACCTGATATATATATTGCCATCAAAAGGCTGAAGGAAGAATATTAAGTGAAAAAAATTTCATGAGGGCCTCACTTGTAGAATGAACCCTTCTGTCTCTTAATATTATCAGACAGGGCTTCAAGATAGGAAAAAAAGGACATTGTTTAAAATTCTTTACAATTTTATATGTAAAAACCCTACTACAATTTTGATAACTTTTTACTAAGACATACTCAAGGCCTGTACATCTCATTAGAACTATTTGGAAGTCAATCATATACACTTCAGAATGACTGTGAATAATAAGTGACTGATTTTACACAATGCATTCTCCCTCATCTTTACCCATGTAAAGCTTATTTGCCCCCAAACCACCAAACAGCCATAAGGTTTGGGGTTTTCCAGTGTTTTCCCTCCACTACAAACTTACTCCACTTTCCCAATTAGTTCAGTAAGTGGAAGAAATGGTCTATAGACACATCCAAGTCCAGGAGACAAGGTCATTGTCTTTCCCACTTACCTAGGACAGGTATTTGGGGGAGGTAAATTTTAGAGAGAATACACTGCAGAACTTTGACAGGAATGTTAATTGCTACTTTTCTCAGAACATAATTTCATTAAATGTCTTTTTCCCCCTACCTGCCCAGCTGCATTCTGTGAGTTTGTTCTTAAACTCCCTAACCTCGATGTCCTCATCGGTAAAGGGAAGACATTGGACTATTCTTTCCAGCTCTGTCTATATTTCTTAAAAACAAAACAAAACAAAAAAACAACAGAGAAAAGATGTATTTTTTTAAAAAACCAACCTAACTTTGAGTTGTTGTATCTATGGATGAGTTTTGTGTGACTTTCCTACATTTTTAAGCTCCCAACAGCCCACCAGGAGCGTAGATCCCCTATCATTGGGTCACCATTACAAGAACACCTGTATTAAATAACTTGGAGCAGATCCACTGTGAAGAGTCAGTGTTCACTAGCCCTCAAAATTTCTCATTTCTTACCTGGGGTGGGTTGAGCTAACTCTAATAGTGGAACATTGGTCGGTCCAAACTTCTTACATCTTTTTTATTTGTTCCTGGCATGGTGCCTTGGCATTTCTTTAATTCCTACCATCCTTTGGTCCCTTTTCCTGTTTTAGCAAAGTGGAGAAAGCTGGGGGGAGGGGCAGGAATAGGCTTTAGAGATGTAATGATGCAGCTGTTTCAATTATAAAGGCACATATAAAAACAGAGCTACTCCACAATCAGGAAGAAACTGCAAACAGCTCACCTGAGAATAGAAAGATGCCATTTATACCTTGGAATTACAATGGTCTGCGTACATGCAATGGATGTGATTAATACATAAAATGCTATATTTTTATAGGAAGACCCAATTAATATTTTGTTCTAATTTTAAGCTAAGTAGAGAAAATGTGTGTGTGTGTGTGTGTGTGTGTGTGTGTGTGTGTGTGTGTGTTGGAGGGATTGAGAAGAAAGTAGGGGGATAAAATACCAATTCTCAAACAGTTTCATATGGCTTTCCTTTCCTTTCCTTTCCTTTCCTTTCCTTTCCTTTCCTTTCCTTTCCTTTCCTTTCCTTTCCTTTCCTTTCCTTTCCTTTCCTTTCCTTTCCTTTCCTTTCCTTTCCTTTCCTTTCCTTTCCTTTCCTTTCCTTTCCTTTCCTTTCCTTTCCTTTCCTTTCCTTTCCTTTCCTTTCCTTTCCTTTCCTTTCCTTTCCTTTCCTTTCCTTTCCTTTCCTTTCCTTTCCTTTCGACTTTCACATTTCCTCTAAAAAGTAGGATCCAGGGTAGGTACGTGGTGCAGTGGATAAAGCACCAGCTCTGGATTCAGGAGGACCTGAGTTCAAATCTGCTCCCAGACACTTGACACTTGCTACCTGTGTGACCCTGGGCAAGTCACAACCCTTATTGCCCACACCCCCCCCCCAAAAAAGTAAGATCCAAGAGTATCATTGGACTTGCCTGTAAATGTAAACATAAAACCAACTTGAAACCTAAATGAAGGGATCCAGTTTGTTTTTTCTATCCAAATATCTTGGACAAGAGTAAGACACTTGCAATTTCTCAAACCAATTAGGTGCTGGGTCTTAATACTTTTCAATGCTCTGGGCAGCTCTAAGATTTTAAGTTGCAGGGAGGGTGCCAACTTGCATTGGTAGAAGGTACTTACTCACCTGGGGGGCTTCCTATTTCAATGAAATCACAAGTCCAATCTCTGGTCTTACTAACTTTAACAGTCTAAGGAATTATTGACAGAGCATGTAATAAAAATAATTATATAGGATTCTGAAGTAGATTCTGTCTTTTGAAGTGGGGGGGTGTGGAATGATGGAATGCTAAGGACTTAAGAAACAGACTTGGGTTCTGATCTCTTTCACTCCATGCTTTGTGACCTTGAAAATCACTTCACTTCTTGAACCTTCATTTACCTCATCTGTAAATTAAGTGGTCTCTAAGG
The DNA here is from genome assembly GCF_019393635.1 of Dromiciops gliroides. Lineage (NCBI taxonomy): Eukaryota > Metazoa > Chordata > Mammalia > Microbiotheria > Microbiotheriidae > Dromiciops > Dromiciops gliroides. The sequence goes on along the minus strand of NC_057861.1, from coordinate 240,639,693 downwards.
TCCCATCAAGCTGTGACATTTATGAATTGTGCCTTTAATGTATAGCAAGGATCAGACCAAACATTTATAATAATAGAAGTTAGCTAATTTCCTGGTACTTCATAATGCATAGAATCAAGAATGAAATAGAATGATAGTTAGTGGCCCCTAAAATTTAGAATCAAACCAAGTTGGAATGATACCTAGAAAGTGCAAGAGAATAACTAGTATTACACAAATCTCACTTAGATAGTTACATGGCTCCATGTGTAAGCACTCCTTCTAACAGTGCAAGCTTCCAATCCCCACACACCTTTCCATCCTTTGTAATTCTTATTCTTTCCCTCTATACAGTACATATGAAGGTCTTTGCTTCTTTGAGCAAATTGATACTATTGTCTACTGTCCTCCAGAATACTCCCTTTCTTTCCTCAGTGGCTCAATCTTTCCTCTCTAACTCCTTCCCTCATATGAGGGGACAGAGAGAGAGAGAGAGAGAGAGAGAGAGAGAGAGGTAGTAGATAGATAGATAGATGATAGATATACCTCTCAAGCACCATGACTTCACAGTTCCTCAATATACTAATTTCATATGACCTCTACCCCACCTCAGCCACACTCAAAGATGATCCTACGCTTGATCTTGACATCACTCACAAATACTGCACTTCCAATTCGTGTACTCTGAATTTTCCTTATCTGATCACAGTCTATTGGCATTTCACTTCTTTGCCTTGCAACACTAAACCTATTTCTTTATCCACACTGTAACATCCAATTTTTTGGCCATTCACTTCTCTCCAAGGACATAATCTCTGCATTAGTCACACTCTCCTCCTTTCTCCATCTTGGCCTCTTGGTGAAACCATCCAACTTCACACTGTATTCTTCTCTCGAGTCTCTTACTGCCTTTTCATGCCATTGATCATGTCCAGCCAAACCTCAACCTTGGATCACTCCCATCATCTACTGTCTTTTCTCCTGCACATTGGAGAAAATCCCAAAACATTCTGATTGGGTTCATGAGAAATTTATGTTCCCTAACCTCAACTGGGCCCTCACTGGGGCAAGGCAGTTCTACTATGCCTCCCTCATCAATTCATTTATTCTACTCTCCACATTAATTCTTCCAAACTTTTTCACACACCCTTAAACTTCTGATGGCTCCCATTTCCCTCACTCTCTCAGCTGAGATCATTGCTTCATATTTTGCTAAAAAAAATGAGTCCACTTACTACAAGCTTCCTCTTCTCCCCTATTCTTCATCTCATACCACCAAGATGCCTCCTACCACTATCTCCTCCTTCAATCTTGACTTACATGAAAATGTGCCCCTTCTCCTTGCTAAGGCCAAAACCTTTCTGTATGCCATCCTGTCTTCTCCAAAAGGTTACCCCCTCAATCTATTCCTAATTCCTGCTTCCCTATTGCCCTACAAACATGCCATGTATCTCCCATCCTTAAAAAAATCCTACTTGATTTATTCTTCCCCACTATCATCCCATATCTATCCTCCCTTTTGTGGTTAAACTCCTTGAGAAGGTAAATTAGGTACCTCCATGTTCTTTAACTTCTCTCTTTTTGTGACTCTCACAAGCTGGATTCTGACCTCATCATTCAGATGAAACTGCTCCCTCCAAAGATACTAAGGCCAAATCTAAGTTTTCCCCCCTCAATCCCTAGTCTTCTTAATCTCTCTAAAGCCTTTGATACTCTCAATCACCCTTTTCTCCTTGATAGTCTCTTTAGGTTTTCGTGACACTCCTCTCCTGGATCCTTTCTCCTACATATCTGACCACTCCTCAATCTCTTTTGCCGGACCTTCATGCCCATTGACTGTGGATTTCCCACAGGGCTCTGTTCTAGGCCCTCTGCTCTTCTCTCTCTATAGTATTTCACTGCATGATCTCATTAGCTCCCGTCGTTTCAATTTTCATATCTAGTGGATGACTGTCCAATCTCCTTATCCGGCTTTAACTTTTCTGCTGACTTCCAGTCTTGTATCTCCAACTTCCTGTTGGAGTTATTGAATTGGATGTCCTATAGACATCTTAAACTCAGCATGTCCAAAATTGAAATCATTACCTTACTTATCTACCTCTTAGACCTCTAGGCTCACAGCCTAGGTATCATCTTTGATTCTTTATACTCTTTTACCCTGTATCCAGTCTGTTGCCAACTCCTATATACTTTACCTTTGGAACATCTCTTGCATATTCTCCTTTCTCTCGTCTGACACTACCACTACATCTTCTCCTCATGTCTGGACCATGGCAGTAGCCTGCTGCTTAGCTCACGCTCACAAATCTCCCTCAGTTTCAATCCATCCTGAAATCAGCTGTCAAAATGATCTTCCTAAAGCATAAGTCCTACCATATCACCCTCCCCCTATTCAATAAACTCCAATGACTCTTTATTACCTTTAGGATCAAATACAAAATCCTCTATTTGGTGTGAAAGACCTTCATAACCTGTCTCCCTCTATCTCTCCTGTCTTCTCACACCTCCAACCTCCCCAATATACTCTTAGATCCAGCCACATTGGCTTCCTTGCTGTTCTTTGAATAAGATACTCCATTCCCCTACTCTGAGTGTCTTACCCTTTACAGGAAGACTTTCTTGATCCCTCTGAAGTCTATTGCCTTCTCTTTGTCAATTACTTCCAATTTATTCTTTCTATAGCTTGTTTCTACAGAATTATTTGGCTATGCTCTCCTCCATTAGATGGTGAGCTCCTTGAGTGCAGAGTTATACCTTTATTTATATTTTCATAGTAGGCATTTAATATTTATCGACTGACTCACCAATATTACAAAGCATCATCTTTGTTGTGAGTAATGACAAATTTATTTTTAACCATATAAATTGGTGGTGGTATTGTTCAGTTGTTGCAGTTGTGGCTGACTCTTTGTGACCCCATTTAGGGTTTTTGTGGCAAAGACACTGGAGTGATTTGCTATCTCTTTCTCTACCTCATTTTTACAGAGGAGGAAACTGAGGCAAATAGGGGTCAGTTACTTGCTCAGGGTCGCACAGCTAGGAAGTGCCTGAGGCTAGATTTGAACTCAGGTACACTCTATCAACTTTGCCACCTAATTGCCCTATATATTTGATATATGCCCTATGTAATTTGATAAATCACACTATAATCAGAATTTAATTTAATTCAATTCACCGAGTAATTTAAACACTAACTTTATGCCTTGCACTGTGCTGAGCTGGACATGAGTCAATCAATCAATTTGCAAACATTTATTGAGCATATGCTTTGTGTAGGCATTGTGATAAGTTCCAAGCATACAAAGATGAAAATGAAGTAGTCTCGGTCCTCCAGGAGTTTTTATTATATTGGAGGATACAGCATGCACACATATGAGTTTATATAGTACAGATCCAAATTAAATATGAAGTGATGAGTAGGGGCTGGGTGGGGCAGTGGAGAGAGTCCTGGGTGTGGATTCAGGAAGACCTGAGTTCAAATCTGGCCTCAGTCACTTCCTAGTTGTGTGATGCTGGGCAAGTCACTTAACCCTTATTTGCCTCAGTTTCCTCATCTGTAAAATGAGCCAGAGAAGGAAATGATGAACACTCCAGTATCTTTGCCAAGAAAACCCCAAATGGGTCCTTGAAGAGTTGGACATAACTGAAACGACTGAACAATAAGAACAACTACAATGAGGAGGAGAACTAGCAGCTGGCAGAAATTAGAATAGGCCTCGCATTGGAGGTAACATTTAAGGTGACAAAAGACAGTGATGTATAGATATGAACCAGCATAAACATTCTACACAAAAATATCTCCCTGGCTACATGACAATGTTGGGTCTAACAAAAACCAAGCAATAAGCTAATTGAGAAATGTAATGTACTTCCTAGGAATGCTGTCGCCTCCCCAAGTCAGCACCTAACAGTGTGTTGAACATAGGCCTTCAATACACATGAGTTGATTGGTTACTGTTATACTTTCTTTTTCAGTCTATTTTTATTTTATTTTGAAGTCATATATACGTACAACAGAACTTTAGGTGTGTTATAGCAAATGTGTGTGTTCTCCTAGTATATTACCGTGGGAGACAGGAGAAAGGATGACTCAGAGCTTCGTGCCTAGTTAGGTAAGTTCTGGTATCACATCATGTCCCTGGCACAGAAGGAAAAGACAAGACCTCAAGTCAAACATCTTACTCGCTGAGTCAGTAGTATCCTCTTCGTATTTACAAAATTTAGCTGGACCAAACTTAGCAAGCCACATAGAAATTTTGAAGGAGAAATGAACTTTAATAATTATTTGAAGGCCTATTATTTGCCGTCATTAAACCTAAGAAAATCTACCTTGTTCCCATCCTCGCAGAAACTAGCAGATCTGCTTTTCATTCTCTCACCCCATCCCATTCATTTCACGCAGAACTTAGCAGCTTCGGATTTAGAAGAGAACCTGACCTTAGCCCAGTCACAGGTGGTTAGCTGTAAAATTACTGATGGCTGGAAGACAGTAGCCACCTGTTTAATTGTATTTAAACTTGTCTGAACTGGTTCACCCCATCTCCCTTCCAAGGCCCACAGATAAGAACAAACCGGCATTTCCCTTTGACTCCATTCTTCTTGGGAAAGGTTTTGAAACTAAAAAGAGAAAGAGGGGGAGAGGAAAAAGAAAATTCTATTCTACAGCTTCTTCCCCCCCCCCCTGTCCCCCAGTAGCCCAGCAGTGCTGTGTACAGCATAAGGAAGCTCTGTTTCTGATTGAGGCTGCAGAGGTCACAAGATAGCAGTGTGATCCTCGACTTTAATGCTGAGCATTCAGCTTTTTGTGTCTTTTGTTAGGGGGTCCATACGGAACAGCATAGCACCTAGTCAGAGGTAGGCTAATTCCTTCTGGAATGAGAGGAGAGGGTGTGGGCCGGAGGGAAGTGAGCAGAAGCCCTGAGTGTCGCTGGGCCATGCCAAGATGAAGGCGGCTGCCTACTGAGCAGCAATTGCTTCGTGCCAGCTTCTCCTAAAAGAAAGCCAGCAGTGCAAGATGCCACTGGCTCCCTGGCAGCTGCAGAGACATAATCTCCAGTAATTATGCGGCCATGTGATTGTCTGTGCCACCAGTTCTCAGGCCCATAATGACAGTGGGGTAGGAAAGAGAGAGGCAAACTGGTGCTATTGACTAATGGGGAAGTTGCTCCCTCTATTCCACCGGGCCTGGGCTGCAGACTCTTGAGGACATAGGCTCTGCCTTTCTCTGCTCTGGAAGCAGGAGCATCTGGAAGCAGATGTCAGCTCTGGGAAGGACTCGGATTCCAGATAGCCAAGCCCTTCGTTATTTAGGGGCTAATTATACAGTAGTTGGGCATCCTTGCCTCTTACTAATGTCTCTACTTCCTCTCCCCAACTGCTAACCATTTGGCTCTCTTAATACCCCTTAGCTAGCCCATCAGAGACTAGCAAGGGGAGAAGGAAGGGCAAGACAAAGGAAGGGGCTTAGAAATCGAAATGTGAACTCTTTGAGACTAAGGATTATTTAATTCTTTTATTTATGTCTCCAGCTCCTAGGCCAGTACCTGGTACATGATCAGAGCTTAATTCATCATTATATGAAAATCTAAATTCAAGCATCTCCTACATACTCAGGGCCATCTTGGAATTGGACACAAATCAATCAGTCAACTGATAAGCATTTATTGTGTTCCTATTATACACCAGATTGATTGATTATATTGGGCTTACTTTCTCTGGTTAAAAAGATTCCCTGGTAATTATCAAAATAATCTGATATTGGCTAAGAAATAGAATATATAGAAATTACACTATAGTAAATAACTATAGTAATCTAGTATATGATAAATGCAAAGATCCAAGATTTTGGAACAAAAACTCATTGTTTAACAAAAACTGCTGGGAAAACTGGAAAACCATATGGCAGAAACTAAGTATAGACCAACATCTCACACTGTATACTAAAATAAGGTCAAAATGAGTACATGATTTACACATAAAGGATGATACCATAAGCAAATTAAGGAAGCATTGAATTGTTTATCTGTCAGATTTATGGTCAAGGGAAGAATTTAGGACCAAAGAAGATATAGAGAATAAAATTTAATGTAAATTAGATCCTTTTGATTATATAAAACTAAAAAAGCTTTTGCACAAATAAAACTAATGCAACCAAGATTAGAAGAGAAGTAGAAAACTGGGAAAGAAGTTTTGAAATAAATATCTCTGATAAAGGCCTCATTTCTCAAATATATAGAGAACTGAGTCAAATTTATAAAAGTACAAGTCATTCCCTAATTGATAAATGGTCAGAGGATATGAACAGGCAGTTCTCAGACAAAAAAATCAAAGATATCTATAATCATATGAAAAAATGCTCTAGATTCATATTGATCATTGAAATGCAAATTAAAACAACTCTGAGGTATCACCTCACACTTATCAAAGTGGAAAAATATAGCAAAAATGGAAAATATTAGATGTTGGAGGGGATGTCAGAAAGCTGGGATGCTAATCCACTTTTGGTGGAGTTCTGAAAAGATCCAATAATTCTGGAAAGCAATTTGGAACTATGCTCAAAAGGGATATAGAATTGTGCATACCCTTTGATCCAGCAATACCACTGCTAGGTTTATATCCCAAGATAGCCCCCAAAAGAGAAAAAGACCTATTTGTACAAAAATATTTATAGCAGCTCTTTTTGTGGTGGCTAAGAATTGGAAATCAAAGGAATGCCCATCAATTGAGGAATGGCTAAACAAACTGTGGTATATGATGGTGATGAAATATTACTATGCTATAAGAAATCACAAGCAGGATGACTTCAGAAAGGCCTGGAAAGACATGTATGAAATGATGTATAGTGAAGTGAGCAGAACCAAGAGAACATTGTACACAGAGACAGCAATATTGGTTGATGAAGAATTGTGAATGACTAGTCAAGTCTCAACAACACAATGATTCAAGACAATCCCAAAGGACTATTGATGAAGCATACTATTCACCTCCAAAGAAAGAACTGATATTGATGGAACAGAATGAAGCATGCTATTTTTCACTTTCACTTTTTAAATCAAGTTTGCTTGTACAAAATTACAAATATGGCAATGCTTTACATAATCATACATGTGTAACCCATATCTGATTGCTTGCCACCTCAGAGAGGGGAGAGGGGAGAGAGGGAAAGAGGGATAAAAACTGGAACCCAAAACTATAAATAAAAAAGTTATTATTAAAGAAAAAAGGTTCCCTGATGGAGGGTGGGCCTTGAAAGCAAGGAGCCATTAGGATTGGCCTGAGTTTCAAAGTAATCCTGTCTATCACCAAAGTGGATAATTGTGAACTGACCATATGACAGGAGCTTCCTACAACCTACTCCCAGAAAAACTCTTGTTACTCAGTGGTGCTAACATCCCTTGTGTTGGTCCAAATTCTTCCAGGGCTTCAGTTGCTACCTGGTAACAAGTTAGACTTTTTTGGCGACTAGTGAAACACTCAGATTAGTAGAGAACCATTTAGTACATGAACCGGAACCCTGTGTCCTTGTCCCAGCTCAGATGTGGGATAGTGAAAAGAGCATTAGACATGGAGGCAACAGACTGAGAGTATAGTTCAAGCTTTGCTACTAACTAACTCAGTTATCTTAAGCAAATTATTTCATTTTTCCCATTTCCTCAGCTGTAAAAGGAGTGAGTCATATTTGAAGGGGGATCCTTAACCTCTTTATGTCATTTGGCAGACCATTGAAGTTACGGACCCCCTCTTAAAAGATGCCTTTAAGTCTATAAAATAAAACATAGAGGATTACAAAGAAAACAATTATATTGAAATAGTTATCAAAACAGTAGGAAAAAAAAACCCAAACAAAAGCAAATTAACATACTGCCTGAAATTATCCCAGAATCTATGGATTCCAGGCAAAGAACCCCTGCATTTGATAACATCTAAGGTCCATTCCAAATCTGTCATTGTGAAAATGTAACAGCTGATTTGGGGTACTGAAGCAGGTGGGGGTGCTCTTTAAAAGGAAGAAAGTTGCCTAGGTGCCCCATTTCAGTGACAACTTTTAGTGCTCTATTGCCACAGGCAAAAAAGTGTGGGCAGGGCATCCATAGACTTTTCTTGGTGTAGACTAGAATGTTATTTCTGGTCATTTTCTGGTCTAATGTTAATCTGTCAGTCTATTCTTATTGCCCATAAAACTTGTAGAGGTTCACCATTTATTCATCTGAGTGAAAGGGGGGTCTGGGCTGTAGACAATCGAAAAACAGTGGATAATCCCAAAACATTTCTGCATGCTTAGTAATACATTATGTAATAAAACCACTCCCTGCAGCAGACTCTCAGTCCTTGATATATTTCTCTTAGACTGATTAGTTTCCATTCCTTGAACACACATCAACTGAAAAGGTTCTATCAGGATCTGTGGATGTGTAGATCTGGATATGTGTTTTGGGTAGGAAGTGGTCCACATGCCTCTGAGGTGACAAGGACACATATCCGCCGAGTAGATAAACTATGTGTGGATAATTTATAATCAGGTGTGTGTGTGTGTGTGTGTGTGTGTGTGTGTGTGCTTTATGATGAATGGTTCCAAAGATTTTGATCTGTTGGTGGCCTTTCTTGAATTATATCATTCATTAATTGTGTTATCTATCAAGGAAAGGAACAAGGGATAACAGATAACATTGTTACGCATTTTTTATGGATTAATTTTTTATTGATAACTATTGTTTTCACATTACCTTATTTTCAAATATAACCCTCCCTATTACCCAGAGAGCCACCCTTTGTAACAAACAATAGAAGAGAAAGAGAAGAAATTCCCAAGGATTAATAATCTTAAAAAATAACTAAAGGATTGTCTTGAACGTATAGGGTAAAAACCTCACTGGAGGACTTGAGGGAGGATGTGGCCAAGACAGGAAAAGGATGAGAAGGTACAAATAGATTGTAATCTGCACCATTGTAAGAAATATCCATATTAGTTATATCACAGATCCACTAAAATATTGAAGCATAGTTGCTGGTCATGAGTCAGAAAGTGGGTGATCCTTTTAAAATTAAATCTTGGGGGAACATGAAAAAAAGAGGAAGAACTTATCATTGATATTAGGTCCTTAAAATGATGGCGGTAGGCCTCTTGAACAAAAGTTGTAGCCACAGTATATGAGGACAGTTTCAGCAATGGATTTGCAAAAAGCCTGCTCATCTTAGATCTGTCTTTTCGATCACATCCATACCTTGGATAGCACTATCACCTGGAGCATCATATTCAAACAGAACATATGAGAGTTCCTGATGGAATCCTCTGCCCAGCTGGCACATCATAAATCCTATTGACTGACTATTAGGAAGTTGGGGAGCTGTGAATCCGAAATTGATGGTGTTTTCTTTCAGGCTTTTGACCCCAGCTGATGTTTGTCTTGGAAGCAGTATTTTTGGAAGGTGTGGGGATGAGGTGAGGGGGTGGGGTGGGGGAAGAGTTTCCATTATAATTCTAATTCCTTTGAGAAATATGGCCAGGACCTAGCCTCAGAGTTCTGTCTCATGTCCACTAATCTGTTACCAAGTAAGCATTTGCCTTTTGTTGTCTGACCTAGAACTACTGAACAGAGTAGATTTTTATCATGGGAGAGAATCTGGACCCAGCCCTCATATTTCAACATCTCCAGTTATTCACTGGAAAGCTGTCTACTTGAAATGTATAACAGCATTATTCTCCTTATAAATCAGACCTTGCCATTATCCTGCTTCTTAGAGAAATACTAGAGAGATGAAAGTCTTAAGTCTCTGAGAACATGCTTTTCAAACTCTGTCAGTGACTTGCCTATTCCCAGGGTTCTGTACATCATTAGAAGACATTAGGATTGATTCATGAAAAGAATGGCAGACATTATGGAATAAGTGACATTTTCCTTTGTTTAAAACTCATCTTTGCAACAAAAATGCCACTTTTATATTTTTTGAAGTGGGTCTTGAGATGCCTTTGCTATTTCAAAATTTGAAATTTCTGTAAATAATTAGCTGGAATACTTATTGTATTAGCATTTAGAAATTAGGGATCATGGGAAATGACATTTATTTGAGAAAGTTAGGGGAGAAATTTTTTAAAAATTAAACAACTTAATCCTAGTTTCTGATTGTGATTCAGTCAAGTCAGCAGAGCCTCCAACTCCCTTGGTGACCTGCATTTAATTCTATTTTGTTGAAACATTTTCCCTAAGTGCGGCATTCAGGAAGTCAGAACTGGCCCTGCCCACTTGGCTCAGCTTTTAAGCCCTTGCATTAGTTCTCCAAATGCACTTAGGAAGTTCTCAGCACCTCTTCCCAGAGCTCATCCTATTGTCAAGCCAGGCTTTCTCCCTGGTCCCCTGGTAATAGGCTCAGAAGCCTGTAGCCACATTGACTGTCAAGTTTCCTAATTCTAGCTACATATACAGGAACGAGTCTCAGTTTTCAAAAAGCTTCTTTCTGTTGCTTAGGTTCAGCCATGTGTCTTTTGCTCTTACCACATCCTATTCACTTACAACCCTGTCATTAGCCTCTGCCTTTTAATAGGTGCTAGTGCTAAGTCCTTGTAGGCAGCATTGTGGGAACACTCTTTGATACTTTGAAAGATGTGACTCTAGCAGTCGGTCCTCTCTCCTCTCTATACGGTCTCAAAAATCCTCAATACATTCTTTCATAAATCCTCAGTTGAAAATCTAACCACCATGCTGGTGGACCTGAGGAAAGGAGATCTAGCCACTCAGGTGGGGTCCCTTGTTTTCTGTCATACGATACTTTCCCTACATCATTATAATCTTTTATGGGATATTTCTCACATAAGGGAAAGAACTCTTTCTCTTCAAGACAGCAACCTGACAAATACTGTTAATGACTAGGTTAGTGTGGCACAAAATAATTGCATAATAAATGTTTGGCAAATAAATGAATGACACATGGAAAAATTCAACCATAGGGAAAAATCCTAGAACTGTTCAATGATGACACTGGACAGTGATGATCATTTGTCCTGTATGAAGGTACTGGTTCTATTTTAATTCTCTGTAACTTGAAAGGAGATATCGTGACTTTGGTAGCACTAAAAGGGAAATAATAAATGCGATAAGTTTTGAAAAGGAGGAATTATTAAGAAAGGTTGAATAATACATTGAAACATATAAAGAAAAATGGTGATCACATGATCTCCATTGAGGACAAATGAAATTATCATAGAGCCATAGATTTAGAGATGGAAGTCACCTTACATTTAGAGATGGAATAAACTTGATTTCCTATTTCCTAATTATGCTGTAAAAAGATAAACACAGTTTATCCTCTATCATAGTTATTTGCACATTGTTTCTTCCCCTTAGACTGTGAGCTCCTTGTAGTTAGGTCTCTTGCCTTTCTTTGTATGCCCAGCACTTTGCACAGTGCCTCACATATAGTAGTTGCTTAATAAATGTTTATTTACTGACTGACCTTAGAGATCATCTAGTTCAGATTCTTTATTTTAAATGATAAGAAAATAGAGGCCCAGAAAGGATTAGTGAGTGATTTGTCTAAGGTCCCATAGCTAGTTAGTGCCAAAACCAAGAAGTGAATTCATATCCCTTGACTCAAAATCCAGTGTTCTTTATACTACCTCATATAACTGTGGTGCAAATGGACTTAAATCATAATGGTGAGGCTTGTTAGGTGTAGGGAAGAACTTCCTGAGAGTTAGGTTTGTTGATTACTAAAATTAGTTGCTATAGGAAACTAGAATTTTCTTGCTGGAGGACTTTAAAAATGCAGAATTTTAGGATAATTTGGGCATAGTTCTTTCTGGAACTTGGTGAATAGAAAAGATAGTCTCAGTTACCTGTCTTCCCAGCTTGAGATTTCAATGATTCCTTTTCTCATTTCTTCGTTCAAGAGACATTTATTAAGGAAATGGTATGTGGGATGCCCCAAAGAAGACACTACTGTAGCCTTCATATAATTTATAGGAGAGTGATTTTATTCTAATAGATTATCTCTAGTTTCTTACTAGAATAATATAATTTTAGAGTAGGATGGGATCTTAGAGATCATTGAGTCTCATCTCTAACCTTATCTAGAAATCCCTTTTATAGCCTTCTTCTCAGGAAGTCCTTTGTCTTCTGTTTAAGCATTTTTCCTTCTACTTCCACTGCTGCTCATGTCCAACACTTGGGTAATATTTTCCTGTGCCGTGACCACATTCCATAATATTCTCAGTGCCCAAGTGAATCACACATATAGATAGACCTTGAATTAGTACCTTTTATGAGTAAGTAATGGGAGAAAGTTCTGGGCCCTACACTCTTAGCTGTCAAAGGCATGGGGAAAGGAAGTGGAGATAGTGTTTTAAACAAATCATTAGAACTCTGGAAATATGGTCCAGTGCTAAAAGAAAACTGTACTTAGTTGGAGATGTAACTCAGAGCTGTTTCTTGCTGAAATCAAATCCAGAGGAACCACATAGAATAAGGGATCTGTGCAAAGATCTTCTTACCATCAGTCTGCTCTCACTATTATAATCGCTGCTCTCTCCTGCTACAACTGAACCTATAGGATTCAATTTAGCCTAGAAATCAGTGTGAAGGCACAGTACCTTCTGAAACTGCTGTTTATAAATTTCCTTTTATGTTTTAGGGTTTTCCATTAGCTCCTTCCACCCTTCTACCACTTGATACAAATTGAAGCCTGACTTCTCCCTAAAGACATGACATCCTTTGCTACTTTCTCACCCTCTCTAATGTGGTCAATTCATTCCTTGGTCCCCCCCCCTCCACACACACACTCCCATTTCCCATCCCCTCCACAGAGTCAGGAGAAAATATGCCACCATCACAAAAATAATCTTTTTCCTTTGAGATTTATACCATGCTCTTCAGATCCTTATTGTGATCATTTACCAAGCAAGATATGCTTCCGCCCTTATCAATGACTTTACTTAAGTCTTTGGTTTCCTTTATTTTTCATCTCTCCCACCAATTCAACAAAATACCTTCATTCATCATTATCCTTGTTGACTTTGGTATTCGTGTAACCTTTCTAGCACACTGACCTCTCTTTAACTCCCATGACCACCACTGCTACCCCCACAGTCATCATTGAAGGGAACAACACTAGTTGAGAAGGGTCTCAAATTCCCATCCACCCGCTGAGGGCAGGCAAGTCAAAGATCCCTGGGAATAGCAAAACTCCCTCTCCCTCCAAGAGCACTGCTTCTCAACCAAGCCCTACAGTAATATTCAAAGGGAACAACCCTTGGCCAAGGGGCCTGTCATTTCTGTCTTCACCACTACCAACTACTGACCAAATGCCAAAGATGAATAAGTAAGCACAAGACCCCTTAGAGCTAGCAACTCTCTGACATACTACTTACCCTACTTTTAGCTTGCCCTTACAGTTATCATCCAGGGAAACAACCCTAGTGATATAGCAACTGCTTCTTCAGGTGCTGCATCCCTGGGATCCTCAGAACCCACTGCTACTGATGACATAGAAAAAGAGTCATTGGTACCATCAAATGGTTCAACATCAGAAGCAGATGTGGTTTTATTTATGGAAATGACATTAAAGAAGACATATCAGCATCTGTTTTGCCGTTGCAACCTAAGGATCCCTGGACTTTTCCATCTGACTTGGAGCTGATATCTCTGCTGTGTGTTATCTCTCTCTATTTGAATGTGAGCTCCTTGAACTTAGGGAGGTAATACCTTGCTTTTCTATTTGTACTCCCAATGCTTAACACAGTGCTTTGTACCTAGTAAGCACTTAATCGATATTTTTAGATGAATTCATTCTACTAAGCCACCTATCACCTGAAACTCTTCTTCATTCTTCAGGTTCCTAAACTCTGAGATTTCCTTCTAAACATAATCTCCTACCCTGTCTCCCATGGATTTAGTCCTCCTGACTCTATGATTTGACCCCATCCTGACTTCATGTGCTTCTGCTGTGGCTTCCCTTCCCTCCCTTCCTGGTCTTTGTCCCTGGTGCCTGCCATTTCAACAAAGACTCGTCTTCCATACTAGAAACCCTTCTGACCTTGTCCTCATACTTCCCTGCTGATCCCCAACCCTACGTCATCCTCAATAGTGATTTCCATGGCTTTTTTCATCCCTAGCTGCCAAATGCTGCTAGAGGCAGAGACAACCACTAAAAATGCATGTTATCTCCCTTCAGCTGGGCCATCATTACTGCTGCACAGGAATCCTTTTATTCATCTCTGATTGACTCCTTATCATGCTTTCCACAGCAACTATTTCAAACTTTCTCCTCTTTACTCAACCCCCCAGTTCCTCTCTCACTCCCTCCTCTCTCAGCATGTGACCATATCGTTAATAAGATTGAATCTATCCCTTATGAACTCCCTCATCTCCACCCTTGAAAACAGCTCTGTCCCACAGGATTATGGGATCATAGTGAATATATCACAGAACCATATATTTGAGTCACAAAGATCATTAAGCACGATCCCCTTCATCTTGCACATGAAGAAACAGAGGACCATAGAGGTTAAATGGCTTGTGCAAAGGTATACAAGTTGCCTTGATTGTGAGTTATGGGTCAGCTAGGTAATATAGTAGAGCACTGTGCTTGGCATCAGTAAGACTTGAGTTCAAATGCTGCCTCATATATTTAGTAGTTGTGTGACCTTGGGCAAATCATTCAAAATCTGTCTGCTTCAGTTTCCTCATTTATGATAATAGCTTCTACTTCCCAGGATTAATGTGAGGATAAAAATAAGATATTTATAAAGTCCTTTATAAAACTGAAAATTCAATATAAATCCTAGCTATTATTTACTGATATTATTATTGATTGGAGGCAGAGCCATGATTCAAACACACATCCTCTGGCTTCAAATTCAGTTATCTTTCTACTGTATCATATTTCTTTTCATCTTTTCTTTTCCTATAGCCTCACAGGGTGAAGGAGCCCTTGATTCCCACCACCCCCCCCCGTCTTCTCCATGATTGCTCTCTTTCTTTCATATTCATTCTATTCCTTTCTTCTGGCTCATGTCACTCTGTCTACAAACATGTTCAGTTTCTTTTACCCTAAAAATCAAAACAAAAACTTTCTTGTGATCATATCACCCCTTTATAGTATTATATATATATGTATGTATGTGTATATATATATATATATAATATTCCTTTTATTGCTAAACTTCTAGAAACCATACTCTATATAAGGGGTCAGCAAGTCCAAAGGCCAAATCCAGCCTGTTTTTGTAGGGCCTATGGATTTAGATACAAAAAATTCTTAGCTCTCTGCCTACAAAGAGGCAGTAGTCTGGATTTTGCCAAGCCCTGTTCTACATTTACTACCATACTGTTCATTCATTGCTGTTAATCTCATTCATTTTCTTGTTTACCTCCATGCAAATGACTTCACAATCCATTTATCTATCCCAATCCTGGATTTTCACCTGACCCAATGGACATTTCCATCTGGCTGTCTTGTTTATACCTCAAATTCAACTTAGCCAAAAGAGAACTTATTCCCTCCCCCCACCCCAAACCCACTCCAGTCTATTTCTACTGATGCTATTACAGCATTTTCTCAGGTATTATTAAGACTCCAAAGTCTCTGAGTCATCTTAGACTTCATCCCTCAAATATAATCATTTGCCAAGGCTTACTTTTCTGATTCCATAATATCTATCATGCATCTCTTTGCCTCTCACATTGCTACCACCCAAGCTGAAGCCCTATTACATCTCACACTCTCACATGGACTATTTTAATAGACTTCTAACAGATCGTGTATAAAAAAGCATTTTGCAAACCTTCTAGTGTCATGTAAATGTCAACTACTCCTTTTTTTCTCCTTCATAGCTGTCAAGTTATTCTTCCTAATTCACAGGCCTGACTGTATCACTCTTCCTTGAAAACTTTTAGTAGCTCCTTATTTTCTATAGAATAATGCACAAACTACATGGTCTCTCATTTAAGCACTTCTACAATATGTTTATGATCTAACCTACCTTTTCCCAAATCATTTCATATTAGTCTTCTTCACACAATCAATGTTTTAGCCAAACTGGACTACTAACTATTTCCTGCTTTCATCCTACATTTGGACAGTCTGTACAATGTACATCGAATATACTTCCTCCATATTTCTTCCTATTAAAAATTCTGTTCCTTCAAGGTGCTGTTAAAAGGAAAATTATTTGTTTTGGCTTTCATTCTGATTAATGAGGGAAAACTCAGGAAAAATAGAATTAATTAATTAAAAGGGTTTTATTAATGTGTCATGGTAGCAACATGTTGATGGGCTGATCACTAGAGATCAGCAAGGGATTCAAGATGACTTTCATAATGAGTTAAAGACCATTCAGATTGATCTACATTGGCAAAAGGAGATGGGTCATTGTGTCTCAGCTCCTCCCCAATTGCCCCCATGTGTTAAAGAGATGAGCTGATACATGCTGGATAACAGATAATACAAAAGCTACAGACGGGTCATACCTTCCCCAACACTGGTTAACAAGTAGGACTAGGAACAATGGGGTTACTGAGTTGGCACAACTTTCAATTGTGCCTCCTCTGCTTAAATCCTTCTTTCATTGTTCCAGTTGAATACAGACCCTTCTTCTTTAAATCTTCCTAGAAATTATGATCCGAGGAACTGCCACCTAGTTAATCATGGTGCCTACATTTGGGTACACAGGCCATATTGTCAGACTAGCTTGCAAGTTATTAACTCTGTATCTCTCCTTTGTCTTTATCATGGTTGGCTAATTCTAACCCTTCTTTATATGTGTGGTCTCCCTCTCTATTAGAAGGTAAGGGCTTTGAGGGCAGGGATTATTTTGCTTTTGTATTTGTATCCCTAGTATTTAGTATGGTTCACTAGAAAACAGCAGGCTTTTTCATTCATTCATTCATTCATTCATTCATTTGTTCATTCATTCATATTCATCTCTGTACTACTATTACATCCTGAGGTCTTGAGTCCAGGGCCTGTTATTTGTGTCTTTGAGACTAGTCCAATATTCTGCAAATAGCAGGTGTTTTATAAATATTGGATTGAATTTATTTGAAGAAACTTTTAATTTATTTAATAACTAGCTTTGATTCAGTTCTATTCAATTCAACAAACATTTTATTGCACACTATGTTTGATAAACTACATTCTTAGAACTATATATGTACAAATTCATCCTGATTAATGAGGCTCTATCCAGTCAAAGGTGGCTCCATCTTGAATCCCTTGCTGATCTCTAGTGATCAGCCCATCAACATGTTGCTACCATGACACATTAATAAACCCCTTTTAATTAGTTAATTCTCTTTTTCCTGAGTTTTGCCTCATTAATCAGGATGAAAGCTATATGTATACAAATTATTCAGCTAATCAGTACTTAACTGAGCACTCATTATATACAAGGCATCAGATAAATTTATGACAGAGGTATACATTATTCAACTCCTATAGAATTTGCCTTGCAGACCAAAACATGTAAAGTGATGACAAATATCATATAGAGGTAAGAACCATGTTATCTGCTTCCTATAACACTGCTTCCTATAACCTCAGATGTGATAGATTTTGTGGTAGATGAGGTGACAATGGGCAAACTATGCCCAAATAAGATATTTCCAGGATCAATGTGGGGTCATTTCAGAGGGAGACACTAACTCACAGATCCCTTGAAATCAATCTCTAGTGCTGTTTCTCAGATCCCTGTTAAGAAACTTTGGTTTAGAAAAAATGTCCTTAATTTAGCAAGTGTCTGTACAGTTATTTTCTCTCCACCCTCTCCTCTTCCTCCAGGGGTAGATCTGTCTCAGCTGACAAACAAATTGACTGATTTTTGAAATTTCAGAAAATTCTCTGCTTTAGAAGCTGCTTGGTAGGTAAATATGCTTAAGAGTAAAGAATCATACAATGAAAACAATAGTATTTACTTCAGAACTACCCAGGAATTAATTTTATTCTCAACCCTTTGGTGACATCCCTAGAAAGTCCTAGATCGAGACTACATAATGAAATAATTTCCCACCTTCTCAAGGGAAAGAAACTTCTGGTTTTAATGTTATGGTGTGCTTTATAATAGTAATAATCTTTATGGCTTTGTAGTATACTCCCAATAAACAGCTTTGGAGATAGATTAAATGATTCAGTTTTGCTTTGGCCATCAATCTATCTCAGCAGCCGTTTACTGCCTTATATACAATAAACCAATAGCGATTATCCTTTAATTCTAAATAACTACTATCAGGGATTCAATGACAATGAGAACAGCAGGAAACTCTAAGTAGTATGAAAATAACTTCATAAGCACCAGTGAGGTTTTCCATTACTCTGAGGTCTGAGGTGAGTCAGTAGCTGAGTGGGAGGGACAGGGAATATATGTCTTCTAAATACTGTCTCATTAACCTTTGGAAGAACAGTTGATTGAGAGGTGTCAATAAACAGGGACTTGAACCCCCAACTCCAATTGATTTCATGACCATAGAGAAGCTCTGTGCATTACCAAATTGGGTAATGACGTTTTCCTAACTTGGATCCATCGTGGGAAAATCACTAGAGACCCAGGGATGGGTAAGACATTAACTCTTGCTACCCTGCCAGATTTGTCAGCAGTCACAAGGGCTTAAAATTATAGATCTAGAATAGCTGATCTCCCCTGGTGACAGCAATCTGCTTTTCAATTTTGCTGTCTAGAACAGCCAGCTGTGAACCTTTATATAACTTTTCCCAGTCCCTTAATTACAACATGACAACCTCAGGGCTGCTAATCCTAATATTGTTCTGAAGTTAGGTGCTTATGACTTTATAAGTAGTCGAATACAACACTTTCTGTGATTCTTATTTTTATTTCAGTCTGGTCCTATGCTAAAGAAATGCAGATCACCAACTGTTCTATAATTTACAGTCTCATAGGGTAAGTTGTGGGCAGCCGAATGGTATAGTGGATAGAGCACCAGGAATGGAGTCAGGAAGATCTGAATTCAAATCCAGGTTCAGTCAGTAGTTGGGTAACCCTGGGCAAGTCACTTAACCTTGTTTGCCTCTGTTTCCTTACCTGTAAAATGAGCTGGAGAAGGAAATGGTAAATCATTCCAGTATCTTTGCCAAGAAAACCCCAAATGGGTTCATGAAGACTCTTCTGACTAGAAATAACTGAAACAGCTGAACAACAGCAAAGAGTTAGTAGAGACAAATGCGATGACTCATCCAGAGTCACACAGCCAGTGTATATGAAAGAACACACTTGGACACTGGTTTTCCTGGTTTTGAAGATAGCTCCCCATTAACTATACCATGTTGCTTATGGAAAATACAATTCAGTTACAGAGTTAAGGAATAGTTTTGGCTTAGATGTTCAACTAGGACAAATCTTTAATTTTTAAAATCCTAACAGGGATATATAAAGATATAAAATATGTAGCAAGGAATCAACTGGAAAAGGTTTTGGAGTAATTGGATAAAATTGGTGACTATCAACCACTTTTTCTGACCTAGGTAGAGAGATGAGGAGGATAATTTTATCTCCCCACAACCCATTTGGGAGAGTGAGAGTGTAGAGTTTGGATAGGAAACTCACAGGCTTTCCTAGTTTATTGAGCATAACAATTAGGGATTACATCTTTGCCCTATTTTTCTCTCTCCTTGGATCTGCCCCGCTCTTGTTTCACTGAATTTTGCTCTACCTCTAGATTAGGGATTGTCTCCACCCATGGATTCCCTTTCTTCATTGTCTTTGGCTGGTTCATTATACTTTTGGTCTCTAAACCATTGGCATTCTAGGATTCTAGGTTATACAGGTGGAAAGGGACCAACTCATACCTGAAGCAGTATTCTTTTCTTCAACTATATCTTCTCTCCTCCGGGATAAACATACCCTTCAACTAACCCTTGTATGTTTTGGTTTTGAGTCCTACTGACCATCTTGGGTACCCCCTCCCTCCTCTGCCTTGTTAATGTCATTCCTAAAATGTGATCTTTGAAATGAACCCAATGTGGACTGACTTGGATTTTGGATGCTGGATTTTTATTAATATAAACTGAAATCTTATTGACTTTTATTGGCTGCCATGTCACACAGCTCAAATTGGGCTCAGAGTTCTGTGGTACCTATAGGTCTTTTTTACATGAATATTTCTAGTCATGCCTCTCCATCCTTTGCAGGTGATGTTTTTTGAAGCCCAAAGCAGGATATTATATTTATGCTTATTAAATTTTGTCTTATTAGCTTCTTCCTATCTATTCAACCTATCAATTTTTTTCAGTTGCATCTGACTCTTTGTGACCCCAATTGGGGTTTTCTTGGCAAAGATAGTGGAGTGGTTTGTCATTTCCTTCTCCAGATAATTTTACAGGTGAGGAAACTGAGGCAAAAAGGGTGAAGTGACTTGTCTAGGGTCACACAGATAGTGAATGTCTGAGGCCAGATTTAAACTTAGGAAAATGAGCTTTCCTGACTCAAGGCCTGTGCCACCTAGCTTCCTCAACTTGTCAGTATCCCAAACTAATATTCAGTACATTGGTTCTATCCCAACTTCATGTTATCATATAAAAACAACTCATATTTACGTAGTGTTTTAAGATTTGTAAAACCTCCTCACAAAAATGATGTGAGTTAAGTAGTATAATATTATCCCTATTTTATAGATGAGGAAACTGGGTTTCATAGAGGATAAGGACTTGCCCATGTCATCTTCAGACTTAATAATCATGCCTTCATCTAGGTACTTAAATATTCAAATGAATCTATGACCTGATTGATTTAGGATGTTCCATCCAGTGATGCAGAAATCAACCTATCTATGCCTGTCCATCCTGGGCAAGTCTTTATATGTCCTCTCATAAGTTTACCATAATGGGTCTACCCAACATGCTTGAGGTCTTCCTCACTTTGTCTTGACATCATGAAGATACTAATGTTGCTCTTTGGCTGGCCATTTGTCATACCGCATCATCACCCCATTTCCAGCCCACATATTTACTCAATAGCGTCCTTCTTTTTTCTTTGAAGTTCCTTAGTGGCTAAATGTGGCATTCTGTTCATACCTGCCATGTGCTTCTTTCTTTCCCTCTGTGTGATATTAATTTTTAATTCTTTAGAAACTGTTGTATTTCCTTTCTTTCTTCCATACAGCAGTTAATTAATATTAGAAAGATGGACTTTTGTCCCTGAGAGAAATTTGAAGTCATTAAATGAGCTTAAAAATGTTTTGAAGGCAATCCAGCCTGCTCTCCTCTTCATTTTAAATTCTGAGGCCCATTCTTTGTCTACCTGGACTGTCAATCTCAGATATATATACTGATATATGTTTTATACATTATCCATTCTAATGCATGTCATAATCAGAATAATAGATATTTTTCATCCACTTGGTTTTTCTCACATGAATGATCAAGACAATCTATTTGGAATAGTTATAGATGTCTTCTAGTAATTTCTTTGATTTGAAAAGCAAAATGATATCTGCAAGATCATACATACTATCCACAGGTAATCCTGCTTTAACTTGACCTCTGAACTAGATCTAATTCATTACAATTCTAATTACTTCTGGTGAGCATATATCACTTTATTTTATGCTTTAGTTGATGGTAAGGATCAGAGAGCTGCTGAACAGTTATTTCTGCTATTATTTCTTTTAATTAATTTTTAATGATTTTTGTACATGGATGGGAAACCTTGTTGGAAGAGAGATTTCAATGATTATTTTTCCCCCTCTCCAAATCAAATGCTTTCTCAAAATGAATGAACAGTAGCCACAGTGGGATCTTGTGTCATTGACATTTTTCAGTCAATTGTGAAATAGCAAAGATATGATCCATTGTTGAATATTTCTTTTGAAAGCCTGCTTACTCCCTACTAATATGATCACCAGGGATGTTTAATTCCTGTAAAAATGATGCTTATAAGTAAGTGATTGTTAGCTGTTTTCTCATTTACATATTTTTAAAAAATTTATTAATTCCAAGTACAGGGAGTAGTGGCTAAAGAGCACTTTTCAGAGGGGCATCTAGGTGGCACAATGGCCCTAGATTCAGGAGGACCTGAGTTCAAATCCGGTCTCAGACCCTTGACACTTACTAGCCATGTGACCCTGGGCAAGTCAGTTAGCCTCAACTGCCTCACCAAAAAAAATTCTTAAAAATAAAAAGAAAGAAAGAAAGAAAGAAAGAGCAGGTTTCAGAGCCAGAGAAATCTGGGTTCAAGTTCTGCCTCAGATACATATTAGCCATGACCCTGAGCTAGTCACAACCTCTGTGTTCTAGGCCAGTGGTGTCAAACATACATAGAAACAGACTCACTAATCCATGCATTAAGAGCCATGTGGGTCACATGTTAA
The DNA here is from genome assembly GCF_019393635.1 of Dromiciops gliroides. Lineage (NCBI taxonomy): Eukaryota > Metazoa > Chordata > Mammalia > Microbiotheria > Microbiotheriidae > Dromiciops > Dromiciops gliroides. The sequence continues at coordinate 240,617,407 of NC_057861.1, read as the reverse complement.
CTTAGTCCTAAAGTATAATGTTATCTATATTTTATTGTATTTTTACTTATTTTGTTAAACCTTTCTTAATTACATTTGAATATGGAGTGTTAAAATGACTCTGCTCAGACTCCAAGTTATGAAGGTTCTGATCTACATTGGTAGAAGTTTCCTTATCTGAGCATACCCTATACAAGGGAAATCACAGGTTTAGCTCCTATCAACATTATTTTCCATATCTTGGATGTTTTCCCTTCCTTCAGATACCTTATGAGTTGATCTGTTCAGTTTGACTGTTCTCATCTGAATTCTCTTTAGTGACAATTCTACCTTCCTTATAAGTTCACGTAGGTCTATGATGTTAGAGGAAAAGTATAGGGCTCTAACACTGTCCTTATTTTCTCAGTAATTGATAAAAAGTGTTGAAAAGAAAAGGACCTAGGACAGAGTTACTGGGGTATTCCACTTGAGAGCTTTATCCAGCTTTCCTAAATCCATTAATCACCATTCTTTGGGTCATGTCATCCGACCAGTTTTGAACCCCTATAACTGGGCAATTCACTTTGCTCCATCTTGTGCACAAGGATAACAAGGCAATGTCAAATACCTTGCTGTCTTCCAAGTATTCTATATATTCTTTGTCAATTCAGTAGCAGTTGTTCTATAGTGATCCCAGCCCTAGGGGATTGTCAGCAGGCAGATTTCAGTTTGAATATATCCTCAAAGACTTACAACAGCTCTTCATTGTCAGGGACTGCAAAAGAATCCATAAAATATAGTAAAGTTGGCTGATTGCACAGCTGTTTGTATCACCAACCACAGTCCTATTCAGAGTTAATTAGCTTGATCATCCTAGTGATAGCCATTCTTCTGGGTCACACTGGAGGCACTACCAAGAGAGAGCAGCTGCACTCTGTCCCATGGGTAAATTATAGGACCATCAACCAACTGGACGACAAAAATAAAATATGGCCACTCCGGTTCTGAAAAGAAAAAAACTGTCTTAGATGGAAAGACAGAGACAGGAGATGGCATCACCAAATCTATACAGTGATCTGCACACAGTAGGCACTCAATTACTGCTTATAGCATGAGGGTGAAAAATCAATCAAGATCCTTGGGTTATTGTTTCCCTGGGGTATTGATCAGTTCTGGTAAAAATGAGGAGGCAGACCCTAGGATATGGTACCCAAGTAAACAGTATTTATTATGCATTTTGTGCAGAGTATTTTACTAGATAAAAGTTATTTTCTTGCTCTTTGTTTGAGGGCAGGTAGCAGTTGAATATACTCTTGAAATAATTGTAATTCATCTTGCCCTCTCCATGTAGGACTCTTGCTTAGCTTGAGAACTAGTCTGGTACTCAGTCCTAGACATTTCTGGAAGGACCCCACCCTTCATCTACTACAATAAAGTCAATATCAATTTCACAATTTGCTCTAGAGTAGTAGTTCTCAAAGTGTAGTCCAAGGAACCCTGGGAGGCTCCAAGACCCTTTCAGGGGGTCTGCAAGATTAAAAAAAGCAAACTATTTTCATAACAATACTAAGACATATCAGTTCCTATTATAGAAAATAACAATAGCTATAATAAACAGAAACAAAATTGCTCTTGGATGGTCCTCAATAATTTTTAAGAGTATAAAAGCGTCCTGTGACCAAAATATCTGAGAACTATTACCCTAGGGTTCCAACCAGTAGCACTGCTTGGCTTCTGCTGTTTTTAATCCTCTTTTGGTTTAGATCAGGGGTTTTTGAAGCTTATGGATTCTTCAGAAAAATATTTTTAAATGCATAAATTAAAAAGAGATAGGATTGCAAAGGAAACCAGTTATATTGAGATTGTTACCAAATAATTACAACAAAACCCCATGGAACCCAGTTTAAGAACTCTTGATCTAGACAACCATATCCCTAAAAGTGTTCCATGGAACAGAAACTGAAAAATAGACAGACAGAAAGAAAGAGACAAGGAGAACAGAAGGAGAATGGAAGGAGGGAGGGAGGAAAGGAGAAAGGAAGGGATCAAGAAAGGAATGGAGGAAGGAAGATAGGAAGGAAGGAAGGGTAACATTAGCTTGTATCTATAAGACAAATTAATAATATGGCCTGCATTTATAGTAATTTTGTCCTTAGAAGGATAGTTATGAAATAGTTCATGTTTTTGCCTCCAGTTGGAGAACAAAACTCTCTCATTATAATCTTGGGGGCCCTTTTCTAGGAAAGGTCCCTCTCTCCTGTGTGGCTTTCATTGTTTCCTCATTTTGCATACAAAAGGACACTAGGCAACATAGGGTTAATCACAAGTGTTTATGAGAGGTAACATCAAATCTGATAAATGAATTAGGTGGAAGTAAGGCAGGAGAAGGGTAGGGCCTGTCACTTCTAATTTTTCTTTTCACTCCTATTACTAGAGGCAGAGCCCATGATAAAAATAATACACCTCCCCGCCAAAAAACAACAACAACAACAACCCAAGACCATAGTCATACAGCCCCACTTAGGCCCTTTAAAAGCCATCTCATAGTATTAAAAAAAGGAACCACATATGTGGCAGACACTGGTTGTTCCTTTGGTCTTACTACTACCATGGGAAGATGGCCACCTCTCCTTTCTTCTGTTCTTTTTCGACTTCGGGTTCCTCATTTCCACTATAGCTTATATGTGAAAACCTCCACCTTCCAGTCTGAGGGCTGACTTCATTTTAATTTCCTCTTTTCCAAAATCATAAAAAACAACAAATCTTTGGGCCTTTGTGTCAACAGCTTACCCCTTACCAAAGGTGGGAAGGAAGGAAAGAGAAAAACAAGGAAGTATATAAGGAACACGTGAAGGAAGAAAGAAAAGCAAGAAGGAAGGAAAGAAAGGAGGAATAGAGGGAGGGAAGAAAAGGAAGAATATTTAAATGTAAAAAAATCCTTTTATAATCCATTTGAAAAATTAAATATAGTGTTACTTTGGTAAAGAAGATAATTAACCTGACAAACTATTAAGTATTTGCCCCCAAGAACCCAATTTTATAAATGGTGCAAATGCGTGCAACAATTTTTTCTCATGAATACTAATGCACGACCTATATTATTTATATAGCATACAAGGAGGAATTTGTCATTTGGTTGATGTTCAATGGACTTCCACTTCTGGTGAATTGTGAAAAGGTTTTGAGTGTGGTTAGGAATCACATTTTCCTATGGTTTTAGATTTTTTTCTTTTGCTGATGATCACATTTTTGAAAAGGAACTATATGGACATTCATGTCATTCTAGATCCAATAAAACTCACAGATATTATCAATGAGTTTTTCATCATGAGTTGGAATATGTTCAGCATTACAACTTTGTGGGGTCCACAGAGTGGTAGATCTACTTAGACTCAGAACTGTTCCCTTTAAAAAATTAAAAAATGAAAGTACACATCACAATACTTAACTACAAACAACAATATTTGAAATGTGAAAATCAGCTCAGTTTCCTCCATTTTGCGCTGCAATTTCCCCAAACATCATTTATCCTTATAGCATTCCACATACCCTCAACATTTATGGGTTTTAATCTTTGCCTCTGTCTCTCTGTCTATCTCTGTTTCTGTCTCACAGCTGCTTTGCAGCTGAATTAGTTTATGCACCACTGGTGTGGGCATAGGAATTTGCTTAGTTCTCAGTGAAATGTTGCCATATTTAAATTTAACTTTTTTTTCTACATTTGATGGTCTAGCATACTTGATAAAGGTCTGGTTTCTCAAATTAGGAGATTTTGGTTTGGCCTTTGATACACACTGTCTTTGTGGACTTTATAAAGCTATAGTGTAGATATTTAACCCAATTACTGTTGCTCATCTTTGACTCTTCACTCTCACTTGTTCCATATATTCCATCTCTTACCAAGTTTTATCCTTTCTATTATTTCATCTCTTGGATACTTCTTTCCACTCACTCAGCCTCCACTGAAGCATGGTCCTGACATCTGGGCTGTTACAATAGCCTGTTGGTTGGTTTCTCTCCCTCAAATCTCAGTTCACTTCAGTCTATCCTCCACTCCATTGCCAACCTGATCTTCCTAAAGTGCAGTTCTGACCATGTCACCATTCTCCACCAAACTTCAGATTCCCTATTATCTCTAGGGTCAAATATAAACCCATCTGTTTGGCTTTTAAAGCTCTTTACGAGAACTGGAAAGTGAGGGGATGCCCATCAATTATATAATGGCTAAACAAGTTATGGTATATGGTTGTAATGGAATTCTATTGTGTGGTAAGAAATGATGAGCAGGTTAATCTTAGAAAACCATGGAAAGATTTGCATGAAATAATGAAAAGTGAAGTGAGCAGAACCAAGAGAACATTGGGTCTGTAAGAAAAAATTACTAATGGGGCAGCTAGGTAGTGCAGTGGATAAAGCACCTGCCCTGGATTCAGGAATACCTAAGTTCAAATCCATCCTCAGACACTTGACACTTACTAGCTGTGTGACCCTGGGCAAGTCACTTAACCCTCATTCCCCCCCCCCAAATTAGTAATAAGCAATATCTTAGGGGACCCAGTGATCTTCCATTCTTTCTTAGTCCTTATCTGCACCACCATCTCACTCCTCACCTCCAAAAGCAAGTTCTCCTTGAAAGTCAGATCCATCTGGGTCAAACACAAACCAAGCTTACAAAGGAGTCTTGGGTGGAAACAGATCCTTTTGTCTAAATAGATAAAGGACGTTACTCATGAGATTTGGCCTGTATAATCACATCTAGGTGGAAACTATTTTGCTCTGATCAGCTTGGGTGGGGGGCTTACATTCTTTCTCTGATGTCAATCTTACCAAGATTTTAGTGACCAAAGTTACTTATCCCAGACTTCATGTCAACCACTTAGATTTGATTGCTATGTGATGGACCTCCTACAGTTAGAATGATATATAACCTGTGACCCCACTGCCATTGGGGGTCTTTGGTCTGAGAGAGAAGGCCAATAGACTATCCTTTTATTAATAACCTGACTATTAACAATAACCTAATCATTAATAACTAACCTATTAACAAGATGATTAAATTACCCAGAAACTATGTCTCTCATATTTTTAATTGCCACATAACAGCAATATTGTTCTGAGTAACTGTGAATGACTAGGCTATTCTGAATATTATAAATATTCAAATCAACTCCAAAGGACCTATGAAGGAAGATGTTATTCACCTCCAGAGAAAGAATTGACAAGAGGTATGCATAGTATGTGTGTGTGTGTGTGTGAGAGAGAGAGAGAGAGAGAGAGAGAGAGAGAGAGAGAGAGAGAGACTGGAACTTTGGAACTTAAAATGTAACCAAAAAATTAAATGAAATTAGAGCTCTTTATAACCCAGCTGCTCCGTAACTTCTTAGTGTTCTGATACTTTATTCCCCTCCATGTATGAACTTGGTACATAGCACTTTAATTTATTATTTTTGAAAATAATCTTTTCCCCTAGTTACATGTAAAGACAATTTTTAGCATTCATTAAAAATTTTTAAGTTCCACATTTTCTCTCTCCCTTCCTCACCTCCCCCCTCCCTAAGGCAGTAAGCAATTTGATACAGGTTATACATGTTCAATCATGCAAAACATATTAGCATATTAGTTAGGCAGATAGCACTTAAGAAAATGCTTAGTGATTGATTAATCTTGTTTCTTTCTCTACAGTGTCTTTTGGCTACATCCCCTTCTCCCCCCCAGCATAGTCCCTACCCTAGTTTGGACTCTCAGTTTGCCTGAGCTATTGCAATGGCTTTCTTTTTTTTTTTTTTTTTTTGCAGGGCAATGGGGGTTAAGTGACTTGCCCAGGGTCACACAGCTAGTAAGTGTCAAGTGTCTGAGGCCGGATTTGAACTCAAGTACTCCTGAATCCAGGGCTGGTGCTTTATCCACTGCACCACCTAGCTGCCCCTGCAATGGCTTTCTAATTGTTCTCCCCATCTCAACTCTCTTTCTGCCCCAGTACATCCTCCACACAACTTCCAGAAAGATTTTCTTAAAGTAGGGATGTTACTCCCATATTCAGCAAATGTCTATTATTCTCCATCATTATCTTTAGGATCAAACATAAACTCCTGTAAAGCTCTTCATAATCTGACCTCTGCCTACCTTTCCTCTCTTCTTATACTTGACTACCTTCCGTACATTGTGTAGTCCAACCATATTGGTTTATCCCCCTATCCCTCCATCTCCCATCTCTGTGGCCTTGTAGTGGCTTCGTCCCATTCTTGGAATGTTCTTCCTCCTCAGTCGTTCTTTTAGGATCCTTGACTTCCTTCAAGGCTCAGCTTAAATGCCACCTTCTTTAAGTGGCCTTACCAGATGCCCCTTCTCCAAAAATGCTAGTGCCTTCCCCTTTGGGGAGGGGCAATGAGGGTTAAGTGACTTGCCCAGGGCCACACAGCTAGTAAGTGTCAAGTGTTTGAGGCTGGATTTGAACTCAGGTCCTCCTGAATCCAGGGCCGGTACTTTATTCACCACACCACGTAGCTGCCCTGTGCCTTCCCCTTTAAGGCTACTTACAACCTACTCTATATCTTGCATATACTTATTTATGTGTATGTTAAACATTTTCCACATTAGAATATAAGCTCCCTGATGACAGGAATTAGTTTTGCTTTTTTTTTTTTTAAATCTTCAGTACTTAGCACTGTGTCTGGCATATAGTAAGCATTTAATAAATGCTTGTTGATGGATTCATTGACTGATGGATATAATTTGTTGGAGAAGCGTTGATCATGTTTAAAGATGTTAGGTCCCCCCCCCCCCGCCACCGAAAAAAAGGTGTTGAGGGTGTGAGAGAGGAATAAAGAAGTAAAGTTAGCAATACAAGCTAACCAAGGGAGTGAGCTTGGCAGTGAGTGAGACAGCTGCTTTGTAAAATCACAAGCTTCCAACTAATTCTGAGTTAGAAGTGATTGAAGATCAAAAGCTGGGTGGAGGAATGGAAAATCATTCAGACTGGGCCTAGGTAGCAGGATCTGTGTAAAGCCAAGGCCTTGGGGCTGTTCTGAAGTTTTTCTTTGTCATTTGTTTCCCCTCTGACAGGACGAAGTGCTAGGAACAGGTGCACCTAATCCTGCTCACAGGGCTTTGGCCCAGGGCACCATCCCACTTGGAGGCCAACTACAAATACAGCATTTGTCTCTTGCATTGTGTGTTTGTTACCAGAAGAGCTTGACTTGGGAAATGCTTCTCTCACTTTCCTAGGTCCCTTTCTTTTATCAAGTGCTTCAAACTATGAGTATCTTTTTTCATATTAACACACTCCTAACATGAGAGTCTGGCAAATTTTTCTAAGGCTCTGTTTCTAAATAACTTCCCCATGTGATGCTGATGTAGGGTGGTGGGGGAACCTTTACAGGTTTGAATCAGCTCCAGGACCATGTTCTGCTGAGCTTAAGGAATATTTATAGATGGACTAATTTGATATATGCCTTAGAGGTAATCTCTACTTGCCTTCTATCCCCTCTTTATGTAGATTGCATGTACTAGTAATTTACAAGTTCTCTCCTCCAAATGGATGCAAAGCTCTTTGATGGAAGTGACTGGTTTTGTCTTTGTAGTCCGAAGCCTGTAGTATAGTGATTGGCATATAGTAAGCATCAAGTGTTTGATTCCAAGAGGCCTTTCCCTGTGCCCGCCCCCAGTTGCTAGTGCCTTCCCACCCAAGGTTGCTTACCTTGTATCTGCTTTGTATTTGTATATGTATGTGTGTCTAATATGAATATAAGTATGTGTATACTTCTATGTATTACATATAGAAACAAGTTCACTTTTTAATTGATTGATGATTGGACTATTATTTCTAGGCTGGCATCCATGGTGGAGTATTTGCCATGTGCATATACAGATTTTTAATTAATTAATTTTTTCCCAATTACATGTAAAAATAATGTTGAACATTCATTAAAAATTTTTTTGGAGTTCCTATTTCTCTTCCTCCTTTCCTGGGATAGTAAGCAATTTGATAGAGGTTATACATGGGCAGTCATGCAAAATATATTTCTACACTGGTCATGCTATGAAAGAAGATAAGCCCCCCCCAAAAAAATAAAGTAAAAAATAATATGTTTCAATCTGCATTCAGACTCCATCTATCAGTTCTTTCACTGCAGATGGATAACATTTTTCATCATTAATCCTTTGGAATGGTCTTGGATCATTGTATTGCTGAGAATAGCTAAGCCATTCACAGTTGATCATCATAGAATATTGCTGTTACTGTGTACAGTGTTCTCCTGGTTCTACTCCACTTTGCATCAATTTGAGTAAGTCTTTCCAGGTCTTCTTAAAAACTATCCTGCTTATCATTCCTCATAATGTGAATATACGTATTACAAATATATTTTGAAGGTTCTGTGATTTCATTGATGTGGGTTCCTTCATTAACGCCAATTTACTATTAGGAATAAAGGGTCTTTTGAGGCTTCTCATCTTGTGCAGTTAATTTCCTTGTAATTTATCCTCTCACCATTATTAGCCTTCTCACCCTGGAAATGCCTAAAGCTTGAGGTCAGCTTCCTTGATTGGTGAGTATGTAGCTCCTACTGCCATTTCATGAGGGGCCCTGGCCATGCTAACCTCAGTTCTGATTCCACTCACTCTTTGGATTTTATTTCCTCACATGAAGCCTTGCTCTTGGTTCACCCATACCTTTCCTTTCTATCTCCTTCCCTCTTATTTTTACCTTCTTCTTTAGCTCCTCTTTCTGTATTGTATTCCCCTATTAGAATGTAAGCTCCTTGTGGGTAGAAAATGTTTTGTTTGCTTATATTTGTATCCCAGTGCTTGGTACATGGTAAGTCTTTAATGAATACTCTGGCTATTTATCATCTATCATCTATCTATCATTTATCTTATCTATAAATTCTCTATGGAGAATCTACCCAATGCTCTGGAGAAATTTCCCTGGGAATTTTAATATTTTGCAGATACTAGTATAACACTTGGGCTATCCATCTGTTATCTTTGTAACTGAGAGATAACAAATTATAAATATGTGCACATATTTGAATCTGTGTTATAATATGTTATCCATCAATTATGGAGATAACAGATGGTCAACTGAAGTATTACATCTCAAATGATTCTAGGTACCCGAAGGCTATGCCAAGGCAGTGTAAGTTCTGGCAGGGCCTATAAAGGCTGAACTAATGGTACACCATTTACAGAAATCAGAAAGTTAATATAAGGAGGATAATTTGAGGGTGACGGGGAAGATGAGTTTGGTTTTAAATGTTATGAATGAGACGACAGCTGGACAACTAAGGCTGACCTTGGCAGTGGAAAAGCTTTCATCCTTCCTTTGTACTACCTGCTGTCAGTCAGTTGGTTCAAAGTCTGGGGTGCCACACATGGAAATACCTCAGGCCTTAGCATATCCTCAAGCACTCGTGGGCAGGGCTACTAGGTACAAGACAGTTCTCTCTTTTTTTTTCTCTTTCTTTTTTTGCAGGGTAATGAGGGTTAAGTGACTTGCCAGGGTCACACAGCTAGTAAGTGTCAAGTGTCTGAAGCCAGATTTGAACTCAGGTCCTCCTGAATCCAGGGCCGGTGATTTATCCATTGCGCCACCTAGCTGCCCCCAAGACAGTTTTCTGATAACTGAGGTGATCTAGGGGAGCAATATGTGATAGGCATATAGGTCCACTGAGAGACTGTATACTTGTAATTTAAAAACCAGCCTAATTATTTTGGGAGGAGCTAAGTATCAGAAATTTAACTACTAAGAGATGAGCATTTGAAGCCTCAGATACTCATCAAGTACTTTGCAAACCTCAATACATTTTGTAAATGTTAGTTGTTGTTATATATATTTGTATATGTTGTATATGTAATAAAACACATTGGCTGAAAGCTGGTATGCTATTGTGGAAAGAGTGCTGGATCAGGAATAGATAGTTCTAGATTCTAGTCCTTCTCCAGCTACTAATTCTAGCTGGGTGATCATCCTAGCCTAATTGTAAAGTCCCTGGGTCTCAATTTCCTTTTCTGTAAAAGAAGAAATCTAAAGATAGATAGTTTTAGATTCTATTTGTCTCTAAAATTCCAATATCCAAATCTATAGATTCAGTCAGTTTCTCACTTGATATCCACGTCACTATCTCATATGCCTACTGGACATTTCAGCTTGGATGTCAGTTAATAAATATGTATTAAGCAATTACTATGTGTCAGGCACTGTGCTAAGCACTGGTGATAAAAATAAGAAAAAGAATAACAGTCTTTGACCTCAAGGAGCTTATAATATAATGGAAAAGACAATATTCAAAAAGAAGTTGAAAGGTAGGAAAGAGAATTCTCTGCTTTCAAGTTAAATTCATGACATCTAAAACAAAACTCATCTTCCCCATTTCCTCCCAATCATCTTCTTGGTAAGGCAAAGCAATAAGCATTTATTAAGCACTTACTGTATGCTAGGCACTATGCTAAGTGCTGAGTATAAATAAAATAAGAGCAAAATAAATAAAAGCAAAAAGATAGGCCCCAGCTTCAAGAAGCTTCATTCTAGTAAGCCCTAATTTATTGATTTCTGTCAGTGGTGCACCATTCTTCCAATCACTCAAGTTTTAAATGTTGGAAATCTTGCTAGGTCCTTTTACCATTTGTTGCTTGAGAACTCCCAAAGCTTCTGCTACTGATGTCACTGCCACCTAGTCCCACCACTGGCATTTCATCCATGTGGACATTGGGCCAGCTCTCTCCCCTGTGCCACAGATCTCTCTAACCTCCTATGCTGTCTTGGGATGGAAGAATGTTTCACTCTGAACTTTTGTTGGCTCTGCCACTCTGGAATTTGATTTGAGGCTTTATTTTTTAATTGTTTGGAGGGGAACATTGGGAGATCTCATCTGAAAGCTTTCTCCACTTTGCCATCTTAGGTCCAACCCAATTTGAGAGATTTTCAAGGATAATTCTATTTATGATTTTTACCTTATCCATTGACTTTAGAGTTTAACTCCAGTATTAGATAAAATTCCACTGTATATCAAAACATCAAAGATGAGAATTTCCCTAAGCAAATACCAAGTAAAAGGCTAAACGATTGGTGACACAGCAAGTGACTTATCCCATGATATAATCATTTTAATCCCAAAGTATGATTTATCATATTACTAGCATCGAAGCATCAAATGAAAAGTATAAATTATAAACACACATATATATTATACACACACACACACACACACACACACACATATATGAGAGAGAGGGAGAGAGCAAAGAAGTAATGTCATAAGTACTTGTCCACTTCTGTGCTCAGCAATGTCCTAGATTCTGTAGAATCTACAAGGAATCATAATATATTGTTGTTACCATCAAGAAACTTAAGAGGTAAGAATTGAACACATCAAACTTAAACAACAGTTCAATGTACAATATGTCTTGAAAGTAATCAGGTATTTACTCATTGCCTACAGGACACATAGCGAAACCAAAACAGTATTTCAGATAGTAATTCCCTGGGTTCTGTAGAGCATAGTGGAAGTTCAGATGGTAAGGATGGTGTTTCTCCATCTTACTGGTAGGATTGTGTTTCCTGACTGCTTGCTCATCCAAGTGTCATGAGCAGCCATATGTGCTGTCAGGGGGTTGGAGTTGGAAGGGCCTGGACCACTGCTATTGGGAAGAGACAGTGAGCCTGGGGTAGAAGTGAAGCAGTGACTCCTGATACCTTCCCAAAGGAGTAGGGATGGAGGATGGTCTTTGTCAAGACAGGTAGGGTAGAGGGGAAGAGAGCATTGTCAGGAAGCTTGGAGAAAAGAGATCTCCATAGCACTTGCTAGGCTCTCCACAATGCCTGGATGGGATTTGGGCAGGACGAGTAGGATAGAGTAGTAAAGGGGATGGGCACACTGTGATGTATGTTCCCGCCAGGTCCTCTGGTACTCAGAGAAATAGCAATCTTAAATATTGGCTATGTTACAGGTATATGAAATCATGACCAAGGCATTTAAAAAACAATCCAGAAGAGAAACTGAGATAGAGCAGTACTGAAACAGTTCTATTTGTATTGGTAACTCCTTTAACCAATGAAGGTCAGCATCTTCTCTATAACATATGGTCTTAGAGGGTTGTCTAGAACAAGACTGTCAAACAAATAGAAATAAGTGACTAAACCATACATAAGCATCCCTGTGGCTGCTTATCTCTCTCTCTCTCTCCATACATATGTGTGTGCATATATATGAATGTACATGACTGTATACATGTGTTTCTAGGCATACAAACATCTATGTATGTGTGTATGTCCTTATATATCTATGTTTATGCATATAGATTTAGATATGCATGTATGTATTTAGATAGAAAACACATGCAAACATGCGCACATGTATGTATGTGTGCGTTTATATAAACATATATATGTACACACATATCCACGTTCATACCTACATGCATGCATACACACATATGCATATGCATACATACATCAGAGGCAGGGCCCTGAACCAAGTTCATCCTGGGTCAAAGACAGGATCTCTAGATATCATGACATGCCGCCTCTCATCTACAAATCAGGTCAGTTGGTCCTAGTCACTGCTAATTTATCCCAGGATAAATTTTCCCAATCAGAGGAATTTACTCCTATGAAGGGAAACTTCTCCTTCACCCACTGCAAGGGGTATCCTTTGGAATAATGAGCTGATTTCAGGTAAGGGAAATTTTAGGTTGAATGTCAAGGAAAAAATTTCCTGACTGAAAGAACTATTGGATTACAAAGTATTCTCTCAAGGGAAGTCGTCAAGACTCCATTGGCACTGCTCTGGGAATAGAGTTTGTTAGTTAAATTGTACTCCTTTTCTTAGTTGACTGCCTGACATTTCAGCAATAGGGCCAAATAATTCATGGGTCAACTATGAAGAGTGCTTATTATAATCATCTGAACAGCACCTGCCCTGGATTAGAAAAGAGAAATATATTTAAAAAAAAATTCGAAGTGATAAAGCCTGGCAGGTATTTGCAGTATGCAATCTGTTCTTAGGTACCCTTGTATTGCTTTTTAAATCATTACTTATGTACATAGAAAAGAATGCCCTGACAGAACTCGGGAAATAGTTGAAGTTAAGGTTTGAGTGGAAACAATGATGGGCAATGGTATCCACTATTTGGATGAAATTGCTGCTGAATATCTTCAATACCCTTTATACCTTCAATAATATCCTTGCTAATATTAAATTAGTTTAAAGAACAACAACAAATAAACCCAATGACTTTTAATCCTCTTGGAAGCAGGAAGCAAAAATAACAACAGTTAGGAAGGGCCAGAATGGGGGGCAGCTAGGTGGCGCAGTGGATAAAGCACCGGCCCTGGGGTCAGGAGTACCTGAGTTCAAATCTGGCCTCAGACACTTGACACTTACTAGCTGTGTGACCCTGGGCAAATCACTTAACCCTCATTGCCCAGCCAAAAAGAAAAAAAAAAAAAGGAAGGGCCAGAATGAATCGATAAATTGAGACTGCAGATTGTGATATTGGCAGCCTATAAATACTCCTTTGTGCCTCTCCTAGCATCTCTCCAAACAAAGAAATAATAAATGAATGCCTCCCTGTGAAATATTGGCCAGGGGCTAGGTTAAAAAAACAACAACACTAAGATATCAAGGAGTAGGACTATCCTTGGGGTGGTACAGAGATCCCCACACTTCCCCAGCCATGCTACGTAACACCACTTATATCCTTATTTTTATGAATGCAAAATTTAGTTTATATAATCATGTAGTGAAGAAGGTAGGAAGGAGCTGTTAGAGATGACAGCTGAAACCTGGGATGCATTGCTCCACATGGGAGCTCATTTCTGAAACGCTCTTTTGTTCTACATTTACTCTTGGAATTCAGGAGAGTGACTGGGATGGGAGACTAGAGAAATAGCCCAGAAAATAAGCTAAAATATTTTACCTTGCTCCTTGTACCTTATGAAGCATTTTTTTTTTGGTGGGGCAGTAAGGATTAAGTGACTTGCCCACAGTCACACAGCTAGTAAGTATCAAGTGTCTGAGGCCAGATTTGAACTCAGGTCCTCCTGAATCCAGGGCTGATGCTTTATCCACTGCACCACCTAGCTTCCCCCTTTATGAAGCATTTTTGCTGTTTAGGTGTATTGTTCTCCATTAATGTGCCACTCTGATGTCTTGTCTTGGCATGGAGCTGGACCCAATTTCTCAGACAGAGGGATGAAATCCTGTATCTTTGAACTATTTGAAGTATGAATCAAAAGTATGCAGTAGACAAGTTAGATTCTGAGCATATCCATTCAGTACTTTAAACAGAAGTAGTCCACCAGGTGACACAGTGGATAAAACATTGGGTTGGGAGTCAGGAAGACTTGAATTCAAATTTGACTTCAGACATTTATGAGCTGTGTGTCCCTGAGCAAGTCATGGAACTGCTATTTCCCTCAATTTCCTCATTTGTAAAATTGGGATAATAATATAACTTACTTCCCAGGTCACTGGAAGAATCAAATGAGATTATATTTGCAAAATGTTTTTGCAAACCTTAAAGTTTCATATTATTATCATCATCATCATTATTATTGCTCTTTCTTTAGTAAGAGGTACAGACAGTAGAGATGCAACAATGTTAGTCAACAATTACTGACATAAGTTCAGTCAGGAAAGATGAAGTCTTGATGTTCCTTGACTTGAACTTCACAAAATCATAGCATTGTGACCTTGGTGGCCATTTTGGTGGTTTATTTGTTTTCAGTTGTACCTTATTCTTTGTAACCCCTTTTTGGAGTTTTCTTGGCAGAGATACTAGAGTGGTTTGACATTTCCTACCCCAGTTAATTTTATAAATGAGGAAACTGAGGCAAACAGGGTGAAGTGACTTGCCCAGGGTCATACAGCTAGTAAGTGTCTATGGCCAGATTTGAACTCAGGAAGAGGTGTCTTCCTGACTTCAGGCCTGACACTCCATCCACAGAACCACCTAACTGCTTCAAGATGTGAACATACTATTCCCGATATAGCCTGATGAGGGCAGAGGACAGGACGATCACTGCACTTCTTTTAATGTAGCTTAAGATGGCATTCACATCCTTGGCTGACATACTGATCTGTTGAATCACATTAGATTGAGTCACTAGAGAGTTGTTCCATCTTCAATATTTCAAATTTAAACCTCAATCATATAAATAAAACCTCCTCATTCATCACCTCTCCCACTTTCTCACATCTACCAAACATGTTCTTTGTCTTTATCAACATCTCTGTTACTCAACTCTTCCATTTCTCCCAGCCTATCACCCCCCTCCACCCAATGTATCCCTACATTCTCTGGATGTTCTTCAGATTGTCAGAGACCCATCCTCTTACTTGGTCCCAGAATGGAATATGATACTGCATGTGTGATCTTAGCAAGGCACACCAACACTTCCTCATTTTGGACAATATATTTCTCAAATACAACCTCAGATTGTATTAGCCATTTGGGGATGCTATGTTACATGGTGTCACATTCAATCTGCAGACTACTAAAATCCTCAGGTCATTTTTAGGCAAAGTCCTGTTTGGCAATACCTTGCCCTATAAGGTTTTTGATTTTACAAAGCCAAATTCATACCTTAACACATTTCTATTGAAATTTGACCACGTTTGATTTGACCTATCATTCTAGTCTCTCTCTCTCTCTGTATGTATGTATGTATGTATCTGTCTGTCCATCTGTCCATCCACCCATCTGCCCACCCACTGGCCCACTTACCTATCCATCTGTCCACCCACCCATCCATCCATCCATCCATCCATCCATCCATCCATCCATCCATCCATCTATCTATCTATCTATCTATCTATCTATCTATCTATCTATCTATCATTTATTATCCTGCATCTGTTATCATTCAGTATCCTAGGATGTAGTCATCTGGGTTTAGTGACTTGAACTCATGGAAGAAAGTTTAATGCTTGCTTACTACCTTCTTATTTAATCTTGTTTTTAGGTCCCTGTTATCATTCTTTCTCATTCCTTTCTAGTCCATAGACAATTTCCTTGTCAGAGAAAACAGAAGCAAGAGTTCAGTATTTCTGTGTTTTCTCTACTGTCCATTCTTCTTCTTCTTCTTCTTTCCATTCAAAGCAGTGGTTCTTGCTTTTCTTTGATCCCCTTTTTCTCCCCAACATAAATTAAATAGCTTTTGTGTTTTTCACAGTATTTTTCACCATCCTGAGTTCATTCTGCAATGATCTGCTCATGACACTACTCTTGCACAACCATGCCTCTTGCAGTATTCATGCTCTGGTACCTGGTTTTTTTTCCATCTTCCATTCATGTTGGTTGATGAATTCTCTGAATGAACATATTAGAATTTTATTCTTGAGAACTCCCTAGCCATCTAAAGAATGTTGGGCCATGGGATCTTACCTATCTTTTCTCTGAACTCTTAGAAATCTAATCCCCTCAAATTTAGGATGTGCATCAGAATATGCTGCGATAGCCTCTCATTGCCTAGCACAAAATTCTAATATGAGTGGACCTGTTCTCTCAAGGTTCTTGGCATTTATACATCAGTAACCAATTTTGCTTTGTTGACCAAAAGGGGAACAACTGCCCAATTGAGTAGAACAGAGGGGAGAGAGGGAGGGAGGGAGGGAAGGAGGGGGGAAGAGGGAGAGAAAGAGAGAGAGAGAGAGAGAGACAGAGAGAGAGAGACAGAGACAGAGAGACAGAGACAGAGAGACAGAGAGATAGAGACAGAGAGACAGAGACAGAGAGAGGGAGAGGAAGAGGGAGGGAGAGAGAGAAGAGGTCCCACCCTCGTACCCTCATTTCAGACTTGTATTGTTCCTTAAAATCCTCATTTATTTTTTCATTCTACTCAGTTGGTCTGTAGGATAATCTATCAATACTGCTTCTCTTTCCTCTTTATGAATCTTTATCCAAATACTCTCCACTGTGCTTCCTCCTTCTGATTCCTGAATTTCCATATGTCTAACACTATAATTCAGGGATTGTCAAACTATGGCCCAAGGGCCAAATCCAGCCTGCCATCTGTTATTATATGGGCCCCAAGTTAAGAATGTTTTTTACATTTTAAAATATAATAAAATTTTATTTTAAAAGGTAAAGAAAAACATTCTTAGCTTGTGACTGTACAAAAACAGGCAGCAGTCTGGATTTGGCCCATGGACCATACATAGATCACTGACCTGTCCTCTAATGTATTGGTGATCTCATCATTGTGGGTATTCATGCACCAGTCAGAACCTATCCATCCCTACCCATTGTATCACTTTTGTCTGTATCCTCCCATACATTCACCATTTATGGCTTGTTCAATTCTCTTCTTTGGAAAATTTCCATCAGAGCAGTTCTTTTAGTGTGATTCTCCTTGCTAGCTCTTTTAATAGCTCTTTCTTTTTGCACACTGCTGTTTACTTCCCCTCAATTGTTTACTACTGGGTCAACTTTATTGCAATGGTATTGAGCCCTGACTCAAAATGGGCTTTTATTTTGTTTCCACAGATCATACTCAAATCTTGTCTTAGATATTGATAAACTATGTGCTCCTGGACAAGTCACTTAACCATTCTATGATCCTATCCTCATCTGTAAAATCAGGATAATAAAGAGCACCTGCCTTCTGCTGTGAGGAGCAAATGAGATTGTGTCTGTAAAATGCTCTGTAAACATTGTAGTACAATAAAAATGTCAGCCCCTCCTTTCTTCAGTAGCTCATGCTACTCAGTGCAGGCAAGTAAATATTTATAATGGCTTATATCGTATTGGCACAGGGTAAAATTTAAAATGTGAGTTTTCATGGAGTCAGAGATTTTCTTATGCTTATAATAATGAATCCAAAAAGTGAATTTTTAGGTCCCCTCACTCCAAAAGATGCCACTCCCACCCTAGTTACAAAACACAGAAAGATAATTGCCTTTGCCCTTGAAATATTATTTAGCACACATAAAATGCTATAGGAATCTAGTGGTCCAAAGCTACCTTATTCTTACCATCTTTTCTTTTAATACATCTCTGGGATTTTCCTCGGTAGCATCCCCCTTTCCCTATTGCCTCCCTTTACAAAGCGCATTGCCTGCTACCAAAAAAGGCCCCTTAAGCACTCTTTCTCATCATAGAAAGTAATGGACCAAGACAGTCATGGCATGCAGTGAAAAATCTCGATTTTTTCCCTCCTACCTCCTTCTTTTTTTCTCATACCACACCTCCAGGTTTATGATTTTAGATTTTTTTTCAGGAGAATCTCTTGTATGTTTCAATTAAAGTTGAACATGTGCATCTCTACACTCCATATGAGCCAGCTGTCAGAATTTCTTCTGAATGGAATAACAAAAACAGCAAAGTGCTAAGTCACTAAGGTGAACAGAATTTTCTAAGTACCCATATCCATCCTTCCTTACTTCCTCTCTAAGGACCTCCCTCACTTTCTCTCCAAAAGTATTTTTTAAGAAGAGAAACAAAAGTTTGGAGCAGCTTTGTTGGAGTTTAGTTGTCTGTCCTTCAAATTACATTAATATATATGGAGAGCATCAGAGGGAATATATTGATGTTACCTTGCTTCCCTGGAACACCACAATCTCTGAACACTCAAAATAGAAGGAAATTCAATAGGCAATTGGATGATGCATGGTAGGCATAAACACATTGTAGATGCAAGCAAGAAATGCCAAGAAAAGATACTGTCCAGTAAGAGGTGATGGTATGGGCAGATCAAGGAGGCATCATAGTAGTCCTGATGTAAATAAAAGAGTTTTAGCCAAAACTCTTTTGGCTTGTCCCAAGAGCTCCCTGGGTAATATTTGTATTTATATTTATTGATTCTTTAGTTTCTTTTCTATAGACTCACTTAAAGGATTTATTTTACACTGTATGACATGTATAGTTGGGCTACCATTCATGCCACCATCAATAAAGGTGGTGTATCCCCTGTATCACAAGAATTCAAGGGTTTCAATTAGACATTTAAAAAACATGTTTATTTCTGGCCTGACAAAGTCTCACTCTGGGAGTGAATCTTTCTGGGAAACTAAAGATCTCCCAACATTGTTTAAAAACAAACGAACAAACAAATAACCATATACCACTGTTTTGAAAGCATTTCTCCACCCTTCCCCAATCAAAATGAAAGATGGTTTAATTTAATTTTCTAAAAGAAAAATGTAAAGCTGCCATCATTATTAGATTTCTTACTAACTTTTTAAGTCATTTCATTTAAAACAAAGAATTGTTGCTGATATAGAATGAAATTATGCTTGCATAAAATCCTCTTACATTTTTATTTTGTGTACTCATTTTGTCTGCATTTTAATCTAAGCTGAAAATTCCTCATAAATTTGCACCGTAGACATGCTTTTGTGCAGAATAAGCTAATGCTTTTGTGTAGGTCCTTATTATGAATGTTGAAAATTTGTGTGTCACAAAATTGTATGTTAGTTGCTACTTAGCACATAATAAACTTGGGTCATTCAGCTTAGGGAATTCATGGATATTTATACATATAAATCAGTTCTTCAAAGTCCATTGAAAGGCTTATAAATATATTAAACTCAGATTCAGGATTAAATCAAGTGACAAGACAACCAGCCCTTTAGAATCTTAAAAACTTCAATGAGGAAAACACAAATTACTTGGATGGCCTTTTCTCTCAGCCAACTCCTCATTATCCTACACTAGATTATTTGTTCTGTCATCTTCAGTTGTGTCTGACTCTTTGTGACCCCTTTTGGGGTTTTCTTGGCAAGAATACCCTAGTGGTTTGACATTTTCTTCTTCAGCTGATTTTATAGATGAGGAAATTGAGGCAAATGGGGTTAAGTGACTTGCCCAGGTTCATGCAGCTAGTAAATGGCTGAGGCCCAATTTGAACTTAGGAATATGAATCTGCCTGATTCCAAGCTCAGTGTTCTATCCACTGAGCCACCTAGCTTTCCCACATTAGGTTATAGTTAGACCTTAAATGACTAATGAGTTTACTTCTGGGTAACTGAATGGGACAGAAAATTGATCATGGGCAGGATGGGACTTCTGGAGGCTGGGGTCATTGAGACCTCCTAGAAGGGCAAAGAAATGGCAATAAAATAATTGCAGAAGACAATCCCCTGGAGCCAGGTGGGAAAATATTTTTCTCATCTGGGGAGCTAAGGACCTAAGGGATATGAAGACAAAAACTAAAATAATTCCTGCCCTCCAAAAGCTTTACACTGTATTAGTGGTGGTAATGTGCAGCTAGGTGGCACAGTAGATAGAATGCTGGCACTGGTGTCAAGAGGACCCGAGTTCAAATCCAACCTCAAACACTTATTAGCTGTGTACTGTGGGCAAGTCACTTAGCCCTGTTTGCCTCAGTTTCCCCATCTGTAAAATGAGCTAGAGAAGGAAAAGGCGAACTACTTTAGTATGTTTGCCAAGAATACCCCAAATGTGACTCTCTGGTCACAGAGAGTCAGACATGACTGAAACAACTCAACATAATGGTGGTGGGAAGGTAGACCAACAAGGACATAGTACAATATATTCAAAATAGTACCAAGTAATCTCAGAGGACAATAACAACTGGGGAAATAAAAAAGCCTTTTTGTAGAAAGTGGCACTTGAATTACACCTTGAAGGGAGCTAGGGATTCCAAGGGGTAGAGGTAAGGAATTCACACATTGTAGGCATGGAGAAAAGTCTGTGCAAAGTCATGTGATAGAAGAAATATAATGTACAAGTGACATTAAATTGACCTGTTTGGATGAAACATAAAATGTTTGAGGGTGAGTACTGTGGAAGGAATTTGGTAAGGTAGGGTGAAGGTGGATTAGGAGGGCTTTTAAATGCCAAGCAGAGGGTTTTTATTCTCAGTTGAGATACAGCAAAGCGCTTGAATAGGAGAATGAGCTGGTCAGACCTGTGCATTAGGAATATGATTTTGGTAACTGGATGGTTCTGAGAGGGGAAAGGTTGTAAAGAGGGATATCCATTAGAAAATATTTTCAATAAGTGGGATGATGAGGGCCTAAGGGTATTTGTGGCATGAATGGAGAGAAGGGGACAACTATAAGAGATGCTATAGAAATTAGATCAACTAGATTTTTATGTTGATTAGATATGTTCTTAAAAATAATTATGTCTTGACTCACATGTACAAAAATATTTATAGCTGCTCTTTATGTGGTGGCAAGGAATTGGAAGTTGAGGGGATGCCCATCAATTGGGGAATGGCTGGACAAGTTGTGGTATATGAATACAATGGAATACTATTGTGCTGTAAGAAATGAGGAGCAGGAGGAGTTCAGAGAAACCTGGAGGGTCTTACGTGAGCTGATGATGAGTGAAATAAGCAAAACCAGAAGAACATTGTATACAGCATCATCAACATTGAGTGTTGATCTACTGTGATGGACTATATTCTTCTCACCAATGCAATGGCACAGAAGAGTTCCAGGGAACTCATGATAGAAGAGGATCTCCAAATCCAGGAAAAAAAAAAAGAACTGTGGAGTATAGATGCTGAATGAACCATACTATTTCTTTTGTTTTTGGTGCTGATGTTTTTCTATTTTGAGGTTTTTCGTCATTGCTCTGATTTTTCTCTTATAACATGACTAATCCAGAAATATGTTTAATGTTATTATGTGTATATATATAACCTGTATCAGATTACCTGCTGTCTAGGGGAGGGGGAGGGAGGGGAGGGAGGGGAGGGAGGGAGAAAAATCTGAAATTGGAAAGCTTGTATAAACAAAAATTGTGAACTATCTTTACATGTAACGGGAAAAAATACTTTATTAATTAAAAAAAATAATTATGTCTTTTGTTTTTACATCACTGTTGTTGTTGTTGTTGAGTCGTTCCAGTTGTATATGACTCTTCACGAACCAATATGGGATTTTCTTAACAAAGATACTGGAGTGGTTTGCCATTTCCTTCTCTAGCTCGTTTTACATATGAGGAAACTGAGGTGAACAAAGTTAAGCGATTTTACCAGGGTCACACTGCTTGTAAGTGTTTGAGGCTGGATATGAACTCAGGAAGAGGAGCCTTCCTGAATTTAGGCATGGCCTCTTATTCCTTGTGCCATTTAGCTGCCCTGTTTTTATATCACTTACATTTTCTGATTTCTCCCACCCATTCCTCACATGTAGAGAAATGTTCTATTCCATTCATGTAATTTTTTAGTCGTTTCCCAATTGATTGGTGTCTTTTCACCCAGTTCTTTGTTATTGCAAAAACAGAGCTATACATATTTTATCATGTATAAGAATTTTCTTCTTATAATTAACTTCCTCACAATGAAATATCTGGTTCAAAGGGTATAGACATTTTAATAATTTTCTTAGCATAATTCCAAACTGCTTTCCACAATGGTGGACTAATTCACATCTTCACCAGCAGTGAATCCTTCCAACATCAACTGCTTTCATCTTTTATCATCTTTCCAAATTTTTTTAGATGTGAGATGAAATCCCAAGATTGCATATGAATTTTTCTTATTATTAGTGATTTGGAGCAACCCTTTTAAGGACAGAGATAGGCACTGAAATGATCATTTCATTGATTTAAGAAACTGTCCAAGGAGGAAGTATCCTTTATTCAGTCAGGTCAGTACTTTCTTTCTTTCTTTTTTTTTTTTTTGCAGGGCAATGGGGGTTAAATGACTTGCCCAGGGTCACACAGCTAGTAAGTGTCAAATGTATGAGGCTGGATTTGAACTCAGGTCCTCCTGAATCCAGGGCCGGTGCTTTATCCACTGTGCCACCTAGCCACCCCCTCAGGTCAGTACTTTCTCTACTATTTGTAGCCTAAGGGTTACTTACAGCTCTGAGAGATTTAAAGTCTTGCCCAGTGTCATGAAGCCAGTATGTGTCAGAGGTAGGACTAGAACCTAGGACTTCCTGACTCCAAGGTTAGCCCTATACTATATCCCACTGCCTCCTGTAGTATGTGTGTGTGTGTGTGTGTGTGTGTGTGTGTGTGTATGTGTGTTTTAACTGGGTCCCTCTACCTCATCCAGGCTGGAAGTATAGGGGCTACTCATGCTCCTGTTCCCACTCTGATCAATCTTTTCTTTTTTTTTTAAGTGAGGCAGCTGGGGTTAAGTGACTTGCCCAAGGTCACACAGCTAGTAAGAGTTAAGTGTCTGAGGCCGGATTTGAACTCAGGTCCTCCTGAATCCAAGGCCAATGCTTTATCCACTGTGCCACCTAGCTGCCCCTTCTGATCAATCTTTAAGTATCGACCTATTCCATTTCCAACCCGGGCTATTTTGTCCCTCCTTGGGCAACCTGGTGACTCCCCACTCCTGAGTGCTCATTATATTAGTGCAAAACTTAGTCTGGATACCCAGTAGGTTTCACCTACTGCAGCTCTGCTCAGCCTTCCTGGTAGCTGGGACTATACAATGCCCATTTGCGTGTAGTTATTAATAGTTTACAATTATTTTGAGAATCATTTATTCATATTATTTGACTACTTATCCATTTGTGTTTGTTCCTTATAGAATAGTTGCATTTTACAGAGCTATTGCTCTGAGACAAACTTTACTAGGTTCTGGGAAACTATCCAATGTGTGAACAATCAGTGAGGCTTTGAAGTCCTCCCAGGCATGTGCAGTTTCCAATCCTTGACAGTAGGTTACTTCACCAAGACTGATTTGGCACTGTGGACCGCACCTAGTTTCTATCAGGTTACATAATTATTATCAGTAGATTTGGAGAAAGAGTAGAAACTTGTGTCCTCTCCCAAAGGGAGATTTAAATCAGAGGAGCACAGATAGAAAAATGGGTGAAGGTAGTAGAACCAAGGGGAATGGATAATGAACAAACCTGAGCTTCTCAGGGAAGGTAAAGTGGGATACCAGCATCAAGGCATTTCCGAGAAGTGTGTTGATAGATTGAGCAGTGGCAGAAAGCCATGAAATACCACAGAAGAGAGCCAGTCCTAGAGATTTCAGGCACTTTTGTTTACTAAACTGGATTCTGAACCTGTAATCACCTACCCAGATATCATCTGTACCCTCAAAATCCCTCATCATCTATAAGAATGTAGTTATTGCAACAAGAAGACAGTCCTGAGAGCATGGGAGTAGTGTTGGGAGGACTTTCTGTGAGGGGACGCACATTTTCTAAGATCTGACCATAAGACAAAGCCTCAAGCCCTTGGGTGGTAGCAAGGATTTAGCAATAAGACAACTGTACACTTATCCTATAGATCAGTGGTGTCAAACTCACATAGAAATGGGGGCTACTAAACTGTACATAAGAATCCTGATGGGCCACATACCGACTTAGAAAACCACATATTATGTTTTGCATGATTGCATATGTATAACATATATTAAATTGTTTACTGTCTCAGGGAAGGAGAAGGGAATGGAGGGAGAGAGAGAATTTTGAATGCAAAATTTAAAAAAAACAACTTTGAGCAAACAAGTTATTTTGACTATGATAAATACTCAAATTAACTATAAAGGCCGCATGAAGAAAGATGCTATTTACATCCAGAGAAAGAACTGAGAAAAAGAAGTATGTATAGAATAATTACACACACACACACACACACACACACACACACACACTCTTATGTCTAATGGTAGCCATCTCTAGGGCAAAGGGGGAGGGAAGAAAAACATTTCCATGATCATTTTGTTGTATAATTGAAAGGAATAGCAAGTTGTGCAAAGCAGATTTGCAGTTTCATGTGCAATCATCTTTTTTGTACTGTTTTGAAAATGATTGTTTTATTCCATAAACAAAAATAAAAATTAAATTAAATTATTTTTAATTATAATTTTTTAAAAATGGTTTTGCATGTAATTAGAAAAATAAAATATTATTTTAAAAAAGAAAACCCCATATTAATACTATGTTCTATTGTATTTTTATTTATTTGGCTAAATATTTCCCAGTTATATTTTAAGCTGATTCTAGCCCCACTGGGCAGTATGTCTGATTCCCCTGGTATAAATGATTCTGCTATCATACTATTCCAAGGAAGGACAGATTTCCTGAGACTGAGACAGCACATTAAAAGGGAAAATTTGGATTCAAATTCTCTCTTAGATACTCTGTGACCCTAGGTAAGTCCCTAAATCCCACCGAGTCTCAGTTTCCTCATCTGTAAATGGAATATTAATGTCTCCAATACCTACCTCACAGGACTATATGGATCAACGGAGATCATGTATATAAAGTGTTTCATTGACATTAAAATGATATGTCAATAACAACTATTATTAAACCTGACTGGATGTGGCCAGAGGAAGGAAAAAGGAAAATGACTATTCAAGGTCTACTCTGACTTTATTCCTTTTCATCAATCAAATAATTCAAATAATAAGTAAGATAATTCTGAATAGAATGCAGTGGGGTATATGAGTATGTTTTAAAGGATTTTGAATTATTGTGTATGTCTGGAGTTTAATTGTGTCAGTTTTTTTCATGAATCATATTTCTGCAAAGATTTCTTCTCATTCATTACTAAGTGCACTGTCAGTTTGATAATTCACCATGTACTTTTGTGCACTACATGAGAACAAATAAGCATCTTAATTGTCTTAAATGGCACTCATCCTTTTAACATTTCTTACTCAAAGACAATTTCATGAAATTAGGGATTTATGAAATATATTAGTTCACCTTGCGTCTTCTTCTTTGAGCCTGGTTCAGCATGTGGAACGTAGAGGTGACTGACTGAGAGAAGCAAGCACAAGCTCTGGAGGTGACTTCTGACAATATGGCAAAGTAGTCACTTCAGGTCAATGACTCTACCACCATTTTCCTTTATGTCCAATCTGAACCCCCACTTTCTTTAAGCTATGTAACAAGTAGAGTGGCTATCAATAATTTCACCTATTAAGTAATTGATTCACCAAGAATTTAGTAAGTATCTACTATGTGTTAGATGGTCCATTGGTTAGAGTGCTGGGCCTGGAGAAGTCAGGAAGACTCCTCAAATCCAACCTCAGACACTTACTTAGCTGTGTGACCCTGGAAAAGTCACTTGATCCTGTTTGACTCAGTTTCCTCATCTGTACAATGAGTTGGAGATGGAAATGGCAAACCACTCCAGTATCTTTGCCAAGAAAATGCCAAAAGGGGTCACAAAGAGTTAGACGTGACTGAAAAACCACTAAACCAAACCATCTGATAAGTACTATGCAAGGTTTTAGGGATATGAAGAAAAAGCAAATCTAGTCTCTGCCCTCAACTAGCTTACATTCTATAGCTGATGAGTATCTCGATAACTCGTATTTATATAGCAGTTTAGAAATTGTTTGCCTCACAATAACCCTGTGAGGAAGAAAGTTCAAGTATTATTATGCCCATTTATTTATTTGATATGGACCTGAGATTTCACTGGGAGAAGAAACTCCTAGTGATGAAACTTCATTCACAAAAACTTATGTGTAACTACTGTGAAACTTGCAGTCTTAGAAAATTGCCTAGAGCGTTGAAAGGTTAAGAGTCCTTCCCAAAGTCCAGGATGTGTCAGAGGTGATATTTACAACTCAGGCCTCTTTCTGGCATCTTCCTCCAACGCATTAGCTTTGGGACCATGGGTAAACATCTATTCTTTCTTAGCTTCAGTTTCTTTATCTGTAAAAAGGGGTTAATCATACTTAAGTATCTGTTTCACAGGGTTGTTGTGAGGCTGAAATGAGATGATGTATACAAAGTGCTTTGTAAAACATTAAATCAATGTATAAATGTCAACCAGCCTTGTTGTGTACCCAGAAGATTGTACATTAAGCACCCTCTTCCCTATGAGGCATCATGGCATAATGGATAGAGCGTTGGATTTGAAGTCAGGAAGACATTTATTGGTGATGTGACCATTGGGAAGTCACTTAGCACTTCTCAGTCACTAGCTCCAAATGAAGCCGCCAGAGGTCTGACCATCATTCCTACTTTCTCCCTACCAGAACCTTGTACTATGCCCCTGCAATCAGCCTCGGTTCTGAGAGCTCAACTTGCTTTATTTTCCATTAAGTCTTTCTTTTTTTTCAACCTTAATAGTATTTTGTTTTTTCCAGTTATATATAATGATAGTTTTCAACATTTGTTTTTATAACATTTTGAGTTCCAAATTTTTTTCCCTTTCTTGCTTCCCTCCCTCCTCCCCTAGACAGAAAGCAATCTGATAAAGGTTATATATGTACAATCACATTAAACATATTTGCACATTAGTCATGTTGTAAAAGAAGAATCAGAACAAAAGGGGAAAACTACAAAAAGGAAAAAAACAACAACAAAAATGCAGAAACAGTATGGCTCAATATGCATTCAGATTCCACAGTTCTTTTTTCTGGATTTGGAGAACATTTTTCATCATTTGTCCTTTGGAATTGTCTTGGATCATTGTATTGCTGAGAAGAGTTAAGTCTATCACAGTTGATCAACATACAATGTTGTTGTTATTGTGTACAATGTTCTCCTGGTTCTGCTCACTGCACTCAGCATCAGTTCATGTAAGTCTTTCCAGGTTTTTCTGAAATCTGCCTGCTCATCATTTCTTATAGCACAATAGTATTCTATTACATTCATATACCACAATTTATTAAGCCATTCCCCAATTGATGGGCATCCCCTCACTTTCCAATTCTTTGCCACCACAAAGAGAGCTGCTATAAATATTTTTGTACATGTGGGTCCTTTTCCCTTTTTTATGATCTCTTTGGGATATAGACCTACTAGTGGCATTACTGGGTCAAAGGCTATACACAGCCCCATAGCCCTTTAGGCATAGCATGAAATCTTTCTTAACTGACTGCTCTGGTCCATCTTTGGACCTATTCATTTCTTTTTTTCTTTTCTTTTTCTTTTCTTTTTTTTTTTTTGCAGGGCAATGGGGGTTAAGTGACTTGCCCAGGGTCACACAGCTAGTAAGTGTCAAGTGTCTGAGGCTGGATTTGAACTCAGGTACTCCTGAATCCAAGGCTGGTGCTTTATCCCCTGCACCACCTAGCTGCCCCCATTTCTTTTTTTAATATCACAAAATCTAGTATTTAATTATACTCTGTCCTGAAATTTATTTATTTTTATAATGTAGGCAGGGAGGTGGTACTATGGATAGAACACTGGGCCTGGAGTCAGGAAGACCTAAGTTTTAATATGACCTTAGACATTTACCATCTATATGACTTTGGGCCAGACACTTAACCTCTATTTGTCTCAATTTCCTCAACTGTAAAATAGAGGACAATAATAGCACCTATCTCACTGATGAGGGTCAAATGAGATAATATTTACAAAACACTTAGCTCAGTGCCTAGTAGTACATACTGAATGCTACATAAATGCTAGTGATGAGTTATACAATCATCCCTAGACATTTGCAGGAGTTAGGGCCACAGGACTCCCATGAATGTGGAAAAATCCAAATAACTCTAAGTCCCATCCCAAGCTCTTATTTTTAATAATTCTGATCATATTTTTAAACACACAAAAAAATAAAACAACATACCGCACTCATAAAAAAACTGCAGTTTCTACATGAGAGAGGTTAGTATTTCACACACTATTCATTCTTCCTAGCTAAGAAAAGCACAGGATACAAGGATCACTGCTGGAGAAAATCCCGTGACTGAGTTTGGTTGGTACAGAGATCAAGAAGATGTGTTCCCAAAGAGAATGTATAGCTTGTAGGTCTTTAGTGCACTGGAACTTTCAACAAAATTTAACTATTTATAATAAATTTATATATTTATGCTCATGGTAGTAAATGATGAAATAGATGGATAATATACAGTATTTATGCATTTATGGCTTCTTAAAAGTTTTTTTACATACACACGTCTGCATTTTTCTGCAGTGTCGCAACTATCCAAAAATCCCCATTTAATTATCAATGGCCAACAATCAAATGACCAAAACCACAAATGTGAAACCTTAGAATGTCTAAGAATAATGGTAATAATAATCGTTGTCCAGTTTCCCCAACTAATATATGAACTTCTTGGGGGCAGGAACCGTGTTTTATAATTTCTTTGTATCTTCAACAAAGCAATAGTGATGGATGTAGATTAGGTGCTTAATAAATGCTTGTTTAATGGGAATGCTTCTATTAAATCCTCTACACTAAGACAACCAGGCTCTCTCACCCTACTCTCATCATTTGGTTTTCTCCTTCCTGACTCTGCACTTCCCTTCACACCCTTTTCTCTCCTTCTGTGATTTCGTGAGACACCTCTTCCTCCAGGGAGCCTTCAGTAACTAAGTGGAAGATGATGATTTTCCTTGGTGGGCCCCCAAATCACAACATAAAAACCTGCCAACTGAAGCTTGTATGGGATGTTGCTGTTATAAGCTAACACTTCTACTATTGCATTTGTTCTCTGTGTGATATTCCTATCTGCTTATTAGCTTATTCTTATAGGACTATGTATTGTTCATTTTAGAATTCACATTTCTAAAGCACAGGGAATATAACTGCTTCACCTGCTTTGACCAGTGGAACAGTATTTCCTCCAACCTAGGTGTTATGAGAAGTTTAGAGCCAAGTTCAACTGTAGGGGATAATAGCATAAATTGTCCTCTTCTATTTGGGAGGGCATCCCCTACCTGTTTCCCCATAAGCCTTTAAAATTTCCTCTGATCAGTGAATCAGTCTGATGAAACATTTATTAAGTGCATTGTGCTAAGCACCAGTGGAATTACAAAGAAAGGCAAAACACAATCCCTCTCTCTAGGACTTCACAGTCAAATGGGGGAGACAACATGAAAACAATGTGCAAGCAAGATGTATACAAGAGATAGAAAAAAGTTGAAAGACTCTAAATAACTTTTTGGTGGTGATATTAAAAAATGAAACTTAGCCTTTTTATAATGGAAGATCATTTCAGAAAATCAAAATACTCTCATATCTATTATGTCATTTGATTCTCATTATTCCAAATTATTTATGGTGATGATAATAGTAATACAACTTGGAGTGCAATTTAATATGATATTAAGTGAACTGTTGAGATTAGCAGTGATCTGACCTTTATCTCCTACTTCAGTAGTATGGTTTATCATTTACCTGTCTCCAGTCTCTCTTTCCATTTTAATCCATCCTGAATACTGCTACCAGGTTCAATCTTCCTCAGTCTTGATTAGCCTCACATCTCCTACTCCCTAAAACCAAAATTGTTTGTACAATAAAGTCCAAAATCTTTAGCCTGGCACTCAAGGCCTTTTATAGGAAGAACCCAAACTTGTTTTCCTTTATAAGCTGCTATGATTCCCCTCCCAGGTCCTCTGTTCTAAACCAACTGGTCTACTCACTGTTCACTGCTTGGGTCTGACTCTTGGCTATTGCTGGTATCCATCTTTATCCACCTAGGATACTCTTCGCTGATTTTTTGATTTATCAAAGTTCCAATGATTTGATCACAGTATCATAGATTTAGAGCTAGAAGAAATCTCGGAGGCCATCTAGTCCAAGTGTCTCCTTTTATAGATGAGAAAACAGAGACTCATGGACATCAAGTGACTTGGCCAAGGTCACACATGTGGGTAGTGAGCATCTGAGGTGATATTTGAACTCAGGTCCTCTGATTTCAGAATCAGTGCTCTCTAAAGCCTTCCTTGACTACTATAGCCTTAAGGATTCTCTGACAGGTTTGGGTTCCATGTCACTCATTTGGCACTTATTACTTACTATTTTAATTTTTATTAGCTTTGGGATATATCTGTCTTATTTCCCCCAAAGAAATTACAAAATCCTTGAGGACAGAGATTACATCTTATAAATTCTTCACTTTATCTCGATATGGTATGTGCCCAATAAGTGTTTGTTGAACAATCTCTCTTGGGGTGGCAGCACGGATTAGTGAACACAGATCAAAAACTGAATTTGGTTACAAAGGATCTGGGTTCAAATTTTGGCTGTGTCACCTATATGACTTTGAGTCTTTCTGGCCTTTAGTTTCCTCATCTACAAGGATTTTGAACAAAAACATGCTGAAAGTCCCATCTAGTCTATGATTCAATGAGATTTGAGTCTCTTAATTTTGCTACCTCACCTCTCTGGGATTCAATATCCATACAATGAAAATGTTGTACTAGATTGTTCTCCAGTATTTCTTTTAGCTCTAAAATGCTATGATTTTTGGAGGACCAATGTGACCTCATTGAGAGTCAATCCAAATACTTGGGGACTAAAAGTATGTTTATGCTAATGGATGGTAATGTGATTATCTCTGACATCTGAGTTCATCTGATAATTTAAAATGTTTCACTAAACTCTGTATTGTATAGACCTATCCTAAATGTCTGGAGTATTTCATCTATTCATATATTTAGAACTGGAAGGGACTTGGGAGGACATTTGGTCCATCTCTGGTGTGTGTCTCCTCCCCTATACCACATAGCTTCCCTTTTTCTTTCCTCCCTTTGTCAAACAACAAATTTGTTGAAGTTCTCTTAGATTGTTCTCCTTAGCCTAAACAAGCATTTAACTTACCAGTCCCAAAACAATTGTCTTGGGAAAGTTATCAATGCAAATGATACTGGTTGTTCTGCAATCCGTTGGCAGAGAAAACATGAAGTGTGAAGCTTGGAGTTGTTGTGATCTCAGAAAGCTCCTGATTGACTCACATGTTGTTCCAAAACTAAGCTTGCCAATTATATTTTTAAACAGCAGTTACCATTGTATACTTTCTTTCCCCTGGTCCCTAGGGATCTCACAAACAAGTTTTTAATTTTAAGGTCAAAATAGAGATCACTTTAAAGGTACAGAAGATTGCATTCCCATATTTTTGTCCGGACACAATTTCTTTTCTCCTGTAGGGCATTCATGAGGGTGGAATGAATGGTTGGCAAAATATGCAACATTAAAAACAACAACAAAAAAGAATGGAAAGATCTAGAAGCTTAAGATAATAGTACATCAGAAAAGTTGTATTTTATGGGAAGAGAGAATCTTTTTTTCTTTTAATTTGGAGAAAAACAGCTTTTTCAGATGTGTCATACAAACATTCATCAGTTTACCAGATT
The DNA here is from genome assembly GCF_019393635.1 of Dromiciops gliroides. NCBI lineage: Eukaryota > Metazoa > Chordata > Mammalia > Microbiotheria > Microbiotheriidae > Dromiciops > Dromiciops gliroides. Next base: position 240,585,506 of record NC_057861.1, on the reverse strand, counting down.
ATGTAAAAAAGGCTTTCTGAGATTCCCTAGCTTGCTAAACAGGAATAAAAAGGAGGTTAATCCAAGGATAGTACTTAGCTATTTGCTAGTGTTTTCCACTCTGAGATTACTTTTGATCTTCTCTCTGTCTGTCTCTCTGTCTATCTCTCTGTCTCTCTCTCCCCCTCCGTATACATATATATGTACATATATACATATATAAAATCTTTTAATTAGCCATTATCTCTCCCTTTCAAATATAAACTTCTTCTTGGACAAATAATGACTAATCAATACTCTCTGAGCTGCCTTGTCACTTCTGCAAAGTATAGGTCAATGCTTTACAGAGCAGTGGCAAGACATCTAAGCAATGTAACTGCTCTAATCAGGGACTTAAACTTGGACAATGGACTTTGGTCAATGCTTAGGAAACCTAGTTTAGACCCTGTGTTCCCTCTCTACCTTTTGCTCACTCTACTTTGCATCTGTTGTCCTGCCTACTTTGAACTTCAGGGAACAAGATGCTCCTCATCATTTCTAAACTTACCACTATACTGCTAACTCAAACCTTGATTGACTCCATATTCCTCAGTCTCTTCTCCCCTCTGATTGTAGGGCTAGAGGGCAGAGTATTAAATTCCTCCTAATGCCTTCCTTTATAGAGGTCAAAAATTGGACTCTCAGATCACTCTACTTTGCATATGCTACCTTGCTGAGTTTCAACCCCATCAAGCAAGATGCCTCCATTCTCCCCTACCCCCAATAGGTACTTTATGGTATCCTATTCTCCTCTTTCCTGTCTCCTTCTGAGTGTTTTCTCCCTCTTTAAATTGTAAGCTCATTGAAGGCAGGGGTTGTCTTTCTTTTTATTCATTATATCCCCAGCACCTAACACAGTACCTAGCATGTCAAAGACACTTAATAAGTGTTTATTGCATTGACTTGGATTGGATTCTGTTGGAGTGGAAGATTACTTAGAATGGTGCTTGTTGTCGAAACTATCTTTATCTTTATCAAACTTTATCTTTATCCAACTATCTTTAGCTTCTCACTGCAGATTCATTCATTGGCCTGTGGCACGGTGACTCATGTGGACTTGACTAAGAGATATTAAAAACCAACCATAGCTGAAGAGGCTACTGAAACCTGACCCAAGGGGAAAAATCAGGAGGATGGAAAGAACTCATTGCAGTCTTTATGAAATGCCAACACCACTCTGCGTAGAGCCAGTGGTAAATTGCCCACCTGTTTTCACTTACATAACATTAAAAAACACTTATATATCATTACACTTTTATATCATATTAGTGAAAATGAAGGCAAACACAATATGAGATAAACACTGCTAATGTGATAGGATGCTGTTCATATGTTTCTGTGATAGGATTACCTTGTCCCTAATCAGTTGTTGGTCATTTTAAGGACCTCTTTGAACTCTGTTCACTAGACAAAAAAATAGAATGGGACCTTCCTTACCAGAGCCTGCTATTGATTCTCCGTTTAATTTTCCTTCCTATTAAAAGAGTCTGTTTGAAAATAATTAAAACTTTTCTTTTGGTCTAGATCTGTGATTTAATGGATATGGAAACTCACTCTCCCCAATTGTTGACCAGAAACTCATAGGATGATAAGATTATAGATTTAGAACTGGGAGAGACTTTAGAAACCATGTGATCCAGGCCCTTAATTTTACAGAAAATATACTAAGGACTAGGGAGATTGAGTGACTTAATTATGGTCTTACAAAGAGTATGTGTCGGGGCAGCTAGATGGCGCAGTGGTTAAAGCACCGGCCCTGGATTCAGGAGTACCTGAGTTCAAATCCGGCCTCAGACACTTGACACTTACTAGCTGTGTGACCGTGGGCAAGTCACTTAACCCCCATTGCCTAAAAAAAAACCAAAAAACAAAACAAAACAAAACAAAACAAAAAAACAAAGAGTAAGTGTCAGAGGCAGGACCTGACCCCAAGTCTTCCTGATTCCAGATATGTCTGTCACCAGAGTAGCATTGATTATTTCTCTATGGAAATCTAGTCCTCATTTTACTTGATGTGATGGAATTAGTTTTGCTTTGCACTCAACTATTTCTTAGCCTAGTCTCAGTGTTAGAAAGCATAGTTAGAAAATGACTAGATTATCCATTTGTAGCTACTGACTCTCCTGTAATTACCAAGCATTTTTCATAGATAGTCCCAGATTATTGGTTAAGAAATTCAGTGATAAATCACACTGCTTTCATTTTATGAGGAAGGTAGATTTAGAACTGGGAAGGGACATCAGAGGTTAGATGCACGAAAATGGTTTGCTCTGAATTTAGACATTTGGCCACACCCCCAAAGAATGACTCACCCTTTTCATTAGATTTCATTCAATTTCAGGTTCTTTTTTTCTTTTTTTAAAACTAAAATGGAATGTATACAACAGCCAAAAAAATTTTAAAAAAACCAACCCAACCCTGACAAGAACTGAAAAGCGATAGAATTTCTTTTCAGAGGGCTGTGTTTAAACAAGTGTTTCTATGTGTTTATCTAAAATTCATTGAGGTAGCAGGAAGCACGGGTGACTGATCAGAGTCATAGGATACTCATCTACAACTTGGTCCTGACCAGATGGACTTAGAGAATGGATTTAAGGGTGCCTTCAGTAAGCTACATGCTGTGTATCAAGTGGGAGCTCTGGGGACAGACATGGAGAAAATACCCTGCTAAAAGATTTATTTATATGTTTTCTTTCCACTGAGGCTTAAAAGACTGAAGTTCATATATTGTTTTCCATCAAACTGCGAGAGGACATGCCCAAATGTCACAGATTTTAAAACTGGGAGAAACCAGTAATGGGCAAGTTTGCCAGATGTTTCAAGGTACATTTCAAATGCCTTGATTTGTAAAACATCTCTAAGGCATTTCTCCTTTAATTCTTAAACCCAGATGTATACATGGACTTAAATACACACATACACACATTCACATATATATGACACCAGTATAGATATGCAAATATATGCATGTATATATATGGACATACATATATACATACATACTACTTGCATATCCACACTGGTGATATCAAATTACCACAAAAACTATACAAAGTAGGTTACTTTCTACTTTTGCTATACTTTGTTCCAGTTACTTGTTCCAAGTTTTGTTTTAAAAAATGTTCTTTAATGCTATTCTCAATTTTGTGCTACTGAGCCCATAAACTTACTTTTTGAAAGATTGCTTTAATGCCGTCCTCAATTTTGTGCTGAGCACATAAAATTACACTTGAAAAACCCATCTCATGCCACCGTCACGGACAAAAAAGAGAGGCTGCTCTCCTAGATCTTGTCATTGTCTCCAGAAACTCATCTTCCTGCAAGATCAAAATCAACTCTGAAATTCACACCTCTGCAGTACTTCTTGCCTTCTTGTACTGGGACTTTTTGCCCCCTGTGATTGGCGAGGTTGTCTGGTGGACATTGGAGATGTCCTTCCAGATTCTCTGTTTAAAAAGTGCTTCCAGGGTAGCCACTTCATTATTTCCCACCCAGCTATAGGATCATGCCCCTGTGCCAAGTTCGAATATTCCCTTTCCCTTCCACTACCCTTCCCTCTTTTCAGTTTATCTGAAAACAACCTGGGGACTTTAATGGAATAAATGTCAACATTGGGGCACAATAGCCAAAAAAACCCAAATTTGATCATAGACTGCTTTGAGGGGCATACATAGAGTAGGGGAGGTGATGGTACCCCTATATTTCACCCTGACCACATAACACCTGGAGTATTTTGCTGCTGATGGACCCCTTTGGTAATCTTGTGAAGCCCTATGACTTCACAAAATATGTAGGATTACAAGGGAAAAAATTATGTTAAAAAGCAGTCAACAAAATATTAAAATAAACAAATTCATAGACCTCAGATTGGGGATCCTTAATTCTATTCCAATTTATAAATTTTACATGTGAAGGAACCAGAACCTAGATAGTGTAAGGGACTTATTCACGATCCCACAGGTAGTAAACATCAGCCTGATGTAAGGATAAAGCTTCCTAAAACTGAAGGTTATATAAAAATGTATTGGGCTGACTGTGACTAGGGTCCTTCCGGCAAAGACTAGAAGACCATTTGTTTATGTTAAAGAGGGGATTCTGGTTTGTGTACATAAGCTACTAGTTGGCCTTTGAGGTCCCTATGACTTTTGAGGTTCTATGATTCCCTGATCTGAAGTCAGTTCATAGGGAAACATAAGGACACACCTCTAGACTTTGGGGACAAGGTTAGGAAATGGCACCTTGTGAAACTGTAGCTAATAAGAATCAATATAAAATGGATGAAATTAATCATCTGCAGAAACTTCCCACCCTAAGAATGGAAATGGAAATGTTTTACTGATGAGACTAGAGTCTCTCAAATCTCATCAAGGGACTAAGGGATCTCCCCAAACCCACCTGGGGAGACACTAATCTACATGTAACTAATGTAAGATAAATTGTAATCATCCATTCAATCAATCAATCATCAAATAATTATTTAGTGACTATATTATGTGAAATGTACTGTCCTAGATGCTGGGGACAGATAAAAAGATAAATGAGACACAGTCCCTGCACTCAGCACACAAACCAAATAGAAGTGATTAGACATGTACATAGAAAAATGGAATACAAATTAGAATATGATAAATGCATAAGATGAGTACAAAATGTGAGAGGAGGAGAGGTAGAGGGATCACTTCCATATATGGGGATCAGTCAAAGCTTCGCTGAGGAGGTGACTTTTGAAGTGCTCCTTGAAGAAGGGAATGCAATAAGCAGGTTTGAGGGATGGACATAGCCACTGGCATGAAGTCATGGGACTGAGTTTGGGCCACATATGGGAGGTGGTGAGTATTACAGTTTGGCTGCATGGGAGGAAGAGTGATGTGACAAAAGACTGGAGAGTTAGATTGGATTCATATTGTATAGGACCTTGAGTGCCAGGCTAAAGAGTTTGGATTCTACTATCCATCCCAAGTCTCAACCTGAATTACTCATCGACTCTCAGATATTTATTTCAAACTGGATTTCTGAGAGACATCTCAAGCTCAACCTGTCCCAATATCCTCATCTCCTCACTCTCCCTCATCCCATGTGGTTTGTCATTGGGTCATAGAGCCAGTAAAAGTTAGAAGTGGGGAACAGCTAGGTGCCACAGCGGATAAAGCTCTAGCCCTGGATTAAGGAGGACTTGAGTTAAAATCCGACCTTAGACACTTGACACTTCCTAGCTGCGTGACCCTGGGCAAGTCACTTAACCCTCATTGCGCCACAAAAAACAAACAAATAAAACAAAAAGTCAGAATCAGAATTTGAACCCAGGTCTTCTTGACTTCTAGGCCAGCCCTTAATCCACTCCACTCTCTAAATGGAAAAAGTGACCCAAACTGTTAGTGTGATATAAAAGGTGACTTTTAAAAAACTCATTATCCTACTGAGGCTGACTCTGTGTTTTAATTCCTGATACAAAAGTTACATACAGTACATTTATCCTTGTCTTTTACTCTATCTAATATCCACCCCCCTGCCTTTGCCCCCAGTGAATAAGCCCCAGCTCTCTTTACCCCTTGACTCTACACATTGAATTACTTGCTCCCAGTGATTCCCACATTGAACTTTTTCATCCCAGTATCCATTCAGGGTCACTGCATACTGATCCCTTTCTCTGTGAGGATTTCTGTGGTTATTACATGTCTCCAGCTCCTACCTTTGAGGTCAATAGTTCTTATCTCTTTATGACGTGGCTGTTCCTAGCCTGCCCAGACTTCTTAGAACCCCATTGTGTCTTCTTTGGGCACAGAGGCTTAACAATTGCTACCACTTTCTCCCCTAGGTACAGGCTGCTCTGTGTGCTAAAAGTGTCATATTTTTGCATTTGTTACTGGTTGTATTTCTGCCTCTTCAGGGTTTTTTGCTCCTGATACATGCCCATCTTTCTCTGTGGGCAGCTAGGTGGCACAGTGGATAGAGCATTAGGTTTGGAGTCAGGAAGACCTGAGTTTAAATCTGGACCCAGACACTTACGAGCTTTGTGGCCTTGGGCAAGTCACTTCACCTTGTTTGCCTCAGTTTCCTCATCTGTAAAATGAGCTGGAAAAGGAAATAGCAAACCACTCCAATATCTTTGCCAATAAAAGCCAAAAACACCAGGCTAGTGAAGCCTATGGATCCTTTCTCAGAATGTTTTTAAATGCATAAAAGAAAATACATAGGATTACCAAGGAAATTACAAAGGTTATAAAGAGTCAGACACAACTTAAACAACTGAACAGGGACAGAGATCTTTCTGACAACTACATTGCATGGCTCAGTTTTAAGAGGGAATGTGTTGTAGGGAATGGCACCCTGGCCCTGGAGTCAGAAAGACCAGGATTCAAATCCCACTTCTGACACTTATTAACTGGACAATCATAGTTAACTCATAGAGAATTTAAGTATAATATTTGTGGAAAATCTTATCTCCAAGCCATATAATTGGATGTTAACAATTCTAAGTCTAGCTTGACAATATTTGACTCCCAAACTGTCCTGATATAACTGCAAAGGGTAGTGAAAACTAATTGAAAAATTAGCAAAAAAATAAAAATGAAGTTTAATTTAGGAATTGGATCCTAAGGAGTCAGGGCAAATTTACCTACTGCTTGTGTGATCTTGGGCAAAGTAATGAATCTCTCTAAGGTCACTATCAGCTTTATATCTATGATCCTATGAGTTTTTTTTTTAAACCACCAGTGAATAAATAGTACCTGAGTAATAGAAAGGGAAATAAAATGAATTAAAGAATTAAAAAACAGATATCTCCAAATGTTGTTATAAAAGCATTTGTTGTTGTTGAGTCATATTTTAGATGTGTCAGACCCCTTTTTGGTGTTTTCCTGGCAAATATACTGTAGTGGCTTACCATTCCTTTCTCCAACTCATTTTACAGATGAGGAAGTGAGACAAATGAGGCTAAGTGACTTGCCCAAGGTCACACAGTGTCAGAAGCCAGATTTGAACTAAACAAGTAGAGTCTTCCTGTCTCCAGTCCAGGTGCTCTGTGCACTATGGCGCCACTTAGCTGCCCTAGCGTAGCTTTCATCTAAGGATAAAGATAGTGATGAAATGCTTGATTTTTCCCCCCTAAAAAGTAAATTCATGAATATCCAGAATCCAAGGTTTTTAGAAAACCAAATATCTCGTTTTTAAAAAAGTAACAGAAGCACTTTATGAATTGGATAAGATAAAGTGAGAGTGCTATACTCTTAGACCCTAGGGAGAAATTATGAGAGGACTCTTTGCTTACTTTTATTCTGATAGCAGTAGGTCTTTGTGATTGCTATAAAAAGGCTGTCTGCCCACCCGAGAGTGCTGTGAAAAAGTGGCCAAAGCTGCCATCACAACTCCCAAGTGGCTGTTAGATTTGCTTTGTTCTTTGGACTTACACTGTACCCTGCCCTATGCATGGCCCTTAACAATGGCCAATCATCTTGAAAATACCTGTAGTGAAGAACAAGGGGTCCCAGGTGACAGTCTGGATGAATCAAGGCAAATTCATTCCTATTGCTGAAAAACACTCCAAAGAAGGTAACTTAGTGATGGTGGCCAATGGTGTCCTCACTGTAAAAGAAGGATGTCACAAACTTAGATCATGTCACTCACTTTGATGATATTTTGTCATGCATAATGATATAAAATGCTTTGATATTATATGTTGTATAATGTCACACATGATGATGCCAAGTGATGATATAATTTTTGGATTATTAATTTAAAAAACACACAAAAACAATGGGGTGGCTAGATGGCACAGTAAATAAAACACAGGACCTGAATTCAGGAGGACCTGAGTTCAAATCCAGCCTCAGACACTTGACACTTACTAGCTGTGTGACCCTGGGCAAGTCACTTAACCCTCATTGTCCTGCAAAAAAACAAAAACAAAAAAACTCAACAATTCTAGCTTGCCAGATGGATTTTATGTGGGCAACCTTACTCTCTGTGTTTAATCCATGTGTTAATTTGGACTCTGGGAGATATTTGCTACTTTTTAGGAAAAATGGCTTTATATGTCAAATTAGAAGAAAGTCCTTTCTTTTTTTACTAGACATGGGGAAAGGAGATGCAAAATGGGCAAAATAAGTGTTTGGTAATGATGAATAAAAAGCCTTGTTTTCTAATTCCCATGAAATAGGTTAATGTTGGTATCACCAAGATAAAAGAATCTTTATGATACAATCTATATATGTGAATATCATTATCTCTGTGATTATTACAATTATTATAATATTTCTCTTTCTCTCTTCAATGACTACATGTTTTGATTCATGATTCTACACCCTCAGTGAAAGATTCTTTTTCTCAGAAACATGATTGTGGTCAGTCATTTCATTTTAAGATCCTATAAATGTATATACACAGATGCTAGAGATATCAAGATTAATAACAACTCATTTCTATTGGGCTTCAAAAAATACAGAATGCTTTTTTTTTTTACTAAACTGTAAGGATTACAAGTTGAATTATGATAAGGAAAGTGACAATTGTTGGAAGACAGGTCCATTGATGCATAGACTCATAGATCTAAAACTGAAACAAACCTCAGAAGCCATCTATTCTATCCCGCTCACTTTGCAGATGAAAAAACTGAGACCCATGTAGGTTAAGTGACTTGTCTAAGGTCACACAGGTAGGAAGCATCAGACAAAGGATTTGAATCTCAGCTCCACTGACTACAGAACTAGGACTGTGTAATACAAATACTGTGTAATATGATATCTACAGTTGGCAGAGAGCTGTGAACATTGTGAAAAGCAATTTTGAATGGTACCAAGGTAATTAAACCGTGTGTGACCTTTAACTCAGTTCTACCACTCTTAGGCATATACTTCAAATAGATCAACGAAAGAGGAAAGGAATGAACTATTGGGACGAAAATATCCATAACAGCACTTCTTGTTATAGCAAGGAACTAAAAAGAAAGTTGTTTTTCAACCTTTGTTCACAGGGTAATGACTTGAGAGTAAATTGGATTTAAAGTGAGGCAGAATATGAAAAAAATGCTCTTACTATTGATTGGAGAAGTCAAAACAATTCTGGGGTACTACTTCATACCTATTGGATCAGATAGGACAGCAGAGGAAAATGACAAATGTTGTAGGAGACATGGAGAAAATAAGACATTAATGCACTCTTGGTGAAGTTGTAAACTGATTCAAACATTCTGTAGAACAATTTGGAACTATGGCTAAAGGACTATAAAACCATGTATATATACTCTTTGACCAAGTAATACCACTACTAGGTTGGTATCCAAAAAGATATAAAACACAAAAAGTTGAATTTGAAATTGAGGATACGCCCATCAATTGGGGAATGGCTGAGGATTTTATCATGAAACACTATTATGCTATAGGAAATGATGAGCAGGATGCTATCATAAAAACCTGGAAAGACTTACATGAGCTGATGCAAAGTGAAATAAATGTACTGTATACAAAGTAACAGCAACATTGTATGATGATCAGCTGTGGATGACTTAGCTATTTTCAGCAATACAGTGATCCAAGACAACTCTGAAGAATTTATGAAAAATGCAATTCATCTCCAGAGAAAGAACTGATGGTGTCTAAATACAGACTGAAGCATAAAAATGAATGAATGAATGAATGAATGAATGAATGAATGAAATAAGGCAGAGTTGCACAAAAACGACAGCCTCGTTCTTTCTTCCAGAGTCATTGAAGTCTAGTGGCAACACAAATGTAAAGATGACTGTCAGTGGTCCAAGATGTAGGGGATGACCTTGGTGTCTTTGATGTCTGACCAAGCTCTAAGCAGTCAACCATGCTTGCTTCAGCTGCCTTCATGGACATTGGAACAAATCATTCTCATTTGCCCATTCCAGCAGAAGAGGGAGGAGGGAAGTCTTCGCATGTTTGGGGTAGGTATTCCCTTAACTCAGGAAATAATGGGGGATGTTTTAGATAAATTCTGTTATATGAATATGATGGAATATTATTATAATGAAGATTACTAACAGAATGAAGGCAAGCAGCCCCCAAATAGCATCACATTAAGTATGGATCAATAAATCTAATGAACAACTGTAGGGACTTTGTCTGCCTTAGAACTGCACAAAAAATTAGCCAGGAGTCTAAGGACAGTAGAAAAGGGGGCTCATCAGAAAAGCCAACACTGGCACTCTGGCAAACAAGTTGGTAACCTCATAGCATATAGGATATTGGCCAGAAATGTGTAGCCTGACTGGCTTTGATGTCAACAGACAGTAAGATAAGAAGGTTGTTCTGAGAAAGCCACAGGCTGTTTAGAGAACCACAGGGTGGACCTTTGAGACATCCAGGAGAAGCAGTCATGTAATGTACTTATGGTTGAGACAACACTCAGACCAGGAAAACACAAACCCGTGAAGTCAAATGTCCCTTTCACTGTCCTGAGAATCCACAGAGGGCTCTCAAGATATAGTGTACTGAATCTAAAAGATCCAAAGAAGCCTAACTACCCTAGGAGGTAGAGATCATTGCAGGAACCCAAGTGACCCATGACCAATCAGGACCAACCAAACTACCTAAAACCACAACAGGAGGTAGGCCCTGGCCCTAGAATGAAGCCCTCATTCAGAAACTAAGCCTACAAAATGAGCAAACACAAGAAGACACAAACTATTATAAAGAAGTAGAATAGAGCCAAAGATACCCCAACATACAATCTAGATTAAGAGAGTTATTCCCTAATACCTATAAACAGAGACTCAAAGCAATAAATGAATTTTTCACAAATAATATATGAATGCCTAGAAGAAATAAAGAAAGAGATGAAAAATAAAATAAAAGCTCTAGAAGAAATAATTAGGAGAACAAATGGCTTATAACAGAAAGTAACAAACTTTACTCAGGTAATGGACTCCCTAAAAATTAAATAGGCCTAATAGAAATCAGTGGTTCCTTAAGTAAGAAAGAAATATTGGAACAAAATCAAGATTGAAGAACATAGAAGAAAATGTAAGATACCTGATATCAAAACCAGCTGACCACCAAGATAGTTCAAGAAGAGATAAATTAAGAGTCCGCTGACTCCCTGAAAAACATGATTCTTTTAAAAAGACTAGGATGCTTTATTTTTAAAAATCACAAATGCATAGATCTATTAGAACAAGAGGACAAAGTAAAAATAGAAAAATCCACCAATTACTCCTTGAAAGAAACCATAACAGGAAAAGTTTCAAGAATATCATAGCCAATACTCAGAGTTTCCATAACAAATAATAAGTAATATGAACAACAATAAAGAAAGAATTATTGTCCAAAAGAACCACAATTAAGGTCAGACAAAACATGGAAGGTTCTATTATAAATGAGAGGAGATCTTGGAATACAATATTCTAAAAGGGAAATGATAGGCTTATAAACAATTATAACTTACCTTGCAAGGCTGAGTATAATCTTTTGGGAGAAAAAAAATTACCTTTAATGCAATATAACATTTTGAGGCATTTCTAATTTAAAAAAAAAGAATAGAATTGATAAGGGATTTTGAAAGGCAAACACAGGAGTCAAGAGAAACCTATAAAAGCAAGTCATTTGAACAATTGGAAGAGGTTGTAAGATGATGAAATGCTAACATTAATAAAATAAGGGGAGAAGAAACGAATGTCCCTTCAGAACCTTAATGTTTTCAAAGACTTTGAGGAACTAAAAACAATAACAAAAAAACCAAAACCAAACAAACAAAAAAACAGAGGAATTAGTAGTGGATTGATTCTGTTCCAAGGGGTTTAAAAGAGTAAATAATAGGGAGAATAAAGGAATACACTAATTCACAAAGGAGGAAGAAGGGGGTGGAATTTGATATGTCTGATAAATGTGGTGTATTAAAAGAGTATACAAACATTTAGGAAGGGGTGATGGTAGCTAGTATAAGGTCAACATCACTCTTATTTGAAACAGGCATGGGAGAGTTACATACGCATGCGCGCACACACACACACACACACACACACACATACTCATTCTCATGATGGGGGATCAAAAGGAAAAAAGTGGGGGGAAGGCCTGGAAACAATGGCTGAATAACTTATGGAAAATGAAATTAATGAAATAGTATCGCTTTTTAAGAAATGATGGGAGCAGCTAGGTGACACAGTAGATAGAACACTGGCCCTGGAGTCAGGAGTACCTGAGTTCAAATCCGGCCTCAGACATTTAACACTTACTAGCTGTGTGACCCTGGGCAAGTCACTTAACCCCAATAGCCTCACAAAAAAAAAAAAGAAATGATGAAAGAGGACAATTTGGAGAACCCTGAAAAGTATGAACTGATGCAGAGTGAAGTGCACAGAACCAGGAAAACAATTTATACAGTGGCAACATTGTAAAGAAAACTATTTTTAAAAAATATTTAAGCACTCTGATTGTTCTGATCAAGCAATGACCAGACAGTCTCCAAAGGATCTATGATGGGACACATTACCCTCCTGAAAGAGAGTTGAAAGACATCATGCTTAGAGGGAAACAAGCATTTTTGGAAATGGCCACTGTGTGGATTTGTTTTGATTGCTTGAATATGCTTTTTTTTCATGTTTTTTCCCTTTTCCCTCTGTTTTAAATTAGAGGGAGATTTGAAAATGATGGAGAATGGAGATGGTGAAGAGAAAGGGGAGGAGAGAAAGGGGGGAGGGAGAGAGAAGAAAGTGGTATTGAAACATTTTTTTTTTTTTTTTTTTTTTAGTGAGGCAATTGGGGTTAAGTGACTTGCCCAGGGTCACACAGCTAGTAAGTGTTAAGTGTCTGAGGTCGGATTTGAAAAACATTTTTTAAGGATTGAGTCAAAATGGTAGAGTGAAAGCCAGAATCTGGGCCTAGTTCTTCTAACATTCTACCTCCACAACAAGCTAGAAAATGCACCAAACTCAACTCTGATCAGGAAAACCAAGAAAAAGTAACAGTGAGTAATTTTTTGCAACTAGGGACAAATTTAGAAGATAGAGAGGTCTGGGGTAGGGGCTGGCCAGGTTGACAGTGCAACAGCATGGGAGCACACAAAAGAAGCAGTGGGGAACAGCCTAGTGCCCAGGGATAGTAAAAAGAGTGAATACTGGAGCATGAGGACATCCCAGGGATCCCATGAATTAGCCCTAGAAGGAGGAATGAGTGCCATTTGGAGGCTCTGTCATCCATTACCCAGTTCCAGGACAGGGTGTGGTGATGAAGGAGGACCCTACCTATATAAGCAGCAAGGGACAATTTACAGAAACATAACTGTATGGCTCTGAGCCCAAAAGCCAAGCAAAGATTAAATTTTAACATCTAGCCCAACATATAAGCATGCAATGGAGTAAACCAGAGCAGGAGACCAAAACCCAGGGGGCAGTCAGTAGTTCAATGGCTCTGAAAATGCAAAATGTTTGAGTGGGCTAATTACACTGAATCTAGCAGCAGTCTACAGAAAATTAATGATGTATAAGCCTCCAGACCCAAACTGGGAGAGGAATTTGCAGAACAACAGACCAAGAGGGCAGTCAATAGACTTATCTCTGGATCACACTACTTAGGAGGCATCAAAAACTTATAGGACAATCCGGCTTCACTTGACACACTTACTATCTTATAGTTATCATAAGCATCAAAAGTTCTAAATGTAAACTTTATCCCTCTGCTTTCATACTTTCCTCACTCCTCCATGCTTACAGAAAATAATATGGGGCAGCTAGGTGGCGCAGTGGATAAAGCACCAGCCCTGGATTTAGGAGGACCTGAGTTCAAATCTGGCCTCAGCCACTTGACACTTTCTAGCTGTGTGACCCTGGGCAAGTCACTTAACCCTCATCACCCTGCAGGGGGAAAAAAAAACCAAATAAAAACAAAAACAAAAACTTATAGGACTCCAGACTGAGCTGTGAAAAGAGACAAAGGACATAAAAGAAGTCATCTTAGGCCAGACTTTCCCCCAAAGTGACCAAAACCCTAAACTAATAAAAGTTAAGAAGGCTAGAAAAAGAAGCATATAACAAAAAAAGAACCTGATCACAAAAAAACTATTATAATAACAGGGAAGCTCAAGACACATTTGATTTGAAAACAGATACAAGAGAAGCCTCAAAGAAGAACACAGATTGTATACAAGTGCAACAGGAATTTCTGGAAGAGCTAAAGAAAGGGATAAAATAAAGAAAAATGACTTAAAAATCAAATAATAGCAATAGAGGATAAATTGGGAAAAGAAATTAGAGTTACAGAAGAAAATTATGGAAAAAGAATTAATAGCTTGGCAAAAGAGGCACAAAAATTGTGAAGAAAATACTCCTTAAAATCAGAATTGAACAAGTGTTGAGAGGTAGAAAACTTTACTGAAGAAAATAACTCTAAAAACTACAATTGGCCAAGTAGAAGCTGATGATTCAGTGAGACATAAAGAAACAATAGAACAAAGTAAAAACACTGAAAAAATAAAAGAAAATGTGGAATATCTCATAGAAAAAAAAAACTGACCTGGAAATAGATCAAGAAGAGATCATTTAAGAATCATTGGATTGTCAGAAAGTCATGAAGAGAAAAAGAGTCCAGAAATCACATTTCAAGAAATTATAAGGTAAAACTTTAAACTGAAAGAATCCACCCATCACCTCCTGAAAGAGATCCTAAAATGAAAACCCCAAACTCCCACATCAAGGAGAAAATGCTTTAAGCATCCAGAAAGAGAGAATGGAAATTCTGGGGGGGCCACAGTCAGCAATTAACACTGTAGAAGAATAGAGGACTTGGAATAAGATCTGGGAGGAAAAGGGGTTAAGATTATAACCAAGAATAACCTCTCCAGCAAAAGTGAGTATAATCCTACAGGGGGGAAAATGGACATTTAATGAAATATAGGACTTTCAAGTATTCCTGATGAAAAGACCAGAGCTAAATAGAAAATTTGATATTGAAATACAAGATTCAAGAGAAGCATAAAATGGTAAGCATGAGTCATATATCATAAGGTGCTAAAAAAGGTTAAACTTTACATTCCTACATGGGAAGAAGATACATGTAATCACTGTAAACTTTATTATAACCAGGGCTGTTAGAGGAAGTCTACTTAGAGAGAAAGCATGGGTATGAGTCTATTATTTTGGGATGGTCTCAAAAAATAGAAGGGAAAGAAGGAGGCATGCACTGAGAGAAAAGGAAAGGGAGAGAAAGAAAATGGGGGGGATATCTCACATAAATAGAATATGGAAAGAAGAATTTATACAATGGTAGTGATAATGGAGAGGATAGACAACAATTCTTGAACTTCATTGTCATCTGAATTAGTTACAAAGAGATGGGTATAGGAACAGCTATGTGGTGCAACAGATAGAGCACCAGCCCCAGATTCAGGAGGATCTGAGTTCAAATCTTCCCTCAGACACTTGACACTTAATAGCTGTGTGACCTTAGATAAATCACTTAACCCCAATTGCCACACACACACACACACACACACACACAAACAAACAAAAACAAAAACAAAACAAAGAGATGGGTATAGAAATTCATTTTACTGGAACAGGGAAGTGGGAGGGAAAGAGGTTACAGGAAAGAGGGAATAGAATAAGAGGGAGGGTAGACTAAAGGAAGTAGTAGGCAGAAGCAAAAAAGATCCTTAGGAGGGGGCAGGGTTAAAAAAGAGAATGGAATGGAAGGAAATATATAGTTAGCAATCATAACTCTGAATGTGACTGGGACAAACTTACCTATAAAATGGAAGAAGATAGCATAATGGATTAGAAACCAGAATCCAACAATATGTTGTTTAAAAGGACACTTGAAGCAGAGAAATACACACAGTTAAAATTGGGGGGCTGGAATCTATTATGCTTCAGTTGAAGTAAAAAAGGCAGGGGAAACAATCACGATCTCAGACAAAGCAAAAGAAACATTTTTAAGTGCACAGAAGAAAGAAGGAAGCTCAGAATGAAGCACAGAGGACAGTTCTGAAAGAAACATTGAATTTATTATATACAAGCTTCTTTTTTCTGGTCTTCTTAGAATATGGAAATGTTCATGTTTGTTTATATTTTTCAAGCTCAAAATAAACAAAGGGGGAGGAATAATAAAATAAGAATCATTATCCTCATTTCATAGTTGAGGAAACTGAGGCTCATATAATTTAAGGGAAAAAGTTCCAATGATTTTGAAACAAAGAGTGACTAGTGTTGCTTGTTAATTTTCCATTTTATAATAAGGCCTATGACTTTCAATGTCCTTGGGAATCCATGTGGAGAACAAAGACCCTCTTGGCTCATCTTCTGCAGGGCTGGCTAGCAAAGGAGAAGAGGATGGGTGGGCATCCTGCCTATTAATTTAGAGTTCAGCTCCTGGTTGTCACTCACATGCCTTTGAGGTGCTTCTAGGGAGGCTCTGTTAAGGTAGCTTAATTATGTAGGCTTCTATTTACAAGGGGCCTCTGCTGAATCCATCAAACTAACTTCCCTTTAACCTGAGCCAGATTTGATTATGAAGCCAATTTTATTGACTGTTCCCCCCCTACCCACCACACTCACCCTTTGGCAACACGTGCTTTGATTCTGTTATATATGTCTCCCCATTTGAAAAAGTAGCTATGTGATGACACAATTTATATTTTTAAAGGTGATACTGCATATAACATAATTTGGGGAAAAAACTAAATACAACACAAACAAACAAACAACCAGAAAAAGGCCCTTGAATTCAGAATAATGGATACCTGCAAGGCAGCAACTCGCTTGAGAGATTTTGCTCAAGTAACTTATAACTATCAGTAGAAACCCCGAGGGATTCCCCGCTGTTTTTGCAGAAGCTGTTTGCAGTGGAATAAACAGACAAGTGCTCTATATATCATTTTAAGTAAGACAAATAAAGTTCTTTTTCCACCTTACAACGATGTCATTGTCAGTTATATAAGAATAATTCTGTGTGACTTTTTATGAATCCTTCCCCTGTGCAGAAATACAATGGCCTAATTTTCCACACGCTGTATTATAAATAAATGGCCTTCTTTAGCAATCTCACGTCCATCCCAAACTATCTCATCCTGGGCAGGAAGAATTTCTGTTCTTTCTAACTGCTCAACCACATAAGGAAAGGGGTGCTGTCCATCTTCAGAGGACTAAGGCCCTCCCCTCTCATGACCCATCTATGCCCTTTCCTCTACTGATAGAGGTGAGAATCATTATGTTTCTTGTTAAGCAACGGGCTTTCACATATGTGACAATAAGGGATGTGGCCATGAAGTGGTGGTGATGTCATAAAATGAACGACTCTTTCTGAAGTGCCGACAAGCATCTATTAAGCACTTACCATGTGCCAGGTGCTATGCTAAGCACCAAAAATATAAATAAAAGCAAGATGACAATCCCTCATCTCAAGGGGGGAAGATGACATAAAAGTAAACTCAAAAGGGAAGGAGGAATAAACAGTATCTCCTGGGGTTTTGGTAGAGAAAGAAAACTGGAGAGTGAAGAGCAGGGCTAGGAAATGATGGAAAGAGTGAATGTGACTGTCCTGGGCACTTTCCTTAAAGTGGCGACTGTTCCAGGAGGAAGTGAGGCATAGAGTAGTTCAATAAAAGGAACCCAGACTTAATTCCTAGTTCTGTTCATTACTACCAGTACGACCTTGAGAAAGTCATTTAATTTCTCTGGGCCCGTTTTGCCCTTTGTACAATGAAGAAGTCAGACTTTAAGATGAGGTTCCTTCCAGCTCTAACCCTAGGATTCCATGATGGGGGAATGGAGATGATTTATTTCATGCATATCTAGTGAATGTTTTACTTTGCTTACATCAGAGAAAGGATTCTTTCTCCATTAGGTACCTGACATTGATACTTCTAGGTAATCTTGAAGAAGAATGGGAAGGGGCATGACATAGCTGGGACCCATGATTTGGATGAATTTGTTTAATTGGGGAAAAGCAATTTGTTCTTTTTTTTTTTTACATTGGGTTTCTCTTAACTTCTGCTCCATGGGCTGTTCCCACTCCCCCCTCTCCCAAGCTACATTTTGTCTAGGAATAGAAAAATCTCAGCACTGTAGCAATCACATAGTCCTATCTGATATTCCCTCTGTGAACTGGGCAGGAAGATCTCATTTCATACATCATTTACAATTTGCTACAATAATTTCACAGAATTGGTACATATCCTTAACCCAGAGTCAAGGGGTAGTTACACTTGTAGATACTGTCTTATGCTGTGTAATTTAGAATACTTATGTATATATGGTGGCATTTAAATATGCAGCATATATTTTATAAACAGTAAATAGTGTTTGTAGTAAATGCTAGAGCTAAGATATCAAGACTCTTACATGATAACTCTGCATTCAGTTCTTAAATCTAAGGTTAAAGAAAATAATAAATCCTTTTAGGACTGAGTCAGGTAAATTTTATCCACAGAGAATTCTATTTCTACATTTACCAAATACATATTGAGAACACACAATGAGGTCATTTGTGCAAATATTTATTTTCATTTGCAAATGGGAATACAATCAGGTAACTGTTTGTGACTGTTTACCCAAGATGAACAAACAATTACCATCTATACTCACTTCTGGAATTTCCAGCCTCCAACCCAGCTCACTGGGGAAAATCCACTCCAACCATCCCTACTCTTAATGGCTTTCCCTGTTGGCAAGAGCTTTCTTGTTGGAACAACCTTTCTCATGGGGCGGTCAGCTAAGTGGATTTGGTAAGAGCTACTTGGATACAAAAATATCACAAGATTTCATGGCCCAGACCCTCACCGAGGGTTAACATACACCCAAATACTTGGGTGCTAACAGTTCTAAGGAGACTTTTTGGACAATTCCAGTTAAAAAAAAAATCACAAGATATTTCTACAGGAACCAGGTGGCCTGTTAAGAAGAAGGCAGACTCTTCTATATATTATTTCCACCTAGGAATGACAAGCATATGTGTTACCAGTTTAAAAAAGCAATTCAAATAAATATGGATTCTTAAAAGAATCTGATCTTTTACTGATGGAGAACACAACCTCTTCCTTTATACCTTCTCATTCTCTGTAATTATTATACATATCTTCATATAAATGCTCAGTGGATTGATACTATAATAATATCATTCTAGTCAGCATATACATCCTCAGTTTCTTTTAATACTTCAAGGATGCCAGTGTACCACTTGGACTCCACTTCTTATCCCTCATTCTTGCTATATGACTGACCCACTTCCTTCTCCATTCATATTTGTCCTTGCCATCTTTTTCTTCACTTCTCACATGCAGGTCATCGTTGGTAATATCCTACAGTCCCTCCTTTCAAGTGAATCACTTTGAAAATTGGCTTCAGAATCTGTAAGGAACTAGCATTTTGTGCTTGAGTCTACAATGCCAGGTTTATTGATCATTTAAGAACATGTTTTCACATTGAAAGTATATCGGGTTCTCTGATGTAAGTGCTTGTATTGGAAAGAAGTTTGGCACTGGGTGCACAGTCAGTGACCAATAGGCCAGTATAGAAAGCACAAATTGCTACCCCCAGGTTTGTGTGTTAAAAATACATAATATTCTTAAGAAGAGAATGGGGAAGAAAGCAGATTGGTGATTTTGAGGAACAGTAACGAATGGTATAGTAGCCAAGTCAGAGTGGATTGTATGAATTTTTTCCTTAGGTGCCCCCAATCTTTCTTAGTCATACTCCAGGGACAGGAAACATAAACCTGCAATGCAACTGGCCAGTACAGAACAAGTGACCTCTCATGAAGTAGTGTCCATGAAAACCAATTACACAGCAAATTACCCATCTGCACAGACCTGGAATAAGAACCCTGCAGAGATCATTTGTAGACCAGAATTGCCATTTGAAATAGTTTCTAACCAACCATTCATAAATTTCATGGCTGCAACTGACCTCTGCTACTTTTCTCATTCTCAAGTTTTTCCTTAAAAAAAAAAAAGCGTCCTGCTGTTGCATCCAGACAAGCAAAGGAAAAATGGGATCCCATGAAACAAACACATGAATAACATTGTTGATGGCTGGCAATTGCATTAGTTTTAGCATTTTAAAGATAGCGTTTCTCCACTAGAGTTCCGTTCCAATGCTTCATCATGGTGTGGGATTTCTTGAAGGTTATATTCATGGTAGACAAACTCTTGTAGGTTCTATGAAGCTAGAAAAGCTTTTGCGTATAAACCCAGCAATATCTGGTGTGTCATTTAAGGACAATTCTGGCTCAGTTCAGAGAGATCCATTAATCAAAAGGTTCATCACTAAGTGATAAGCAATTGGGGCCACTGTAACTCATGAGGACCATGTACAAAATTGGGTCAGGATCTTCATTAGTGGTGGGAGACTACATGGGATTGAAATCATGAATCCCATCAAGTTTGACTCATTGAAGAAAATAGGGCCTTTGGTTATGCTACTTCTTCAGAGGGCAAACTATTTTATTGGATGTTTAATGATTCTGTTCCAATGATCATCCCTGTTGACCTTGTTCATTAGTTGGATGAGGGGACAGCTCTTTGCATCCACAGACACTGTCCTCTTCCTATGGGAGAACACCTGGGATATCACTTGTGTGGGTCCTCTACCAAAAAGCCTTGCTTACAGAGATTCAGTAACTTGCCAGGGGTCACAGAGCTAGGGAGTGTTAGAGACAGGTCCCAACCATAGGCCTTCCTGACTCTTAAGTTTAGCATTTTAAAAAAATGTTATTGTTGGGGCAGCTAGGTGGTGCAGTGGATAAAGCATCGGCTCTGGATTCAGGAGGACCTGAGTTCAAATCCGGCCTCAGACACTTGACACTTACTAGCGGTGTGACCCTGGGCAAGTCACTTAATTCTCATTATCCTGCCCCCCACCCAAAAAGTTAACTTATGGAATAAAACACGCCTTTCCATAACACAGTACAATAAAAAAAAGTTTTTTTAAGTTTAGCATTCCATTCATTAAGCCACACCACTCCTAAGGTTAGGATCAGTACTTATAGGAAAATATGTTTAGGGATAATAATAATAATAATAATAATAATAATAATAATAATAATAATAGTTTAGTGATGTCATAAGGCAACTTCATTATTTATGAGTAATAAGTTCCTCCTCCAAAAATATAATACACACTTTTTCCCCCTTAGGCAATTGAGGTTAAGTGATTTGCCCAGAGTTACAAAGCTAGTAATATCTGAGTATAGATTTGAACTCAGGTCCTCCTGACTCCAGGGTTGGTGCTCTATCCACAGAGACACCTAGTTGCCCCTAATACACATAAATTTGAATTTCAGGTTCTATTCTTTTTCAACAACCATTTCTCTTGGTCAGCTCCCACCATCATGAGCTGAACTGTTCTTAGACAATTACAATTTGAATACTAAATCAAGATCATTATAATTAAAACAGTAAATCTATTGCAAAGAAAACACCTATGCTAAACAATTATTTGTCAGCTCTTGTCTTGACTTAATATTTCTCTTTTGCTCTTGAGTATGCATAGGTTTACACAGAGCTAGGCCCTATGTGCTGCACATCCTGGCAAACTTGCCCCATGTCTTATGCATAACTATCTGTATGTCAGAAGGCAGACTGGCAAAGTGGACAGAAGGTTGGCTGGAGAGTAAGGGGCATGTGAGTTAAAGTGCCTCCTTGGATACTTAGCCAGTTGTGTGACCCTGAGTGAGTCTAAGCTTAAAATCTCAGTGCCCCAGGCATCTCCCTAAGACTCTTAATTGTAAAATAATTGCTGACCTGCAGGGATAGAGGAACTTTCCTCACTAGGTAAAAACTGTAGTTCCTTTCAATTCCATGGTATTGTAGAAAGAGCAGTGGTTCCTACAGTCAGAGTTCCCGACTTCAATCCAGGTTCTTCCCCTTACTACCAGTGTGACCTTGATCAAGTCTCTCAACCTCCCTGCATCTCTGGTTCCTCATCTGTAAAATAATGGGTTGAACCAGATGGCCCCTGGGGTCCCTTCCAATCTAAATCTATGATCCGATGAATTTATCAGGAAGCCTATCGATTTTTCCTCTCAGTGGTGAATGAATTGTGTCTATCCCAGCTTTTCACACAAGGCTGAAAAGAAAACTAAAATTCTGACCACAAGAGTATTGCAATTGGATGATAAGGATTTGGGAGAAAAATGTCACCCGGAAAAGTCCATAACTGGTAAGCGCATGTGCCACGTGGTTGGTTTTCAGCAACGTCTAAACCCTTCTTTAAAAAGTAGAACAAGAACATGTAATTTATACAGTATGATGCCTGTACAAAGAGGTGCTTTGCAGATCCCGTGATTTTCCTTCATATATTATGCTATCTGTTTTGACTTTGCAACCATTAGGAACAGCTATTAGAAGGCAGGCAGATGTCTCTGGCATTAAAGTGATTGGTACAAAGCACGAAGATTCTTTTTGCATGAGGATATTTTTGTTACAAGGTAATCCTGCTTCAAATGGGATGCCAATTCTCACAGCTTTAAATATCATGGAGGATTTTGGAACCATCTCTGGATCAGAGGGAAAACATTTTTAGTCAGAAATTCTACTCCACTGAAGAGCATAATAGAGCAGATTTCACTTCTGGGAATTTTAGTAGGTAGCAAAAAAAAAAAAAAAGTAACCTATTTAGGTATTAAGTTGAACATAGGCCTGAATAATGTGGTTAAGAATAATTGGGATCCAATTATTCACCGCATCAAGGAGGACTTTGACAAGTGGAATTCCCCAAATTTACATCTGTGGGGCAAAGCTAGAGTGGGGAAATGATTTCAGCACCACAGTTTAATTTCCTGCCTTCTGCCCGGCCCTTTGGGAGATCCTTTTCAGTAAATTGGAGGAATTTATTTCTGCATTTACATAGGAGGAAGGAAAGGCAAAGCGGAGAACTTCAAAATGAAGTGCTAAGTCAGAACAAGGAGATCAGAAATTCAGGAAAAAAAAGAAATAAGCTGAACAGCTTCTAATTTGTGACAAATTGAATCTCTTTGAGTGAGGCAAGAAGAAAAGAATCCCTCCATAGTAGTGTAATGTCAGGAGTTTCACTTGTTCTAGAAAGTCTATGGGCAGCTACGTGTTGCAGTGGATAAAGCACTGGCTCTGGATTCAGGAAGACCTGAGTTCAAATTTGACCTTAGACACTTAACACTTACTATCTGTGTGACCCTGGGCAAGTCACTTAACCCTCATCGCCCCACCAAAAAAAAAAAAACCAACCAAAAAACCATAGTCTAAGGAGAGTTATCCTCTCCCTGGTTACTCAGAAAGGCTTTCACTAAACCCAGCCATCCAACCAGGCAGACCATAGTACCTCTAGCTTGGTTATTTCAGACAATCAGCACCAGCAATCAATCAATGAATCAATCAATAGGCTTTAATTAAGCACCTACTATGTGCCAGAAGCTGTTAGGTTCCAGAGGATAGAAAGGCAAACATAAACTAGCCTCTGTCCTTAAGGAATTCACATTCTACTGGAGAGACAACAATGTATATGCACATTAGGGTAAAGAAAATATATTCAAGATGGAAACACATTTTTTAAAAAAATTTTTTTCCTCTTTGACAATTCTTCAATCTGAAGTTTTTTTTTTTTTTTTTTTTTTACTTTTCTCTCACAGCCTAGCTGATGTGGGAATTTTTTCCATGACTACTCATGTATAATTTATTTTGAAATGATCGAGTTCTAGTGGATGGGGGGTGGGAATAGAGGAGGAAGAGAAGTTGGAACACAAAGTTTTTAAAAATTTGATGTTAAAATTTGTTTTTACATATATTTTGGAAAATACAATTCTATTCAATAAACAAACAAACAAACAAATAAATGAATGAATGAATGAATGAATAAATAAATAAATGAATGAATGAATAAATAGATAGATAAATATAGTGAGACCTAAATAAATATCTATGGAGAGAAAAAGAAAAAAAAAGAAAAATACAAGGTAATTTTTTTTTTTTTAGGTAAGGATGCTAGTAGCTGTGGGGATCAGGAAAGCTTGTTTCTAGATAGAGGTCCTTGAGCTAAGTCTTGAAGAAAGCCAAAGAAACTAGGAGGTGGAAGTGAGGGAAAAGAGCATTTCGAGCTTAGAGGAAAGTCGGGTCAAAGGTTCCAAGTGGGAAGAGTACAAGGAATGACAAGAAAGCCAAACTGGAAAGTTGGGTGGAGACCTTATGTAGGCAAAGTCATGGATCTGTCATCTAGTAATTGTTAATATGACCAAAGCAATGTGATCAATGGAGCCTTGATCTGGCTGCCTTCAAATTGTCTCTCTGACTCAAGCCTCTTTGCACTCCCATTCATCTTCCACCCACCCAGCTGCCAAAGCAATATCTCTAAGCACATCTGATCATGCCTTCTCCTACTCAATAAACTTCAGGGGCTCCCTTTTACCTCCAGGATTAAACATCAAATCTCCTCTTTGGTATTCAAAGCTCTTCACAAACTGGACTCTTCCAGCCTTTAGAGTTTTCTTATATTACATGCTCTCTGCCATCTAGCTCCACTGTCTTATTTACTCCTCCTTTCATGTTACAATTCCACTTCTGACTCTCTGCCTTTCCCTCCCCTGCTATAAGGTTCTCTTTCCTCACCCCTCACTCCTAGATGTCCTGGCTTTTTTCTTCCTTTCTTTTCTTTTTAAAAATTTTATTTATTTTATTCTGAACTTAAGAAATAAAACAAGCATTTCCATAACACAGTAGAATTTTTAAAAAGATGATTGTACAGGAAACTGCAAATCTGTTATATACTACTTGCTATTCATTTTAAATATATAATAGCTATTATAAATAGAATGCAAATATAATAATGATATAACATTACCTTTCTTTTTTTTTCTTTCTCCCCACTTCCCCCCCCCACCCTAGAGATGGCTATCATTAGATACAAACGTGTGTATATACCATTCTAGACACATATACACTCTCTCTCTCTCTCTCTCTCTCTCTCTCTCTCTCTCTCTCTCTCTATATATATATATATATATATATATATATATATATATATATATAAAACCATTTTATGCATACTTCTATTTATCAGTTCTTTCTCCACCTTTTGCAGGAGTCCTTTCCCAGTCCCCTGAACTACTTGAGAGGTATCTAGGCTGGGTCTGGAATCAGGAGTATCTGAGTTCAATTCGGGCCTCATATACTTATTAGTTGTGTGACCTTGGGCAAGTCACTTAATTTCTCTGTGCCTCAGTTTCCTCATTTTAAAATGGGAATAATCATATCTCTTGCCTCACATTATTGTTGTGAGGATCAAAGGAGATTGTTTTTTTTTTGCAGGGCAATGAGGGTTAAGTGACTTGCCCAGAGTCATACAGGTAGTTAATGTCAAGTGTCTGAGGCCATATTTGAACTCAGGTCCTCCTGAATCCAGGGCCAGTGCTTTATCCACTGTGCCACCTAGCTGCCCCAAAAGGAGATATTTTTGAAGTGCTCAGCACAGTGCTTGACACATAGTAATCATTATATAAATTCTGATTACTACTACTACTACTAGAAGCAGCTTCTTTCTGAGACTAGCTTCCATTTCCACTATATTTATCTTCTATGTATTTAAGTTTGAATCTTGCTTCAATTGTTTGACTTGGGGCAAGTCATTTGACCTCTCTGCCTCAGTTTCCTCATCTGTAAAATAGGAATAATAATAGCCCCTACCTCAAAGGTTTGTTGTGAGGCACCTCTGAGATAATATGTGAAAAAGTACTTTGCAAACCTTAAAGTGCTATATAAATGCTAGTTATTATTATCAGATACATAGTTATTTATGTTTTCTCTCCCCCATCAGAACGTGGATTGCTTAAGGGAAGAAGTCATTTCGCACTCCATCCCCCTTTCTTTGTATCTCCAGAGTTTAGAACAGTGACTGCCATATAGTAAGTACTTATTGAATGCTGACTGAGACCAAGGCTAGGACTTACAATTCTGGCTTTTAGGCTAGCACCTTGCTGGCATAAGGAGCATATATATAAGGAGCTATTGAGGGGAAAATATGGGAACTAAAATAGACATGAAAGCCAAAGAATTATAGGCCATTGATTGCAGTTTGCCTTTATAGTTAGAGCTCAAGTAAAGGACTGCCTGTGAGTGGTGTGTGGCCTAGGGGGATTCCTGGGGGGCCGTACAGTGCTGGGTTGTAGACATTTACTTTGATGGATTCCTGATCTCATCAATGTGAGTACTCCCTCCAATGAATCATAGATCAAAACTCACCAGTGTCCTTTCCTCTTGCTAATCCTCCATATGGGGCTTCCCAATGTGTCGGGTCTTCCTTACACTGTATAATTTACATTTTTGTTAAAGTGAAAAATCAGATTAAAATAAATAGTAAGGACAGCTTTGGAAGGGAAAACTATCATCCAAAGGTAAGGCCCATTCCACGGAGTGATGTTTGCAGTAGTAGGGAGCTATGAACTGATTAAATCATTTGTAGTCTCAGAAAACAGCTAACTAAATCCTCTCCTTTTACAGTTTAGGAAACTGAGTTTCTGAAAGATTCAGTGGCATGTTTGGGATTGACACCAAACACAGAGCTCATTCCATTATACCCCACTGCTTCTCATGAACATATAAAAACACACACATGTGCACATATACATACATATATATGTGTGTATGTGTGTATATACATACATAGATATTTAATTTTTTTGAAGTACATGTAAAAACAATTTTAACATTCATTAAAAAAAACGATGTTTCAAATTTTCTCCTTCCCTCCCTCCTCCCTGAACAGTAAGCAATTTTATGTAGGATATATATATATACACACATACACACATATATACATATTTGCATATATGTATATGCAATCATGCAAAATATATTTTATTATTAGTCATGTTGTAAAAAAAGACATAAACCCAAAAGGGAAAAAAAAAAAACAAGAAAAAAATACAGAGAGCAAAAAATAGTATGGTTTATCTACATTCAGACTCCAGTTCTTTCTCTAGAAGTGGATAGCATTTTTCATCATGAGTCCTTTGGAATTGTCTTGGATCATTGTAGTGCAGAGATTAGCTAAGTCATTCACAGTTG
The DNA here is from genome assembly GCF_019393635.1 of Dromiciops gliroides. Taxonomy (NCBI): domain Eukaryota; kingdom Metazoa; phylum Chordata; class Mammalia; order Microbiotheria; family Microbiotheriidae; genus Dromiciops; species Dromiciops gliroides. The sequence continues at coordinate 240,558,509 of NC_057861.1, read as the reverse complement.
TTCCCTGTACAATGTTCTCCTAGTTCCGTTCACTTCACTTTGTATCAGTTCATGTAAGCTTGTCCAGGTCTTTATGACATCATCCTGCTCCTCATTTCTTCTTGTTGTTTGTCCTTTGTTTTCATAGAGTACCAAAGACATCACACGGATATCCTAACAAGCACATGAATTAGATTTAAGAGAGGCAGTCATCAAGCCTTACTCTCTCCTCCAGAGCCATCTAAGTCCAGTGGCAAGACAAAAATCAAGACGACTGGCCTGAAATGCCTGCAGCACAATAATATTCCATCATAACCATATTCCACAACCTGTACTGCCATTTCCCAATTGATAGACATTCCCTTGATTTCCAATTCTTTACCACGACAAAAAGAGCTGCTATAAATATTTTTGCCTCTACTCCTAACTCACTTCCCCAAATTAGTGTCTAGGCAATGTCAATTCAGGTATATCAGTGAGCTTTAGAGCACCGGACTTTTGATGGCTCTAGTTTCCCTGAAGGGATATAGAAAAGACTTTACTTCTATTATCAAGAATTCATATACACACACAGAAATACATACATACATACATATATACACACATACAAACATATATATGAATGTATCTACACATCTACATGAAATACAAATTATATATGTAATACATAGACATGTTTATAAGATACTTAAGATATACATACAAGTCTTCATAAATAATGAAGGCAATGCTACTTGCTTTTTGCATGTATCCAAATTATATTCAAATCAGGTATTAATATGAATCAGAGAAGCCTTAGAGGAAACAGGATCATAGATCTGGAGCAAGAGGAAACCTTAGAGGTTATTACATTTAAGTCCCTCATTTTATAAACAAAGAAAGTGGGGACCAAAGTAGTTAAGTGACAGGCCTGAGGTTGAAAAGGTAGTAAGTAATAAAAGTGAGAATTTCAGTTTGAATCCTATCCAATTTTTATAGATAAGGGTAATGATGTCCAATAAAATGAAATGATGTAATAATTACAGTAGCTTTCATTTATTATGGTGCTTTAAATTTCACAAACTGCTTTACAAATGTTATCCTATTTGATTCTCATAGCAACCTTGGGAGGTAGGTGCTTTTATTAACCTCATTTTATAGATGAGGAAATTGAAGCTTAAGGGGTTAAGTGATTTATCTAGGGCAATACAGCTAGTTAAGTATCTGAGGCTGGATTTGAATGCATCTCTTCCTGACTCCATTTCTGTTCTCCATGTACTGTGCTTCCTGTGAGATTTAAAATTGGATATTAGATCATAAATCTCCCCTCTTTAACCTTTCCCTTGATTTATCTCCCAGACTAGTAAATGGAAGAAGCTTCTGGTTTTCTAGTTAGAGCTTTTATTGTATGGTAGTCACAAGGTGATGTTGATTAGAAGGATAGGAAAGTAGAAACACAATACAAATCGTCTTAAGTCTAAGCTTAGTCTATATTCCATATAAAACTCACCAAAACCAAAGGCCACCTTTGGGGAGAGAGAGACCGTGTGCTGCTGCTAACCGCAAGCTGGGCCCAGTCAAAACTCTCTTCAGCATCAGCCTGTGCAGCGCAGTCAGGAGACCAGCAGAGCAGGAAAAAAGTCCCACTTCCGTTCTCTCCTTGCCTTTTAAGCTCACACCCCAGAAGTGGAGTGCTAGCAGGCAGTCTGACGTGCACAGCAGGCGGACTGGCGTGCGTAGCTCATGCCATTGGTCTCCTCCCCGAAAGGGTGGTCCTTAAAAAAAAACTGGCGTCTTTCAGTTATCCTAACCGACTGTTAAAAAAACTTTCATATTTTTTTACCACATTCCTCGATGCCTCAAATGACTTGTCCAAAGTCACACAAGGACCAAGTAGCAGAAATAGGATTTGCCCTCAAGTTCTCTGTCTTCAAATCATTTGGAAAGAATCCTTTCAATATCAAGGCTAAGCAGGTACCTGGGCCTGGGCCTCCCTTGTCTCCCCAGTTCTACCCCATGACATTCCTCTCTAAAATATGTGTTCTGTGACATCTTTCTGAAAAAGGTTCTTTTATTACCAATCTTAATTTCAAAAGTCTATACAGCCCATGTTTTATATATGATATAGATATATGTGTGAGAGAGAAAGAGAGAAAAGGAAGAGAGAGGGATACAGAGAGAAAAAGAAAGGGAGGGTGGAGGGAAGGAGAGAGAGAGAGAGAAAGAAAGAGAGAGAGAGATGGGGGAGGGAAGGAGAGAAAGAGAAAGACAGAGTGGGGGAGGAGGACAAGGAGAGAGAGGGAGAAAGGAAAAGGGAGAGGGAGAAAGAAAAGAAGAGAAGAGAGATAGAGAGAGAATATATACTATTCAAAGCTGTGAAAATGTAGCAAATAGATATTCTTTCTTCAACTTTTCAAAGATCAGGACTTAGCAAATTCCAAGCAATGCTATCACACCAGTGTTGATAATCTAGCTGCACTTTGTTCCTAAGGTAATCTTTTACAGATGTCATATTCGTAATGTCTGGACTTACTGTAGACTTTCTGTACTCATTGCAAATCCAATCTCTGAATTTCTTATGTATTCATCATGGTCAGCTTTCATATTTCTTTCAGTAATGGAAAACAGGAATAGTGTAGAAAAATAAAAATAAATAGACCATACAAAAACATTCCTTTACTCAATAATATCTTTATGTTAGAAGCAGGATTGGTGTAGTAGAGAGAGAGGTGACCTTAGAGTCAGGAAGACTAACTCTATGACCCTGGGTGAGTTATTTAACGTTTTAGTGGCCTGGTGCCCCAAGACAGTAGATTGCAGAGCAGGTAAGTCTGTGGAAGGAGTTTCCTCAGCAGGGATTCCTTATATAAAGAATTAATTGTTATTTGAGGTTTCTATGACCCCATCTTTTGGCTAGAATTTTTAAAACCCTGGCACGAGCACTGGCCTGGGACTCAGGCGCAGTGCCTCTGCAAATGGCATGGTGCTCCACCCACTGGTTGTGGCTGTCATCATGGCACTGGCACCTCATATCATCACCATTCGCAGACGCCTACATGTGCCTGGCAAAATTATAATGACTGGAAGCCCAGTGAGGGCAGTCATGTGCCTGTCAGTCAGGGTTGCCAGCCAATTGGCTTGGGGCTGTGTGGTCAGCCTGGGGTCTGCTGGGAAGGGGAAGGGAGGAATTTCACCATTATAGCTTGAAGCAGGAAAGCGACAGGATGCAGCCATGTGTTCTCAGCTGAGCCCCAGGCCAGTCCATGCACCGGGGTTTTTAAAATTCTAGCTAAAAGATGGGGTCACAAAAACCTCAAATAACAATTAATTCTTTACACTTACACAGATAAAATCACAAATATAGTAAATTTTCTTTTTTCTTTTACTCTGACCTTGCCCACCCCCCAAGAAAGCTTTTCCTATAGCTACAAATTAGTCATCAAATTATCAAACTGACTTGTCTGAGGTTCTTCTTTTATTTTCCCTTCCCACCTTACTGGTGCTAAAAAGCAGGAAAAGGACCAAGGCTAACAAGTGACTGAATTAGCTCATAATGATTACAAAGTTATTACATTTACATAGAGTCAAATTTTGGCTATAGGTAAGGGAAAAGCTTCCTAAGAATGAAAGTTTTGGGCAGCTAGGTGGTGCAGTGGATAAAGCACTGGCCCTGGATTCAGGAGGACCTAAGTTCAAATCCAGCCTCAGTCACTTGACACATTACTAGCTGTGTGACCCTGGGCAAGTCACTTAACCCTCATTGCCTCACCAAAAAAAGAAAAAAAAGAATGAAAGCTTCCCCAAAGAGGAGTGGGCTGCCTGGGGAGGCAGCAGATTTTTATCTCACTGGAGGTCTTAAAGCAAAGCTTGGATGATGATTATACTGTAGAAGGGATTCCTTTTCTCACAAGGGTTGGGTTGGACTAGATGACCCACTGCATCCTTTCTGACTGAAATTCTGTGAACTCAGGGCATAGCCAAGATGGTGGAGGAAAGGAAGTAACTGCTCAGACTTCCTGACACAATTACCCCCCAAAAAAACTCCAATCACAGCTATAAAACAACTCCTGGAGCAGCAGAATCCACAAAAAGATGGCTGAGATTATTTTCCAGCTAAAGACACCTTGGAAGTTTGGCAGAAGGGGGAGCAGGGCTGGAAGTGGAGTTCAGCCCTGTAATTGCACCAACATAGATACAGCCACAGGCAGGCTGCACCAGAGAAACTTACCCCTGAGCCTCCAAATCAGCTGCAGTGCCAGCATCTTCTGGAACTAAGCTCACAGTGTGGTAAGAGGGCTAAATGGCTGGCCAGGGGAGAGTCTAAAGGGGTGTATGCAGGAACTAAGGTGGGATTTGGATGTCCTAACTCAGCAGGGAACCAGGAAGAAACCTTGAGTGGTGGCAGCCCAGGTGAGGGAGGGCTGAAGGCTCCTCAGAGCTAGCAACCACATAAGTAAAGTTTTGCTGTCTGGTTGATTGGCAAGTCGGCCTTGGGTTATCTACAGACCAGAGAAAGGGCTAGGTGAGTGAAGTAACTGCCCATCATTAAATCATAACACATAGGACCCCCTGAAGCTTGGGACAGTATATCCTGGAAGCAAGACCCCACACTAAAAAGGAGTTAAAAATCAAGTGAAACATGGGCAAGATGAGTAGGCAGAGAAAATTGCGAACCATAGAATGCTTCTTTAATGAAAAAGATTGATGTGAACCTTCAGAAGAGGATAACAACATGAAGGCCCCTACATCTAAAGCTTTCAAGAAAAATATGAATTGGTCTCAGGCCATAGAGGTGCTGAAAAAAGACTTTGAAGATAAAATTAGAGAGGTAGAGGAAAAAATGGAAAGAGAAATGAGGGTGATGCAGGAAAGACATGAGAAAAAAGTCAACAGCTTGAAAAGCCAAATGGAAAAGCTCTCTGATGAAAATAATTGCCTAAGAATTAGGATTGAACAAATGGAAGCCAGTGACTTTATGAGAAACCAAGACACAATAAAGCAAATCCAAATGAATAAAAAATAGAGGGCAATGTGAAATATCTTCTGGAAAAAAAACTGCTGACCTGGAAAATAAATCCAGGAGAGATAATTTGAAAATTATTGGATTACCTGAAAACCACAATCAAGGAAAGAGCTTAGATGTCATCTTCCAAGAAATTATCAGGGAAAATTACCCTGATATTCTAGAAGCAAAAGGTAAAATAGAAATTGAAAGAATCCACTGATCACCTCCTGAAAGAGATCCCAAAAAGAAAGCTCCCAGGAATATTATAGCCAAATTCCAGAGCTCCCATGTCAAGGAGAAAATACTGCAAGCAGCCAGAAAGAAACAATTCAAGTATTGTGGAACTACAGTCAGGATAGCACAAGATCTAACAGCTTCTACATTAAAGGATCAGAGGGCATGGAATATGATATTTCAGAGGGCAAAGGAATTGGGATTACAACCAAGAATCACCAGTCTAGCAAAACTGATTCTAATCTTTCAGAGTAAAAAATAGGACTTCAATGAAAAAGAGGACTTTCAGGTATTCATGATGAAAAGACCTGAATTGAATGAAAAATTTGACTTTCAAATGCAAGACCCTAGAGAACCATAAAAAGGTAAACAAGAAAAAGAAATTCAGAGGGGTGTTAAAAGGTTAAACTATTTACATTCCTACGTGGGAAGATGATACATCTAACTCATAAGAACTTTCTCAATATTAGAGCAGATGATAGAAATAAATTTAGACAGAGGGCACAGGTGGGAATTGATTATGAAGGGATGATATCTTCAAAGTATTTGTTTTTTGTTTATCTCTTTTTGTGGGGTGGTTGGAGTTGGGTGACATGCCTGGGGTCATACGGGGGTGAGTGTCTTGTGTCTGAGGCTGGATTGGGGCTTGTGTCCACCTGGGTCCAGGGTGGGTGCTTTGTCCACTGTGTCACCTAACTTTCCCATGATAACATCTTTAGGTTAAAATTGAGGGGTGAGAGGAATGCACTGGAGAAGGAGGAAGGGGAAAGGTAGAATGGGGTAAAAATCCCACATGAAAGAAATAGGAAAGGGCTTATGGAGTGGGGGGAGAGATGGGGGAAGAGCAGGGTAATAAATGAACTTTACACTCATCAGAATAGGCTGAAAGACCTTAATCTAACCAGAGTTGGCTCAAGGAGGGACTAACAGACACACCCAATTGGGTGGGGTAATCTATTTAAACTGGGGAGTAAATGAGCCTAACACTCATCAGAATTGGCTCAAAGACCTTAATCTCATCAGAATTGGCCCTAGGAGGGAATAACACACACACTCAATTTGGTGGAGTAATCAATCTAACTCTGCAGGAAAATAGGAGGGAAAGGGGATAAGGAGGGAGGGCCAAAAGAAGGGAGGGCAGATTGGAGGAGAGGGCAGTCAGAAGCAAATCCCTTTTGAGGAGGGATAGGGTGAAAGAAGATAGAAAATAGAGTAAATAGCATGGGGAAGGGAATAGGATGGAGGGAAACAACAATAGTAATTGTTAAAAAGGGAAAAGGGAAAAATTGTATAAAAATATTCATAGTAACTCTTTGTGGTGGCTAAGAATTGGAAATCAAAGGAAAGCACATCAATTGGGGACTGACTGAACAAGCCATGGTATATGATTGTAATGGAATATTATTGTGCTATAAGAAATGACAAGCAGGATGATTTCAGAAAAACCTGGAGTCATATGAACTGATTTATAGTGAAGTGAGCAGATCCAGGAGAATATTGTACATCATGACAGCAGTATTGTTCTCTGAGCTATTGTGAATGACTTAACTACTCTCAGCAATATAATGATCTAAGACAATCCCAAAGGGCTAATAATGAAGCATACTATCCACCCCTAGAGAAAGAACTGATATTGATTGAACACAGACTAAAAAAAAAATACTTGTGGATTATACATATATAACCTATATCAGATTGCTTGCACTCTTGTGGAGGGGGGAGAAAAGGGAGGGAGAAAAATTCAGAACTCTCAATCTCATAAAAATGAATGTTGAAAAGAAAAAAAAGAAATAAAAAGAAATTCTGTGAATTCTCAAAGTGTCCACCCTGATGGGGAAAGTCCTTGACTACTGGAGTGAGGGGGTTTCCATTCAAGGTTTCTGAATCCTCTATAAGACACTAATAGAGGCTGGATGACTACCTTTTTATTTAGGTTTCCTGATATCCATTCCTCCAAAGAAAAGAGTATGAAGAAACAAGGTAAAGACCAACAATGCATTGTTGTTTCTTAAGTACATGATTAAGTTCTCTTCCATTTGTGTGTGTGTGTGGGGGGGGGGGGGGGTTATGTGTGTGTGGTACAGAAATAAACATTTCCAGTGGTAGAAAAATGGGATCTGCCTGTTTATCTCTAGTCCAGGCCTCTCTGGTTGCTCCAGTTTTCCACATTTAATCTAGCATACACACTGCTGTCAGGGCAATCATACCTATGTGCAGACCTCATTGAGGACAACTTGTCATATTCTAGAGTTTAATTCATGGTTTAAATCAAGAGAGATTTTCCTAACAATCCATATAGGAAAAATCAAATGGATGAAGAACTTATGCATAGGTATGGAAAGGGCATTTCTTGTCAGTCCATTAATAATAATACCATGGACAAACACTGCTGAATGACAGTGAGCTGGGTCCAATATAGTGTAGGAGGAAGAGTATGGATTGCTTTTAGGAAAGAATGTAACACTTTCAATGTTGCCAAATTAGTCCCAGACAAAACAACAATAGCAACAACAATAAACATTCTTTCAATACAAAAATTCTCTCGATGATGCTCTATGACCCAAACCATAAAATATAATTTCTAAAGAATCAAATTTGTACATGGCCTCAAAGATAATGGAAAGATGTATGGTGGGTGTCAGCAGGCTGTAGTTGATATATATGTAAGAAGTGGGATATAAATATTATACCACATGCGTATGATTGAAAAAATGTAATCCAGCCATGTAATGAGAGCAAAATCGATCAGCTGGTCCTGCCCAACTCAAATTTTGTGATGGACTGCTCAGGTACCCTAATGGTATCCATGCAACATTAGAAGTCTTTTAGGGGTAGCTAGGTGGCACAGTGGATAGAGCATGAACCCCGGATTCAGGAGGACCTGAGTTCAAATCTGGCCTCAAATACTTGACACTTACTAGCTGTGTGACCCTGGGCAAGTCACTTAACCCCAATTGCCTCACTACAAAAAAAAAGTCTTTTAGGAAGACCTTTTGCACATATAGATACTCTATAGATAATTTATGGGAAGGTATAGACAAAAATTGCACAGGATACAACAGTGTGTCTAGCACAATGACAGGCCAAGCACCATTGTGCTAAGACCACAGGAGCTTGGTGTCATTTGCCAGTTTTTGTACTTTACTTTTCTCTGGGATTTGTCCTTGTAGGGTGTGCTTGTAAATGTTTACTAATGGAATTCCTGAGGAATGATTCTTAGCCTCTAATTTGAAGAGTTCTCACCAGCAATGGCTGGGAAGTGAAGTGGTAAAAAAAGGTATTCAGGATACAAGTATGAATCAGATATGGAACAGGTTGGCTTAATTCCACCTAGGAAGGGAACAGCTAAGCATTGAAAAATTATTGAATAATTACAATCAGTTGAGAGGTTAATATTCAAGCTTCATTGGGATTTTAGGACTCCTTGTTAACTATTTATTTGCATTTTACCTGCACTGAGAACAACCTTCCTCCTCCCTCTCTTTTTCATGGGTCTCATCCCAATACCGACCAGCATGGAAACTTTGACTTACTCTATTTCTGAACTGGGACAGTTTGTCCCTCCAGAGGTAGCCCAGTAGCCACCCCTTCCTGGGGGTTCACTATATTGGCACTGTACTTAGTGCAGACATCTTATAGTTCTATTGCAGGTCAGGATTCTGGAAATCAGCTGATCCACTAGCCTTAGCCTCCCTCAGTGACAGGATTAGAGAAGTGCACCACCAAGCTCATGTGTTCTTTTTTCTTTTTCCAATTATTTTTCTCACTTTGAGTGACTTTTCCCCTCTCTACCAATTTTCTATTGCCTTTTCTCTGTTGTTTCTTCCACAACTGCAATTGTCCCCAATACCCAATACCCAAAGCTTGGGTGTCCAGAAAAGGGGAAGCGGCCAGCTGCCCTTTGAGATCTCACAAGTCTTTGTACCAAAGCAAAGACAATACAAACAACAGGTGATCTCCCCTCAACATAAAGGCACCTCCCTATTAGTCCTTCGGAACTCAGTGAATTCCTTATACCTCATGACCAGTAGAAATGGGAGACATGGGAGGTGGACACAAGGATTGACCTTTAGATATTTCCACAGAGTTCTTCATTAATAGTCAGCGAAGGGGCAGCTAGGTGGCTCAGTGGATAGAGCACCAGCCCTGGAGTCAGGAGTACCTGAGTTAAAATCTGGCCTCAGACACTTAACACTTACTAGCTGTGTGACCCTGGGCAAGTCACTTAACCCCAATTGCCTCACTAAAAAAAACAAAATAGCCAGTGAAATGAATCCTCGTGACAGACAAGAAGAGCCCCATATAGCATACATCCCTAAGAAGGCATCACATATAAATGTCTATGCTGTTGGATAGAGTGATAACATTGATGAGACAACAAAAACATTGACACATTGAAGGACACATTCAGAGATTTAACATATGCTACTTCTCTGACTAGAGCTGTGCTCTTACTGGTGCAGGGGGTTTACAGTGGGAAACTTCCTTTTGGGTACATGTGGACACCTCTCCAATCCATTTTCTTAAATAATTGCCCAGGGCACTGAGAGGTTAATTGATTCACCCAGGGTCATACAACCAGGATATGTCAAAAGCAAGACTTAGTTTCTGGCTTTGAGGTCAGCTCTCTATCTACTTCTACCATGTTGCTTCTTTTCTTACTAAATAGAGTCCAACCTCCTTAGCCTGTCATGCCAGGCCTTCCACAGTCTGGTGCTACACTCTCTTTTCCAACTTTATCTCAAACTCCTTCCCTTAACATAATCTATAACCTACACAAATTAGACTACTCATGTCCTTAGATCAAATCCTACTGTTTCCTATTTTCCTGCCTTTTCTCATGCCATATTCTACTCCTAGAATTGACTTTATCTCATCTTAGAGAGCCTTTTGAAATTGTATTATCCTTCAGAGTTCCAGTTCAGATGTTACCTACTACATGAAGTCTTCCCCTACTCAGACAGGGATGCTCTTTCCTTACTTAGGATCATCCTAGCAAGTACTCCTATTTTAAATACTTAGGTTTGTTTTTGGATTGTTGTCTCATTTGGTAAATCCCTCCTCAAAAATGTAGTTCTACAAGGCCTGATGACACCTCAATTTCAACATGTCTCAAACTGAACTTGTTGTTTTTGCCCCTAAATCTTTCCTTCTCCCATTTATCTTCCTTGTGTTTTTGAGACATCAATGTCCCCACTTCAATCACCCATGCTTGAAGGAGCCTTGGATTCAGAAATAAAGCACATGGATTTCAATCCTAGTTCTGCTATCTGCTGCCTTTGTTGACTCTGTCAAGACATGTAATCTTCAATGGGACCTCAGTTTTCTCATCTGTTACATGGAAAAAAACTCTCTCATCTCTCTCTCAGTTTAAAATCTATGAATATATAGTCACAGAGTAAAGATGTAAAGCTAAAAGGGACCTTAGAAATTAATGTCTTCATTTGACAAATCAGGATGATGACTATAAGACTTACTCATGAGACTACAAGACTTGCACACTGGGGTACCTAGGTGGCATGGTGGATAGAGCGCTGGGCCTGGAGTCAGGAAGACCTGGGTTCAGATACAGTCTTAGATTCTTATTAGCTGTGTGACCCTGGACAAGTCACTTAACCCTGTTTGCCTCTGTTTCTTCATCTGTAAAATTAACTGGAGAAGGAAATGGAAAACCAAGTCAGTATCTTTGCTGAGAAAACCCCAACTAGAGTCAAGAATTGGACATGACTGAAAAATGACTGAACTGAGTGACTTACTTGCACAAGCTCCTTTAAGGTATACTTAGATTTGAATTCAGGTTCTCTGAATACAAATTCAGCATTCTTTACCTGAACCACACATTTCTGACTCCCCTCTTTCTGACTCATCCAATCCAATCAGTTGCCACAAGTTGTCATTTCTACCACTATCTCTGACATTTGTTCCATCTCCCTTTTCTCTATGTCCATGGCTACTACCCCCTTTTCAGGCATTCAGATCTGGAGGGGACTTGATCATTTACTCCAACTCACTCATTGTGTAGTGAAAAAACCTCAGGTTTAGGCATTTAAAGTGACTTTCCTGAGTTCATACAGATAATATGTGGCAGAGCTGAGATTCAAATTCAGGTCTTTGGACTAAATTAAGAGCCCTAGATTCCACTATACCATCCCTGGGAATGGCCATGTGGTGTAGTGAGAAGACCACTAGGCTTGGAGTTAAGAATATTTGGGTTAGCATCCTGCCTGATAATTACTAGCTATTACTAATTGTGAGTACACATGCATTCCATTTAACTTCTTGGAACTTTAGTTTTCTCGTCTGTAAAATAAATTAAATTAATGTTACATAGATTACTTATAAACTAACAATAACTTAAATTAAAATAAATTAAATCCAATTTCTCTAACCTCATATATTATTCTCTTTGATATACCATAGATTAGCTAAACTGGCCTTCTTAATATTTTTTTAAATAATAAATATTTTTATTTATAGTTTTGGGTTCCAATTTTTATCCCTCTTTCCCTCCCTCCCCTTCTCCTCTCCCTGAGGTGACAATCAATCAGATATGGGTTATACATGTATGATTATGTAAAATATTACCATATTTGTCATTTTGTACAAGAAAACTTGATTATAAGGAAAAAAATGAAAGAAAGTGAAAAATAGCATGCTTCAGTTTGTTCCATCAATATCAGTTCTTTCTTTGGAAGTGGATTTTATGCTTCATCAATAGTCCTTTGGGATTGTCTTGGATCATTGTATTGTTGAGAACAGTTAAGTCACTCACAGTTCTTCATCAAACAATATTGCTGTCACTGTGCACAATGTTCTCCTGGTTCTGCTCTCTTCACTATACATCAATCCATACATGCCTTTCCAGGCCTTTCTGAAGTCATCCTGCTTATCTTTTCTTATAACACAATAATATTCTATTACCATTATATACCACAGTTTATTTAGCCATTCCCCAGTTGATGGGCATTCCTTTGGTTTCCAAACAGTATGGCAGAAGCTAGGTATAGACCAACATTTCACACCATATGCTAAAATATGGCCTTCATACGACAGGGTCACACAGCTAATATGACATTCCATCTCTAGTCTCCATGCCTTTTCAAAGACTATCTTTTGGGGCAGCTAGGTGGCGCAGTGGATAGAGCACCAGCCCTGGATTCAGGAGTACCTGAGTTCAAATCTGGCCTCAGACACTTTATACACTTACTAGCTGTGTGACCCTGGGCAAGTCACTTAACCCCAATTGCCTCACCAAAAAAAAAAAAAAAAGACTATCTTTCATGCCTGGAGTGCCCTCCCTACTCACCTTTGCCTCTTAGAATCCCTATGTTCCTTCAAAGTTCCTATATAAAACTAGGTGTATTGTTAGGCTCAAATGAGGTAATGGATGTAAAGTACTTTGCAAATCTTAAAGCACCATGTAAATGCCAATGATAATACTGTACACACATATTTTTAAGTTTAATCTGAATTATGAACACTTTCTTAAGTCTACATAATCAGCAAAACAATAAATCAAATCAAAGTGTGAATAATCACCCTGAAATTTTAATAATGGGCTCTGGAAGTTGATTAGAGCTTGTTCCAGCACACCCTTCCTATAGACTTTTCTGCTTTTCATCCCCGCCAGACACCAATGACTCCCTTTACTCACCATTACTTTATATTTATGTATTTATTTTGTACATTATTATATATGTTCATGTATCCCCCAATAGAATGTAAGCTTTTTGAGGGCAAGGATAGTTTCATATTTTTCTCTGTATCCCCAGCTTTTAGAACATTGACTGGCATATTAGGCATTAAGAAATGTTTATTGTTCTACTTGAAGTGAATAAAATTGATTGCAATGTTTTCTTGTGCATATTCCAATACCTGATGTCAGATACAGTTAAAGTCCAATCATCCTCTGTTGGCATTGGTCAGAACTTTGGAAACCCATAAAAGAATCTAAGAAAAATGAAGATGATCTCTTTTAGAAGCTTTTGCATCAAAAGCAGAAATTTAAGTTTCTGTTGTTTGTTTTTCATAAAAGGACAGAAATGGTCTGACCAGAACCTGAGATAACAGTGGGACATTCCTTTGAATGGCTTATAGACAACAGCAGGAAAGACATTGAAATGTATTAAATGAACCATTTATCCATTGTTTAGAATCATTGAAATGCTCTGCTTTGAATTTCTCCCTTGGCCATCATTCCAATTAAGTGAGCAAGCCATTTCTCCAAGTGCTATTTTAATGAAATCTATTGTCCTTTCTGTCTATTTATCTATCTGCTAAATCTGTGTTTAACACACAGGTAGGACTGCAAATTTTGATGTATCATCATTATCATTATTTTATTTTAACATTTATTAAAGTAGGATTAATGTATTATTTGAAACAAATTACAGGTGATGTTAAAACTTGGTAGACATCTATGAAGACACATATACATAACCACACTCCTCCTTAAAGGCCAAGGAATAGACAGGGGACCATGACGGTGATATGAAGGTACACTGAGTGGTCTCTTATTGCTTGGGAATTTTAATTCCTGATTCTAGAAACTGAAATTCTATCTGGGTATATGAAGGTACTGACTCCTCTGAAAAGTTAGACGCAGAATTTCAGAATTGGGAGAGCCCCCAGAGGCCACCTAGTTTAACCTGTATCTGAACCTGAGGCCTTCTATGATATACCTGACATGTGGTCATCTAGCCTCTTCTTATGGATATCTGGTATTGTGGAATCCACTATTTCCTGAAGTAGTTCTTTCCATTTGGGGATAGTTATAATTGTTAGAAAGTCCTTCCTTCCTCAAATCAAACTGAAATCTGTCTCTCTGAAATTGCCATTCATCCCCTCACCCCTACATATATACACACTCTGGGACCAAGCTAAACAAATCTCATCTCTCTTACACACAAGCCCTTCAAATACTTAAATATAACTATTATGAAAAGCAACAAGGTCTATTGGAAAGAGTATTAGAATTGGAATCAGAAAGCCTGGGTTCAAATCCTGACTCTACTCCAAAACTGATGTGACATTGGGGAAGGCACAACATCACAGGAACTCAGTTCTACCCCGGGATCCATACTGTACTGATTGGTAAGTGAATAAATATGAAATGGCTCACTGGCCTCAGCCATGCATGACATTCCACCAGGGCATTTCCTTGCCCTGCTATCCTGAATGGACTTCTGCCTCCCACTCTCCCTCTGTTTCTATCCCACCCATTTTTTGTCTTCCTCAGGAAACCATAATCAAATCAATATTGTCATAGCTACTAGGAAGGGCTTGTCAATCAACTCACTGAAGGCTCCATATACCATCCCTGTGACTTCCCAAATTACAATAGCTCTTCCTGGCCACATTTCCCTCTATATTCCCGTCCCCCCATGAAAACATAAGCTATTTTGGGTCAGAGACCAGCTAACTTTTTGTATTTGTATCTCCATGTGCTTCGCAATAGAAATTGCTTAATAAATGCTTTTTCATTCATTCCTATGTAAAAGGAGTGGATTGGATGATATGATCTATCATGTCCCTTCTACCTCATGATCTCTAGTCCATTTCTTCTCTAACCTAGCCATCTTTGGGTCCCATTCAATGGTTTTGAGTCCCCTAAGTATTTTGGTTTAATCATCTAGATACTCTCCAGCTTATGAATATCCTTCCTAAAATATGACACCTAGGGGCAGCTAGGTGGCACAGTGGATAAATAAAGCACTGTCCCTGGATTCAGGAGGACCTGAGTTCAAATCCGGCCTCAGACACTTGACACTTACTAGTTGTGTGACCCTGGGCAAGTCACTTAACCCTCATTGCCCTGCAAAAAAATAATAAAATAAAATATGACACCCAGTACTAAACATAATAAATTCTCCAAATGTTCTCTGATTACAGAAGAATGCATCACCATCACCTCCAATATTATAGATACAAGCAATCAGTCCGCAAGTATTTGTTAAGTCCTTCTACATCCTACTACAGTGATAGGCATTAGGAAAACAATATAATTGTAAAGCTTGTATAAACAAAAGTTGAGAACTATCTTTACATGTAACGGAAAAAATAAAATAAAATAAAATACATTTTCTACTTAAAAAAACAATATAAAAGTAATGTAGTCACTATTGTCAAGAAGTTTATAGTCTGGGGAAAAGGATAAAGAATGATTATGATGGTGGTGGTGGCGATGACTAATATTTATATAGTACTTAATATGTTCCAGGCATTGTGCTAAGCACTTTAAAAATATTATCCTATTTGATTCTCACAATAACCCTGGGATTTAGGTGCTATTATTATCCCACAGATGAGAAAAATGGGGCCAACAGAGATTAAGTGACTTGCTTAGGGTCACACAGCACAGATAAATAAATTTGATACACAAAGTAATTCATGGAGGAGAGGGGCTAATAACTCTGGTAATCAAGAAAGGCTTTTTTGAAGGAGGTGACATCTGAACTAAGCCTTGAAAGGTTATTGGGTTCCAAGAGGCAGGGGTGAGGAGAGTATGGTTATGCAAAGGCACTTAGGTGGAATATGCAATATCATGTATGAAAAGAAGCAAGTAAGTAGCAGTTGGCTAGAGTGTAGTATATAAGTAGGAGCCTGGAAAGATAAACAAGAGAGATATTGAAGGGAGTTAAATGACAAGTGGAGGAGCTGATACTTTATCCTAAGGGCAATTGGAGGGCTACTGGAACTTTTTGAGCAAGGGAGTGATATAACCTTATCCATTCTTAAGGAATACCAATTTGTCAGCTGTGTGGAGGATAGACTGAATGCATGGAGATTAACTCAGAGTATGTTACAGTAGTCCAAGTAAAAAGTGACAATGGCCTTCAAACTAAGGTGGTGTTGGTGATGCTATGGTAGTAGTTGTTGGTCTATTTCAAAGTGAACCATTGACATCATGGGGTGATATCTTGACTCTTGCATGAATTGGATTTAAGTGAGGCAGAGTTGCACAAAGTCATCAGTGTCACTCTCTCATCCAGAGTCATCAAAGTCCAGTGGTAAGACAAAAGTCAAGATGACTGGAGATGGCCCGGGATGCAGTGGCATCTTCAATTTCTGAACAAACTCTAAGCATCTATATCAGCTACCTTCATGGCCATTGAAACAAAGTGTTCTCATCCACCCATTCCACCAGGGGAATTCTTCACATGCTTGGGGTAGACATCCCTCTAATTAACCAATTGGTTTGAGGGCTGTTGTTAATCCTCAACATGGTTTTAGCCTGTCTGCTGAGATGGTTTTTACTGGCGTATGGCCACTGAATATGCTATAGTTTCTTGGAGTCACAGGTGAGAGTTGGGTGACAGGTAGACACCAAAGGTAGATGAGCAGACCTGAAAAGGTCTCAGCAAGCCCTGACAGCAAATGTGCTAGTCCTCCCTAAACACTCTATATACCCTTGTGAGTAGCAAGAAGGTGATGGATTAGAGAGATGCTGAAGAGGTAGATTTAATAAGATTTGACAAATGATTAACATATGGGGGAATAAGTATAAAGAGTTAATTAAGTATGAGTCCTATATTGTGAATCTGGATGACTAGATTGGTGGTACCTTTCTTAATGTAACCTTAAATAACATTAGCCTTCTGGCTGCCAAGACTCACTATAGAATCTGATTGAACTTTTGTTGTTGTTCAGTTGTTTCTGACTATGTTTGGGATTTTCTTGGCAAAATTACTGGAGTGGTTTACCATTTTCTTCTCTAGCTCATTTAAAAGATAAGGAAACTAAGGGCAGCTAGGTGGCACAGTGGATATAGCACCAGCCCTGGAGTCAGGAGGACCTGAGTTCAAATCTGGCCTCAGATACTTAAAACTTACTAGCTGTGTGACCCTGGGCAAGTCACTTAACCCCAATTGCCTCACCAAAAAAAAAAAAAGATGAGGAAACTGAGGCAAACAAGGTTAAATGATTTGCCCAGGGTCACAGAATTAGTAAGTGTCTGAGGCCAGATTTGAACTCATGAAGATAAGTCTTCGTAACACTAGGCCTGCCACTTTACCCATTGTACCAACTAGATGTCTACCTGATTGAGCTTGCTATCTACTAAAACCCTCAGATATTTCCTAGCCATGTACTTTCCTTCCTTTATTCATGTAATTGATTTTTAAAGCCCCAGAGTAGAACTTTCCATTTATTTCTCTTACACTCAATCTTGCTAAATTCACATAATTATTCACTCCAACTAACTAATACGTTTTCTATACTGATTCTGACATTTATCATGTTAGCTATCCCACCTTATTTTTTGTGATGGGCACATTTCATTTTCATTCCATCTATGCCTTCACCCAAGTCATTAATGAAAATATTAGCTGCACTACCTAGCTGCCCTCCCAACATGTAGAGCTGTTCCAAACTAGAAGGGGTTGCCTCAGGAGGTAGTTCCCTTTCACTGATAATCTTCAAGTGGAAGCTCACTTGTAGAGAAAAGATCTGCATGGGTACAGGTTGGACTTGTTTGCCTTCGAGGTCTAGCTCTAAGATTCATCCATTTCCTTCCCAATGAAGGATAAAGTGCCTTCTACTAAATGCTTGCGCTGTTATCACCATCAGAGATCTGATGATGGAAGGAACCTTACAGGCCATTTTTAGTCGAACTCCCTCATTTTATAGATGAGTGAAACAAGGCCCAGAGAAGTTAAGAGATTTGCTTAAGATCACATAGAATAAGTGGCAGGTTTTTGTTGTTGTTGAGATGTTTTTGACTCTTCCTGACCCCATTTGGGGTTTTCTTGCAAAGAAACTGGAGTAGTTTGTCATTTCCTTCTCTATATGATTTTACAGATGAGGAAACTGAGGCAAATAGGGTTAAGTGACTTCTCCAGGGTCACATAGCTAGTAAGTGTCTGAGGTCAGATTTGAACTCATGAAGATGAATCTTCCTGATTCCAAGTCCAGTGCTCTATCTACTGAGCCATCTAACTACCCCTACACGGCAGATAAAAGAAGCAAATGCAGACCCTCTGACACCAAATCCAGCCATCTTTTCATCTTACCATACTGCCTCTTATTCTCACTTGCCTCATATTTTTGCTAAGGTTCTGTGGACAAAAAACACTTTCAAATATAAAGTCCCTGGCTAGTCATTCTACTCCTTCCACAATAATCAGAAATACCCAGACTACTACCACACAATGCACAAACATGAGGAACCAAATAGTATATAAATACTTTTTCATGATCTTTTGTTGCTGTATGATACATGAGCACTTGTTTAATAGTAAAATTGGACTTGAAAAACTCAATCCATGCTTGCCAGTTACGCAAATAGATTCCCATAGTTTTCTTAGATAGCCCATCTACTCTGCTTTCATCTGTGGAAGCCTACACCACAGTGGCTTGTAGCAGTGTTTAATGACATGCAACTGGATGGGAAATACCTAAAAGAATAGAGTGAGGAGTGAAAATACATAAGGCATGACTAGCTAGATAAAAACTGTGATCAGGGACTAATTGTAGTTATGTCATTGAGAGCCTAAACTGGAATGATCTGCCAAGGGCCTCTTCGACAAAGTTCCCTGTGAGATTCTAGGGAGGGGTAGAGGTAGGATTGGGGAGAGGGGCAAAGCAGAGTAGCAGAAATGAGATATTTAAATATTAAATTGGAATACAAGAAAAGAGGAAACAAGGGATAGTTAGGCTGGCTTATTTATCTATTTATGTAAAATGGTTGAATTTTAAGAATCTCTCTTGCTGTTTGTTCCTTCCCCCCTAAAAAGTCACCTGGTAATTACTGCAAAGTTTAGGAGGCACTGAGTTAGGAATGTGATGTTATAGTGCCAGACTCTTTCCTCTCCATGCTCTGTGTAGCTTGGGGGCATGTCACACACTTGTGAGAACTTTACCGGAGTGTTGATGCAATATTGTGTCAGTAACTGAGTGATTTGTTTTTCCTCTGGACATTGATTGAAGAAATTCTTATTACATTTTATAGCTTGCTTGGCCTTCGTATGAGAGTCAAGACATAAATTGGACCATAAATTGCCCTCTGTCAGAATCTACATCAGAATGACACCAAATACATGTCATCGAGCCTGTGTTCCAGCCAGCAGCAGGAATCCACGGGTTCTTGTCATCTTGATCAAAGGCTCACCTCCCTCATTTTTCCAGCCTGGCCCAGAACTTTGAATAGAGTGCAGTGAAGACCCCCAGACAAATGTATTGTTTTTGTTACAATGGTAAGCTGGTAGAGGAGGAGATATTTATAAATTCCATTGAATAAAGTAAAATGTGAGTAGAAGAGGTAGGAAGAAGAATGAACATAAATACAAATTGATACGAGGAAATATGTAGGTGAAAAAGGGAAAAAAGACATAATAGATAGATATGATCCCCACCAGGAAAATGATACTCGTTGGAGAAAGTGGAATGAACACTGGCTCTGGATCAGATGACCTGGATTTGAATATTAACATCAGACCATTACTACCTTTATGTTCTTGTGCAAATCGCCTGATCTCCCTGGTCCTCGGGTACCTCACCTGAAAAATGAAAGGGATGGGAATACATGACTTCTGAGCTCCCTCCCATTTCATGATACTATAAATGAAAAGTGGCAAAGCCAACATACAGATACTAAAATCTCTGAAGTTACATAAATTTGTCTTCTCAAATCCTCACATTATATGAGTGTAAACTCAAGTACTTTTAATATACCATTTGTGTTCTGAATGGATCTATCTAGCTTTTGAGCTCAATTGAATATTTTAGAATTGTTTCCCTAGAGACAAAGAATTTTAAAAAGGCATAATTTATTAATAATGTGCTTTGGTAGAAGGGCCTGGGATTCAGTTAGAAGATCATTATTCAAAGTCTGCCTTTGCTACTCACATTTGGGATCTTTGTCAAGTCACTTAACACTTCTAGGCCTCAATTTCCCCATCTATCAAATGATTGGATTGGACTAGATAAGTTCTAAGGTCACTTCCAGACCTAAAGTTATAACGCTATTATTTTAGAATTTTAAAAGAAAAAAATTAAAGTTGGATGATAAATTTGACTGCATTACTCTTAAGCAATTCAAGTATGAATAACCAAAGTTGGCATTTGTACTCTTCTCATTATGTCACACCTGTACTTAAAACCTCCATTGCTTTCTCCATAATCCAGCAAATGTTGGCAATTCAGTGTCTAGTTCCTTTGCCTCTTTTAAAGCCAGACAGTTCTTCTAGTGATTTTTGGTTAACATATTGTGAACATAGCCACTGGTAGCCCAACTATAAAATCCCATGCTCCTCCCTTTGCACCCTGCCCTCTCAGCTCTTTGTCTTCACTTGCACCTTTATTCATGCCTGCAAAGGATATCTCTCTTTAACTTATCCTCCTTCCTCATATCTACTTCTTAAAATCTCTCCTTTCCTTCAGGATTAGGTGGTGAAGGATCTGTTTCTACCACAAAACAATAGAAGATCACCATAGAGTGATCTCTCAATCCTTACTTTTCTTGTAGCACTTTGGACACCTCCTTTGCATTTATTTCATTCTGCCTTTAAACAGTTACCTGCATACAATTTACATCATTACTATTAGACTATAAGTTCTTTGAAGGCAGGATCTGTGACTTATTTCATCTTTATAGTCCCCAAATACCCTGTACTTCGTCAATGCTCAATAAACAGTGAATAGAATTTAAATGTACTCCATCATTTTGAGATAGAAGTAGTTTCTCAGAGTGAATAGAAAGCTCTCATCAAAGCCAGGAAGACTTATGTTCAGGTCCTGTCTCTAATAGACACTGACTCCATGACCTGGAAAAAGTCACTTAACTTCTCAGGGTTCTATGCCATTCTCTAATACTATAAATTTCAGGGAAAGTGCTGACCTTGCATTGTTAGAGGGTCTCTCCTCATCGGAGAGGACCTTATGTCAATGTAATCACAGATCCCGTCCCTATCCATCCAGTATTTACCTGGGTTTGACATAAAATCCAATACTACATTTGGAGGATACCTTCTTACTTTAGATCGAAGATTCTATATTACTTGAAAAATAAAAAGGGGTACAGATTTTGTTAGATAAAGAATTCTAAAGCATGTTTTTAGGAAGGACAAGACTAATTGAGAGAAGTGTCTAGTGGAGTGGCCAAGTGATCTCTCCTTGGCTCTACCGATTCAAAATTTTTGTCAGTGTCTCTAATGAAGGCATAGTGGTATGTTTATCAAATCTTCAGTTGACAGAAAGTCACATTGGACAATGGAATGGGAATTCAAAAAGTTCCCAATGGGATTAAAATTCAAACAGGCCAATGGTTCAAGTTTAAAAAGGCAACAGGGATAAATGAAAAGCCCTACAGACGTGTAACAGAAACCAACTTCATAAGTATAGAATGAGAAAGGCTACATAACAGTTTGTATGAAATCAATATTAGAGCTTTAGTGGGTTCAAACATGGAAGACAAAATAAAGTTAACACAATTTTAGGCCACATAAAGTTTAGAATAAATAAGATGACCGTTTTGCTACATGTACCTTAGTCATAACATGCCTTGTGTTCAGTTCTAGGTGCTTCATTTTAGGAAGAATTTAACAAACTGGAGCTCATCCAAAGTGAGGTAAACAAGAAAACAATGAGGGGAAATTAAACTATTTGAGAATCACTTGAAGGAATTGGGGATTCTTAGATTGGTGTAGAAAAGATTTGGTAGGATACATTATTGTCTTCAATTATTTGAAGGATTGCTCCATGGAAGAAGAATTAGACTTGTTATCCTTGATCCCAGAGGACAGAAGTAGAAGCAACCATGTGAAAGTTGCAGAGACAGATTTCAGCTTGATTGAGAGGACAATTTCCTACCAATTCAGGCTGTGCAAAAACCAGACCACATTGCATTTGGAAGTGGTAAGTTCCCTGTCTCTGCAAGGGTTCAAGCAGAAGTGACTTTCTGGGATGTTATAGAGGAGATTCCTGTTTAGTTAGGGTAGGACTAAATAATCTCTTCTGATTTGAAGATTGTGTGGTTCTGGCATTACAAAGATGTCAATCAAACTGACTCCCATTCAATGGCTTCAGCAGAGGGCTTTGCCTCTGGAACCTCAGATATGAGGATTAATGTAAATTTCTTTCATCGCTCTCATAAAAGTTAAAGAACAAAAACTGACTGGAGTACATCCAAATGAACCCTGTTGGGAAGGTATTAAAACTTCATGGAATTCCCTCAATACCCCCATCATTAGACACTTGGATTCTGTACCAAAAAGTGTCAGGATTGACTTGATGAAAATGATGAAGAGATCCAGGAGCTAATTTGCCACAAGAGATTCCAGCATTTGGCAGAATTGTTTCAACTGTAAAGAAAAGAAACCAAGACATCAGTCAAGACAGACATCTACTGAAAAAAGCTACATTACAAAATTTAGAAAGGACAGATCCATGGCTTTTATGTAGATTATAGTCTCACAAGGAAATACAGCACATACATAAATAACTGTAAAGTTCATCTAGGGTCATGATTCTGTCACCTGATATTCCTCTCACTTTGTCTTCCTCTTTTTTTGGAAGAAGTTGAGTAGGACAGAGTCCTGTAACACACCAGAAGTCTTCCTTTTGATGATCAATAATCAATATTTGGGGGTATAGTATTTCATAGATGATTGAAAGACTATACCTCAAAATGTTGATCAATGATACTGTACTATCTACTACTAATGCCTCTACTATCTTCCACCCCACATTTTTTCATCTTGCCCAAATATAAAAAAAAACTTTTGTGAAATTCATTACTGAAATTTAGATAGCAACCCACTCTGACATCACTTTCTGTTTCCTGTTAACACTACATTTAAGAAGCCTACAATTCCTTTCCTCAGATTAAGAACATGGCATAGAAGGGTATAATATTTTAGAAGGCAAAATAGACATCTAACAAATTGTATGGTGTTTTTGTTTAGTGCCATTAAGGCCAGCTAATAGCTACACCAATTCTAGAGCTAAAGATAGTGCTGTCTTTCAAACTCTGCTTAGAAAAAGGTGGGGTATACTTCTCCAAAGGACTATACTTTAGTTCTTCTCCAGGCAATGCTAGATTATCAATTGTTCTTCAGTTTTCCCTAACTTACTGGGGCATGTTATACAAATGAAGGACATACATAAGTTCACACTGAAATTAAATCACACTTTAGATAAGTTTAGCTGTGAACCTGTGTATGCTAGTTATAGTGGAAAATGTCTAGAAACCAGTAACAATGGGAGATGGCCAAAAAGAGAGAAGAGCACATCCTTTAAAAAGAAATAGTATCCTCTTCACTTTTATAATTTTCAGGTGGATCTGCTCCTCTAACACAGTCACATTTATTCAGTTGGGTAGGGTCAGACTTGGCATATGTCTTGTTCCATGGTGTATCTTGTACCCCAACAAGAGATAGGCATATATTGGTATTGGCATAGGGAGAGGATGGATGAGGCAACTACCTCCCCAGCCAGATCTTGTATAGTGATAGTAGAGGAAATTGAAATCATTAGCAACTCCTCATGCCCTCCCCTCAGGCTAAGTGGTATGAGGATGTACCTTTATGATTTGATTTTTGGTGGTAAGCTTAGCTTCCTAAGCAACTGCTCCTCGTGTTGCCTAGATTCTCCTAATTTGTCCCAATTCCATATCAGGTGCCCATCATAAAGAATTGGGGATGCTTTAGGGAGATGGGTTCTGGTTGCTGGTTGCTGACCCCTGATTGGTCCAAATCCCCTATTTTATGGGTACAGAAGAATGAAGTGCTAAATTGTGTCATGCTCATGTAAGTGTTATAGCAATCCATAATGGTGACCATGACAATGAAGCTGGTTTTACTAGGGTCCATCTCTCAAAAGTTTTGTGGGGATAGTTCAGTGCTATTTGGGGAATAAGTGGTGCAATTAATACCATGACAATGCAATGAGATACAATCTACAAATAGGGATATCTGGAGGGCCACACTCTTTAGAAGATTCTGCCTTTTTTTTTTTTTTTGTATTGGACTTCTTCCATGACAGTGGCAAACACTCTTGGTAGGCATACATTTCTTTGTTTTGTGTCTGATTTTACTAATAATTGGGTCGTCAAGCAAAATGGTCAGTTGCATTTATCAATATGATTTTATGATTGTAAGATATGCATGGGGAGACCCTTTGCTGAAAGAGAGCCTTTAAGGATACATTTTACTCTATCACATCAAATGTGTTTTTAATCATAAACAATAAATTTGTTGGCATCTTGTATTCTCTCCACCCTTTGGTCAACTGCGTGACTGTAAAGGTCATAGCATCTCAGTGTTGAAAGGCACTTCTGAAGCCCTCTCAGCAAATACATACATAGCTAAGAATCCCCCATATGAATAACTTAACAAGTACTAACCTCTTCTTTGCTTGAGATAGTGTGGCACAGTGGAAAGTGTGCTATATTTGGAGTCAGAGGACCTGGGTTCAAATCCTCACTTTGCTATCTGTGTGAGCTTGAACAAGTCACTACCTTCCTGGTTCTCATTTTCGTCAATTGTAAAATGAAGGCATTGGGATTAATGACCTTTCAGGCCCCCTCCACCTCTGGTTCAATTGTTCTAGTGAAAAAGAAGCCTCTACACCTCCTAAGGCAGGTATGTATGTATGTACGCACATATGCATGTATTTGTACCTCTAAGCACCAGGAAGTTCTGCCTTAGTTCTAGCCTAAATGAACCTCTTTGTAACTTTTACCCACTATGCTTAGTTCTCCCCCTTAGAGCCACAAAGAATCAATGTTGTCCTTCTTTCATGTGAGAGGTCCTCAAGTACTTACAGAAAACTTTCATGTCCCATATGCAAGGGAAGAGATTCTCTATTTGCAGTCAGAGGACCACAGTTTGGTTCCTGCCTCTGTTAGGTACCCCCTGTATGAATCTGGGTCGGACACCTAACTTTTGCGCCTTGATTTCCTCAAATGGAAAATGAGGAGTTTAGATCAGATGACCCCTAAGGTCCATTTTAACCCTAAATCTATAATGATAATATGAATAAAGACCTACCATAAGAATAACTAATTTGGGGTAGGGTAGAAATGGCTGACAGGACTCAAGCTATAAAACTAACATGACTCCAAAATAACCATAAGTGTCAACATATACTCCTGGGTGGAAGAGAGGATTTAGGAGATAAAAGCCCTTTAGAAGTTTTACAGCTATACATTCCATACAACAGGCAACCATATTTATGCTGCATCATAAAAATAACATACTCAGGCAAATTAAAAATAAATGATGACGAGAAAAGAAATATTGGAAAAAATATAATTAAAAATACTGTAACAGCTGAGAGATTAGTGGGTTAGAAAAAACACGTAGCTACAAGAAGACAGTTCTGAAAATAATGAAGCAACCGAGATTGGAGTTAATGAGATTTGGAAAATGAAAGAAAGAATTTACAATGTATTGCCAAACACACATACACACACACACACACACACACACACACACACACACACACACACACAAACCAAACAAACATGGACTCCAATTTGATGTGTCCTTATTAAAAAGACACACATCTGGAACCCTTGTGTTCATGAAGGTACTGAATCAAAGTGCTAAATTGTTTCATTTTGTAATTTATTGGGTTCTATTCATGCAGAAAAACCTCACTTGAATTTATAGGGACTATCTTTTCAAGCCTATCTTTGAAGACCAAGCTAGTTTTCTACCCACCATGAGCTCAGAAGCAGTTTCAAAGCTATATGGGACCCAAACGAAGAATCTTAAAGTTCAGAAGGAAGCAGTTGAAAGGTGACAAATGCAGATGATGAAGTATTAGTTTTGTTTCCCTGCCCATAACTACTGGGGAGGCCTCTCGTATTTTACATAGAACTATGGTTGTTGAATTCTTTAGGAGAACAAGATTCTGGTTGGTTTTTTTTAATCCTGCAATACAGTACCCCCAAATAAAAAGTTGCACTGGGGTCATATAAAAACCATCCAACCATTTACAGATAGAAAGGCAAACCAAGTCTTACAAGTATTTATTATTCTAGAATCTTAAGTGGAAGAATTCTAAATATTCCATTGACAATTTGCTTAATCTCTCTCTCTGAGCCTGTGGCTTCATGCACTAAGCTAGGTATAATAACCCTTCTATTGACCTCACAGTCTTGTTGTGAGGTTCAAATAGGATGTGAAGGGCTTTGGAACCTGTAAAACTCTATTGAAATATCAGTGATATGGTGCTTTTCAGTGGCTCAGACTATTTTGCAAATAATAACTGAGCTACATTGGTAGAAGTTTCCGTACCAGGAGTATATTACACAGATTTCATATAGAGATATAGATGTATAGATGATATATTAATATGAATGTTTAGTATCATAGGCACTGCTCTAAGACTAAGTGCAGAGAAGGCACCCATATCTATAGTTTATACATGTGTGTGATCAATATATATCTATATACCTATATAGGTATGTTTAGATATACCAATATATCTATATATGTATGTTTGAATATGTATATAAGATACTTTATCCCCTTATCATACATACACATATATGCATACATATACACACATATATGTATATATGCATACACATACATGCATGTATGTGTATATCAATATAATAGTAGTAGTAGTAGGCTTCTGCCAGTTGCAGACGACCATGGATCAGCACCTTGAAGAGCCACGGGCCACAGTGTGGCTATGCGTGTTGTATCTACCCCATGAGGAGTAGCTGGAGTGTCCTCTCCAGGGCGCTGGCCTGGGCGGATCAATATGGAGAACAAGCTGTTGCCCATGCAGCAGGTTTTCCCTCTCCACGACATTGGTGGATCCAAAGGAGAGGCAGAGCCAGTACAGTTTGGCACCAGTGCCGCCGGAGGAGTTGCCTGAGGGATGTGATGTCCAACATCCAACTGTCTAAGGGACTCCGACTCCTGGTTTTTCCTTGGGGTTAACTCCCAAAGCCTTTCCCATATATGGGTATAGCCACAAGGCAGTGGAGGTTTAAAATCAGGGTTTCCTTCCCCTAGGCGAGTTGCCTGCCAAGACTGCCAGAGCCGCACCTGCCCGAAACGACTGGTTTTAAGGCACCAGTAACTTGCCTTCACTCCTTCTCCTGTTAATGGAAACAGTTCTGCCACGAGAAGGCCAGGAGTTGGGCTTTGGTTGTCAGAGGCTATTTGAGACGCACGCTATTGGAGCCTTTTATAGAGAATGGGAGCTTATCCCCAATCCCACCCCGGCATGATAAACCTTTGGAACCAATACATACAAACACACATACAAAAATGTTAGAAATGTGTGTCAGGAATCTATACATTCTATCTATATATATTCCTATGTCTATATCTAATCTATATGTATTCCTAATAATTATTTCTCACAACATATATTGGAGAGATATGTCAGGAAACTATATATTCCTGATATTTCTCCAATATATGTTGTGAGAAATAATTATTAATAATCAATATCTTGGGGCAGCTAGGTGGCGCAGTGGATAGAGCACCTGCCCTGGAGTCAGGAGTACCTGAGTTCAAATCTGGCCTCAGACACTTAACACTTACTAGCTGTGTGACCCTGGGCAAGTCACTTAACCCCAATTGCCTCGCCAAAAAAAAAAAATCAATACCTTGGGGGAACCAGTGATCTCCCCTTCTTACTTAGTCCTTTCTCTACCCCCTCCCCCACTCTAAGGTCTAAGAAACTAAGATTCATCTGGGTGAAAGGAGTCTTGGGTGGAGACAGGTCCTTTTGTCTAGATAGCTCAAGGCATACTGATGAGATCTGGCCTGCACAGCTACACCTAGATGGAAACTATTTTGGATGAGGTGTCTTACATTCTTTCTCTGATGTCATTACCAAGAATCACATATCCTTGGACTTCATTTTAATATAACCCACCTACAATCATCTCAGCCAATTATATTTGATTGTTATTAACCATTTGGATTTGATTGCTATGTGATGGACCTCCTGCAGTTGGAAGGGTATATGAACTGTGACCCCACGGTGATTAGGGGTCTTTGTTCTGAGAGAGATGGCCAATAGACCTCCTTTTATTAATAACCGGTAGGCCTCTTAATAAAACAATTAAGTTACCCAGAAACTAACTGTCTCTCATATTTTTAATCATCACAATTTGAAAATATATATTCTGAAAAATATATAAATTACACACACATATGTTTTCCTTTAGAGTAGTCAGTGGATTCCAAGTATTCATGCTGTTTCCTTCTCCACCCCTTCCAACCCCATCTGGAATTTCTTCCCTTCACTTTCATTACCCACTTTCAGTCACCCTCTTCCTTGTTATTGTCATGTTTCCTTCATTCTATCTCTACTCCTTAAGGTCAGGCACCATATGGCAGACTTCATTATTCCTCTCCCCCTGCCTCCTACCCCCTATAGTGACACTAGCTCAATACAGAGATCACTCTGTCACTTTCTCTGGGAGGATAACAAAATTAAATGCACAATCCCTGCTTGCAACAATCTTACACTCTAACTAGGGAGGTAAAATACACACACACAATTGTTGAAAAACAGGACTAAGTCACATACTGATACAGGAGAAATTACAATACATCTCTTCAAGTGGTAGGAGTTGTGGTCCATAGGGTTCCTTTGATTTTGGAGGCAGTGTCCTTTTAATAAGACATGATGCCAGCTCTTATTCAGGGTGCCATGACTCCTGTGGGATTGAGTATTAGATTTCTGTGGCTGTAAAATGCAATCTGCTACCTTGGATTTGCCTTGGCTATGGAGTTAAGCCAGCAAGTGATATCATCAATAAGGCCAGCTGCAAGGAGGAATGACTGGCCAAGAGGAGTTTATGTTCCAGGAGAAAAAACAGAAGCATCCTCTTTTTCTGCTATCTCCCAAACTAGAAAGGGCTGTGTGGAGGACAACACTTCTACCCAATGGCCAGGGGATTGCTCCAAGAAGTTTCCAAGTTGACAGATGACATGGAGCTCTCCCTGGTAGTGAGATGCCAACCAGTGGAGATAAACTATGGGAAAAGAGAGATCATGAGAGGTTGAATGGAAGAGGCACCTTCTAAGCTGGTCATGTGGAAGGCAATGCATTTAAGAGGAAATAATTCCAACTGTGCTTATACAATAGGGAGCTCTGCGCTTTATGTTATTAGTTAGGAGAAGATCTGGAAGTAGATTCCCTGTTGACATCAGGTCAGCCTGCTAGCATGGTCCAGAGGCCCACACAATGCTGGACCTCATTAGGAAAGATTTTTTTGCGGGGTAGGGGAGGGGAAATGAAGTTGAGTTCACCGATGTAAAGTGTGGCTGAACCTAGGGTCTTGTGTGTTATTCCAGTGCCCCGCCTCAAGAAAATCAATGGAGCTGGAGAAAGACTGGAGAAGGATAACAAGGTGAGCACATGTCCAGCATCTGGTAGCTGCTTAATAAATGCCTGAGGAATGAAAGTGTTGCTATAGGAAGACAAAATAAAAAGATGAAGACTCCAATGTAAGAAGGCAAAGGTTGAATGAAGGAGGTGATGCTCATAGACTGAAGAACTATGAAGGATATGGGTAGGTTGTATATGAACCATTTCACAAAATACTGGGAAACTAGAATAAAAGGGTGCTTATTAGAGCTTGAAAGACAAATAAGGTTTAGGACAGATATGAAAAAGTGCCAAGCTGGCCTTTTTGTCACAGGACATTCCAGCTCTCATCTCTGCCTTTTTACAGACTGTCTTTGATGCCTGGAATCCCTCTTCACCTCTGCCCTTTAACATCACTGGTCTCTTTAAAAGCTCAGCTCCAAAACAACCTCCAATATGAGGTCTTTCTTATTCCTCTCTACCCTCAAGTTGCTATCTGTATGACCTGTTGGTATCAAGAAAAAGTTAAGAAGCCAATACATTGTATGGATCCCCATAGTGAATCTAAGGGAATAAAAATTGCATAAGATGGGCTGGTAGGAATGGATTGCAATATGTATCATTGGAGGGAATACTCACATCTATGAAATCTACATCAATTAAATCACAGGTACATTAGAATATTGGAGTATTGTTTTACATAGCCATTAGTATACTTATGGAAATCATTTATCTATGTAGAGTAATCTACTGGAAATAGCACCATGTTGGGAGTCAGAAAAACTGGATGCCAGTCTTGCCTCTCGTTCCCTAGCTTTGGCAAATCACTCAATTGCTCTGGATTTCTGTATCTTATCTGCAAAATGAGGGGTTTGGACTAAGCTCCTTTGTAGTGCCCAGATATTACTCTGGGTGGTAATGGCTGAAAAGGGGGAAAAAAAGTTTTGGATAAATCTATAACATATTTTTTTTTGAGTTAGTAAGAGAAAATAGGGTGAATTGGAGAGTCAGTCCCTAAACTTTACATTTGACATTAGGGAAAGAAAAAAAAAACACCTTCCCACAACATAATCATTAATGCCATGTTCAAAAACAAAATACTTGACGGGGCTATGAACAGGTGCAATATGGTACAACAATTGTTATGTTGCACAAGCCCTGTCTCCTTAAATTTTAAAGTGTGAAAGAGATTTTAAAAATCTCTCCTTCCTAACATCCAGATGAGGGAGAGACAAAGAGGTTCCTCCTTCCTCATCTTTCCTAGCAGTGACAGAGAAAGCTGGGTTAAAGTGAAATTGGTTTTATTTCCTTTCTGCCCAGAGGGGAAGGAAGCAGAGGGGAAATGGGGAAATTAGGTAATAAGGTGACACTGCAGAAGACCACAATAATGCCATGTAAAACAATGACACAGAATGCTCAGGGAGAGTGATACAAGGTCACAATGGACACATTTCAAGTTCCCAACAAGACTCCACAATGGGTTTTCACATTGCCTCTCCATGTTTCAATTCACTGTATGTTGTGACAGTATGAGACCCCATCATCTAGCCTAGAGAAAGACAAAAGGCCCAGGGAGTAGCTGGCCCATGGTTTAGTTATAATGAGCAAAAGCGCACGGCATTATTAACTGCTGAGAAGGGGAGTGAAAAGATGATGCAGTCGAATCATGCAACTCAAAGTAGCTCATGATGCTGATGGAAAGAGGGACCCCTTTTTCATCTCCCTCTGACAAGGTGGATGGAATTCCACAAACTAGGAGTATCTGGAGTCAACTGTAAATTGTCTGCCTTGTCATTATTTTGAAGTGTGCAGCATCAAGACAAACAAGAGATCATCTTTGACATGCACCATGGGCCTGGTCCAACTTTCTCCTCCCTTTCTCCTTCTCCTTTTCCTTCTTACGCTCTGTAAACCACCATCAGCTAGCATTACAATAAGTTTTGATTATGAGGAAGATTCTAGTTACAAGACAACTTTCTTGATTTCCTTCAAATGACACTTTAGACATTTGTTTAGAATGGAAATTTCTTTTGTTTTATTTCTACCCAATGCCTACTATTTATAAAAAGCTCAAAACCCCATAGTTCTCCATCCCCCATCTCATTTTTTTGTTTTGTTTTATGTGTCTATCATCAACCTTTATTGAGTATTCACTGTGTGCTGCCCATTGGACTAAACTCTGAAGATTTGTAGCTCAGAACCTGGAAAAAAAAAGGTGTACTAGAACTATTTAGATGATAGTGAACATTCATTTTGTTCATTGGATTTCTATAAATTGGATTCTACTTTGCAATGCACACTCTATCAAGCATCTTAGGATAGATTTATGGTTGTTTCAAACCTGAACTTATTGGAGTATGGCCCCATCTTTATTCCTTAAGCTTTATTTTTAATACTATAAACTTAATAACAATTAAAAAAAACAAATAATATAACCCCACAAAATAGGAATTATATTCTTATATAAAACCCTTAGGTTTTAATGAAGTAGAACCAAACATTTAATTATTTTCATTTTCTTAGCAATTCTCTAAGAAAAAGACAGTTCATAACAGTGGACAGCATCAGAAGACTTGAATTGATCCAAAAGGTTCCTCTTTCTTTATCTCACTTAACAATGACAAAAAAAATTTAGTTAGAAGTAAAAAGTGGGTTGCCTCCCTCTAAGCTCAAGGTACAGGAAACACAGAAATGGTAAAGTGAGGTAATAAGATAATGCAGTGGGGCAGCTAGGTGGTGCAGTGGATAGAGCACTGGCCCTGAAGTCAGCAGTACCTGAGTTCAAATCTAGCCTCAGACACTTAACACTTACTAGCTGTGTGACCCTGGGCAAGTCACTTAACCCCAATTGCCTCACTAAAAAAAAAAAAATGCAGAAGCACAAAGTTAATGGACAGCATACCCACAGAATGAGGCAAGGTCACACTATATAGGCATGAAGTGTCAGCCCTCACCTTACTAGCCATAAGACTGTAGACATATTTCTGCCTCCTCTCTGAGACTAAGTTCCAGTGAATGAAAGAGTAAAGCAGTGTAATCAATTTGTTTTCTTTTAATAGTAGCCATATTGGTTTATTTGGTTTAGGGTTAGGATTTCATGACTGAGAAATCCCAGAGTGGATTCTTCACCAATTTTCTTCACCAATGAACATTATCAACCCATCTGTAAATTCATAAAGAAAATTATCTAGCGCAAGTGCTAAAAATCCAATAGGCCTACCCTTAGTTAAAACTCCTCGAGACTAGGAACATTCCCTTATTTATCTGTGGCTCTGCTATAGGGCCCAGCGTAGTGCCCTGAACATGAAAGGTAATCAATAGATATCTGCTAAATGAATGCAATAAAAATGCATTTGTTGACAAAGTTCTACTTTCTTTTTGACATGGTGAAATGCATAAAAATGTATCCATGCACACTATATGATCTAGTCAGGGTGATCTACCCTTGTTCTTTCCTGCTTTGGGTGTTTTTGTTCCCCTTTCAGGAATATGCTCCTCTTTAACTATCCCCCCTCTCAAATCATATCTATCTCTATCTCTATAATCTAATCTATAGCTATAGATATTTCTATATCCATATCTATAATTGAATCTATAGCTATTTCTATATCTATATATCTATATCTATATAATCTATAGCTATTTATATATCTATATTTATGTATATATACACATGTGTGTGCACGTATCTGTGTATAATATTTGTATACATGTGTATATATGTATGCATGTATCTATCTATTAGGAGGCAGTTGGTGGCTCAGTGTATGGACTGCTGGGCCTGGAGTTAGGAAGATCTGATTTCCAAGCCAGCTGCAGACATTTACTAGCTGTGTGACCCTGGGCAAATCACTTAACCTCTGTTTGCCTTAATCTACTGGAGAAGGAAATGGCAAGCCATTCTGGTATCTTTGCCAAGGAAACCCCATGGACAGTATTGGCATACTATGGTCCAAGATCTGAAAGAGTAGGACATGATTGAATGACTCAACAATAACAATAACTATGTTATATAATATGAGAGCAGCTAGGTGGCGTAGTGGATAAAGCACCAGCCCTGGATTCAGGAGGACCTGAGTTCAAATCCAGCTTCAGACACTTGACACTTACTAGCTGTGTGACCCTGGGCAAGTCACTTAACCCTCATTGCTACACAAAGAAACAAAAACAAAAACAAAACAAAACAGAAGCTATATAGTGTGATGTTTAAAATCTAACTATGATGTCTAAAAAATCTAATGTGTGGTCACCTTAAATTAGAAGCTTTAGCACCAGTCTTTGGGCATTAAGCATTTATTAAAGCATACCAGGTATTCACATAGAGTTCAGAAAGTTAAGAAAAGGACTATCTAGCCTATAGTTCCAGCCTGGTCAGGTTCTTCCTCAAGTCCTCTGCCACGAGTCTGTTTCAATCATGAACTCCCCTCAAACTGAGTGTGGGAAGCTTTTTATAGTCCGGAGCAGAGGTGGTCCTTACACACTGCTTCAAGTTGATTGGTTGAGTGGTCTCTTTTTGATGTCACAGTCCACAGCCTGAGAACACACTCTACTCGGGATTGGCCATGTGTGGTCTCAATTTAATCAACCTTAAATAGGTTCACAGTCTCTCAGTCTCACCCAATTCAATCAATTCCAAATCAATCTTCAGGTGGGGCTCCTGGGCATCTGCCAAATGCCATTATTTTATCACAATAGATTGTATTATAATAGCTATATAATATATTGCTATATCATATACAAATTATACTATAGCATATATGTAATGTTATACACATATGATACACATATATCCATGTATGCATGATATGTATAATCTAAAGGATAGAGAACTGACCTCAAAACCAGGAGACCTGGATTCAAGTCCTGCCTCTGACATGTCCTGACTATGGGACCCTGGGTAAGTGACTTGACTTCTGAATACTCTCTGCAACTCTCAAAGAGTTAATAAGTTGCTAAGAAGGTGAAGATCTTCAGTGGTGTAGAGGGCATTCTCATCTAGAAGGTCCCTTTGTTAATGAAATCACAGGGCCAGTGCCTATCTATAGCCAAATGTATTACATATACAGGCATAACGGCATTTATTTCTGGTCCAGGGTATTAAGATAGTCATTGTCCATAATTCATGGTGAATCCTATTATCAGGTATTTTCACCCACAAGAAACCAAGTTCCGCCATGAAGGGATTCTGGGCCATCACTAGAGGGGAAACACTAATGTGCTGTATTAATATTTTGGCTAGAGCTAAATATGACATGGGTTTCCAGTGGAGTATAAATCCACAGTTTCATGTATTTGTGTATCTGCCCAGTAGATTGCTACAGCTCAATTACTTGTATCACATCAGTTCTTCCACACAAGGAGTTTCCTATCTTTTCTGACTCCAGCACGGGCAAGAAAAGTAATGCCTAAAGCACATGAAATTGCCGACAGTCATACATATTGACGCATCAAGCAAGAGTTTGACTGAAACTCACAAAAGCAAGGAAATTCAGAGTTAAGGTTAAAATTCATTACTTAAACCACCCAATGGTGCCCTGCAGGGATCTCTAAACAGTGGGTGAGCTTGCATCCCATCTGTGCAGAAATCCCAGGATGAGAGTGTCAAGTGAGAAATGGAGTTTTCGGTTTCTTTTCGGCATTTCCTTGTTGTGGTGAGTCTCAAGGAGGTAAGGTTTTCTTCCCCCCCCTCCATATTTTGGGGATGGTTTAATAAGCATTTAATGCTGCTCCTGGGAAAGCTAATAGATCTGCCTTGGGGACATGAACAACATCCCAGTGAGCACTGCATAAATTTTCTTTAGCTGCAGGTGAACAAAAAGTTATGTCAAAGTGAGAGGAAAAAAAAAGGTAACAGCTGCTGAATCCTGGTTGCCAGCCCAAGGAGACTTAATACTGCTTGTTACAAGCTGATTGGCAAATTCCTAACCTCTTCTAACCTGTACAGATAAGAGAAAATACTAAACCCTTTTTTTGGGTGGGGGGGTGGAGGGGGTGTTGGGGGTTGAGGGGTTGGGTGAGTAGGGAGAGAAGAAACGTTCCTTTCATAGTTGGGGGAAAATTCTGTGATTTGTCAAGAAGAATGGTTGGATAGTAAAAAAATAAATTGAAAGGAAACTCGATAGGGAAAGGCCTGAATGCTGGAAATGTAATTTTACAAGACTCGTTCCCTTTACTCTCTGTTTTCCTCCTTGAAGGAGATAACTCGATTTTATACTTTACTGTCTTATTAACAGAATGCGTTTTGGAAGCCTGCCACTGCTAACAGTATCAGAAGGATTTAAGGCGGCTGAAATACAGTTGAAGATTCAATTCTGCTGACTTCAGCTCTGATCTAGAGTAAAAACTAACCATAGATTAAGTGTTTAGCACCAGATATTGCCTCGTCATAAATACTCACGTCTATTTCTGTTTTCGACAGCTCTCTGTGGGCTGCCGGGCCTGTGGGGTGCACAATGCCCTCGCTCCATATGAGGCTATTCACTATACAGGTCCCCCTTATATAACTCTTTTTATATACCCCAGGCCCTGCTCTGCTGTGCAATTCATTATTGACTCCCTCATGCACTTCACCATAACAAACACTGGGTTACTGAGAAGAGCCTTCTAGAGAGGGGAAGCCTGTATTTCCTTTCCAACAATATTTAATCTCATAGCAGCACTGACTAATAAAAGCAGAAGATCGATACAAAGCTGTATTGCCAGGATGAGAATTTACTAACATAGTCATTCATATCACAAGAACATCTGGTTAAAGCTTCAGGGCTCCCTTACTTTCTTAGTTATGATTTTATGGGTCTCCCTAGACTCCTTTTTGGGATTTTAGAAGGCATTTATAGCAGGCTGGACATTTTAATCTTTTTAATGTGGTTATCTGATCTACACTTGGCTTTCTCATAGTGACTGGTCATCTTCTCCGCTTCTCACTTATTGCAATTGAATCAAGTTATGATAAGCTCACACAGTAATTGCCCCTCATCCTAAACTGGTGTAACCTAATGTAAGTGGCCTCCTGAGCAGCTATTTATGGTCATTTCTGCAAGACACTCTCTTTAAAACTTTGCCATTTAGTGGCTTCTACCCATCCCCATGACTTGGAATAGATAGGGAGCATTATAAATCAGAGAGCATAAGCCTTTGGGTATCATCTTTTCATGTAAAAGATTTCTAAGTTCCAGAGGTACAAGTAGAATATTTGTAGTTCGTCTTAGATTCTCAACCAGTTTGACATGTAGGAAGCAAATGGTTACTTCAGGAAACAAAAGGATGAAGGAGAGGTCAAACTGGTATTTATCACCTGGAACGGTATCATAGTCAGTCAATAAACATTTATTTATTAAAGGCTTATCATATGCCGGGTACTGTGCAAAGCTGGAATGAACCTTAGAGATTACTTAGTCTAACTGCTTTATTTTACAAATAAGGAAACTGAGTCCCAGAGAGGTATGGTGGCTTCTCCTTCCAACTCTAATTCTAAGGTTATGCAGGTGGTAAGTCTCAGAGCTGAAATTTGAAGTCATGTCCTTTGACTCTAAGTCCGCCAAACCCTTAGTGCCCAATAAATTTTAGTGAGTTGAATGGATAGATTCCCCAAACATTCAAAAGATCAAACCTTCAAGATAGCAAAAGTCATCAGAGCAAGCCCTGGTTCTGTCTGATATCATTACTTCTCCAAGTCAAATCCCATCCAGGCTTCCCCAGATGTTTGCCATTCTCCTTTGTCATGTGTCTCATGGGAGGGAAACAACTACCTCAATGGTTATTGCTTGCTGTGATGTTGGATAAACATATTATCAATTTATCAATTTCTACTGGTAAGGGATTGACCATGTATCTCCTTAACTTCTAGCATTCCCCAGACAGTGCATGTGATCCCCCATAGCGAGCATGTGATCCCAAGAGCAGCATGGCTTACCAGAGAGGTAGGGGTGTGTGTGTGTGTGTGTGTGTGTGTGTGTGTGTGAGAGAGAGAGAGAGAGAGAGAGAGAGAGAGAGAGAGAGAGAGAGGGTACATCCTACTTGTCCAGGTCTTCTATCCCTTTCTTATAAAAGTCAGGTCATTATACATCAATCAAATCTAATTGGGTAATTATATATCAATCAAATATAATTGGTTAGCATTATTAAAATCTAATTGGTTGACAGGACTTGAAGGTGGGCTATATTATAATGAAGTTGAAGAATGACATCAGAGAAAGGAATGAAAGACTCACTCAAATTGGTCAGAACAAAATCCCTTTATCTAGGTGTGGTTTAATGTTAGTAAATCCTGGCTATCTAGACAAAATAATCTATCTTCACCCAAAAACTCCTTTTATGAGCCTAGAGTCTGGGTTAGTATTTGACCTAGATGAGATTTGATGAAATCTCTCAAGGAGAGCTGGTCTTTTGAGTGGAGAGGGTAGGAGAACTAAGAAAGAGATCTCTGGGTCCTCTAATAAATCGATTTTTAATATTTTTTCTCGCACTGCCAAGGACACATGCTACCATGGATGCCAAGTATTGGGTTAAGTGTTCTTGACTTTTCCCATATTCGTCAACATAATATCTTTGTTCTTGGTATTTCTTATGCCATCTATTTTATTGGTAAGTAATATGACTCAGTTGAAAGAGACCTGAACTTGTACTTAGAAAACATGGGGTCCAGCCTTGAGTCTGGCACCACATTGTAGGGGTCATGAACCTCAGGTTCCTCATCTGAAAATGGGGATGATATCTGCCCTCAATACCTCACAGAATTGTTCTGTCATATGGAATAATATGCTGGTAGTCATTCTGTAAACCATGGAGTGTCAGACAAATCTGTAATTATTGAGCAGGTTTTTGCTGTTGTTCTAGTAGCTTCCTGATATGTCTAACATCCTGATAATCTATAAAGGACAATGTTCTCTCTAGAAGATTGAATGTAGCGCCCTAGAGGTAGTTACCAGCCCATTCAATGGAAAATGTAGCCAGGTGAAGGTTATAAATTAAAATACTTATATCAGAAACTGCAATCATGTAGGGACTGAAAAATATTATTGAAAGCAAGTAGGTGATGACAAAATTACTCATTTATAAAGCCCAGACTCCTCCCCACTCCAACCCTCCCCTGGAAATGTTATGTCATATTGGACTGGGGTTTTTAAAGTATTCATCAGAAGTATTCACAAATTCTAATATTATTTTTCACATATCAATTATAGCTCACCTACTACTGTTGAAATAAGCAGACCTGACTTATTTCACAAGATATGAATTGCCAGTGGTTC
Organism: Dromiciops gliroides; assembly: GCF_019393635.1. Classification (NCBI taxonomy): domain Eukaryota; kingdom Metazoa; phylum Chordata; class Mammalia; order Microbiotheria; family Microbiotheriidae; genus Dromiciops; species Dromiciops gliroides. The sequence continues at coordinate 240,519,776 of NC_057861.1, read as the reverse complement.
ACAGATAAATGACTCTAGTAATCCCCTTCCTAACACAGTTCTAATTTGTGAAGAAATCTAAATTGTTTTAATTCTATTTCCTTTGTTCTTTTCTCAGACAAACCAATGTAATACACACACACACTCCCCCACTCACATAGCACCGTGGAGAGGCTATGAAAAAAACTACCTTCTCCTGTTACTGTAGGTCAAATAAAATTGATAGTGTATTCACTGCAGATGGGATGGCTTTGTCATGCATCAGTTCACAAATTGGCTGCTTGCACCAAAGATGATTTAAGTAAAACTGAAGTAATTTTCAAAATTGAAACTTAAGCTGTTTAGTGACATGAGCCAAGAACCGTTTGTCTTGGGCCCCCAACACTTCCTTGGCTGCCATTAACAGTTCAACTGTTTTCCAGCCGCATCAATTAGCTCAATTGTAGGAGACAGGAAGGAAGAATGGATAGAGGGGCGTGGGGCTCCAGTAGGACTCTCTTCTCTCTGAGATATTTTGTCTGCTGGAAAGAGTAACCTGCCTAATCTAAGCATGACTTTGAAGGAATACCCTTGGTTATAAAACGAAGGGTCTGGCCCAACACCCAGCAGTCAAGTCGTCCCCAGCTGTGTGCACTGCAGATGACTCAGGAGCTGGCTCTGAGGCCTCCTCATGGATTCGCTGGGTGAGGCCAGTCAGGAGCAGGAACGAAGGTCATAACGGAGCCCCTGAAAAAAAGAGAGACTGGATCTTTTTCACTAGTGGAGAAGAAATGGGAATAGGCCTCTCTTCTTCTTGAATTCATTATAATCGTGGAACAATCAAACTGGAAGAGTCCTTCAAGATCATCTGGTCCAACTTTCTCATTTTACACATGGGGAAACTGAGGGACAGGCAGGGGAAATGATTTGCCTCATCCCACCCCCTCAGACTCTGTCCAGGCATTGGATAACAACACATTCTCCTTGGAACAGGGAAGAATCTGGACGGCAGCTGCACCCAGAAGGCCAGCAGCTCTTCACCCCAGCAGCTGGTAGGCTTCCTTTCAGCTGGATGGGGCCTCCGGACACCTTCAGTGTCAAAGTGAGGAATGCAAGTATAGAATTTCGAAGCACTAGAACTTGACAAGGGCTTCCAAAGACTGACTCACCATTATACAAATAACACAGGGAAGGGTTTTCTTTTTATCCAATGAATGCGTTATCCCCATTCCTTTTGTATACAAAGGCAAAAAACAAAACAGCCGACTCTTATTCTGCAGTAGTTTCTTTCAAGATTTCATGCACCTGAGGTAATTGCAACAGATGAATCCTATTTAAAAAAAACAAACAAACAAATTTTCAAGAAAATCAGGATAAGAAGAATATAACCCAGAGCCCTTTTATCACACTCATTGTGGGGGACCAAACTAGTGCTCAACTATTCCTGAAGGATGTCAGATCACGTTTTTACATATAATAAAAATACATTTGGTGGGGGCCATATTTTTGCCTCCAATATATGGCTAAATCCATATAATACTGAATAGGCTTATTCCAGAATTCTACTGATTTTCTTTAGGTGTTATTGCTGCTGTTGTTTTTGCTAAAATGCATGCAATTTTTTTGTTTTGTTTGCGGGGCAATGAGGGTTAAATGACTTGCCCGGGGTCACACAGCTAGTAAGTGTCAAGTGTCTGAGTCCAGATTTGAACTCAGGTCCTCCTGAATCCAGGGCCAGTGCTTTGAAGTACCACCTAGCTGCCCCAATCAGAATCTTTTAAACTCAGGCCCATAGTTATACCTTCTGTTAGTGTTGTATGACACCCATGAACTCTAAAAGCTGTTATAATTCCTCTTTCCATTCTCCCAAAATATTCCTGGCCTGATATGTAGAAGGTAGGTTCAAACCCTAGCTCTGCTATTTAAAACCTGTGTGTATCTGAGCCTGTGTTTCTGGGTCTGAGTTTCCTTATCTGTTCAAAGAGGGGAATGGGCTTCATGATAGTTGCCTATCACAGCATAGATAGCTCACTTTTTATGTAAATACTTCAAATCAAATGGAGATCAAGCCAAAAAGAAGGAAGAAGAAAGAGGAAGAAGGAGGAAAAAGGAGGAAGAAGGTAGAAGAAGAAGGAAGAAAAACGTGGAGGAGGAGGGGGAGGAAGAAAAAACAAAGACAGTGGAATAGTGTTTTCCTAGAACGAATCTGATTGCATTAGAAAAAACATACAATTCAAATGCTTTAATTTTCAGTGTTTAGGTAAAATGTTTAGCAAAGTGTTGCATAGCAAAGAGACAGTAAGATTCAGAATAGGCACTTAATGTTGATTAATTGATCAGTATAGTAGAAAAGATACTGATTTAGAATCAGAAGACAGCCAGTTCTTTTACTTACTATAACTGTGTGACCTTTCTCCTCTCCACAATTCAGTTTCCTCATTGGTAAAATTAGACAGCTGGACTAGATAATCTTTAGGCACCTGGATGGCAAAGCATTGGACCTGGAGTCAAGAACACCTGAGTTCATAAACCAGTTTCAGATGCTTACTAGCTGGGTGACCCTGGGTGAGTCATTTAACCTCTACCTAAGTTTTACTTATCCATAAAAAAGGGATAATCTTTGCACCTATCTCCCAGGATTATTGCGAAAGTAAAATAAGTTAATATTTGTAAAGTGTTTTGCAGACTTCAAAGTGCCATATAAATGCTAGCTAATATTATTCTTACCCCAGCTTTACTTCCTATGAGTCTGAGACAGATTTAGAGTTGATTTGTGTGTGTCTATATATGTTTTTAATTCGGCCTCCCCAAGATTAACTCACGGTTCAATGGATGGAGGTCAGTGTCATCTTCTGTGAACTCACAAGAACATTCCTTGTGTTAACACTTTTCTTGGGGCCAGACACTAGCGTAGGAGTGAGTACAGAGCACCTCATTAGAAAATCAGTCCTGGAGCTAGAATATGGTGGGCTTTTCCCAATAGTATCCAGTCCCAGGACTTCCCAAGATAAATTACTCAAAATAACTGACAATAAATAGTATGTCCTCAATAGGAAACCCCTAACAACCTTCAAGAGCACTTTGTGGGGGAAGGAGTTGGGAGGGTGGGGTGGTGCACATTGAATATCCTTTGCTGTGATCTAGGCCAATGCTTATTACAAATTCAAATCCTATCTATATATTGTTCGTAGCTCTTTTGTGTCATCAGGAAATTAAAGTTTGCAGCTGGTCCCTTCATCTTGACTAATCATGCGAACACAAAACCCTTAAAGGTCCCAGCAGTGGTCCCTGCAGGGGCCCCACTCACCACTTCTGGGCTGAGGGACATTGTTCTTCAATGAAGTTTTCCTACCCTCTCCTGTCCTAAGCTCCCGCTGTTTTTAGCCTCAGCAGTTGACTGTCACGTGGCACTTTGTTACAGCCTGGCCCAAATTCCAACATAACAGGGTCCATCCCGTGTAACCCATTTGGGAAGCTGACAGGTGAACCACTCTAGCATGGCTCTGGGGCAGGCACACATCGGCTGGCCGGGTGTGGACCTCCTGGGAAATTAATTATGGGGCCCACGGATCAGAGTCCCACAGCACACACACCAGCTTTGCTATGGTTTCTCAGGCCACCTGATGGTAATGAGATAGCTCTATATGGGCTGCAGCCCGGCAGCCCCTACTTTGCCAGGGCCTCTGAAATTGATCAGACACACCATAAGACCTGAAGTTTCCTCCCTGGTATCTTTTAATATCCGGCATTGTTGACACCTGGTTTCTGAGATCCCTTGAATTAGAGTCTCTTTAGGTTACTTCCTGACTCAACCTTAACTGTGCCTGACCCCAAGTTCACACCAACCAACCATGCCTGGGTTTAAAAACAAATCGGGAATCTTGGCTCCTTCAATTTCATTTCCCAGCCCCCTGTGTTCCCGACTCCCCTCAACCCCCACCCCTTCTCCCTGTGGCACCAAGCTTTTGGAGGGGAGCTGAGAAGTCCTACATTTGTCTGCCTTGCTCAAGCTCCTTTTTGACATTTTCACCAGCATTTCATTATCCTGTTGCTTTTAGACTAGGCTGTGGAGAAAGAACTTAATGTTCTTTGCTTTCAGGCTTCTATATAGTTATTAATGTCTTTTTTTTCTTCTTTGGTGATTGGATTTGTTTTGTCATCTCTGAGGTCTGAGGTACTCTTTCTGCAGTTTTAATACATTGGAGACTGCAGATGTCTATGCATCATATATATATATATATATATATATATATATATATACACACACACATTATCATAAGCATTCTTTCAGCTGACAGCCTAGAGAAAGCTGGCATTTTAAAAACAGTTTATTTACTACATATACATGTATATGCTATATATGTCTGGTATATACGTGTGCACAATTGCCATATATCTATTTTAAAATACCATTACCCTTTATGTTTACCACCTGGGACATTATTTGATGAATACAAATTCTTTTTCCATATCTCCTACAAAGTTGGAACCATTTTATTAAATTGGACCCAATCCATTTTCTTGACCTTGGTATTTTTTTTTAAGAGATGGTATTTCATGTTTGTGTTACTGTTGAAAATGATCCCATTTATAGCAAATATAATCTTATAATGACAACATGCTAGCTACATTATTTAAAGAATGAAAATTATGGCAGAAGAATATATGAGTCTCTAATACCACATCATATATTTATCTGGTTTCTGAAGTGAGTGGGGGGCTAGATCTGGGGATAGGAGTGTGGTGGGGGAGGAGACTGTGTCTAAGACAATAATCACCAATAATAGACAGGACAATCTCTAACCCCAGTTCAGGAACCCTGAAGATAGGTGTGAGCTGAAGTACCACAATATTCAGAAAGATACCCCTTCCTCACACTACCTCTTATTACTACCACCACCACTTTTTTCAACTTGAGGTGACAATTTTGGTGAGATTTTCTTTATAGGATTCAGTAAAGAGGCTTGCAAAGAAATCACCATCAAATCTAACTGTTGAGAGAATCACACATACAGTACTACAAAGACCATTGCCAGAACACTATTTGTTCTGGCAATGTGGGAGAGACAACACGCTGGCCCTCAGATGCTGAATCTCTAAGGGAGGGACTTATTTCATTCTAATCAGAGACTGGTTTCAATTCCAATTCATCCAACCAGATGAGTCCAGTGGTAAGGGTGCTGGTCCTAGACAAGCAAGTCTGTGACTTATGAAGGCACCAGGTAATAAGTCATTCTCACCTCTAATCTTCCACATAGAGTAGGCTCTGGTAGTCCCAGAGAGGGGCTGGAGGCTATGTCTGTTCTTAGGTACAACATAAGGTGATATAGCTGTTACCATTCTAGTCTAGAAATCCCTATGGAATACCTGCAAAAAGAGGAAATCTCACCTCATTCTTCCAGATTGATGTAGGACCCCTGTGCCCTGCCTGACTTTGCTGGCCTTCTACCACAATGCACAACCCATTCCTCTTCAGAGGAGGTTATTGGAAGCAGGTAAGCAAGAAGGGTTATCTTATTAGATTGGCTCCATTTACTAAACTGTAAAAATAGAGATAATAATAACACTTTCCTCCCAGGGTTGTTGTGAAGATTGAATGAGATTATATTTGTAAAGTGGTCAGTATAGTGCCTGGCACATAGTAGGTGCTTAATAAATGCTTATTTCGTTCCTTTTCTTCCTCTTCCCCTTCCCCATTCTTTCAGCTGCTTGGTGAGATAAAATATGTAAAATGCTTTGCGAACCTTAAAGCCCTATAGAAATGTTAGCTACTTCGGCAGCTGGGGGCAGGGAATTAGATGGATTTGGAGTCAGGAAGTCCTGAGTTTAAATCCAGCCTCAGACACTTACTGTGTGACCTTGGGCAAATCACTTAATCTCTCTCTGCCTCAGTTTTATGAGATAAGATTTCCAAAGCTCTGCTCTAGAAATGCTATCATCATCTTTGTTGCTGATGTCATTATTTCTCCCTCCCCATCCACCACTCACTAATGTTTCATCCTAGCTCTGCCCTCCCTCCAACTTCTTCTCCCTCCTTACCTGTGCTTGCTGTTTGCTGCTGCTGTCGATGTAGTTGTTGATGATGATCCTTCATTCTCAGAGGACCAATGACATTAGAAGGTGATATCTTGACTTGCGAGTGAATTGGGTTTCAGTGAGACAGAGCTGTGCAGAGTCATCAGCCTCACTCCAGAGTTATCAGAGTCCAGTGGTGAGACATAGAACAATAGAGTCAGAGGGACTCTTGAAGGCAATTTATCCTAACCCATCATATGATAGGTCTAGAATGATTGAGTTACATGACTAGCAAATAGTAGAGACAAAACTAAAGTTTCACTTTCCAGAGTTCTAGTTGAGTGTTCTTCCTAATCATTATCCTGTCTCACCTTTCACTCTGTGATAGCTGACCCAGGCAATTGAACTAGGTGTTTCAGCAAGAGCAGACTAGAGAATCATACAACATTCGTATGTAAATGGACCCCCTCACTTTACCAATAGGGAAACTGAGGCCTAATGAGGGGAAATGACTTGCCAAGACTATAGGGGCAGTTAATGTACCACAGGATTATAGATCTAGAGATGGAGGGGACCTTTGAGACCACCTACTCCAGCCTCTTCATTTTACAAGTGAGAAAACTGAAACTCAGAGAGGTTAAGTAAATTCGTTTGTTTGTTTGTTTTTGCGGGGCAATGAGGGTTAAGTGACTTGCCCAGGGTCACACAGATAGCAAGTGTCAAGCGGATGAGGCCAGATTTGAACTCAGGTCCTCCTGAATCCAGGGCTGCTGCTTTACCCACTGTGCCACCTAGTTGCCCCCAGGTTAAGTAAGTTTTTAAAGGTCTCATAAATAGTGAGTGACAAATGTGGGATCTGGACCAAAAGAACCAGTGTCTCTTTTATCGAAAAGATACATGCCTTGGAGCATGGCAGGGCTGTAGAACAATCCTGCTTTTCCGATGCCCGGCTTGTTCTTCCTATTACACCAACCTACCTTTTAGAGGACCAAATGCCTTAACTCAAATGGAGAGGTAGAGGATATAGCACCTATTATGTGCCGGGCTATGCTAAGTATTTTTTATAAATATCATCTCATTTGATCCTCATGACAACCCAGTGGCATAGGTGCTATTATTATAACCATTTTATAATTGAGGAAACTGAGGATATCTGTCTGAGGCTAAGTGACTTGCCCAGGGTCACATAGTGTCTGTGGCTGGATTTTAATTCAAGCCTTTGTGATTCCAGGCCAAATGCTCTATGAACTGAACCATCAGTTGCCTGCTACTCAAACTGTGTATTTTTATGTTGGGCTCTCAGTCCTACATCAGGCCAATGGAGAAGGACCATTAAGGTTGATGGGCTTTTCAGCACCTTTAAGTGGAAGCAGGGGCTAGCCATCTACCCTGCCTGGTGGTGTGCGTGTGTGTGTGTGTGTGTGTGTGTGTGTGTGTATGCATATGTGTTTGTGTCTGTGTGTGTGTATGTATGTGTGTGTATGTGTATGTGTGTGTGTATCCTCTGACTTTGGATTATATCATAGTAACTGTTCTTGGTCTTGGCCACAAAAATCTGTTCCCCTTTCCTCCTATGTTTCATTCAAGCCAGAGGCAGCTCCATTCAAAAGGGAGCCAGCATAACTTTGAGGTTAGCAAGCAGCAACAAAGCAGGAAAACAATTGCTGGAGCAGCTGATGGGTATCTGAGACAAGCCTGAGCTAAGAGATGAGATAGCTGAAGACTTGGGCTTTGCAGGCATGTGAGAAGCTATGGCAACAGTAGCTGCAAGGGAAAGCTGTGGAGGTCTCTCTATGGAACAGTAGCAGAGAGAAAGCCCAAGAGTCTTTTTCCCCTGCCAGGGTTTTGTTTGCTCCTCAGGGATGGCGACCATTTGGCTCATTCTCCCAACATGTGGGACATATGATGCAGCCCTGAACTTGGCTGGGGAAAAATGTGTCCCAAACCCTAGAATCAGATCAAGACAAATTGAGTGCCAGTGGCAGGCTCCCAAGTGAGCTGTTCGACAAGGCACTTAGTTAAGTCTCCAATTTAAATGTGAACAAATGAAAACTTATATTTGGGAACTGGTCTCTCTGGGACTTTGCCTCCTCTCTGAAACTCTACTTAATATTTGAGGAGGGATGGCCTTTGAGGGATCCCAAAGCAGCTGACATGGAGGGCAATGGCCTTGTTATCCCCTTCTCAAAGGTCAGGATGTCTTGGCCTTATCAGGGACCACTGAGTTAAATATGACCTGTCTCAAAACCAGCTTGTCCCAATTCCTTACCTATTTGTTCCAGCCAGTTAATCACAGTGACCCTCTCTGGGCCTTCACAAAGCCTCTCCTCTGAAGTCATGGCCATTTCCACAGAATCAGGTCTCTTGATAACCCAGAGGCTCAATGTGGCTGGCTGAGCAGTCAAGGTGCAGAGCAATCCTGTCCACCTGAGTAACAGGAGTTTCTCATTCAAATGTGAAGAATGAGGTCTTAGGCTGGGCTATCCTAAGGGAGTCTGGGTCTCAAGGCAGATCACCAACTATATTATAAAGTGGTACTGGGTAAGAAATAAAGTGGTGGGTCAGTGGAATAGATTAGGTACATAATGCATAGTAGTAAATGACCATAGCAATCTAGTGTTTGATAAATCTAAAGACCCAAACTTTTGGGATAAAAACTCACTATTTAATAAAAACTGCTGGGAAAATTGGAAAACAGTATGGCAGAAACCAGGTATAGACCAACATCTTACATTATATACCAAGGTAAGGTCAAAATGGGTACAGGATTTAGACATAAAGGATGATACCATAAACAAATTAGGAAAGCAAGGAATAGTTTACTTGTCAGGTGTACAGAAAAGGGATGAATTTGTGACCAAACAAGAGACATAGAGAGCATTACAAGATGTAAAATAGCTAATTTTTATTATATTAAATTAAAAAGGTTTTGTACAAACAAAACCAATGTAGCCAAGAATAGAAGGAAAGTAGAAAGTTGGGGGAAAATTTTTACAGCAAGTCTTTCTGATAAAGACTTCATTTTTCAAATATGTAGAAAACATTATCAAATTTATAAGAGTATAAGTTATTGCCTAATTGATCAAAGGATATAAACAGGCATTGTCAGATGAAGAAATCAAAGCTATCTACAGTCATTTGAAAAGATGCTCTAAATCACTTTTGATTAGAGAAATGTAAATTAAAACAGCACTGAGGACACTCATGAACTGTTGGTGGAGTTGAACTAATCCAACTATTCTAACTATGACAAAACTGTATCCCAAAGATGCTTTAAAAAAGCGGGGGGGAAGGACTTGTATGTACAAATATACTTACAGAAGCTCTTTTTGTCATAGCAAAGAATTGGAAATTGAGGGGATTTCCATCAATTGGAGAATGACTGAACAAGTTGTGGTATATGGTTGTAAGGGAATATTATTATGCTATAAGAAATGACAAATAGGATGATTTCAGAAAAACCTGAAAAGACTTACATGAACTGATGCAAAGTGAAGTGAGAAGAACCAGGAGAACAACATATGCAGTAACAACAATACTGTACAATGTGAATGACTTAGCTATTTTTGGCAATACAATGATTCAAGACAATTCTAAAAGACTCATGACAGAAAATGCAATCTACCTCCAGAGAAAGAAGTGATGAAGTTTGCATGCAGATCAAAGCACACTATTTTTCATGTTATTTTTAAATGTTTATTTTTGCTCTGTGTTTTCTTTCACAAGATGACTAATATGAAAATGATTTACATATTTACAATGGATTACAATGGATAATTTGCAATTATCAAATTACTGTCTCAGGGAGGGGGAAGAGGAGAGAGACAGAGAGAGAGACAGAGAAAGACAGAGAAAGACAGAGAATGTGAAACTCAAAATTTTTTAATGAATACTAAAAATTGTTTTATATGTAATTGAGAAAAATAATAAAATATTATTTTAAAAACAAACAAAAAAGAGGCAAAAGATAGTCCCTGCCTTCAAGGAACTTACAAAGATCCTACACTAACCATTAAAAAAATGAATGTCAGGGGCAGCTAGGTGGCGCAGTGGATAGAGCACCGGCCCTGGAGTCAGGAGTACCTGAGTTCAAATCCGGCCTCAGACACTTAACACTTACTAGCTGTGTGGCCTTGGGCAAGTCACTTAACCCCAACTGCCTCACTAAAAAAAAAAAAAAAAAAGAATGTCAGCTCCTCAAGGACAAAAACCATTTTCTTGTCTTTATAGCCTCAGAACCCACCACAGGGCCCAACATATTGTAGTCACATAAAAGATGTTTGTTGAATGGAAGTGAGTTTAATTATAAATGTTCTATTAAAAAAAGAACTGTAAATTATGAACAGGGAATCAGGGTGTGCTGGAGCTGATTCAAACTAGTTCCCCAAGAGTCAATTGTTAAATTTTCACTGTGAGCATTTACACATCTGAAATCAACAAACACTGCAAATCAGGACTTGATTTATTGTTTTGTTGATGGTCTAGACCACAGCTTCTTTTTTTTTTTTTTTTTGGTGAGGCAATTGGGGTTAAGTGATTTGCCCAGGATCACACAGCTAGTAAGTGTCAAGGGTCTGAGGCCGGATTTGAACTCAGGTACTCCTGAATCCAGGGATGGTGCTTTATCCACTGTGCCACCTAGCCGCCCCCTAGACCACAGCTTCTTAACCTGTGGGTTATGACCCCATATGGAGGTCTTGTAACTGAATATGGGGGTGGTAAAAAATTTGGTAACAGTAAAAGGTTGTGTACATTTTACATATATTTTATAAACCTATATAACTGGGATTATGTAAAAAGTTTTCTGGGCGAAAAGGGGTCAGGAGTGGAAAAAGTTTAAGAAGCTCTGGTCTAAACTTAAGAAGTGATGGCAGAACTGCTAATAATGATTAAGTTTAAAAGGGAGTATACTTTTTTCCTTGAGAGCTGGTTGTTAAATATTTACCATAGATAGATGTCTATCTGCATCTCTGTCAATAAATTATATAGATACTGAGATCTATTTCCATATCTATTGATATCATTTCTATATCTTTCTATATCAAGAGAGGGAGAGAGAGAGAGAGAAATGAAAGAGAAATTACCAATTTAAAATGATTTTAAGAACAAACTTTAGTCCTATGTGCCACCTACAAGGTGCTTACCTCTTTACTTTACTACTGACCCCCTATCTTCTGCCAGTTGCTTTGCTGGCATAACTTCAAGAAGCTGAGGTCACTTTGATACTACGGTGAACTTGTAGAGTAGAACTTTAGTAGGAATTAATGTTTTTATACCATGGGAATTGAAATTTATCAAGAAGCAGCATGGCATGGAGGACAATGAGCTGACCTTGGAGCCAGGACAACCTGGGTTCAAGCCAGGTCAGACACCATGGAATTAGACAAAAATACATTTGTCCCAATGATTTTCCCATAGCTGGTTGTCCATGGCCTTTCAAAACTAGACAAGAGAGGGGAAAAATGATTTCTTAGTTCACACATTCCAGGACAGCATCTCAGCAATAATTCTCTCTGGATGTGTCACTGGTTTGCACAGTTACCACTGCTTTACAAGTTAAGCCTTGTTGTTGTTATTATAGAGCCAGGGGAGAAGGTGGGTTTCCTTCCTTTCATTAATAGTAATATTACTGCGGCTCTTAGTGTGATGATTTCCTTAAGGCTATGAAATAAGGGTATGCTGGAGCCTATTTGTCCAAAAATATTTATAGTACCTCTTTTTGTGATGGCTAAGAATTGGAAATCAAAGGAATGCCCCTCAATTGGGGAAAGGCTAAATGAGCTGTGGTATATGATGGTGATGGAATATTATTGTGCTTTAAGAAATGACAAGCAGGATGATTTCAGAAAGGCCTGGAAAGACTTGTATGAACTAAGGTATAGTGAAGTGAGCAGAACCAAAAAAACATTGCGCACAGAGACAGCAATATTATTTGATGAACTGTGAATGACTTAACTATTCCCAACAATACAATGATCCAAGGACTATTGATGAAACATACTGTTCACCTCCAAAGAAAGAACTGATATTGATGGAACAGACTGAAGCATGCTCTTTTTCACTTTCTTTCATTTTTTTTCTTTTATTCAAGTTTTCTTGTACAAAATTACTAATATGGTAATGTTTTACATAATTGTACATGTATAACCCATATCTGCTTACTGGGGGGGAAGGAGGAAAAGAGGGACAAATATTGGAACACAAAACTATAAATAAAAATGTTCAGGGGCAGCTAGGTGGTGCAGGGGATAGAGCACCGGCCCTGGATTCAGGAGGACCTGAGTTCAAGTCCGGCCTCATACACTTGACACTTACTAGCTGTGTGACCCTGGGCAAGTCACTTAACCCTCATTGCCCCCCCCCCAAAAAAACCCATAAAGAATGTGATAAAGAAAATGTCAATACTGCAGATTGAATTAAAAAGTATGTCAAGAGTACATTTTTTTGCCCTTTGGAGAGCTGGTTGTTCAACATTTACTGGGAATGTGACCCACAGGTAAGGCAGGCAAAGCCTTTCTGAAGAATGAAACATATACCCCTCTAATCTCTCTCCTACTCCATCCTCCACTCAGCTAGAAAGGTAATCTTTCTAAGGTGCAGGTCTGACCATGTTACTTCCCTAATTCAATAAACTGCAGTAGCTGCCTATTACCTCTAGGATCAAATAAGAAATCCTGTTAGGCTTTGAAAGCCCTTCATATCCTGACCCTTTTTGACCTTTCCAGTCCTCTTCTAATTTATTCTCCTTCATGTGCTCTATAATCCAGTGACATTGACCTCCTTACTGTACCTCATATCCCAGTTCTTTGTATTTTTGGTGATTGCCTTAGCTATCCACCCTGAACCCCACCCCATGCCTGGAATTCTCACCCTCTAGAATCCTCACTGCCCCCTGGCTTCTTCCCTGTTTCTTTCACATCTTAGTTCAAATCCCACTTTCTGCAAGAAGCTTTTTCTAGTTCTCCTAGTGTCCTTCCTGAGACCACCTCCACTTCTATCCCACATGTATCTCATTTGTACATGCTCATTTCCCCCAATGGACTGTGAGGTCCATGAAAGCAGAGAATGGGTTTTGTTTTTTGTTTGCTTTTTCTTATATCCCCAGTGCCAAGCAGCGTGCTTGCTAGAAAACACTTAATAAATACTTGTTGACCTCTCCAGGTCTTCTTGGCCAATGTCTTCCTACGTGGCTTCTCCTGCCATGGAATTCAGAGCCTGGTTTTTGACTGCACATCTGGCTCCCTTATTTCACTTCTACAAACACCAGTTGTTTGTCTCCCTCGCTCTGAGCTTCTGGATTCCCTAAGTAGAGGGAGGGGTGTGAGTATACTCAAAGGATCTCAAGCTAAGATGGGGACCAGCTGCTGTCCATGCCCATAACAGCCTCTTTGCTCAGCAGAAACTCCGAAGCATAAGACCACAGATAGTTTCAGTGGGGAAAGTGACAGTTACCCTAGTCATGCCGCCATATTCAAAAATGCCAAGATGGGCCTGGGGAAAACCTCATTCATTGTCTTTTGAGAATCAAGGAAGATTTTATTTTTCTGTGGCATTGATATTGCCCGATGATTCTAGTGAATTCAGGCTGCACAAGGTGGTGAGGAAGGTATGCCAAAAGATGGTGGCAGGCAGATGTCAGATACCATTGTAACTGAACCCTAACATCCTGAGCTGGGCAGGAGTAATAGGGGCAATCCATCATTTTCAGTTTCAATTGCTCTTCCTATAGGATTGATTTTGGGAAGGTGAAATCATACATAGTCACATTTGTTCCTCAGGTACTTTTCTTATCTTGTAATGCGCAATTGTATCCAATACCCTGTCTCCTGCAGAGGGTCAGGACTAATACCAAACTCTTTGGCTCCATTCACTCATTCTTTATGTTATTACCCAAGCTCTGACTGCTAGACTCCATATGCTCCCCCACTTAAGTTTTCACATAGAGTTTCCTCACCTATTTGGCTTTCACCAAGCAGATGCTTGTCCTGCCTTTGGGGGGGTATTTAAGTGCAGTATGTAGAGAGTTATATCCACTATTCCTGTTAACAATATCAAGAGCTGTGTTGGCAACTCTCTAAGTAGTGTTGAGAAAATTCAGCCCATTACATCAAAATTGTGGTTATTTTACACACTGCCAACACCAACACTTGGTTTCTAATGAATACTTTTTTCTTCTTTCAAGCTGGGATAAACTTCCCCAAAATCTCTTCTGGGCACCATTTCTTACTCTTCTTCCTATTTGCTACCCCCCCCCCCCCCCGCTGCCACCACTGGGCTTTATCAGAAACCTAGCCTTCCCAGGCCATCTCCTAATTCCCCTTCTCTCTCTCTCTCTCTCTCTCTCTCTCTCTCTCTCTCTCTCTCTCTCTCTCTCTCTCTCTCTCTCTCTCTCTCTCTCTCTCTCCCTCTGTGTGTGTCTCTTTTCTTACCTCCCTCCCTCCTATTTCCAGATAGGCTCACCTTCCTCCCAAAAGCAGACATCTTCATTATTGAATTCTAAGAGAAGGCCACCTAATTTGTCCTCTCCCTATATCTCTTAACTTTTGCCCTTGGCATCCAGACAATTCCTCTATTCTCAGGATGCTTTCTGCTGAACTTCCTGTCTGTATAAATGCGCTTTGGGGAGTCTCTTGCTCCTCTAGCCTACTTCTTCCTTCTCCCAGAGCTTCCCTTTCCCTTTCCTTGCTGAGCAATTATTCTTATTAATTATTCCAGCTAGCAGTAATTATCAGCAGTACGTGCCCCCAGCCACATTAATAACAGAGATCTCTAGGACACTGAGGAATCAGCTGGGAAGCCAAGCTCTGTCTTTTGAATTGCCTGGCATGGAAAGTTATCCTCTTTGCTCCACCCTCCCCACCCCCACCCCCCTTTGCCTCTGCCTTGCTATTACCAGTCCCCAGTTGCTACATTTTCCAGCCCTGTTTGATGGCGTGATAAAACAGGGCCAGTGTAATCTTGACCTGTGTGGTTATAAGCTAGAAGTAGATATCATGGCATTTGAAGCATCTGACCCACTAGTGCAGATTGAAAGCTGTCACTAAACAGGCTTCAAAGTGTAGTCCTGGGTATCCCTGAACACTCTATTAATTTCTTTCCCCACCCCCCTCCTAGTTACTGTGGTTTTTAATTTATATTTGTTCCTGCAGTTTCTGCAAGTTGCTCATTTGTCTTGGCTGTCACTTGTAAATACCCCGAGTTCTCCATAGCAGGTCATTGGTGAATTTAAAATAATATCCTCATTTTATTGAAAACGAAAGAAACCATCAGCATTGCTCAAATGAAAACTCAGCAAAATCAGATAATTAAAGAAGAATTTCTTTTCTCACCACATACTAAATTTCACTAATAGCCTCATGAAAGTCAGATTACTGGTCAACGCCCTTCACACAGCATTTACAGGAGGTAAAGTTAAAAATGGGTAATCAAATATGGGGGAATTGTTAAACTCACAGTGGAAGGATGCAGTCCCCTTTCAGAGATAACTGTGTGTTGTGTGGTATGAGAAATGAGAAACAAGAAATTTCCTAAGCAGGGCCTTCTAACTGGATATTAGGAAGCCACCATCTGCATTTTGGAGCCTTTCTTTTTTAGTCTTACACAACTAAGAGTGAAATATTTGATGGTAGTGTCATCCCTGACTTCCTGTAATAGCAAACCATCAGCAAGTTTCTAGAGGGGCTGCAATTTTAGGTGCTAACTGGCCAACATTACAGCAAAGATCTTATTACTAAGCTGCAACAGGCCACATATGGCATGGGTAAGAATCAGGTGGATGAAAGTTTGGAGCCTTGTCAAAGTGTTACCTCCACCCATGGGTAACAGCTGAGCAACAGGAGAGAGAGGAGAAGGAGGAGGAGGAGGAGAGAGGAGGGGAAGGGAAGGAGGCAGAATGAGGTGGGAAGATGGGAAGATGGGGAGAGAGGGAGAGGAGAGGAGAGGAGAGGAGAGGAGAGGAGAGGAGAGGAGAGGAGAGGAGAGGAGAGGAGAGGAGAGGAGAGGAGAGGAGAGGAGAGGAGAGGAGAGGAGAGGAGAGGAGAGGAGAGGAGAGGAGAGGAGAGGAGAGGAGAGGAGAGGAGAGGAGAGGAGAGGAGAGGAGAGGAGAGGGGAGGAGAGGAGAGGGGAGGGGAGGAGAGGAGAGGAGAGGGGAGGAGAGGGGAGGAGAGGGGAGGAGAGGGGAGGAGAGGAGAGGGGAGGGGAGGGGAGGGGAGGGGAGGGGAAGGAAGGCGAGGAGGTAGAATGAGATGGGGAGAGAGGAAAAGAGAGGAGAGGAGAGGAAAAGAGAGGAGAGGAGAGGGAGGAAGGCGAGGAGGTAGAATGAGATGGGGAGATGGGGAGAGAGGGAGAGAGGAAGAGAGGAAGAGAGACAGGAGAGGAGAGGAGAGGAGAGGGGGGGAGGGGAGGGGAGGGGAGGAGGAGACAGAATGAGATGGGGAGAGGGGGGGAGAGGGGAGAGGGGGGAGGAGAGAGAGAGAGAGAGAGAGAGAGAGAGAGAGAGAGAGAGAGAGAGAGAGAGAGAGAGAGAGAGAGAGAGAGAGAGAGATTCAAAACAAGGAGGTGGGGTGAATAAGAAGTGGGACATGTGAAGCAACTTTTGAGTAGATGTGAGTTAAGGAATGACGCCACATCTCATTTAGAGATGCTTCACAGCGCTAAAATAGAAGTGTCTCACTCAGACATGGTGTGTACAAGCTTCAAGCCACAAAGCTGGTGCTTAATTGTTGAGGCCAGTGGTAAAAATTCAGCCCTTTGCAAATTTATTTAATTTAAATAAGCTTCTCCAACATTGGGGGAATGTGTTCTCTCAGTGTGCTTCATTAGTGTAGCTTACACCACAAAACTGGCTGTATTGAGAAAGATTACACCATTATCAAATAATTAGGAATGCCTTAGCAGGTGCATACACTTACCTTAGTAATTAAACCCTTGTTAAAACACCAAAATCCAGAGACTTTAAATGGTTACAGCATCCCAGAGGATGTAGCCCAGAAAGTTATTCTATAAGGTAGCTGTCATCGGGGAACAGCGATATTGAGCAGAGACTCTTGTCCTCATGGGATGCTTACAAAGCACATCTGCGCACATCATGAGATGCAATAAAAATTGCAATGACAATACTAGACAAACACCAACAGCAAAAGAAACGTGGCAAGTGAAGGGCAAGCCGATCTGGAATCAGGTCCCATGCAACTGAGCTTTCCTTTGGCCATTGTCTCAAGCGGGTGTCATCAGACAAGAGGTGGATGGGGTGATCTAAGTTCAGAACAAGCATTCTTGCTTGCCCTCCAGTCCTGGGTCAATGGACACAGAGCTGCCTTCAAGGGTTTGACTGAACCTCGGATAGCCTCGGATAGCCTTCCTGTGGCACAATGGAAATGTCTCAGTCATCCAGTGCTTTTGAAGGTCTGGCCAGTGTGGAATATGACAAAGAAGCCATCACAGAGCCAACATTTGCATGCTGTTTCTTAAAAAGCAGGCTGCCAGAGTCACAACTAATCTGAATAATTACAAATGACATTCATTTAGCTGGTGTGTAGGTGCCCACACTAGAGTAGAACACTATAATGCATAAAGATAATGGTGATAAAGCTTGAATGCAACAGCTACAGGGCATCTTGAAGATGGTATCTGTGGGGTTTACTATTACTACACCTTAAGATTTCCACAATCATTTTAGGATGGGGTTCTTGGGCAAAGCCTGAAGGATGTCTGGAATAGAGTATCAAGAAGAGTATGGCTAGAGTTGAGCAAAATTATAGAAGTACAGATGTGGGAGCCAATAAATCCAATAGGTTGGGAGGGGGTCATTGCTTAGGATACATTTTCAGTGCCCCCTGGCTTCAGGCTTGGCACTGGGAGTCTGTTGAACTAAGTGTTATTGAAATACTGATAACAGCCTTACCCAGAAATATGGTCACCATGGCTTAGCCCCAGGATGATGGAATTTAGAATATGCAAAAAGTTATACTCTCCCAGCAGCTAGAAGTCATTATGGTAACTAACTTCTCAAATAAATTTATCCTAATAATTTCTTGTATTATATTTTTACATTATGAATTATAAACTTGATAAGAGGGTATTTTATCCATCACGCCCCAATACATCTTGTAGCTTTTGAATCTGGGTACCAAAATTGTTAGTTTCAGATCTGGCCTTAAACTTGGCATCCTTGTCAATGACCCTAACCAACATTTGAAGTAACCACTTACTGAGAGGTTAAATGTCTCATACTTTCTTCTGGAATGTGTGCAGATTCTAAGAAACTATGTGACCAAACTATGTACAATGGGAAGACTGGGTGGCACACACATAGACACACGCGCGCGCGCGCGTGCGCACACACACACACAATCAGCTGCTTAGATTCTCTGCATCACAACATAATTGTCTCCACCAACAAAAAGTCTAGTATTTCTGGCTCTGTGTGTACCAGGACTTACCGCAGCAGTACCAGGAGGACTAAATCTTCTGTTCATTTCAGTTCTGATGCTGTGGACACAGACCCAACCACAGATTCTGTTATTTAACTGGTATTAAACCCAAGCCCCTCACCACTGTGTAGACAATAACTTCCATTGTCCATTGTGTGTGAATCCTGATAACATGACTTTTTTGAAGACTGTGGGAAATGGGTAGGGGCCCCATCAGTACAATGAAGACAGGGGGACATCACGAGATCTTTTAGATGAGAAACAGCTGAAGAGATCTGATTACTTGAGTCATGCCTATCTCTATCCCAGGTTTAGGAAGGGTGCGGTTAGTCTGCTGAATTTGGCAGGGTAGTGGATAAACAGAGTGGCAGGGGTATTAGATAGCCATTGAAAATCATGCTTTGCTTTGGGCATGGAGAGGTCGTCTGTAGTAATAGTTATTCAGCCAGCCGAAGCAATTCGCTCACCTGGAAACACGCCCAGTTGATTGTGTGAATCATTTTAGCTAATGTAAGAACAGATTGAAACTTTAAGCTGAATCAGCATCTCTTTTTTTTACTAGGCAGAGTTATACCTTTTGGAGAGGTAGAAGTGCTTTCTTTTCTGTGTTTGTCACACTATTCAAAAAGCTTGTCATATATAATTATCTTTTTCCAGTATGATGCCCACAGCATGATGGGAATTAGAGCTGAAAGGGACCTCAAAGATCATCATGTCCATTTCTCCCATTTTACAACTGAAGAAGCTCAAGACCAGAGAGATGAAGTGTCTTACCAAAAGCCACAAACAGAACTGTGATTCTAACTCAATCTCAAGCAATAAGCATTTATTAAGTGCCTACTATGTGCCAGGAACTATTATAAAGTCGATCAATAGATCAATAAATATTTATTAACCACCTAATTTGTGTCAGGTACTATACTGTCAATCCGTGAATAAACATTTATTAAGCACCTACCATATGCTAGGCACTGTGCTAAGTCAATCAATGAATAAATCAATCAATAAAATTTATTAAGTGTCTACTATGTGCCAGGCACAGTACTCAGTAATGGGGATACAAATCCAAAAGAGAAAGACAGTCCCTCCTTGACTTCAAGGAGCTTACAATCTGTGGGGGGGGGGGGGGGGCAGGGAGCTAATACATAAAAGGAAGCTGAGAAAGCTAGGGTAGAGGGAGCAATGAGGGGGAGAAGCTGGGGTCTTGGTGGATAAATCAGTCAGAGAAGTCCCAATTTAGCACAGCCAGGGGAGAAAAGAGATGTCTTATCTGCATAAGTCATGGTTATAGAAAGGCCAAAGTGAAAGAATCCTTACTTTCAAGAACCTTATATTCCAATGAGACAAAGGGAACAGAGATAAGTACATTCCTAATTTATTAAAAGAAATTAAAACAAAGCAGAGTTGGGAAGGAAAGAAACAAGAATTTATTAACACTTTGTAATGATTTAATTTTTGACTCTTATAACAACCCAGGGAAATAAGTTGTTATTATTATACTCATTTTTTGGTTGAGTTAACTGAGGGAGACAGAGGCTAAGTGACTGGTCCAGGGTCACGCAGCTAGTAAGTATCTGAGTCTGGATTTGAACTCAGATCTTCCTGACTCTAGGCTGAGAGCTTTATCCACTGTGCCACCTTCCTGCATCCCTGGATGGCAGGGGGATACTAGCAGTGGGGGAGGGGGAGGGTGTATGAGATGAGGAGATCATAAAGGCCTCCAGGTAGAATGTAGCTTTTTGTCTGAGTCTTAAAAGAAACCAGTTTTGTGGAGGTGAGAGGACAGCACATTAAAATATGGGACATAGTAAGATCAAAGATAAGAGATGGGGCAGCTCTTTGCAGATAAGGAAGCAGGACAATGTTGGAGAGCAGAGTGTAAGAAGGAAGTAATGTGTAAGTATCGGGCAGCTAGGCGGCTTAGGTGGAAAGAGTGCTGGGCCTGATATCAGGAAAACTCATCTTCATGAGTTCAAATCGGGCTTCAGACACTATCTGTGTGACCCTGGGCAAATCACTTAACCTTGTTTGCCTCAGTTTCAGCATCTGTAAAATGAACTGGAGGAGGAAATGGCAAACCATTCTAGTATTTTTGCCAAGAAAACCCCAAACAGGGTCATGAAGAGTTGGACATGATTGAAATGACCGAACAGCACCAAAAACAGTGATGTGTAAGAACAATAGAGCACTGGCCCTGGAGTCAGGAGTACCTGAGTTCAAATCCGGCCTCAGACACTTAACACTTACTAGCTGTGTGACCCTGGGCAAGTCACTTAACATCAATTGCCTCACTAAAAAAAAAAAAAAAAAAGAACACTGGAAAGGTTCCCCAATTGATAAATGGTCAAAGATATGAACAGGCAGTTTTCAGATGAAGAAATTAAAGCTATCCATAGTCATATGAAAAAATGCTCTAAATCACTATTGATTAGAGAAGTGCAAATCAAAACCACCTCACACCTATCAGATTGACTAATATGACAGAAAAGGAAAATTATAAATGTTGGAGAAGATGTAGGAAGATTGGAACTCTAATGCATTGTTGGAGGAGTTGTGAATTGATCCAACTATTCTGGAGAGCAATTTGGAACTATGCCCAAAGGGCTATAAAACTATACATGCCCTTTGATCCAGGAATACCACTACTAGGTCTGTATCCCAAAGAGATCATAAAAAAGGGAAAAGGACCCACATGTACAAAAATATTTATAGCAGCTTTTTGTGGTAGCAAATAATTGGAAATTGAGGGGATGCCCATCAAGTGGAGAATGGCTAAATAAATTGTGGAATACGATTGTGATGGAATAATATTGTGCTATAAGAAATTATGGGCAGGCAAATTTGAAAAAAAACAGGAAAGACCTGGACTGATGCTGAATGAACTGAGGCAGAATCAGGAGAATGTTGTACACAGTATGATGATCAACTGTGACAGATTTAGCTCTTCTCAGCAATACAATGATCTATGACAATTCCAAGGGACTCATGATGGAAAATGTTCTACATATACAGGAAAAGAATTATGGAGTCTGAATACAGATCTAGGCATACTATTTTCACTTTTTTTGGTTTTTGTTTGTTTTTTCTTTCTTGTGGTTTTTCCCTTTTACTCTGATTCTCCTTCTACAACATGACTAATGTGGAAACATGTTTAACATGATTATACATGTCTAACTGTGAGAAAATAATTATTAATAATGAATTTCTTGGGACCCAGAGATTAGTCCTTTCTCTCCCCGACTCAAGAAAGTCCAGTTCTTGAGGAACTTCAGCAAATCTTGTCTGGGACAAACCCAAGGGAACAAAAGAAATGAAGATAGACTCTTTTGTCTAGTTCAGTGAAGGACCACACCTAGATAATGGACTTTGCCTTGAGGAACTTGAAAAGGGTCTTTTACATTCTTCTTCCTGATATCATTTGTAGAATTCATTTTAATGTAGACCACCCTCAAGTCATGCCAGCCAATGGAATTGAATGATGCTAAACAATTAACTTTGATCAATGTATAATGACCTGCCTCTATCAAAAGAGGATAAAACCCTTGGCCATGCCAGGGTCCCTCTCTTGGTTTGCTCTTGGCTCTTGGCTCTCTCTTGGCATATGCTCTCCCTCTTAAGACAGCATAGGTCTTGATGTAGGAGGTGAAAAAGGGATTAATAGAAAAATCTAAGGTCAAAGCTCTAATTCAGATATTAGTTCTAAAAGGGAATCAGACCCCAGTTAATGGATAACTTACAAGTTGGGATTCTAGGTTCTCTTACCCACAGAAATCAGTACCCATAATGGGAACAGAGGGAGCTAGGCCGAAGAGACCTGAAGACTATAACAATAAATGAATTGACAGACTATAGAAACTTAGACCAGAAATAAAAGAAAAATGAAGGTGTTCATGGGAACCAGAAACAGACATGCACAGAAAAGGCCAAATTTGTCCCCAGATTCACCTTATGAAGTATAAACCCCCAAAACATACCTCCACTGAAAAAGGTACCCACCTCAGGGGTTGGTTTAGGACCCCAGGAACTCCAAATTAGGATAAGCCCTCCCTTGTACCTCCCCAAGGTGGAAAATATTATAATGAGTAGGACATACCCTCCCTTATACCTCCCTAAGGTAGAGATTATTATAATGAGACTGATAATCAATTTATTCATACTATAAATATAACTGTTTTTTTCTTCCATTATTCGAGAGACACCTTTCCACTATTCTGATTCTCTCCCTGTGGTCACCCACAGTATTGCAATAAAACTTGGGAAATTGAGTCACTGAGTCTTGTAATTCTTTTGGGAGGACTCATGATCAATTTGACCCTAAATCCCATCCCACATCAGTCTGATGGCCTGAGACCATGAGAAGTTATGGAGACACACAGTCAATCCCTTACTGATATATTATATTAATAAAATAATAATATGCTTACTGCCAAGACTGGTGCAATAGGAATTAATTTAGAAAAGACAGTCTTAGCTAAAATTTAAAAAACATCAACACACATAACCTATATCAGATTGCTTGTTGTCTTGAGGAGGAGAAGGAAGGGGAAGGAACTTGGAACTCAGGATCTTAGAAAAATGAATGCTGAAAACTAAAAAAAAAAAAGTAGGAAAGAACCAAGTTGTAAAGAGATTTGTATAAATCAGAGAAGTCTATATTTGATCTTAGAGACCATAGGGCATCACTAGAGTTAATGGCATCTCTTTGGTAGCTCTTGGGAGGGATGTACTGGAGTTGGGAGAGCCTTAAGGCAGAAAGATCATTTTACAGATTATTGTGTCCCGTGTGAATAGAGAGGAGAGTTCTTATGAAAGAGATATTGTAGAGGTAGAAACAGTAAGATTTGATAACTAATTGGGTATGATGTGGGCTGAAATTTAGGGTCAAATTGATCATGAGTCATCCCAAAAGAATTACAAGACTCAGTGACTCAGTTTCCAAGTTTTATTGCAATACTGTGGGTGACCACAGGGAGAGAACCAGAATAGTGGAAAGGTGTCTCTCAAATAGTGAAAGACAGTTATATCTATAGTATGGATAAATTGATTATCAGTCTCATTATAATAATCTCCACCTTTGGGAGGTACAGGGGAGGGTTTATCCTAATTTGGAGTTCCTGGGGTCCTAAGCCAACCCCCAAGGTGGGTACCTTTTTCAGTGGAGGTATGTTTTGGGGGATTACACTTCATAAGGTGAATCTGGGGACAAATTTGGTCTTTTCTGCGCATGTTTCTTTGTGATTTCCATGGCTAGTTTCAAAACACCTTCATTTTTCTTTCATTTCTGGTCTAAACTTCTTGTCAATACCTTTATTGTTATAGTCTTCAGGTCCCTTCGGCCTAGCTCCTTCCGTTCCCATTATGGGTACTGATTTCTGTGGGTAAGAGAACCTTAGCATCCTGACTTGTAAGTTATCCACTAATTGGGGTCTGAATCCCTTTTAGAGCTCATAACTAAATTAGAGCTTGGGTCTTAGGTTTTTCTGTTAACCCTTTTTTCACCTCTTACATCAGGTATACATGTTGAATGAGAGTGAGACCAAGGTTGTACACCTGAGTGACTGGAAAGATGGCTGCAATATTGATAGTAATGAGGAAATTCAGAAGAGGGAATGTCTGACTGTAAGGCAAGTGCTTCTCTACTCTATCAGGCTCTCTCATTAAGTCTTTTTTTTTTTTTTTTTTGCGGGGCAATGGGGGTTAAGTGACTTGCCCAGGGTCACACAGCTAGTAAGTGTCAAGTGTCTGAGGCTGGATTTGAACTCAGGTACTCCTGAATCCAGGGCCGGTGCTTTATCCACTGCACCACCTAGCTGCCCCCTCTCATTAAGTCTTATTCAGTTCTTCCTATAAAATGCTTTTTTTGCATTGGCTTAGTGCCAGGCAAATAGTAGGTGCTTGATAAATATTAATTGATTGTTGGATTCATTGTAGCAATACTTCTTAGATAGGCATTAAAGTCCCTTGCTCCTATTCTTTTCTCACTGTTTCCCTATATTAATGTACATTAACTAATGTACATTCCTTATAATGTACATTGGGTGACTCTTTAATGGTACTTCCCCATATCCCTTCCCCTCCTCCATAACTATCTAAATCCTACTTAACCTTCAAGGCCTAGCTCCAAAATTACCTCATCTGTGAAGTCTTCTCTCACCACCCAAGCCCATTGTGATCTTTTTAGTCCTTGTGCCTGAGGGCTCAGAGATATTCTCTGTACTTCCTAGGTCCTTATGATATATTGGCTTGTATTATAATATTTTGGATACAGGCTATTGAGATCTTTTCCCCTTAATCCTCTTGTACTTAGGGAATGGTATATGAGAGCAGTCTCTACCACAGGGGAAGTTGATAACTAGCAGAGATTACTGACTACTTTGGGTGATGAAATAGTAAAGAGGGCAGGGTAAACATTTCTTTGTCTGAGAGCACAAATTTTGGTGAACAAGGTGTTTTATAGTTCCTTCACCCACTAACAATCATAACAACTAGCAAATGATAGGGTTTTTTGGCATAATATTTTATGGTCTATAAAGTATGTACATATATTATCTTATTTGACTTCACAGTAATTTTGTGGAAGGAGGTTTTTATTATTTTATTAATATATTATTATTATTATTTATTCGCATTTTAGAAATAAGAAAACTTAACCTGAGATAGGTTAAGTGGCTTTTCCAGGGTCACAGTTAGGGTCTGAATCAGAAATCTAACTTAGGTCCTGCTGGTTCCAAGTCTAATACTCTATTCACTGTGACAATCAGTGGTGAGATACCTGATGTTCCTAGACCCATCTGTGTCATGTGGCCACAATCTACTTCCTTCCTTGACCATAGGCTATCACCTTCAGGGTCCTGCCATCAAAATGTCATGTCTCAGGGTAGCTAGGTGGCACAGTGGATAGAGTAGCAGCCCTGGATTCAAGAGGACCTGAGTTCAAATCCGGCTTCAGACATTTGACACTTACTAGCTCTGTGACCTTGGGCAAGTCACTTAACCTTCATTGCCCAACCAAAAAAAAAAAAAAGATAGAAGAGAAAATGTCATGTCTCCAGGACCTGTCTTTCTGCGTAATCCTGAGAAGGCACAATCCAGATATTCTGAAGGATAGGCCACCCATGACCCCAATGTGACTGACTGAATCTGTGAATCAATAATTTTTGTCACTCCCCACTCCATGCTCAACTATTTTTAACTCAAGAAGTTTAAAACCAAAAATAGTCCAGAATTCCTGGTTATAGCTCTGTTATATGCTTTAGAGAGCAATTGGGGAGCTTTGACAACACCCCAATAAGTAGAAAGTATTCTCTTGGATGAAAGACACTCCTTACAGGTGTCAGTGAGTGTTCCATCTATCTGAACATAACAGGAGTTCTTCTGAAGCCAAAGAACAATGAGAGACCCTGACCCCAGATAAGCCAGAAAATGACAAAGAGGAGCCTGGGTAGGAGGAAGTCTCCAGCCTGGTTCTGCCTTAGTAGAGCAGTTGCACTGTCATTAACTTTGTTAATTCCTGCAGAACCTGAGAGCCCAGGAGGCTAATTCCCCTAGGGTAGGGGTTAGGGGGATGCATAAAGAGCTTATCTAATGTTAGAGAAAGTTTTAACTTCCAAAAAGGATTTTCTGGTCCTCCCTTAGACCAAAAGATAGGTGGGTATGTGAGAGAGGCCTACATCTGAGATTCCTAGCAAGAGGGAACTGCAGGGAGAGCACGGAGCATGGCAGGAGTAATAGGGAATATAGGGGAAGGAGAGGAGAAAGAAAAGAGAGAGGAAGGGAAGGGGAAAGAAGAGGAGAGGAGGAGAGGGAGAGTGGAAGAGAAGGCATATGGGAGAGAAATCTCTCCATTCTAGCTCTGGAAGTTTGAAGAACTATTGCCCTCCCCAGTCACACATTCAAAAGGGGTAAAGAAAGAACAAGAGTGGAAGTAATTTCTCTTTTAAGCCTATTGAGTGGTTGTTTCTTTCTTCTTAGTCACCAGTCTTCTTTGACCCAACTTCCAATGACATGGACCATAGGGACCAACCAGGAGCCTCTGGTTGCATATGTACTTTAGTAAGGGACCAATGGATGGATCAACCATCTCACATGTTCCTTGGGCTGGTTCTCATCATCCTCAGTGTAAGCTCTTCAAAACTTAGAGCACTAGTCTCTCACCAGGGAGACAGAAATTATTTTCTATGGGCTTATTCCTGTTACAGTCACACTAGGAGTCAGCATCCTGGGTGATTTTCTGACTAGTTGCTGTCAAAGGAGAAAGTTCCTAAAGGTGTACACCATTCCTTACTTCATGGTAATCCCTGACACAAGAGTTATACATATGCATGTTCCTGGTGTACATAACTATATTGTAAGCACTTTGGACTTAGAGACAATTCAGTATATTTTGTAGTCTGAATGATTCCTTGTACATCAAAAGCATTTAACAAATGTACTCTGATGATAGGAGAAAAAGATGGATGATAGGAAGAAAAGGAGATAGGATGAAAGGAGAATGGGGCTAACAGGGGTGGATGTTCCTTGGTAAGAAGGCTCCAGGGACTGAGGGAATCTGGGGGGGGTGTAGGGGGGAAGCAGCTGATTCCTCATTTTAAAACATTTTTTTCCATGTACTTATATATTTCATTAAACATTTCCCAATTACATGTAAAAATTTTTAACATTTGGGTTGGGTTTTTTTTTTGAGATTTTGATTTCCAAATTTTCTCCCTCTTTCTCCTTCTGCACCCCTTGAAAAGGAATATTATATCAATTATACATGGGAAGTCATGCAAAACATATTTCCATATTAGCCATGTTACAAAAGAAAACACAGACACATACACACACAGAAAAATGAAGAAAAATAAAGAAATTTTTTAAAAGTATACTTCAGGGGTGGCTAGGTGGCACAGTGGATAGAGCACCGGCCCTGGATTCAGGAGTACCTTAGTTCAAATACGGCCTCAGACACTTAACACTTACTAGCTGTGTGACCCTGGGCAAGTCACTTAACCCCAATTTCCTCACTAAAAAACAAAAAAACAAAAACAAAAGTATACTTCAATCTGTACTCAGAGTTCATCAGTTCATTTTCTGGAGGTGGACAGCATTATTAATTCCAGGTCCTTTGGAATTATCTTGGATCATTGTCTTTATCAGAGTAGCCAAGTCTTTCACAGTTGATCATCCTTACAACATTGTTGTTACTGTATATAATGTTCCTCTGGTTCTGTTCACTTCACTTTGCATCTGTCCATATAGGTCTTCCCAGGTTTTTCTATAACCATAACCATCCTATTCACCATTTCTTATAGCACTATAGTATTCCATCATAATTGTATTACACAATTTGTTTAGCCATTCTCCACTTGATGGGCATACCCTCAATTTCCAATTATTTGCTACCACAAAAAGAGCTGCTATAAATATCTTTGCATGAATAGATCCTTTTCCCTTTTCTTTGACCTCTTTTGGATAGAGTTCTAGTAGCAGTATTGCTGGATCAAAGGGTATTCATAGTTTTATAGCCCTTTGGGCATAGCTCCAAATTGCTTTCCAGAATGGTTGGGTCAGTTCACAGCTCCATCAAGAGTGGGTAATGCACCGGTTTAATGACATTTCCACTGATAAAATGTTTCTGTCATTCAGTCTTTTGAGAGTGCCAAGGACTTTGTTGGTAGGATCATTCTTTTCTGGATATTCATTTACTGTGTCTGTTGAAGAGGGTAGAAGCTTCAGTACCTGGTGTTCATTCATGGCATTTAGTCAACATTTGGTATTGGTGATGGCAAATATAGTGGGCCCCTTCTCCACAAGGATTGTTTCCCTCATTGTCAAGGACTGGAAATAGGGTTGTGCTTCATCTATGGGAAGTTGCTATTCCCAGGTCTAGGGGATGTTGCTATTCCCAGGGCTATTGAGTTCAAGCTCTTTTCACTGGGGCCCAGAGGGGAGGTGGTAATTGAGGTGGCAACAGGGGTCTGACTCACCTGGCATGTGCTGCCTCCTGTTTCTGCCCCAGGTGCTTCACTGATTTAGCTATAAAGTGAATAAACACAAATTAATATAAAATAATTAAGTATAAGATGGGTACAGACATAGGGAGCAAGTAATTTTCAGTGTCAGGAAAGATTTCTTATAAAACAGGACTTATTAACCTGGGGTCTGTGACCTTTAAAAAAAATTGATAACTTTCAGTATAACTGGTTTCCACTGTAACTCCATGCATTTTTTCTTTGTTGGAATTTTATTTATTTATTATTATTTTCCAGATACATACAAGGATAGTTTTCAACATTTGTTTTTATAGGATTTTTAGTTCCAAATTTTTCTCCTACCCTCCTTTCCCTCCCTCTTCTCCAAGGCAGAAAACAATCTAATATAGGTTATATGTATATGCAATCACATTAAACATATTTCTGCATTAGTCATATTGTGAAAGAAAATTCAGAACACAAGGGAAAAACCTCAAAAAAGAAGAAAAAAAACAGCTCAAAAGTAGAAACAGTATGGTTCAATCTGAATTCATAAACCACACTTCTTTTTTCTGGATGTTGAGAACATTTTCTATCACGAAGTTCTTTGAAATTGTTTTGGACCATTACATTGCTAAAAACAGCCAAGTCCATCACCATTGTTCATCACACAATGTTCTTGTTATTGTGTACAAGTTTCTCCTGGTTCTGCTCCTCTCAGTTAGCATCAGTTCATGTAAGTCCTTCCAGGTTTCTCTGAACTCCTCCTGCTCATCATTACTTTTCACATTGATTTTTTAAAACTTTGTATTCTCAATTTTCTTCCTCCCTCCCTCCTCAACCCTCCCTATGAAATGCAGCAATTCAATATAAGTTATACATGTGCAGTTTTGCAAAACATCTTCTCATTAGTCAGGTTGTGAAAGAAAATAGACAAAATACCTTTAGAAAGAGGAGCTAACAACTAAAATTATACTTCAATCTGTATTCAGATACCATCAGTTCTTCTTCTGTTGATGGTTTGCATTTTTCATATGTCCTTCTGATATCATTTTGTTCATCATTTCTTTCACAGTTACTATTGCTAACTGTATTACCCTCCATCTTATTCCCTCCCCTTGATATTTACTCTATTTTCTATTTTCCTTCATCCTATCCCTCTTCAAAACTGTTTTGTTTTTACTGCCCCCTCCCCCAATCTGCCCTTCCTTCCTTAACCTCTCCCACCCCCATCTCCTTCCCCTCCCACTTTCCCTCAGGGCACAATATATTACTATACCCACTTGAGTGTGTATGTTATTCCCTCTTTGAGCCAATTCTGATGAGAGTAAGGTTCACTCACTCCCCTACTCCTTCACCATCTTCCCCTCCACTCCATAACCTTTTTATTGTTTCTTTTATGTGAGCTACTTTTCCCCAGTCCACCTCTCCGTTTCTCTTTCTTCCAGTGCATACTTCTTACCCCTTAACTTTATTTTGAAGATGTCATCATGGGTCAGCTAGGTGATACGGTGGACAAAGCACCAGCCCTAGACCCAGGAGGTCCTGAGCCCATATCTGGCCCCAGACATGTCACCCCACCCTGTCTACTCCACAAAAAACAAGGATAAAAAATAAATGTTCTACAGATATCATCCCTTCATATTTAATTCACACCTGTGCCCTCTGTCTAAGTATATTCCTTTGCAGCTTCCCTAAAACTGAGAAAGATCTTATGAATTAGAAGTATTATCCTCCCATGTAGGAATGTAAACAGTATAATCTTTTAATATCCCTCATGATTTCTTTTTCCTGTTTACCTTTTTATGCTTCTCCAGGGTCTTGTATTTGAAAGTCAAGTTTTCTATTCAGTTCAGGTCTTTTTATCATGAATACCTGAAAGTCCTCTTTTTCATTGAAGTTCCATTTTTTCCTCTGAAAGATTATACTCAGTTTTGCTGGGTAGGTGATTTTTGATTGTAGTCCCAGTTCCTTTGCCCTCCAGAATATCATATTCCATAACCCCTGGTCCTTTAATGTAGATCCTGCTAGATATTGTGTTATCCTTATTGTAGCTTCACAGTATTTGAATTCCTTTTTTCTAGCTGCTTGTAATATTTTCTCCTTGCCCTGGGATCTCTGGAATTTGACTATAATATTCCTGGAAGTTTTCCTTTTGGGATCTCTTTCAGGAGGTGATTGGTGGATTCTTTCAATTTCTATTTTACCTTCTGCTTCTAGAATATCAGGGCAATTTTTCCTGATAATTTCTTGGAAGATCATGGCATCATGATCTTCATGATATTGCCCTCTATTTTTTTATTCAATTGGATTTCCTTTACTGTGTCTTGGTTTCTCATAAAGGCACTATCTTCTATTTGTTCAATCCTAATTCTTAGACAATTATTTTCTTCAGAGAGCTTTTGTATCTCCTTTCCCATTTGACTTTTTAAACTGTTGACTTTTTTCTCATGACTCTCCTACACTGCTCTCATTTCCCTTTCCATTATTTCCTCCATCTCTCTATATCTTCCTTCTATCTCTTCTACTTTCTCTTCAAAGTCCCTTTTGAGTGCTTCCATGGCCTGAGACCAATTCATATTTTTCTTGGAAGCTTTGGGTGTTGGAGCTTTGACTTTGTTATTATCTTCTTCTGAGGGTGTCTTCTGGTCTACCCCTCCCCCAAAGAAGCTAACTATTGTCCACTGCTTTCTCTGCTTACTCATCTCAACCCAGAAACAGATTTCTGATTGAAATCTGATTCTCTATGATTGGGTGCTTGGTGTGCCTGTGCCCCTCCCCAACTGGGCAGCCACCACTTGATTGGCCCACTGGTTTAGAACCAGGGTGCTTCACCCCAACTCTAGCAGAGATCTCAGCCACTTCACCCCAGCCAACCACCGAACACCCTCACTGGTTCACAAGCAGAGCCTCAGAAGAAGCTGCTGGTACTGAAGACTTTGAGGCGCTGGAGTCATGGTCTGTCCCTGGCCGGGTCTGGCCCTCACACTGAGCTCCTCTATCAGCCTGATCCACAGGTGATCTTAGTTGCTGTCTTTGGCTGGAAAACTGTATCACTCTGTTCTTATGTGAGTTAGGCTGCCCCGGTGATTGTTTTATGGCATTATTTTGGAGTGAATGAACAGGTTTATCAGGAGCTTGTGGGAGTCATAGCCTCTCCTCCTCCATCTTGGTTCTAGCCCCAGATCATTTATTTTGTTTTATAAATTTAAAAACATTCTTCTGAGAGGGGATCCATAGGCTTTACCAGATTGCAAAAGGTTCCATGACAAAAATAAGGTCAAGAATCCTTGATATAGAAAGTGATATTTAAGTTGTGTCATTAAGAAACAGAAAGACTCCATGAGGTAGACATGAGGAGAGAGTGCATACCAGGCATGTGAGACTGCCAGCAAGAAAACATAATGACCTGACATGGAATGCCATGTATGAGCAACAGAGTTTAGTAGGTGCTTGTTGATTGGTTGACATTAATAGCAGGCATTATCCTGGGTGATAGGCAGCTAAGTGACTCAGTGGTTAGAATGCTAGGCCTGATGTTAGGATGACCTGAGTTCAAAGTCAGGCTCAGAGGCTTACTAGCTGTGTGACTCTGACTTAACCTCTGTTTGCCTCAGTTTCTACAACTGTAAAATGGGAATAATGACAGCAACCTCCTTGGTGGGCTGCTATAAGGATAAAATGAGATCATAATTGTAAAGTGTTTAGCACAGTGCCTGGCACATAGGATCTCCTTTAGCCCTAATTTTGGCCATTTGGAAAAGTCAAAGTTGAAAATGGAAGCCTTTGGTAGTAAATGTTCTCATATCTGCTTCATGAGCCATCTCTAAGAGTCTCACTCTTGGTAAGACCAATTCAGATTATTGTCATTCTTTTAAAAAACTGAAATTTTAGATTTATCTTATTGTCAGAATATCTGAAACAGTTGTGAGTGTAGACCAATAGTATCATACTCAAATAGAAATGAATCCCCATGGCCTACATATCGACTTAGATAACCTCAAATTACCATTATTTATGTTATCTATCTATCTAACATTATCCAACATTAATCTGTTAAACCTTTACAAATTACATTTTAATCTGGTTTGGAAGGCACTGGAGAGTTTTACAGGAAGGAATTTGACACCTCTGGTATAGACCATGTTTAAGTTGTGGAAACACAGAGGGTTTTTTTATTTATACCCAATTCCACATAAAGAAAGGGTTTCTGGGTGCTTATTGCAATCAAAATGATGATTGATATTATTATAAGTAATAAGTACCATTTATATCATGTTTTAATACTTGCAAAGCACTATACATGTTTATTATCCCTCTGTATGTATGGGTATATATACGTATGTGTGTATATATACATATACATACATATATAAATATAAATATAAATTAAATCTCATATTCTGCGAAGTTGGTATTACTATTTCCACCATTTCACAGATGAAGAAATAGTCTAGGATAGTTTAAATGACTTGCCAAGAGTCATGGAACTAGTCAATATCTGAGGCAGGATTCAAACTCAGGTGTTCTATTTTATCTACTACCCATACCTGTAACAAATGATAAATGCTTATCAGCACATTTTTCTCTACTAATAACTTGTCAGAGCTTTTCAAAGGAGGTTATAGAATTCCCCATTGCTACCAACACAACATTCAGTTGTTGTTGTTGAGTCGTTTTAGTGGTGTCTGACTCTCTGTGAGTCCATTAGGGGTTTTCTTGGCAAAGACACTGAAGTGGTTTGCCATTTCCTTCTTCAGTCCATTTTACAGATGAGGAAACTGAGACAAACAGGGCTAAATGGTGAATACAAGCAGGGGTGTGCTAGAACCAGCTTGAATCAGCTCAGGAGAACTTATCTTTAAATTTTCAGTCTGAGCACTTATACCTCAGAAACAGTAAATGATACAAACCAGACTCTGGTTCATTTATTTGTTTGTTTGTTTATTGTTTATTGCCTACACTTAAGAAAGTGATAGAAAAATATTAATAATGCAGATTCATGGGTAATTAATGCAGATTCATGGTGAGTCATAGGTACTTTTTTTTTGAGTGCCTATTATTAAACACTTACCAATATACCCCTAGATGTAAGACACATTGTGGAAATAGAATTGATACTATTTGGCAATGGATTTTATGGAGGGGGAGCAATAGAAAGGAGAAGGAAGGGTAAAGGATGACTTTGGTTCTCTCAGCAGAAAAAGGAAGTTTATCCATGGGACATTTTTAGGGTTCCATTTGGACATTTTGAGTTTGAGATGAATGTGGGACGTTCAATTGGAGAGGTCCAGAAGGCAGTTGGAGATTCGAGACTGGATCTCGGGAGGTAGATTAGGGCTAAATTCACAGATTTTGGAGTCATCTGAATAAAGAAGATAGATGAATCTGTGAAAGAGGATGAGATCACTAATGAGAGAGTAAAGAGACAGAAGGCAAGAATATTATAAAGGGGGCTCTACTTTAAGCATGAATTAGGCTGGAGGATCTCCAAGGTAATTTCTAATTGAGATTTTGTGTTCCTGCACTTCTGCAGGCTATGGTTTCTGGCCTCAAGGAGGTCAGTGGAATGTAGACAAATAACTATAATAGAACACAATCTATGGTATATGTTTTAAATATTGTACAAAGAGCTATGAGTTAGGAGGCAGAAAGCTCACCTCCAGCTAATGGGATCTAAGATGGCTTCATAGAGAGACCAGATCTGAACTGGACTTTGAAGGACAAAAGATATTTTAAAAGGTAGTGTGTGGAGGAAGAGTTCTAGGTACAATCAAAAGCACAGAAAGTTCAAGGTGTAGATAAAGAATAATGATCCCAGTGTAGCTAGAGCAGATGGTATGTGTAGGACACAAATCTAGAAAAATTGTTTGGGTCTCATGATGGTCCTTGATTGTGGTTAAGGAATTCGGGCTTTATTTACTAGGCAGTGAATAGTCACTAAATGTTTTTAAATAGAAGAATACCAATATTGATTAATACCAATACCAATATTAATTAAAAGAATACCAATGTTAATTACCAATTAATACCAATTAATTACCAAGCAGTTCTGCAGGAAAATTAATTTGTTAGTGGTATGTGTGATGGATTACAGGGGGGTACAAACTAGAGTCCAGGAAACCAGCAGAAGCTTAGTGAAATTGTTCAGATAGGACATAGTATGTTCCTGATCAAGATGGTGTCTATGGGAGCCCCAAAGAAGGGAAGTGTGGGAGAGAGGATCATGAAGGAAAAATGGACAGGACTTCACAATAGAGCAGAGAACTGAAGGAGAAAAAAAGCCAAAGATGATGCTGAGGTTGAAGGATGGGTAACAGGAAAGATGGCAAGTAAATACCAGCCCCAATAGTAGAACCAGGAGTAGAAAGAGTTGGTAAAAGAGATGTGGTGGCCAAGGACAAGTGAGAGGTATCAAAACAAGGGGCAGCACATTTGTACTCTTTCAAAAGTAGATTGTAACTATTCATCAGGTTCAAATGCCACTCCTCTTACCTACTACCTGTGTGATGTTGGACAAGTCTCTTAACCCCTGGATTTTTTCAGCTGTAAAATGAAGGGGGTTGGACTAGATGACACTGAAGATCCCTTTCAGCTCTATTCTATGATTCTGTGATCTTCTCCATAGAACTTAAAAGTTAGGTTGCAAAGGATTTGTCACTAGCCTGAGAACAGTGTTGAATTCCTTGTCATCCTCTGGAGTGCACCTCAAATTCCACTCCCTCTATGAAGGCTTCTCCCACTGGATTCAGCACTTTGTTTTGCTATTCTCTAATCCTTACATCACACAATGTGTATTATGATTGTGTGTATTTATATCATATATCTTTCATCAAGTCATTTATTAAGTACTTACTATGTATCAGGTCATGGAGAAATAACAAAAAGCAAAAGATTGTCTCTGCCCTCAAGAAACTCACAATCTAATGGGGAAGAAAAAAAAAATCAACTATATTCCTATAAACAGCAGTTTTCTGGAGTAGCTCTAATTGGTTCTTGAGAGCTGAATTAAATTGAATTTTTAGACTGATCAGGGCATGATTTATTGTTTTCTTTATTGTTGAGACTTGAGAAAGCGATGGAGAAACTTTTAATGATGTAGTTTAAACTTAAAAGTGTGTCATATGGGGGCAGCTAGATGGCGCAGTGGTTAAAGCACCGGCCCTGGATTCAGGAGTACCTGAGTTCAAATCCGGCCTCAGACACTTGACACTTACTAGCTGTGTGACCGTGGGCAAGTCACTTAACCCCCATTGCCTGCAACCCCCCCCCCAAAAAAAAAAAGTGTGTCATATGTACTTTTTTCCTCCCAGAGAGATGGTTGTTAAACACTGACCACTATACTGCTGTATATAAGACATCTGCAGGATAAATGGAAGATAATCTCAGAGGAGAAACATTGGAGGATTAAGGGGGCAAGACATCAGAGGAAGGAAGCAACATCAAGTGACCCCTTATAGAAGGAAGGATTTAAGCTGATTCTTGACAATAGTCAGGTAAGCCAGGAGGTAGAGTTGAGGAAGGAGAACATTCCAGGCATGGAAGACAACCAGAGAAAATGCCTGGAGTTGGGGCATAGAATACTGTAGGAAGAGCAGTGAGTAGGCCAGCATGGTTAGTTCATAAAGCATGTAGAGGAGCCTAAGTTTGTAAGGGTCTTCAAAGGTCAAATAGAGCATTTAATATTAGATCTTGGAGTTAATATGGAGCTACTGGAATTTATTAGATGATAAGCTTTGTGAGGGCAGAGATAGTGTCCTATCTAAATTTGATGCCTCCCCTAGCACCTGGCATATTGCTCAATACACAGTAAGCCTTTAATGAGCATTTATGGAATGCAATAATCAAGATACAGGAGCCCACAAATTGCCAAACTACGAAATTAGACAAGACTTAGAGGTGCTCCTGGAGACTTCCAGTGGTATTACGTTGGTATAGACAAGCACTAAATTAATTTTGACACCAGACATTTAGACCTTTACAGAGACACCCCCAATAAGAATATAAGGTCATTTACTTATTTATTGTGCTTAAAACATGGTGGCAGTGAGATCCTCTGGAGTTTAGAGAAGACTGCCTGAACACAGTATGCTAACCAAGTTGGGCACTGCTCAATTAATTCATCCTCTGAGTTAGGAAGAACAAGGGGAGAGAAGAGGAAGAGGAGAGAGGAGGAAGAGGAGAAAAGGGGGTAGGAGGGACGAGAAGTTGAAATTGCATTTCATATAAGAGACAAAAACCAATTGTTCCCATAAATGCTTTTGGGAAAAATACTACCTAGGAGAACAGTGATCTAGAAGTGCGTGTAAGAGATGTGGTGTTTCTGACTGTTGTTGTTCAGTGTTGTCCAACTCTTCATGACCCTATATGGGGTTTCCTTGCTGATATAGGAGGCAAAAAAAAGGTTAACAGAAATACCTAAGACCCAAACTCTAATTCAGATATGAGTTCTAAGAGGGAGTCAGACCCCAGTTAATGGATAACTTACAAGTTAGGATGCTAGGTTCTCTTACTCACATAAATCAGTACCCATAACGGGAACAGAGGGAGGTAGGCCATGAAGACCTTAGACTATAACAATGATACATTGACAGGCTATAGAAACTCAAATTAGGAATAAATGAAAAACGAAATACAGCTGAAAGGGACCTCCAGTGTCATCTAGTCCAACCCCCTTCATTTTACAGATGAAAAAATCCAGGGATTAAGAGACTTGTCCAACATCACACAGGTAGTAGGTAAGAGGGGTGGGATTTGAACCTGATGAATAATTACAATCTACTTTTGAAAGAGTACAAATGTGCTGCCTCTTGTTTTGATACCTGTCACTTGTCCTTGGCCACCACATCTCTTTTACCAGCTCTTTCTACTCCTGGTTCTATTATTGGGGCTGGTATTTACTTGCCATCCTTCCTGTCACCCATCCTTCAACCTCAACACCATCTTTGGAGTGCTTTGTCATTTCCTTCTTCAGCTCACTTTACAGATAAGGAAACTGAGGCAAACAGGGTTCAATGACTTGCCCCAGGTCACATGGCTAGTAAGTGTCTGAGGCCAGATTTGAACTCATGAAGAAGATGAGTCTTCCTGATTCCAAGCCTAGTGCTCTATCTACTGTGCCACCTAGCTACCCTGTAGTTAAGACTAGAATTATAGAAAATTGTGAAATAAATTAAATTTGTTCTTTGTGCCCACTCACTTTCACTGCCAGAGCCCCCTTTACTCCTAGGTTCTATCCTCTTTCATCTCACACCTTTCTTACAGCCTGTTTAAACTCTCACTTAACCTAATTCTTGCAAAGGTATTAACTGATAACAAAGTTGTCAGATGATAATGAATGCATTCTCCTATAAAGGGTTCTAGTGGGTTTGCTCCCAGGAGTATTTAAATTTTAAAAGAAGACCTGAGGGCATAGGGATGGCCAGATGCATTCCTTTCCCTTTTCTATGGGGGTGTTCAGGGTTCCTTCAGCTGCTTCCTAAAACCCTGAGTTGGGGGGCCACTTTCCTATCCTCCCCATCCCCTTCTTAGATAAACCACCTCTCTTGGCTTTTGGGATGGGGAAAGGCTGTCTGTGACTCAGAGACTGTTATAGGTGGAAGGCACTTTAGAGATAATCTAATCTAGAGGGTCTTAATCTTTTTGGGGGGTGACATGGAACCTTTTGTCAGTCTTGGTGAAGCATATGGACCCCTTCTCAGAATAATATTTTTAAATCCATAAAATAGAATACATAGGATCGCATAGACAAGCAACCATATTAAAATATAGTTATTAAAAAATATTTTTGAAAAACCAAGTTCATGACCTTCTTTACCTCTTAAGGGATTATGAACCCCAGGTTAAAGCTCTTCCCTTTAGGGGCAGCTAGTTGGTACAGTGGATAAAGCACTGGACCTGGATTCAGGAGGACCTGAGTTTAAGTCCAGCCTCAGACACTTGACACAAGTTGTGTGACCCTGGGCAAGTCACTTAACCCTCATTGCCCTGCAAAAACAAAACAAAACCTCTTCCCTTTATAGATGAGGAAACTGAGATCCAAAGAGGCCAAGTATTTTGCTGAAAGTAGGATAGGTAATAAGTGGCATAGCCAGAAATCAAACTCAGGCTCTGATGATTCCAAATACAGTGTTTTTTCCTTCACCTTTTATTTACTGTTCTTCAGGAGAGACTAAGGGCATCTAGGAGGGTGCACTGGATAGAATACCTGCTTTGGAAAAAGGAAGACTCATCTTCATGAATTCATATATGGCCTCAGACACTATCTGTGACCCTTTCACTTACCCCTGTTTGCCTCAGTTTCCTCAACTGTAAAATGAGCTGGAGAAGGAAATGGCAAACCACTCCCAGTATCCCTGCCAAGATAACTCCAAATTAGGTCATGAAGACATTCAACAACAAAGGAGAAATTGGATCAATATACACTTGGCTCACTACTTCTAAAAGGCTGTTTATTAACCCTTGATCTCTTAAGTACTACTCAATTGTTCCTTAAGGTTCCAAGTGAAAATGATCTGATAAGATAAGAGCAGATGAGACTCCCTCTTTGCAGCCAATAACTAGCTAGTAATTATATATATATATATATATATATATATATATATATACACACATATATATAATATTATGTATATATACATATAAATTTTGTGTATATGTATACATACACATAGTTTGTATTATGTCTGTATATATGTAGTATGTATATTTTTATATACATACATACATTCACACATGTATATGTATTTTAAAATTATATATGGTTGCCTTATTTCTGTCCCAAGTTTGGGGAAAATTAACTGGGGTTTCTAATATTTTTGTTACTTAGAAATTAGAAGCTTTAGCACCAGTTTGGGGCATTGAGCATTTATGAAAGCATACCAAATATTAGTAAAGAGAGAACACTTGGCTCAGAAAGTTAAGAAAAGGCCTATCTAGCCTAGTGCTGAGCCTGGCCTGCTTCTTCCTCCAAGTCTTCCATGAGCGTGTCCAAGAACTTAACTGAGAGTAGAAGCTTCTTCTGGCTTTGGAGGAGAGGCGAACCTTCCACATTGCTCAAAGATAATTGGCTAGCATCATTCAAGTCTATTGGTTTACTGTATTTGAGAATGGTCCATGAGCAGAACATGCTGAGGTTAGAGTTCAGAGAGCACACCCCCTGAGGGCCAGGATCTGCGGTAGGTGTGGTTTCAATCAGTTTATCTGAAGCAACACCCATTCAGTGTTTAAAGGCTAGGTAAGAATTAAGGCAAATGATAGCTTAGTTTGTCTTCCCAAAAGAATCAGAGAGTGGAACACCCTCAGAGTTTCACTCCAGAACAGAAATAATTTCAATTTACTCACACTTTGGCTAATAATAAGTCCCAGTCCAAGCTCCACTTGATCATTGTTTGTGTTTTAATAGCTCAATCAGTGAAAACCAGAGTGACTTGGGTTCAAAGGCATAATCATTTGAATCAATCCCAATGGGCTGCAATCAAAACCTGGTTTTCCAGAGCTAAGTTCCAAGAAATTATGAATGAAAGTTACATGAGACAAAAGAGTTAATTGTCCCAGTTTTTCAGGGGGAAAATGATAGAATAAATAAACAGGGAAGAAAAAAATCTAGCTTCCCAACCTCAAGATATCTTGCCAAGTATAAATGATCAAAACCATATGTAAGGATATGACTCCCCATGTGAATAGAGGGAGAAGAGGAGGAAGGGGAAGAGGAAGAGGAAGAGGAAGAGGAAGAGGAAGAGGAAGAGGAAGAGGAAGAGCTCCTGACTTTAAGGCCAATGCTCTATCTACTTTCAGGAGTACCTCTTCCCTCCTTTAGCATCTATAGAACCTTCTACAAACTCACTGATTTCACCTCCAAAGGAACAGAGACTTGAGTGTCAAAACTAGATTCAGAGGTTCATCACACAAGTCCCAGCAAGAAGTCCATTTAGAAACTGTCAATATGGCGTCAGTGCTTTTGCACAGGTGATTAGGTCAGTACGAACATCAGCTTTATTGGGGATTATACCAGCCCCACATAATTGGGCCAGATTGTAATTTATTCATCCTGGTTTTCATCATAGGGACACCCACTATTGTAGCTATAATTATGTCTGTCACCACATTATAAGGTCTTGTATTAAGGCTGCATCATGGCCAATAAAATTCATGAAGCTTGCAACTTGACACAAGAGAAGACTGACAGCCATTGGGTGTAATATGAAATGAATTTGTCAAGATTTATACGAACTGATGTATGCAGAGTGTGGTGATGGTCATCTAGTCTAACCTCCTCCTTTTACATATACATGGGTTTCTAGTGATCCTCCCAGCTGATGAACCCCCTCTGTCCTATACTGCTCCCATCCACCAACTCAGGGTATCAACCAAGCATCAGCAGATATGAAGAGGAGTGAAAGGCCCCATGTGGAAATGATATTGGGAACAGCAGTCAGGGAACTTGAGGAGAAAGAAAGGGAGGCAGAAGACAAAAATGGGCCTAGAAAAGGAAGCAGTTTGTTCTTGCCAGACCATGTGGTAGTTTTCCGATGACAAGATTATGATAATTCAGCTTTGCAAGAACAGGCTCAGGAGGGATCAGGCAGGAGGAAAGGCTAGAGGCATGGCCAAGCAGAGCATCCAAATCTGGACTGCTAGTGTCTGCCTTTGAAGAGAAGATAGAAGACTGAGTGCACCATACTATGAACTCCTCAACAGACTGGACCTTGAGACTTTAGGAGGCTGATAGTAGGAAAGAAGATGAGGGATCCCTATGGTTTCCAGTTGAAGAAATAAAAAGATTAAGCACCTAAACTGTGTCCTGAAACCCCTGGGTTTAGAATATGGATATAAACTCTTCAGGGAAGCTAGATGGCTCTGTGGATAGAGAGCTGGGCCAAGAGTCAGGAAGATCCACCTTCCTGAGTTCAAATCTAGCCTCAGGCACTTACTACCTACGTGGCCCTGGGCAAGTCACTTAACCCTGTTTGCCTCAGTTTCCTCATTTGTAAAATGAGCTAGAGAAAGACATGGCAAACCACTCCAGGATGTTTGCCAAGAAAATGCCAAATGGCATCGCAAAGAATTGGACATGACTGAAATGACTGAACGACAACAAATAAACTACTTGGGGACTGGCTATATTTAAAAAGTGTGAAGCCTACATGGGAATTTTGTGGGGTTTTTTTTAACATACTTTTATTTTATTTCTTTTGAATCTATGGTAATGAGCAAAGTCAATCATGCTTGTGTGGCAGGTGTGATAATACTAACCTCACTTTATGAGGATCCTTTGAAATGTAGCATTGAAGAGAAGATGGTAGATTTTCCAGTCGGGAAATTCTTGGTTGACCCAAGAATTTGATAGAATAAATTCATAAAGATCACACCTTTCAATTAAGGAGAACACTGTCACCCATAAAAGGAGTCAAGCTAGGGAACAGAGGCTGCCAACTCTCTGAGAACCATAGAGAGCTTGATCCTTTTTAAATTTTTTTTTTTGTTTTGTCCATCCCTAGCACTTCCTAATGCTGGTTGAAGCACATAGTCATCTGAGTACCTAAAGGACTACTAGTTGTTGTTGGGGTTATTTTTCAGTCCTTTCTGATTCTGTGACTCCATT
The DNA here is from genome assembly GCF_019393635.1 of Dromiciops gliroides. Classification (NCBI taxonomy): domain Eukaryota; kingdom Metazoa; phylum Chordata; class Mammalia; order Microbiotheria; family Microbiotheriidae; genus Dromiciops; species Dromiciops gliroides. The sequence continues at coordinate 240,477,816 of NC_057861.1, read as the reverse complement.
TGGGGTTTTCTGGGCAAAGATACTGGAGTGATTTGACATTTTCTTCTCCAGCTCATTTTACAGATAAGGAAACTGAGGCAAACAAGGTTAAGTGACTTGTCCAGGGTCACATAGCTAGGAAGTATCTGAGGCCAGATTTGAACTCAGGAAGATGAGTCTCCCTGACTTCAGGCCCAGGTTCTAGCCGTGGTGAACTTAGTTGCCCTAAGACTGCTAATACTTGGGCCCTTATTGTTTGTTGTTGGTCCTACATTCTAGAAGAGGACCAATGACATCATGGGTAATGTTTATCCCTAGGTTAAAGTTTAGGGTTTCAAACTTTTTTTGTGTGTTTCCTCATCACCTTTGGGCTCATCTTCCTTTGTTGGAAACTAGACCCCTTCCTTCCTGAGGCTGGAATTCAAGGCTGCCTCAGCCTCTTCCAATTGGATGATAGACTGGTCACCAGACTAGGTCCTGCCCTGAGTACCCTCTGATAACATAGAGGACCCCCTAGCTAGTTCTTACTCTGATTTCCATCAGGTCTGGCACACCGAGGCCTACTTTCTGGCTCCTGTTCTAATTCTTCACTCTGCTCTCCTTTCCTTCTTGGGGTTGGGAAAAATCAATATCTGCCACTTTTTATGGGATGGAGGCGTTGTTGTGAGGGTATTTTTAGCAGGGTGTCTGCAGGCTCAGTTTCTGCTTAGGCTATGCCTAAGCTCCATTCCAAAGGTAGTATGTTTTTAGCCTGCCTACTTTCCCTTCCATTCCAATTTCATGTGGTTGGATAGAGTCAGATGCTTCTCTTGGAATAAAGGAATCAATGGATGTGATTTTCTGGCAGAATCTCTACAGCAATGAGTGATCCCATGGTGGGTCCTTCTACAAAGTGGAAAGTTTCCTTGTATGCCCTCTAAGAACACATGGAGGCCAGTGGGAGAGGGGTGAATGAACACTTCAAGGGTTAGAACTTGCCTGTTAATTCATAAAATTTTTACTTGCTGGGGTTCCTCCTGTGATTTTAGCTGTAATTGCTCTACATCTGGCACATAATTTCTCTCTCTCTCTCTCTCTCTCTCTCTCTGGATAGTTGAAGTGGCTTGAAGAAAGTGATTAATCTGTCATCTGCCATTTTGCTGGCCCTGTGATCCAGAAATCTGCTCACAATGGTTAAATTTACTCATTAACAACATATTAACATCAGCTTACAAACTTGGTTCAGATGCAATTGTGCTTTATTACACAGACTGTGCCCTTTGAAAGAATCATATCCATTTTTAGTTAAGAATTCAAATTTACCAAAACATAACTTTTAAAATATTGAAACAGAAGAAATTTGTTGTCTGCAGTTTAACTCTAAGATTATAGAATTTGAATGAGGATTCTATACAAATTCAAAGTGATTTCACCACAGGACAGCCAAAACAATCACATCTGAAAGATAATTCTAAATCATTTAAACTCTTTTTCTACTACAATGTCTATTTATTTCCTTTTTTCTCTCACTCCAGTCCTCCCCTTCACTTCCCCCCCCCCCACAAGAGCCTGCTTATTCAAACACCAGGAAGGTATAAAATACATAATTAAATGTGTGACAGACATCATCTCATTCTGAGTCTGGAGAGCTTTAGCAGCTACAGTTATTACTTGATTTGGTACCCTTCTCTTGATTTTGAAGATGGGAAATAGAAATACTTACAAGTGCAAGTGACTTGCCCAGAACTACATTATGATTTTGATTTTAGTCATAATCAATAGACCTGAAAAGACCTGAGTTTGTGTTTCTTCTAGTTCTCATACTGATATTCTATTAATTTCTTTGTTCCTTCATTTCTCCATTTAAAAATTGGTAATAACAATCTTGGCTCCTCGATCACATAAATATTATGAGCATACAAAAATTCACAAGTAACAGCATATTTTGAGCAGCTTGGGGGAAAAATGTTTCAAAACACTAAGATATGTCTTATTTCAGAGTGGGATAAACAGCCATGATTGGGGTAACGGTATGAGATGAACTCAGTTCAACAAACATGTTTAGGCATCTGCTCTGGGGTTAGCACTGCCCTAACTCTGGGAGAGAAAAAGATCAAATAAGTCATGGTTCCTGTATTATTGTGGAGTTTATAGTATCCTTGCTGTTTCCTCTACCTGGAACGATCTCTCCTCCTATTTCAATCTGACTCTTGGAATCCCTAACTCTACATCTGGCACATAATTCTCACAATTCTCTCTCTCTCTCTCTCTCTCTCTCTCTCTCTCTCTCTCTCTCTCTCTCTCTCTCTCTCTCTCCCCTCCCCTCCCCTCCCCTCCCCTCCCCCTCCCCTCCCCTCCCCTCCCCTCCCCTCCCCTCCCCTCCCCTCCCCTCCCTCCCCTCCCCTCTCCTCCCCTCCTCCTCCCCTCTCCTCTCCTCTCCTCTCCTCTCCTCTCCTCTCCTCTCCTCTCCTCTCCTCTCCTCTCCTCTCCTCTCCTCTCCTCTCCTCTCCTCTCCTCTCCTCTCCTCTCCTCTCCTCTCCTCTCCTCTCCTATCTCCCTACCTACTAAGCACCCTACCAAAGACTTTGCATTTATCTTCCTTATATTATGTACTTACTTAGATATTTTTATGAAGCTCCTCCCTACCCCAACCCAAGAAAATATCAGTTCCTTGAAGGCATGCAATAATTAATTTTTGGTTTTGAATTCCTAAGGAAAGAAACCACTTAATAATTGGTTGTTAATTGAATGATTGAAATATACAGAGCCATAACTAGAAAGCTGTGCACTTTGGGCAAGAAGCAACAAAGTCACCTTTAGTGGAGGGGGAAAAGAGAGCTCAGGACAGTGTGGGGAAGAGAAGTTTATCTCTATGCATCATCTTCTGGCTTCTACTAGAGTCCAACAAGCACTATTCAGCACCTAATATTGGCATGGCACTCTGCCTGAGGATACAAAGACAAGGAAAAATGGCCTCTGCCTCCAAAGAGCAAATATTTGATAAGGGGAAATAAAACATGTAAACAAGTTAATATGAATATAATAATTTGATGAGTGAGAGGACTAATGGATTTTTTTTAAAGCTGAGGCTGGGGTAGGGAGGTGCTAGAAAAGGTTTTCTATAGGAGATAGTAAGTGAAAAAAAAATTCTCTGAGGTGGAGGTGGAGAGTGCATTCATAATATAGGAACATACCTTGACAAAGGTATTGAGGTGGGAGATACAACATTAAGTGTGATGATGAGTAAACAGGCAAGTTTGACTGGAGTATGAGTAGGTGAAGGAGAATCATTTGTAATAAGTGTTGAAAGGTTGGCTGAAGCCAGTTTGTACATGGCTTTAAATGACAAGCTCTGCTTTATCCTAGAGGAAAGTGGGATACCACTGGGAGTTCTGAAACACAATAGTGATATGACCAAACTTGTAATTGGGATTATTATTCTGGAAGATGTACGGAGGACAGATTTGAGAGAGGACAGAGGGGAAGCTGGGAGGCCGAATGTGAGGCTGTTGCAATAGTCCAGAAAATAGGTGATCAGAGCCTGAACTAGGGTGGTGGTCAAATAAATGAAGAGGAGGAGACAGCCATGAAGGCATAATCAACAAAAGTAGGTAATGGATTTCACTTATGGAATGAGGTAATAGGAAGAGCCAAGGATGACACCAAAATTGCTAACCTAGATAAGTGGAAGAATGGTGGGGCCATCTACAGAAGGGGGAAATGTGGAGAAAAGATAATGAGTTCCTTTTTGGCCAGGTTGAATTTGAGTTGCTTATGGGGATACATTCAGTTGGAAATGTTCAGTAGGATAAAAACTCCTTGAAGCCAGGGACTGTTTTTTTTGTTTTTGTTTTTTTTAATCTTGCATTTTCATCCCTAGCACGTTGCATAGTGTTAGGCACACGGACTTTCCCATCTAGCTAAGAAAAATAATTAAGCAAACCAATAGACACAATGACTAAATGACGATATATACCATATTCCACATCCTTAAATCCCTACCTTCCTTCTGAGAGGAAGGGGATCTGTTTTTTCATTAGTTCTATACTGCTAACATTGCCTATTATATTAAATCAGAATCTGAATACTTTTTAATGTTGCCTTCTTTTAATTTATTATAATGGTTGTATATTTTCCTTTCCCTGTACTACTTTGCTTTGGCATTGCTTCCAGCAAGTCTTTCCATATTTATCTGAGCTCCTCATGTTTGTTGTCTCTTACAATAACATTTCATTATATTCATATACCATAGTTTATTCCATCATTTCTCAATTAATGTGACCAACCTCATTTCTAATTTTTTGCTATCACAAAATTGCTGTTATTGATATCTTAGTTTATGCGAGGCCTTTCTGTATTTGTCCTCCTTTGTGTATATGCCCCAGTAAGTAGTATGATCATTTAGTTAAAGGATATGAATAGTTTAGCAATTTTTTCTCACATAATTCCAAATTGTTTTCCAGAAAGTTTAGACCAATTCTCAGTTAAATTGACAGTATATTCATGTATCATTCCCTCCAACATTTACTATTTCCATCTCTTATCATCTTTAGCACTTTTAGGGGTACACAGTAAAATCTCAGCCTCATATTTTTCCAGAAAGGATAGAGTTGATGGGTAAAATTTGGCTAGAGTGAGCAGAAATAGTTGGTCCTCGAGTCTGGAAATGTTACTTCCCCCGCCTCAGTTTGAATGTAATTCTGGCTGGTGGTAACCAGAAGTTGTTACTCCAACACTTTGGATAGAAATGAGGGAGATAACAGATTTAAAATCACACTCACTTTCTCAGGCTCAGCATTACATACACAAATAGTACTCTAAGTGCCAGTCAGCCTGCTACAGAGATAGACACTCTTCCAGTTGCCAGATGTCTGGCTATATAACTTTTTGGCACTTTAGAGAACATAGAGGCAGATCTATGGATTGTATCTATAAACATTACAGTTACCATCTGACAACTGTTCAGTGGCCTCAGTCCAGTTCCTAGTGGACAGGTGTTCGAATCACAAAAAAACACCCTCACAATTGGTGCCACTAATTGATATGCTTGTTGGAAGGCTCAGTAATGAGGCCAAGAATTGAATGGGCATGAAGACAGAAATGTTCACCCTTCATGGTGGTCCCTCTAGTTTAAATCTGTAGCATTTGGGTGGAGCTATGAGGGGAAGATTTGTCTGGCTGCTTCATGGCTCTGTGATGAGATGGCTTTAATTTCCATTGCCCTGAATCTGAGGAATTTTCCAAGCCTCCAAAATTGCTTTTTAAAAAGAATTAAAGTCCATGGAAGAAATTACTTTTCTCTACCCATATCAGCTGTGACCAGTTCTTATGGTCTATCAACATGTTTTCAATCTTAAAAATGATAGGGGAATTAAGATCTTGTTTATCTGTTCATAGAACTTGGAGCTCTAAGGGACCTTAGAGGTCTTCAAGACCAGCAATTCTTAAACTTTTTGGTCTCAGGATCCCTTTGTACTCTTAACAACTATTAAAGATTCCCCAAAGAGATTTGTTTAGATGAGTTATTAGAAATTAAAATGTCCGTATTACTATGAAAACAGTTTGGACCTCATGGATACCCTGAAAGGGTCTCAGGGAAATCAAAGGGTCCCCAAACCACACTTTGGAAATATTTGATCTAGTCTAACTCATTTTAAAGATAAGGAAACTGAGGGGGCAGCTAAGTGGTGCAGTGGATGAAGCACCAGCCCTGGATTCAGGAGGACCTGAGTTCAAATCCAGCTTCAGACACTTGACACTTACTAGTTGTGTGACCTTGGGCAAGTCACTTAACCCTCATTGCCCTGCCAAAAAAAAAAAGAAAAGATTTATTAAAGATAAGGAAACTGAGGTCCAGAGAAGCAAAGTGATTTGCCCAATAAGTGGGAGAACTTGAGCTTGAAACCAGGCCCTCTGACTCTATATCTAGCCTTCTGCACCGGGATTTAGGAGTCATTGTTTTTGATTCCTGAAAGCCAGCAGTCTACCATGTTACATCTGCAAAGAAGGCCAACATAGTGATAAGGCCTCATTAGGAACAGCCATATGCTCCTGCAAATTAAATTTTGGTGCCACCATTGGAAAAAGGATATTATACCAAATGAGTCTATTGTTGACCCCCAATGAGGCACTTTGGAGATTATTTTTTTAATATAGAATTTTCATAAGGAAAGGACCTTAAACTCCTTTGTTTCATAGAGGAGATAACTGAGGCCTAGAAAGATTAAATGAATTCATTCAGCTTGTTCAGTTGTGGGCAAAGTTGTGATTAAACCTGTTTTGTTTATTTGTTTTTTGACTCCAGGAGAGTACAGCTTGCCAGAACTGATTGTTAAATTTATTTTGGTGGGGGGGAAGAGGGACAGGGCAATGAGGGTTAAGCGACTTGCCCAGGGTCACACAGCTAGTAACTATCAAGTGTTGTCTGAGGTCAGATTCAGGTCCTCCTGAATCCAGGGCCTGTGCGTTATCCACTGTACCACCTAGCTGCCCCTGATTGTTAAATTTTCAATGCGAACATATATAACTTAGAAATTGACAATTACTACAAATAAGGAGTTGATTGTTTTTTTTATTGGATACACTTTAAAAAGTGGTAATAGTGCAAGTGAATCTTAAAAGCATGTGTAGACATTTTTTTCTCAGCTAAGTTTGGTTAAACTTTTCCCAGTACACCCCTGTATTTCTTTAAAAAACATTGCTTCAGCTTAACAAGGGTTCAATAGAAAGTGGTGACTGGAGGCTGCCACTGGTAATAATATGGCATTTATATGGTGCTTTAAGGTTTGCAAAGTGTTTTGCAGCTATTATTTCATTTGAGTCTTACAAAACCCTGTCCTAATCATTGTTGTCCCCAATACCCCATATATTCTTTTTTTTTTAATTTTTTTTTTTTTTTAGTGAGGCAATTGGGGTTAAGTGACTTGCTCAGGGTCACACAGCTAGTAAGTGTTAAGTGTCTGAGATCGGATTTGAACTCAGGTACTCCTGACTCCAGGGCCAGTGCTCTATCCACTGTGCCACCTAGCCACCCCTCCCCATATATTTTTACCCAGCATAACTTACAGACAATGGGAGAATATCAAATATTTGAAAAGGATTTTAATGAAGATGTCTGAAGAAATTTATGATTGTTTTTTAATCTACATAAACCTTTTTTAAAATTTATAAGACAATATGAACAATTAAAAATAATTATTTGTTCCACCTAGGTCACTGTGTTGTAGGCATTTGGAAAGCAACAAGGGGTTATCATTCTTTGAAACAGTGGCTCTATCAACAAGTTGGTTTGGGGTTAATATATTAATTCTTCCTTTACAAGTCTGTTTACTAGCTGTGTGACCTTGGGTAAGTCACTAAATCCCAATTAACTCCAAAAACAAACAAAATAACCAAGTCTATGTGGCCCTGCATCTTAGCTAATCACATCTTTAATCTGATTGGCCTTGGCATAAGAATACTTTTAATTTAAATGGTTTCCTCTTCATCTTGTCATCCATGTTTGTATGTGGTCATTGTTCCAGATTCCATTCTCTTCTCTTTCATAATGCTCTCTCTCTATGCAATTCCATCCATTCACATGGTATTAGTTATGAACTCTATGAAGCTGACTTCTATTTCTCTATTTATAGTTCTAACCTGTCCCTTGATTTCCTGTCCCACATTTCCAACTGTGTGCTAGACACTCCCACTTTGGTATCATATCAATAACTCATACTCAACATGTCCAAAGCAAAACTCACCATCTTTTCTTCAAACCCTGATCTTCCTCCTAACTTCCTAATTACTATTTGATAGTGCCACCATGGTGATAGCTATTCAAGCTCCAAACCAGAAAGTTATTGGTGACTCTTCCCTCCAGAGAATTGGAAGTCATTTGCAGAGGATCCACAACTCATGCCATGGGAATGGATGGGATTGCCAAGAAAGGGGTCATAATGAAAGAGAAGAGAACAATCTGGGACAATGACCACATGAAGGGGAGAAAGAAGAGGAAAACCATTAAAATTAAAGTTATTCTTATGCCAAGGCCAATTAGATTAGAGATGTGATTAGCTAGAATGCAGGAGCACATAGATTTGTAAAAGAGGAATTAACATATTACCTAAAAATCCTGGCATCATAGCTTTAGAGACATTGGATGTCATATTGTTCAATCCCCTCATTTTACAGCTGATAAAATGGGAACCCACAGATATAAAGGGGCTTGTTTAAGGTGACGTAAGAAATAGCAGAGTTAGGGGGCTGCTAGGTGGCACAGTGGATAAAGAACCGGCCCTGGATTCAAGAGGACCTGAGTTCAAATCTGGCCTCGGACACTTGGCACTTACTAGCTGTGTGACCCTGGGCAAGTCACTTAACCCTCATTGCCCTGGAAAAAAAAAGAAAGAAAGAAAGAAAGAAAGAAAGAAAGAAAGAAAGAAAGAAAGAAAGAAAGAAAGAAAGAAAAGAAAAAGAAATAGCAGAGCGTGGATTCAAATCTGACTCCAAATCCAGGCTCTTTACATAAATCTTTGCATTTGATTACCTGTGAAGTCAGATCAAATAGCAGGTAGACAGCAGATAGAGGCTAACTCTTGAAGTCAGGAAGACAATTTCAAATCTTGCTTCAGACTCTGACTAAATCTGTGACTCTGGGCAAGTCATGTAACCTCTACTTGCCACAGTCTTCCCATCTGTAAAACATGGATAAATAATAGCACTTAGCTCCCAGGGTTGTTGTGAGGATCAGAAGAATTAAGATATGTAAAGCACTTTACAAACCACAAAACACAATATCAATGCTACCCAATATTATACATATCCCCTCTTTTCCATTTCCACAGTCCCTTCTCTAGTTCAGATACTCATCATCTTCTGCCCATATTAGCAAAATAACCTCCTAAAAGATTTCTTTGCGTCCAATCTTTTCCCTTTCTTATCTATCTCTTACAAACCTGTCAAAATCATCTTCCTCATGTACCCATATGACCGTGTCACTCCCCTTATCAAAAACCTTCCATGGTTCCCTATTGCTCATAGGATAATGGAAATGCCTTATCTTGACATTTGATGCTTTCTCCAGTTTGATGACCTATTTTTTTCAGCTTCATTTCATACTAATTACCTTCTTACACTATATATTCCCTTAATAGATTCTATATTTCAGGCTAACTGGACATTCTTTGACCTCATCTTACCCTGTCCTATTTCTACATATGCCCAGGATGTTCCACATGGTCATGGATGCCCCCTAAATTTTCATCTATTGAAATCTTTCCCTTCCTTGAAGGCTAAGCTCGTGTATTACCTCTTCCATGAAATGTTTCCTGTTCTCTCTCTGCCCAATCTCTCATGGCACCCTTTTCATAGTCTAGTATAAAAGAAAGCACTATAGAAATATGTTAGCAGTAGTGTTATTTGATAATATTCTTTTTTTTAAAAATGGGGCAATGAGAGTTAAGTGACTTGCCCAGGGTCACACAGCTAGTAAGTGTCAAGTGTCTGAGGTCAGATTTGAACTCAGGTCCTCCTAAATTCAGGGCCAGTGCTTTATCCACTGTGCCATCTAGCTGCCCCCTTTATTATTTTTTTAAATTGGTAATTAATTAGTGTTATGGTTACTTGGGTACATCTTATCCCTCCTTTTTAATTCTAAGTTCCTTGAGAATGGAGACTGTTAGTCTTCATATGGATATCCAATGTACCTGGCCTAATTCTTTGCACATAGTAGGAATTTTGTTAATTGTTATAAGAAATTTAGTTGAATGGAATGGAATTTCTGTCAGGATAAGCCATTCCCAAAGGGAGTTAGAATAGTGACAAAGTCAGGGAAGGAACTATATGTTGACTTCCTCACACTTTCAAAGTTAGTGTTCAGATCAGGATTAAACTGTTATTTCAGTTAAAGAGAAATATATTGGGAGGAACTGTGGTGAAGAAGAGAGTTTGAATATGTGAACATTGCCAACTTTAAATGAGAAGACATAAAATGCCAATTTAAAGTCCTCTGTTGTCATCTTTCCATAAACGTAACAAAGCAGGATGTAGCTTCTGAAAAAGTGATTTAGATAACTGACAACATTTCTTGCTTATAAACAAGAATCTGAAGTTTTAAAAAAATCCATTATTGAAGATCTGGAAATATTTGCAAGTGGTTGAAAGCTGAGTCTACATGTATATGAGGTGATGAGGTGACCTATCAGTTCAGTCAACCAACTCATCTGTCTGATTTTCGTACTGAATTGACTCAGAGTAGAGCTGAATTTAACCAATCAATTCAATAAAAGTGGTTGAACTGGTTGTGTGTATGGGCATAACTTAAGTTATAGACTACATGCTGAAGTTATTTATATTCATCTCATTAATTCTTTTCTATATTAAATATAGAATCATGGGATGGGAAAGGAGGTAAAGTGTCATGGGACCTCAAGTTTAAAATGGTCTAGTGTTAAAGTCAAGATGATAAATTTGCATGGGCAGATGTGACTGTCTTTATGTGATCTGTGTGTTCTGGGCTTTAGAGACTCCTAGTGAACTCTCTAGGGTAACAGTGCAAGTGTTTCCTAATAAGGTATTTTCCAGGGATGAGGAAAGACAGTGACTGACCCTAGAAAATTATTTGAGAGTAGGTTCGTCTCCCAGGGAATTGTCTTTAGTCATAAAGGAATAGTTCTCCTGGGAAGTTATCCATGGCTCAGGATGCCAGGTATACAAAGTTTTGCTCGTAGGATGGTTTATGTTAAAGTAACTTTTTAACAACACATTTCACTTATCTCTTCTTATCCAGTTAACTGAATTATATGTAACTGATTTTTTGCTTCCCATAATAATTCTGCATTCTTTGGCATATCATTATCTATCAGATCACTAATCTGTTATTTTATCTGAATTAGTAGCCTCCAACCCAGACTCATAGTCATTGTTTCTCATGACTAGCCATTCTTCTTTTTTATCTGCTGGATCTTCTACAGCAGAGGTTCTTAATGTAACATTTGTGAACTTGTTTTTAAAATATATTTTGATAATTTCAGTATAACTTGCTTCCTTTGAAACCTTATACATTTTATTATAGGCATTTAAAAACATTATTATGAAGATGGTACAAAGGCTACATCAGCCTACCGGAGGGATCCATGATAAGCAAAGGATTAAGAACCCCATTCTAGTGGAAAGAGCAGAATGACCCAGAATTTTAGAACCCCCGAGGTAGGAAAAAGAAAAACACGGATGAAACAGGTTGCTCCACATCTCTCCCTTCTTTCTTTCCAAAGTAGGATATAGTATAAACTTTCTTTAAAATGCTTCCTCAGAATCAGAAGTGTCAGGCTGAGGGGATCAAGTCTTCCTTTTCATCATGACCATTCCGCACATGTAGATGTTGAATAACAAGAGCTTATATAGAGAGTGGTTCAAAACTTGGGAGGCCCATTGCCAGTCTCAAAGACATAACAGAGGCTGGAATTTAGAACAAAGAAGGACAACACCTCTTCAGTAGCTCCACTAAAACTATTTTGTTATTGTTTGTTCTTATTTTCTTCCTTCCCTTTCATTTGCATGGGATACCCAAAGGATCTTGAGAGTCTGAGAAAAACCATGGTACCTCAGACTCAGGGAATTCTTTGTGGTTTTCCAGAAGGCAGCACTTGAAAGTATTTAAAGAAGATGTAGATTGATAATCAGTAATTAAACAGGAATTATAAGGACTACCTAATCATAAATCAGATAGAGGCTTGGGACAGATATGATAATCCTAGTGGGTAGGGTTACCCACTAGGTAATAAATACATACATACTGTGGGTTCTACTTAACTGTCTGGCTGTTTTGTGTTCCAAAAGAGATGAGCCCATGGAGACTCAGACTTTGGGAGGTCAGAGAGATTTCTCTAATGGAAAGAAAACAGTTGCAGTATTTTTTTTCCTTGTCTGATTAAGGGTCTGGCCTTCTCATTGAATGTGTTAAGCCTGAGTCTCTGAGATCTAAGCTCAAAGAGAGATGGCAAAGGTCATTTCTCTTTTTATGGAACATTTTAGCCAAATTTCAGAACCACATCCTCTTTGCTCCTCCCCCCACTACATTCTCTATGATTCAGTGACATTGGTCTTCTTGCTGATTTTCAAACAAGATACTCCATCTCCTGACTAGGGGCATTTTCACTGGCTGTCCCCCATGCTTATGCCTGGAATCTACTCATCCCTACTCCTGGATTCCCTGGCTTCATTCAAACCCCAGCTAAAATCCTGCCTTCTACAGAAAGATTTCTCTGCTCTCTCTTACTTTTAGTGCTTTCCCTCTGCTGATTATTTCCAATTTAGCCTGTCTGTAGCTTGTCTGTACATGTTTGTACATTGTCTGCCTTATTAGACGGAAAGTTCCTTGACAACAGGGACCATCCTTGCCTTTCAGCACTTGGTACATAGTAGGTACTTAATACATGTTTATTGATTGGAACTTAATCAATCAGTAATAAATTGCTTATTGATGATTGACTAAAGCCAAATGCTTCAAAACTCAGAACATAATGCAAAAAAGCTCTGCAGTCATTAATCAAGTGACTGCATCTAGCAGCAACCACAGGATCAGAAGGGACCATGTTCAGTAGGGGCTAGACATTTAGAAGTGACCATGAGACCAACAGGAGCAGTGCGATGACATCATCTGTAACCCTACAGCTTTGGAGGCATTAGTTGCCCCTCTATATATGGTTCTATGCTCCTCATGAACCTCCCATGTATGACCCAATGCCCCACAGCTTAGGGCTCTCATGGATCATCTTGGGAGCCTCCCAAGTAATACCACTCTCTTTGATTGCCATCACCAAGAGTTTCTTTAGGAACTGGAAAAGTTCCTGAAGAAAGCTGTTGCCTAGATTTAGAGAGATGTGAACAAAATACCCTTCCAGAGCTGGTAACAAGCCGTCAAGGTGGCTATACATTTAATTATAAATCAAGCTTAAATTCTAATTAACGGGGGCAACTAGGTGGCACAGTGGATAAAGCCACGACCCTGGATTCAGGAGGACCTGAGTTCAATCTGACCTCAGACACTTGATACTTACTAGCTGTGTGACCCTCATTGCCCTGCCAAAAAACAAAAACAAAATTTTAATTAAAGCCAAATAAATAATTTGCTGCATTTTGAGCATGACATGTATGTATGTACACACATATGTATACATATATGTTTATACACATATATACACACAGAATTGTTAGCTATTTATTTCTTAAACAATTGCTGCTTTTCAAATCACAAGCACAGAATTACTAGATTCTTGCTTTCAACTAGCATCCTAAAATCTTCCATACTCAACCCCACCATGGATTTGAAATCCCCTCAGAAGGAAATGAATTTGGGGTTGCTAGACAAATAATATCTTTTTTTTTTTTTGGTAAGGCAATTGGGGTTAAGTGACTTGCCCAAGGTCACACAGCCAGTAAGTGCTAAGTGTCTGAGGCTGGATTTGAACTCAGGTACTCCTGAATCCAGGGCCGGTGCTTTATCCACTGTGCCACCTAGCTGCCCCCAACAAATAATATCTTGACATTATTATGAAGCCCTCTTTTATAACATAGATATCCATACAGAAATCTAGACTTTTGTTACTCTTGAGGGCTCATGCTATTCTGGAAACAATACACTCTTGGGGATGCTCAACAGGCAACTCTTTTTCTCATCAGATGAATATAGAAAAATCTTACAATTGGGGGCAGCTAGGTGGTATAGTGGACACTTGACACCTTACTAGCTGTGTGACCCTGGGCAAGTCACTTAACCCTCATTGCCCAGCAGAAAAAAAAAGAAAGAAAGAAAGAAAAAGAAAAATCTTACAATAATAGCAAAGGACAAGGTCCAGATATCTTGCTTCCTCTTGTGATTATAGGTTCTTGTTGCTGCTTACCTCAGGACCAGGTGCCATATACAAGGTCTTCTTTCTCCCAGAGGCACACTTCTCAGGACATTCTCTTTCTCTGAATAGAAGGTTGTATTCTTGAAATCCAGTACTTGAAGTTACTTGAAATGTAACCCCAAAAGATGATGCTGCCCAAGAAACATCTCCTTTCCCCCCTTTCTCTAGCTGGAAGGCTAGATTCTGTAGGCTCTCTTGAATTTTCTGGATGGGGATCTCTCTAAGTCAGAAGCCATCATTTTACATCAAAATAATTGTACATCAAAATGAGTACATAACCATATTGTTTAGTTATAAACATTTTCCATGTGCTCTCATGACTTTAGTAAGCATATTTCAAGTACTTAATATGTGCAAAGAACTGTCCTAGACTCTGGGGATATGAACACAAAAATGAAACAGTCCCTGCCCTCAGAATACTTCCATTCTAAGCAAAGTCTCATAAATCATCTGCCACCCTATGTATACTAGATTTAGGAATAATTTTCCCCTTTCTTTTCCCAGATTTTGAGGAGCAAGAGATCACTGCCACCAAATACATACATACATACATATATATATGTATATATATATATGTACACTTAATAATTATACCATTTATACTTATATGTAAATTAGCAGTAAGGTTTCAGACTATTTCTCTGACCTCAGTAGAACATAGTACCTTAACAGCTCTCCTCAAGGGGAATTGTATGCCTGAAAGTAAATGTATAAATTTGATACATTTTCTAGAAATAGAATTCTACAATCATAATCCATTCAATTCAAAAAACTTCTGAACTGAACTTTCATCTATTTGAGCCATACGAATGAACCTAAACGTCCAGGCAGACATTTGGCCAAAGGGAATCCCATATCGAGGAGACCACCTGGATTCTACAGAGATGGCTCAGAAATTCTTCCTTTCTCAAAAGAAGACAGAACACTACTTCTTTGCCCACAGGCCAATCCTACCTCTCTAGGTATAACTGCTCTTCATGTGGGGATCTTATCTAGAAAAACACATTTTCGTAAGAATTAAAAACTTAACCTTGTCCTTTATTACTTTTTACTTCTTAGAAACAGAGCAATGACAGCTTTGGACAAATGAGGAAATGAGGTAAAAAGTGAAAAAAAATAGAACAATAGAGAATGAAAAATAGATTTTTAAAAATAGCCTTAATGATAGATTCAGAAGACAGGATAAGAGGTTGGAAAATAGTCAGCCAACTTAGCTTTATTTTGGCATCTCCATGGATGACATTGGTCCTGTGGACATCCCAATTAGGATTCTATATGGGCAAAAACCAATGTGACCTTATGGTTTTGTTTTAGCAGGAAAGTTCACTGTTGCAGAATATCAGTCTTAAAAATAGATTCAGCTTCACATGAATTTCTGCAATAAGGATTCTAAGTCACATATAATTGAAGAATTATGTTTTTAGTGAATCTGACCATTGAAGCCTTCAGTCTTGTAGATCAATGCCAAAATATCCAATATTTACAAAGGAGATGATTTGGATGTAGGGAAATACTGATATCTGGTGGAACTAGATGTTATATGGGGTTCTAGTCTGCCAGTCAGAGAGTGAAATAGAGCCAGCCTTTTGGGTAGAACATAATTTTACATTATGATTTAAATGCTCTTATATAGGGCTCTTTCTTGTAGAATATCTCATCCACATTACCTGAAAATTTTGAGACCAGGTTGCCAAGTTTTCTAAAGCTTTTTGCCACTTAGACACAAATGTGAAATAATAAGCAAATGTCTCCAGGAACCCTAGTAGATTATAAACACCTTGAGGCCAGAGGCTGTGTCTTATTGATATTTGTATCTCTGGCATCTAGCACAACATCATACATATATTAGGAGCTCAACAAATGCCCATTCAAAAAATTTCAACTTCATTTTTACTTGTCAGTTTTGGGGGTGCCCAGAGGCTGCAACTATTACCATGTCAACTCTCATTTTGGATGGGAAGTAGCAAAAAAAATGGCAGGTGTTAGCTGACTATCAGCCCACAGACCCACTGTATACAGATATTACTGTTTTGCCACTACTCTGCTCTCACACAACAAGCTTTTGGATTTGCCTCATTGGCACATCTTTGGCTTCTTCACTGCTACTATCTCTCATCTCTGTGCTGGGCTGCTGCCATTGGACTTGGCCTACAGGAGAACATAGTACTTTTCCTTTCCCACTTGTTCTCTTCCCTGAAAATAGAACACTTTCTTCCTTTAGGTGTTCTTAAGGGTTTGATAATAAACATTATAGTGAGGTAAAATAACAAACAAGGTCAAACTTTCAACTTTATAGAAGCTTTGTGACTTAATTGTGCTATTATATGCCAACTACTGTGAAGCAGTCCTACTCTGTGTGATCATGGGCAAGTCAGTTAACCACTGTCTTCCCAGTTTTTTTCTTTTTCTTTTCTTTTCTTTTCTTTTTTTTTTTTTGTGGGGCAATAAGGGTTCAGTGACTTGCCTAAGGTCACACAGTTAGTAAGTGTCAAGTGTCTGAGGTCGAATTTGAACTCAGGTCCTCCTGAATTCAGGACAGGTGCTTTATCCTCCTCAATGTTTTCATATGTAAAATGGGGATAATGAAATCATTTACCTCTCAGTGTTGTACAGATAAAATGAGATAGTCTCTGAAAAAGGCTTTATGAACCTTAAAGTGCTATATAAATGCTATTGTTCCTCCTCCTCTTCTTCTTCCTTCCTCCTCTTCCTCATACTCCTCTTTTTCAAGCTCCTGAAAGAGTTTTTTAAAAAGAGCTTTTTAAACTTCTGAAAGAATTCAGAAAGGTGAAAGGTGCTAAAAAAAAAGTCTTGTTTAAACCATCTATGAATGAATGCTACCTTAACTAAAAGTATATCAAATTCTTGTCTAATGAACAATGACTCAAAAATCTACTGGAAGATCTGATTCATATCAATATTGATACTCTTGCTATAAACAAAACAAAGATATTAAAAAAATGGAAGCGTGGTGTTCTAGATTTGAGGTACTAAATCCAAAGGCTGGAAAGGTGATCACTCTCGCTTGTTCCTCAATATTTAGCATTAATGTTTTATAAAAGGATAGTTATATGGAAAACATTACCATTATACCACAAAAAAATTGAAAAAAATCTAATGCCCATTTCATATATTCCGGTGAGGTTTACTGGAAGATATGACATAGCTGGTCAGGTGTTAGAAAGACAGTGGAAGGTACAAACAGAAATGTTGCTAGGGGATCTTCAAGGGCATCCAGGTAAAGGGAACAGTCATCAAGAAAAAAAAGGGGAAGGGAAAAAGCATTTATATAGTACTATTTGTGTTTCACAAATATTATCTCATTTGATCCTCACAACAAACTTGCGAGGTAAGTACTGTTAGCATCTCCATCTTATAGTTAAGGAAACTGAGGCAAACAAAAGTTAAGTAACTTGCCCATATTCACAAAGTCAGACAGGTTCACAAAGAGTGACATGGTCAGACCTGCACTTTAGCATGACCATTTTGGCAGCTATATGGGAGGATAAATTAGAAAGTAAAGATACTGGAATCAGGCAGAACAATTAGAAGGTTATTATAATTGGAAGTCATGTGCAAAGGGTTAATAACTGAACCCATTGGAGCAGAAGGGATCACTCAAAGGAGAGAGTGCACAATGGAAATAGAAGTGGACCCATGCTACTCATGCTAAAGGTTCAGGAGATAGATGTTGATCTAGCAATGAAAATGCAAATGTCCTCTTCTGAAAATTGGTTGTCGTGCAACTGAAATTTTAAATATATGTAATTTTTACACTGGTTCTCTATGTTAGGATACCATGACAAGACAGGTCATCTTAACATACCCAAGAGAATAGTCTCAGAAGGTGTTGTTAAGGAAAATTCCTGACTGAGACACAGTTATCTTCATTTAACTCTAGGATATTTTTGGTGGCCAAGAGCTCAGGCAATTGATAGCACAGTACAATATAGCACATGAGACTACTCCATGGATACACACAACATGGAGTTAACATGGACAAATAGGAAAGTTGTCCAGAAACCATACAATATTGTTGCACTCTTCTGCCACAAAGATATTTCAACTGGTCCTTGTGCCTTCCTTTGATCCACACACATTGTTCTTCAACTATAGTATCAGGAAACAAATTATATACTTATATATTGGACTAGAGGACCAGGTTACTTTTGCTTTTACTTACAGAAAGCCTCAGAGTGAAAGAGTTCTGTCTGTGTTAGGGTTATTGGTTCCAATTCTTGCCTTCATATTCCTTGGATTAACTATTTTATCTCCCTTATTGTGGCAACACTTGTAATGTTTTTTTAGGCATGAGAAACTTTTCTCCCCTTCTTTGGTATTTGGAATGCAATTAAGATAAGTTCTTCCCAGGTGGGTGGTACCTTGACTATGACTTCTGGGTTTCAGTTTACCTTAATTATAGCCTAAGGAAAAGAAATGAAGAGGAAATAACCTTATAAAGCAATGGCTTGAAATAGTTCCTTGTTCAATCAAGACATTATATTGTGATGTTATGAGCTAATGTTAATTCAGTCCATTGAACTGCCCCTTTTTTTTTTCTGGGAATGATTGGTAATTTGTCATTCATGTTAATTTCTTTTCTCTTCCTGGAGTGACCATTGTCTACCATCTCAAGATTTTTCAATATCTCTGTTCTTCCTGAGGTTGAAGGAGAGGGAAAGGAAAAGAAATGACACTGAACCAATATCAGGTTTTCTTTTTTTTGTTTGTTTTTTTGTTTTTTTTAGTGAGGCAATTGGGGTTAAGTGACTTGCCCAGGGTCACACAGCTAGTAAGTGTTAAGTGTCTGAGGCCGGATTTGAACTCAGGTACTCCTGAATCCAGGGCCGGTGCTCTATCCACTGCGCCATCTAGCTGCCCCAGGTTTTCTTAATAGATCCAGTGAAAAAGAGGTTGAAACTATTAGTTTAGATCAGGTTTTGGAATTATTTGTGTATTTCAATTATCCATGTTCTCTCCATTCCCTATTATCTCAGTCAAGTGCTGCCTATTTTACATTACATTATTGACATATCCTCCCAGCTAACATATGGCTCCCTGTTTGGTGCAAAGCAGCCAATTCTTGGTTATTCAGACAACTGAATAACCAGAAATCATCTTTCAATTATTCAAGGGTTTCTTATCTAACTTGGGGATTATATAGACCCTTTCCTGCTCTTTTTTACTTTTCTGTGTGTGTGTGTGTGTGTGTGTGTGTGTGTGTGTTTTCTTCTGTCCTTTTGTGGGCCTTCTGATATTTTCATTGCTTATTAGCACCTCCATCAAAGAGTAGAAGGGTAAAATAAAATTCAAACCAGGCCATTTTTCTCCCTGCTAGTAGTTTTGTTAAATAACTTGGTAGCAGGTAAGGGATTAGAAGTATTGAATCAATTTAGTATTTTATATGACTTGGTGAATGTAATTTTC
The DNA here is from genome assembly GCF_019393635.1 of Dromiciops gliroides. Taxonomy (NCBI): domain Eukaryota; kingdom Metazoa; phylum Chordata; class Mammalia; order Microbiotheria; family Microbiotheriidae; genus Dromiciops; species Dromiciops gliroides. The sequence goes on along the minus strand of NC_057861.1, from coordinate 240,458,542 downwards.
CCAACTTGTCCTTCATCCCTATTTACACCAATAACTGACTATGGAAAAATGACACTGGTTTAGAGGCATTTACCTAGTGTCACATTTGAACTTCCAGGTAGTTGCATATATCAATATAAATTATTTGAAAAATGGTTGAATGTACATTTTACTGATCTACCAAGAGTCTCCCTCCAAAAAATATTCCAATAATGTGTCTGAGCAATTTTGTATGTTGTGAAAGTCAAGAATTAACACTTAACTAGATGAATTTAAGTTTCATATTCTTCCTTTTCCTTAGCTCATCTTCTTCTTAAGGTACTAAAAAATGCATAGTAATAGAGATCACAAGGAAAATCTTATGATTATCCATTAAACCAAATAATCAAGAATCATATTTTTCCTTCCTTATTCTTCAGGCCACTGGGAGAATCATGATTTTTTTTTCTTCTTGTTAGCTCAGGAAGGAAATGATTCTTTTAAATCATTACTTTAAAACCTTGCAGATATGGTGAGGGTACCTTTCTAAGACAAGTGTACTTACTCCAGTGTCATACAAAATTAGATGCTTCAGTGCTTTTTAAGGATGATGATATAAAGAAAAATAACAAGAAAAGGAAAAAAAAACTTCTTGTGTTCTTTTTAATTACAACTTAGCAAAGGGATTTTATGTATCTGCTTATATTGCCATTTACATCTTTTAGAATGTAAGGCCAGAAACCATGTTGTTTTTTCTTTCCCTAAAAGTTATTAAAGTGACTTAATGATTTCATCTATATAGGTTGTTCAAAGGTGAATACTGTAAACCTATCAATGGCTTGGTATGCTATGGAACAATTATCCATGTTATTTAACAATTTCTCTGGGGGCAACTAGGTGGTGCAGTGGATAAAGCACCAGCCCTGGATTCAGGAGGACCCGAGTTCAAATCCAGCCTCAGACACTTGACACTTACTAGCTGTGTGACCCTGGGCAAGTCACTTAACCCTCATTGCCCTGCCCCCCCCCCAAATAATTCTCCAAAGAGGAACTACCTCACTCCCCAAAGGAAGGAGGTTTTCCTTTTGTCCTTCCTGGGGCAGGGGTCTTTTAATATTTTATGGATACCAATGTGGCATTTGGATTGTCCATCTGTTATTCTTTATTCTCCCTACACAATTACCCCACTTTCATTTCCTTTCACAAATGATGCTTTTTATTCCATTTTTTTTTGCATGCAAGTTACTGTTGGCAATGTGCTATAGTCTATTTATAGACACCATTTTCCCATTATATTGAGGTCATCTGCAATTTCAATTCTTTGTAGTTTGTGGTGCTTCATGATTCACAATCATATAATATCACTGGGGGAGTACTGATATTCAAAGGTTGGGCATTTTTATCAGGGAATAGCTTAGGGTCATTGATAGTACTCTAAGAAATTTCCCAAATACAGTCCCATCTACATTTCACTTTGGACACTTGAAATGTACATATGCTTTTAAAAACATATTTTCTTTCTCCTGAAATTCAATGCCCAACTCATTGACCATCTATGGTGCCTGTATGATATGTAGAATGATAAGCTAATGCAATGGGCTGCCCATTTAACTGCATGTGTGTCTGACCATTACTTAAATTTCCATTTTTCTTATGATGCAGGGGTTTCTAAAGATTTTTATCTTTAAAGAGTATTATCTTCTGTCACTACTCTTCTCTTTCCTATTATCTTCTAAGTAGAGATCCCCAAACTTCCAAGATTCACTGTGCTCTTCCTGACTCAGTGATTTTTTTTTAACAATGCCCCTAGTCCAAAAAGAAATACCTAACAGTTTTGTTTAAAAATTAGACAGGTCGGGGCAGCTAGGTGGCGCAGTGGATAGAGCACTGGCCCTGGAATCAGGAGCACCTGAGTTCAAATCTGGCATCAGACACTTAATACTTACTAGCTGTGTGACCCTGGGCAAGTCACTTAACCCCAATTGCCTCACTAAAAAAAAAAAAAAGCAGTTAAGTCCAAACAAATTAATAAATATTTAAGCTCTAACAACTTAGTAGCCAATTGAAAAGTAAAATTAATATTAAGTGAAAGAAAAAATAATATTTGTATTTCATACTTACATAACTAAATTACTTAATAATGGGATGCATGCTTGCCTATTGGACATTGCACAGATTATTCAACTTTAGAATCTGATTGGATACAGATACTCTTATTTCCTGTTCCACATCAATTTTCATGTGGTACTTGCTTTTTTTTTTTTTTTTTTGCAGGGCTATGGAGGTTAAGTGACTTGCCCAGGGTTACACAGTTAGTAAGTGTCAAGTGTCTGAGACTGGATTTGAACTCAGGTCCTCCTGAATCCAGGGCTGGTGCTTTATCCACTACGCCACCTAGCTGCCCTGTGGTACTTGGTTTTTATTTCAGTCACTGCTGAAAACCCAGTTTTGAAAAGGTATGACTTTAGATACCAATAAGCATATATATATATATATATATATATATAAAATTATCCTATACATACCTCTATGAATCAGTTCTTTCTCTGAATACAGATAGCATCTCTCTTCATATGTCTTTTATAATTAATTTGGGTATTTATGATAATAAAAATTAGTAATAAAAATAATTTATTTGCATTTCATAGGGGAAGGGGAGAAAAAGGGGAAAATAAATCCACATGATAATTTTGTTATATGTTTGAAAGGAATAGCAAGTTGTGCAAAGTAGATTTGCGATTTCATGCACAATCATCTTTTTTTGTATTATGCTATGGAAATGCTTGTGTTATTCCATAAATTAAAAGAAAATAAATTTTTAAAAAGTAAAAAATAGTCCATAAATTAAAAATAAAATAAATTTTATAAAAAATTAAAAAAGAGAAAATGTACGACTTTGCAAATGAGAATGTTTAAGAAGTTACTGGTGCAGCCAAATGTAAACAGAAACACATCTCCAACATTTGAAAACATAGAAAGGAATGTAGTGTGATCCAATGTTGAAACCCTGAACTACCTCAATTTAGTGAGGTGTCTGACAGATGCTGAATATTGATTTCTGTTTCCCTCAAAAATTTAAAATATCCCATGGTGCCCCCTGTGAGTTCCTTGCTGTGACCCAGGATGCCCTGGGGTACAATTTGGAGACTAAGTCTCTAAAGTAATTCAATGCTGTCTAGAGATCCCAAGAGCTATATAAGGTCTGAATATGCTCCAACAGTTTCCAAATCACCTCTTCTTATTTAGCTGGACTTATGGGTTAGCACTAATCATTGGACTCAAGCAGGATGACAATAACATATACCTCTAGCTCCTTTGAGGGAATTTGTCTATATACTTTAAAACATATTAAAATACTTAAATGGATCTATAATGACATTGACATGGATCCAGACTGCTATCCACCTATGCCATCATATATGCTCCTTCTCCATATCCTCCCAGAAGTTCACCATGGGTGTGTGTGGGTCAACCAATGTTCAGGGGGCCATCTGTGATTTTCCCTGACAACAATGCATATTTCCGTTTTATCTGCCTTATTACTGATTCTTTCAGTAAAATATATCAACACTTCGTTGAGATTTCATTAATCTAGGACAAAATGGACTAAGTCAATAACATGAAAAAAATATTTGAAGATGCCATAGAAAAAAATGCTGTGATAAATGACATCAATGAGCACTGGCTGATTTTCAAAGAAACATATTATAATAATGACAAACACCTCCTGGAGTGGACTATTTTCTAATGAGAGATTTTTATTCACATTTAATAAAACCAAAAAGCCCTGGTAATAATAGTAACATTTCATGCTTCTGTTGGAAGGCACTTAAGTAAACAGATTGCATTGTAAGGGTACTTATAATTTTTACACACTTAAAATGAGTCCTACCTTTATTTGGGGTTTTCTAAACTCATGCCTATCTTTATGCTCCCCAATTATTATGTCCAAAAAATGAAAAATCAGTATTTCCTCATGAGCTGCAATTACAAAGGAGTTTAGGTTTATACTTGATTAGAAGAAAGATGCATTTCCAAAAGAAAACAACATTTGCATATTTAAGCCTCTAAGGAGGGGGCATTTCTGGTGACTTGGAGAAAAGACTGGAAGTCAGGCATCAACATTTTAACTACTTTTGCCTCCTTTTATTTGTCTTTAAAATGGGAGCAATAATTGCTGAGGTATTGTGAAATCCATAGATAATAATGCAAAGTTTTATAATACTATAGGCTCCATTTCCCATGAGTAACTTGTGAGTTAATAATAATCACAACATATAGACTCATGTAAGAAAAACAGTATCGTTTGGACTTTGCACTATATGTTTTATTAAAACCGGACTTCATATCTCTATGGCAAGTGGATCCCTAAAGCCCATCCAGTCATAACATTAGTGGTTCTTTTGGAAAAAAAAATGAAGCTTAAAAGAAATCTAAAACACATGCCTCTTTAATCCAATGCCACTGTTGTGCAGGAGAATTTAGCTCTAAAAAGGAATGATGGGGGAGGGGGGTATACATAAAGACTTTTTTTAAAAAAAGAGAGATCCTATCCATCTTCCTCGGACTCAGAAATTACATCCTAAATAATTAAAATAACAATGCACCTGCATTTGAGACTCAAGCTGACCCGCTTAGGTAATGTGAATCTGGACAGCCCACAGGAGGGGTGGGGCCCTCAGGGAAACAAAGAAAGAATTAACCTTCCAAACTAAATAGTACAGAGTAGTATAGAATCATTTTAATTCTCTTTATTGCTATTGCTATTGCTATTGCTAATGCTACTTTTCTCCCTCTCCCTATTCCTCTCCCTCTTCCCTCCCCCTAAAAAGCCCCACCCAACAATTCATCTTGACACCATCTGGGATAAGATAAGACCCTGGTATGGTTGCTTGACCTCTGCAGTGTTAACTTGTCACAGAGTTAAAATTCAGTTCTTGTAACAGGAATTCTAATTTACTCCCCACATCACAGATGCAAATGTGTCAGATATTAAACCAGAGAGGATCACTCTGATGCCCTGCATTGCAGGCTTCCTTTGATGACTCCAGGGGATATAAAGGCATTTTGCTGTTTCCTTTTCTTCCTCTCTAGAGGCATCTGGCTTAGTCAGGTGGTTCACGTCCCACATGCTCCCATTTATTGTATGTTTTCTTTCTGCATTGTCTTTTTTTTCTTTCTTTCTATCTTTCTTGGCCTTCTCTAAGAATCTCTATCCAGAACTGAAATATTTATTTGTTCCTGGAATTTCCATCTGGTCTAAAGAGGATGAGAAGCAGTCTCATGTCAGTGACACTCTCTGATAATCATAAAGCCTTTTACTGCACACACCCACACGAGCACAAGCACATGCACACACACATACACACACATGTCTAGTACTATATCTCCCTTCATATACTGTGCGCTGTGGGAACCTCTCCCCACATGCTTCTTCCTGATGAATCTATCACTGATTAAAAAAAAAATCCTATTGCTATAGGAGTGGGATTTATTTAGCCATTTCCCAGTTATATATAGCTCACATTTACTTTTTTTTTTTCAGAAGACAGTATCCTTGCCTTTCAAAGGTGTTATGTGCACAGAAACACGGTCTGGCAAAGAAAGAAAGATACAAAGAAGGAAGGAAAGAAAGAAAGAAAGAAAGAAAGAAAGAAAGAAAGGAAGGAAGGAAGGAAGGAAGGAAGGAAGGAAGGAAGGAAGGAAGAAAGAAAGAAAGAAAGAAAGAAAGAAAGAAAGAAAGAAAGAAAGAAAGAAAGAAAGAAAGAAAGAAAGAAAGAAAGAAAGAAAGAAAGAAAGAAAGAAAGAAAAGAAAGAAAAAGAAAAGAAAAATACCTTTTCTTTTCATGAGTCTGCCAGTATAGCCTAATCCATAAGTGTTAAGCAAAGCAGAATTACAGGTGAGTCTAGGCAAGTTCTCACTAAAAAATCCTATTTTCCCCATCCTTCTTTAAGGATTGTCTGCTGAACTATTTGAAGAGTACATAATAAACACATTCTCTCTGTTGGTTGTAAAACACAATTAGACTGATAGAGGCAAGGTCATGCAGCCAGGTGTAGAGAGCCCTGCCTGGATAGAATTGTCTTGATACACATCTGTAGGCTTTCTATTCACTTTTGCAATTTGCATTCTAATTAACATCATCTCCACATTTACCATGCATCTGTGGGCTTTCTATCTGTCTCTGCATCTGTAACCCATGGTGACCAGGAGCAATATGGGAAGGGAGAACATGGCTAATCTCTAAAGAGGCTAGCAGCCGCTCCATTACTTGCATATGGAAGCAATAAGAAGTAGGAGGGAGACAGCAGGGTTACTAAGGAGGTCTTTTTTTCTCTCTCTCTCTCTCTCTCTTTCTAACCTTATTTCAACTATTCTTAAACTTCTAGAGCAGAGGTTCCCAATCTCTTTCAGTCTCTGTCCCCTTCAACTTTGAGGAAAACTTCCCATGCCTCTTCTTTAATCTAAAAGAAAATAAATTCCAGTGTTTACAATGCATATGTGCACAAGGAATATATAAAATGAAAGTTAATTCATTCTTCACAAAGAAAACTTTATTTGCCACGTAATAATTTTTAGTATTGTAAACTTGTTAAGTGTTTATCAGAACCTTGACTTGTAAGCAAGGTTCTCTTTGGAAACCTTTTTTCTGGAGCAGGGGTTCTCACCGTTTTTTGTGTCATGGACCCCGCCTTGGCTGTCTGGTAAAACCCAAATACCCCTTTTCAGAATAATGCTTTAAAATAAAGAAGAAAGTTTCAGTTAGAGTTTAGTGAAAAAAAAGATGCATTTTTTTCTCATCTAAGTTCATTGAGCTCCACAAATATATCTGTTGACTCCTTTGGATTTCCACGAACCCTAGGTGAAGAACCCTCGTTCTAGACGATATGGGTCAGAGCTCAATAGTTCTCTTAGTACCTGATCTAGTGCCCTGCAAAATTAGATACTTGAGTGTTTTTTTACGGATGATGCTATTAGGAAAGATAAGAAAAATATAAAATTTCTTGTGTGTTTTTGATTGCCACATAAGAAAAGAACTTTTTCTTTATCTACAACACTTGACATTAATAATTTTAGACTGTAAGGCCATAAACTGTGGAGGTTTCTTAAGCTGAGCCAAATATGTTGATCCCAATGGTCCCAATTCTTTGCTCACTCAAGGCTATATAAGGGTGTATTCATATATCTTTAGGAATTAAAAAAAATCTTTTCTTATTCATTTCAAGGTTAAAGAAGACTGTCAGGAGCATAGATGTGATGATTCTCCTATGTGATACTTGGTACATTCGCTAAGGAGAAAGTTAAAGAGTACTTTTCCCTCTATCAGAAACCAGTCAGAATACAGTCTATGGCCTCCTTGTACAACTAGACTATAAGTTCCTTGAGGATAGGGACCATGTCCAGTTTACCTTTGTATGTTCCCTGGTACAAAGAAGTATATCCCATAGGACACATGAGCTACTTCCCTTCTGTTCATTGACAGGCACGCTGGTGCCATGGAAAGCACTGATTCTCCTTCCTATCCAAGTATAAGGGGAAAAAAAGATTGATAAGGGAGAAATGCTGAGCGTTCTGAATCTCTTGGCCCTGTTACATACCTTGATAGTTAGTGAAAAGATGGGCCCAAGAAACATTTCTGAGGACTATGATTCAAGCTTGTGTATGAAAAAGGATTGAACCACTCAGGTGAAAGTGCTTACTCCTGTCCTCAAATATTCTGAAAGTAACTTTTCTTTCCCTACCCCCAACCCAATACAATGTAAGCTCTCTGAAAGTAAGGAGCTTTATCATTTTTATCTTTATATTGGGAATTTGACATTGTAAAATGCCTAGCAGAATGCCTTTACATACATATACTTCTGTCTGTCTATTTATCCATCCTATCACACAAACACAAAGACAGACAGACACACCTACACACATTTTAGAAGCTCCTGGATCTGTTTGTTATTCCATTGGCATGGTGGTGAGGAAACTCCCTCTAGCATCTTCTCTGACATGTTAGAGAGCTGCTTAGGGCAACTGAGACTTAAAGGGACTTTCCCAGGGTCACATACCCAGCATAGGTCAGAAAAGGGATTTGAACTCGGGTCTCCTTTCTCTGAGGCCCACTCACTCTTTTGTTTTGTTTTGTTTTTGAGGGGCAATGGGGGTTAAGTGATTTGCCCAGGGTCACACAGCTAGTAAGTGTCAAGTGTCTGAGGCCGGATTTGAACTCAGGTACTCCTGAATCCAGGGCTGGTGCTTTATCCACTGTGCCACCTAGCTGCCCCAGGAACTCATTTTTTGTTTTTGTTTTTGTTTTTGTTGTTTTGTTTTGCAGGCAATGGGGGTTAAGTGACTTGCCCAGGGTCACACAGCTAGTAAGTGTCAAGTGTCTGAGGCCGGATTTGAACTCAGGTACTCCTGAATCCAGGGCCGGTGCTTTATCCACTGCGCCACCTAGCCCCCCCCGGCCCACTCACTCTTATGCCTCACTGCCTCTCCTTTGCCTTTACATAGTATGTATTTAATAAATGCTTTAAGAATTCTCAATGAAATAATCTCATAAGAATAATTCTGCCTTACAGACGCACATACACAATGTGTTTAACCATTGGTACTTAACCATGTAGAAAAACTCGGGTGACAAGTATGGCTCCAAGCAAATATATCACAGAGGACCAATTACTCTTGATGAAAATGCAAGTTTAATACGTCTTCAGTCTCTCATTAATGTATTGACCACTTTTTTCCTCTCTGAAGTCTATGGACACTTGACTGGGCAAGATAGTTTTAAGTCAAGAGCAAATTTCAAATTGAGAGAGTACATATTAGAAGCAAAAATAGGCATATATATATATATATATATATATATATATGCACACATACTCCTATACATACATATATACATGTGTGTGTATATATATATATATATATATATATGGAGAGAGAGAGAGAGAGGAGAGAGGAGAGAGAGAGGAGAGAGGAGAGAGAGAGAGAGAGAGAGAGAGAGAGAGAGAGAGAGAGAGAGAGAGAGAGAGAGGAGAGAGGAGAGAGAGAGAGAGCATATAAAGGCAATGGCTTAAGGTACTTTGGAGGCAGATGTTGGAGCCAGCTTGTTCCTGTTAAATTTAAAATGTGAACACTTGCACCTCAGAAATCTGCAAATGTTACAAACCAGTTACTGATTAATTGTTTTATTATCTAAACTTAAGAAATTGATAGAAAAAAGTTAATTATGCAAATTAAACATAAGTGAATTCTGCATAAATCTCCTCCTCCCAGAGCCTATTGTTAAATATTTACTAGCATGCCCCTGTTTGGAGGTCTTATAATATGGATAGAGATGAACCCATGATTTCACTGGTATAGAGAAATCCTACCTGAGGAAAATATCAGTGCACATCTGTACTTGCTCTGCAATTTATAGTCTTAGAGAGATGCCCAGGGCACTAAGAGATGCCTAGACTCACTCAGTTAGTTTATATCAGAGGCCAGAACTGAGCCTCCAAAGCCAGCTCTCATACTGTCTTTTCTGTAAAAATCCCTTTGTTAAAAGACCCCAAGGGCAGCTTCTAGTTAGTTAGCTGTGTGGCCTTGAGCAATTCAATTCAACAAACATGTATTCAGTGACTCTTGAAAACACAGTCAAGAATTTGGCCTTTGAGACAGTTTTTTTTTTAAAGTGATACAGTTACTGTCCTCAAAGATCTTATATTCTGTAAGGGAGGATATGATAGGTACAAAAAAGTTTTATATATGTACAAATATAATTATGGCATACTGAGAAATATGAAGATCTAGCACAGAATCTAAGAATTTTAGGGTTGGAAGGCCCTTCAGTGGCCATTCAATTCAACACAGACCTCTTAGCATTTGTTAAGAACCTACTATGTGCCAGGCACTTTACTAATTGGGGGGCGGGGTGGCATAAAGAAACCCACACTCTATAGGACAAGTGGTTTTCTAGCCTTTGCTTGAAGACTTCTAGTGAAGGGAAACTCATGGCCACTCAAGGGAGTCTTTGGGAGAACTCTAATTTCTAGATTGTTAAGACTACATTTCTTTTTCCTCCATCTTGGAGCCGGGGAGGCCTCCTGGAAACAGGACTTCTAGAACAGCAAAATGTCTGGAAAACTGTGGTCCAAGGCCATTTTTGCTGGCTACAAGCGAGGCCTGAGAAACCAGAGGGAATATACAGCTCTTTTGAAAATTGAAGGAGTCTATGCTCAGGATGAAACTGAATTCTATTGGGGCAAGAGGTGTGCTTATGTATACATCGCAAAAAACAACACAGTGACTCTTGGTGGGAAACCCAACAGAACAAGAGTGATCTGGGGGAAAGTTACTTGGGCTGTTGGTAATAGTGGAATGGTTTGGGCAAAGTTCAGAAGCAATCTTCCTGCCAAGGCCATCAGACATAGGATCTGAGTGATGCTGTATCCCTCAAGGATCTAGAATATGAAAACTGATTGAATAAAATTATACATTTTTTTGCAAATGAAAAAAAAAAACCTACATTTGCCCTTGCATCTCTACCCCAACTGCTCCTACTTCTGTTCTCTGAGGCCAAATACAACAGAGAAATTCATTAGGAAAACCTGAGCAAAAAGGGAACACTGGGGAGTGTGTGTGTGGGGGGAGACAGATAGACACAGACACAGAGATATAAACACAGAGACACAGAGAGAGAAACAAAGAGAACCAGAGAGAGAGACAAAGACAGAGACAGAGAGAGAGACAAAGAGACAGACAGACAGACAGATATAGAGAGGCAGAGGCAGAGACAAAGAGACAGAGACAGAAACAGAGAGACACAGAGACAGAGACACAGAGAGAAATAAAGAGAAACAGAGAGAGACATAGACAAAGACAGAGAGATAGACAGAGAGAGACATAGAGGGAGACAAAGACAGAGAGAGACAGAGACAGAGGAGAGAGACAGACAAAGAGACAGAGATAGAGAGATACAAAGAGAAAGACAGAAAGACAGAGAAAGAGAGACAGAGTCAGACAGAGACAAAGAGAGACAGTAAGGCAGAGTCAGATAGACAAAGACAGAGAGAGACAAAAACAGAGAGAGAGAAAGAGAGAGCGCATTGAGTGGGAAAGAGGTGGGTCTTCAAGGAAGAGGTCAAATGTGAACTGAACCTTGAGACAAGAGAGGGGAGAAAGATACCTGTATGAATGTTCAGACTGAGCAATGGCATGTCAGGTTCAAAGAACAATTAGCATCAGTTCAGCTTAACCAGAAAACAGAGTATAGAAAGTCAATAAACATTAAGAAAGCACCAACTACATGCTTGGTACAAAGCTAAGCCCTAGGAAAACAAAGAAAGGCAAAAACCAGCTCCCAGTCTTAAGGAGATCACAGTTTAATGGGGGAGACAACATGGAAACAATTATATATAAACCCAATATACACTGGCTAAATTGTAGTCTTAGAGGAAAGGACTGAGGAATGCTTAGCTATATAGCTACTTTGGAGAAGTAGCATGGTGTTTTGGAAGAGGCAACATACTTGGAGTTGGGTTCAAATTCTATTTCTAACACTAGTTGTGTGACTATTGGGCAAATCATTCAACCTTTCTGAACCTGTTTCCTCATTTTCAAAATGAGGATAATACCTGTAATATATACTTCTCTGGGTTGTTGGGAGGCTTTTCAAACCTTAAAGTGCTTTATACATGTCAATTTTTATTAAATATGGATAATCACAATAGAATAAAAAGAATCTTAGCATTTCGGAGCTGGAAGAATACTTAAGTGATCATCTAGTTTGAACCTCTCATTTTTTCTGATAAGAAAGCTGGTACTTAGAGAGGTTAGATGACTCACCACTGGCCTGTTCTCTTGAATCCTGCTGGAGTGTTCTTTCTCCTACTTCAATATGTATTTTTTATATTAAATATACCATACCATATACCCCTTTCCCACTTTGGGCTATCCAATTGTTTGGATTTTCATTTTTTAAAAACAATTTGTTGTTTTAAAAAATTTTAAATTATAGTTGTTTAATTAAAAAAAATTTTTTTAAAGAATTTTAAACAAACAGTGATGTTCTTGGAAGGCCATGTGACTCAGTTCTCACTGCTGAATTGTTTTACAATCCAAGTGCCAGGGCTCTTCTGCTGACCTCTTATTTACCCCCTTTCTCTCTTTTTACAGCTCCCACCTCACATGTCTGTGCCTTCCTCCTTGCTTCAGAAATCCAATATACCACCCTTTATTTTCTAACTAGAAACTGTAGTGAAAATCATGTTTTCTCAAGTGAAATGAAGCAGCTGGCACCTTTAGGGCTCCCATATTATCATTATTATCATTTAACATTTATAAGCACTCACAGTATGCTAGAAACTATAACATACAGTATTAAGGAACTTGCCATCTAAATTAGACACAGATAGATACACATAAAAGAGAAAGTGGAGGCAGGGGGTGGGTGGAAAGAGGATGAAGAGAGAGGGGAGTCAGGGTTACTGCCACCACACTTCAAGCTCTTGCTGAGCCTGTGGTTGTCTAAAGACTCAGGAACATGTCCAATTTTTAACAAAACTATCTGAAATGGCCCCTGAAGGGATAGTCTGAATTAGCAGGTTTTAAATTTCCAGCCCAAGAATTCAGGAAAAAAAGACTATTTTGTGATCAGAACTGTTCTGACTTCTCTCCGTCCAGGATGTCATGATAGTCTGTCTCTTCCAGCCCTCCCACCTTGGGCTGTCATATTGAACTCAATGACTTCAAGCCCAGCAGTGGAGATGGGGGATAAAACTGTAGGGAAGCTAGCACACTATTACCTTGTAGATATGAGCTAGAATCATGAAACTGCTTCCTTAATAATTTTTTCTCTCTGGATTCATCTCATGACTATCTCCCATACCCCTTAAGTTCACATCACCATAGAGTTTCAGCATTAGAAGGGACCTCAGTGAACATCTGGTCTAATCCATACCTGAAAAATCAACACTTCTATACACAGAAGGTATCATTGTTCAGTGGAAAAGTCATTAGGTTTGGAGTCAGGGAACCTGGGTTCAAATCCATGCTTTGCTACATGCCAGCACTGTGCACTTAGGCAAGACAAAATCTCTCTAGATCTCAGCACATTTAAAAAAAAATGAAGGCATTAGATTGTACTAGGTGATCTCAAAGGTCCCTTCTAACTTTAAATCTATGAGCCTGTGGATCAACCAGCCTTTGTAGGAAGATCTCCATTGAGGGTGGGTGGGGAACCTACTTTTGGAACATTCTAATTGTTAGGAAATTTTCCCTTGAATCAAATCTAAATATATCTCTTTGCAACATCCACCTGTTATTCTCAATCTGCCTTCTAAAGTCAAGCAGAAGAAGTTTAATTGCTTTTACTTTAAAAAAAAATCCTCCATTTAAAAAACACACCATAATAGACAGCCTATTGAATACTTGATAATAACTGTCTCCCCAAGTCCTCTCTTCTTTAAGTTAAAACATCCCCAGTTCTTTCAGCCAATCCTCAGAAGACATACTTGTGAGGCCTTTCACCATCATTCTTGTTTTCTGCATAGTCTCCAGGATATCTATGTCTTTCTTAAACTTGGGCATCCAGAACTGAGCACATTGCAGGTGTGATCTGACCAGGACACAGTACAGATGGACTATCCTATCTAATCCTCCTCATTCCTGGATACTATGCCTCTCAATGTAATTTAAGATTACATTGTCTTTTATGGCTACCATTTCCCAAAACAGACTCACTCCAAATCTGATATCTTCTAAAAACATCAGATCATTTTCAAGTGACCTGCTCTCTAGCCATTTCTATCCTCCTTGGGCTTGTGAAGTGGATTTCAAAGCCTGATTTTAAGACTTTGCCCATCTCTACTAAATTTTATTTCATTAGACTTAGGCCAATACTCCAGCCTATCTAGATCTTTTTGGATCCTCCTATTCTGTCAGATATCCCTCCCACTTTTATGTCATTTGCAATTTTGATAAGCATATCATTTATCCTTTTATCTAAATCATTGATTTTGTTGTTGCTGTTGTTCAGTCGTTTCAGTCATGTCTGCCCCTTCCTGACCCCGTTTGGAGTTTTCTTGGCAAAGACACTGGCGCAGTCTGCCATTTCTTTCTGTAGATTATTTTATAGACAAGGAAACTGACAAACAGAGTTAAAGTGACTTGCCCAGAGTCAGAGACCTAATTGGAACTCAGGTCTTTCTGACTCCAAGTCCGGCACTCCCTCCACTGTGTACCAAGCTGTCCCTAAATCACTAATAAAAAGTTTAAAAATCCCAGGAGGGTCAAGTTCAGACTCCTGGGTAATTCCATTGAAGAATTCATTTCTGGTCGACATCAAGACATTACTGTCTACCTTGGGGTTTAGTCATACAACCATGAAAGGCTGTCTAATTGAACAATAATCTATATGACAGCCCCCTACTTTTCCATAACTAGAGCGCGAGATAACTGTAGACCAATGTGTTAAAGTAGAAATAAACACAGTACCTATAACATTCTCCTGATCTTTCAACTTAATAAGCCTGTTGAGATTAATTTGGTCTGATCTGTTCTGTCAACATTTTGTGATTGCCATTTCCTTTACTGGATATTCATTAGCCATCCTTTTAAGGCTGTATTCTAGATCATTGCCTGGAGTTGACATCAAGTTTACTTTCCTTTATTTGGTCAACTTTGTTCTCTTCCTTTTTTGTGAAAACTGAGATTGACACTTAACCTTTTCTAGTCTTATGCCCTCACCATCCTACAGTTTTCAGACTTCACTCTCTCCCCTTCTTTCAAAATTAGCATGACATTTACCCTATTTTAATCCTATGTTGCCTCAGACATTCTCCATAACCTTTGACAGTGGCTCAGTAATCACATCTACTAGTCCTTTTTCAGCACCCAAGGATATAGTATTTGGATCAAGTGACATGAACTCATCAAGGTCAGCTGTTGTATGAACTCTTTTGTTATCTCTTTAGTTACTTTGGCTTTCAACTTTCTATTCATCATTTTTTGTTATGTCCTTTCTAGTTCAAGGATCACTCTCCTTGTTGGAGAGAAGTCTAGTAAAAATTGAGTAGATTTCCTTTCTCTATCATCATCCCATGTACCCCAAGTAGGGTCCTATCCCTTCTTTAATCATCTCCTTTTCCCCAGAAGAGTTAAAAAAAATCCCTTTTGGTTGTCCTTAACTTCTTGACACTTCCTATTTCAGAGATACCCTATGAATGAATTTTTAAAAGCATTTATTAATTGTTTTGTACCTCCTCTTTAATTGTCTGAATCCTACCATAAGGCCTTATCCTCATAATAACCCTGGGAGGTAGGCATTATTATTATCCCCATTTTAAAGATGAGGAAACTGAGGCAGAAAGAGATTAAGTGACATGCCCAGGGTCATACAGATTCAAATTCGGGTATTCTTGCTTCCATACCCAGCTCTCTAGCCCTTGTATCAACTAGCACTGAATCCAACTATGATTCTCTCATTCAATAACCCCTTATTTTATAGGTTTGGAAACTGAAGCCCTAGTTTCTTCCTCTTTTCAGTGTTTTAGCTTTTTCATTCTTGCATCAAAATCTGAAATATTGTTAGAATGTTACTGACTTCAATTCAATTTAATTCAGTTCAGTTTAATTCGATTGAATCCAAACAACACTTGTTGAACATTGGCTCTTTGCAAGGCCTGTGCTAGGCACTGAAGCTTTAAGCTCTCCTAACTATCTGAACTGTGGGGGTCATCTTGCAGCTGAGTAGAATGTTGTGGTTAGCTCTCAGAAGCAGCTCCACAATAGCTCTCTGATAACTGCTGTATTCCTTCCCTGACTTAGCTGTAAAGACATGACTCATGGCCACTTACTGTGTGGAGGATATAAAACAACAATAATAACCCAGTGAATCTTCTGAAGGCGTTTTTGAAGCAGAGCCACCAGGCATATCCCACCAGGCAGAATAGGGTATAGGGAGAGCACTAGACAGTGAATCCAAAGAGCAGGACTAGTCAGGAAGACCAATTAGGAAGCTATTGGAATGGTTCTTGGCCCCTGATCTATATCCACTGTGATGATTGTGAGCAAATGAAGTCTTTTCCTCTGTAAAATAATGGGAACAGATTAGGTGACCTCTAAGGCTCCTCCTGGCTATGCAATTCTATGATTGTGGGCAACATTCTTCAGTTCAAGAGTTAAAGGCAGACTCAAATTGCAGGCATCAGGATTTCACTAAGAAGTTATGAAAACAGTACTGAAAACCAGGTCTGCTTAATTACAAAAGACGGCATCATGCAATCTGAATACTGATCTATAGCTCTGATACTACAAGGCTTTCTCCAGAAAAGCCTGAAGGGACACTGTCAAGTTTGACAGGCCCCAAATGCAACACCCACACACACCCCTACATAAAATATTACATTTGCTATTTTAAAATAGCCTCTTGATAGGTTTTTCTACTATCAGTCTTCTGAAATGATCTCAAGTGCTGAAAAACAGAAATCTTTTCAATTTCAGTCCCCTGCTAGCTTGTAAGAATGGATTTGGCAGACGGAATGGCAACGACCATGCTAACCAATACAGTGCCTCCCTGGTTGTTTTATTATCTCAGCCAGCTAAGGACTTAGGGATTTTTAAAAAAACATCATTATAGCCCTCATTTTAGAGGGCAACTAGTTTTTTGGGTTGTTTGGGGTTTTTTTTAATTATCAAGGGGACTTCTCAAATAACAACAACAAAAGTAATTTTGAGAGAAGGGCATGTTTTGGCCTGTCATCTTATAACTCTATCATTTAAGAAAAATGTTAATTTCTTAATGCATCAATCACAATGGTAAGCAAACTTTTCCTCAAAGACCACTATTGACTGCATCCTGGGTTATGTCCAAAATGGAAAATTTAGAAGAGGCTTTACCACATTAACAACTCACATTTTTGGTGACATTTTCTTAAATATTGAGAAAGCAGAAGTCTTAGTAAATCTGATGGCCTTCCTTTCATGTGGTAACCTGAGCTTTTGTCTTCAGATTTTTCCATTCTGTTTCTTTGGGTCTAATCCAAATTAATCTTCCTAAAACATTACTATAAAAGTATCTCACCCTAACTTTCATCCTGTTGCCCTTGCTAAAAAACAAACAAACAAACAAACACTTTTAATATCTCCTCATTGCCTACTGGATATAATCTAATTTCTTTGGCCCAAAATTCATCTGTTCATGAACAAGTCACAATGTTTCTTTTCAACCAAATGTCACAAAATCACTGCATCTACAAGTACTCAACCTGTAGCTGAACACTCTACTTCTCTTCAATATTCTAGACAAGTACACAGCCTTTGCTTCTCTAGGGAAAGGAAGCCCATTACCTCTCAAGGTGAGACATTCCACTTTTAAATAGCTCTAGTTATTTGGGAGGTTTTCTTTACATTGAGCCTAGATATCTTTCTCTATGCAACTTCTATTTATTGGTCTTAGTTCTTTCTTTTAGTATCAAAGAGAATATATTTAATCTCTTTTCCATATGATTGTTTAAATATAGGTATTTCATGCCCCCAGCCTGTTTTTTTCCAAGATAAGCATTCCATATTACTTGAGTTGATCTTCATGTTTCATGGTCTCCAATCTTATTATCATATAGGTCATCCTCCTCTACACATTCTCTAGCTTTTCAAAGTTTTTCCTAAAATATGACACTGAGAACTAAGCAAAATCCTGTGTAACCTTTCTTCTGGGCACAAATACACTGATTTTAATATGTTTGCTATTTTGACTACCATGTTGCACTGTTGATTCTAATTTAGCTTGAAATCCACTAAACTCCTTTATCCTTTGCATACTCTTATCTAACTATTCATTCCCACCCCCATCTCCAACCCTTATTATATACCTGTTGAGCCTAAATCTATCTTACTGTGTTTGGTCCAGCATGCTATCTTGTCAAGACCCTTTTTAAAAAAAATTTTTTTTTCAAATTTTATTTAAAATAATTTTTTTTCCAATTACATGTAAAGATGTTTTTTCAATTCTTAATTTTTCTCCCTCCTCCCTTCCTCCCCCCTCCTGGATCCAGTAAACAATCTGTTACCGATTACACATTATAATCATGTTAAACATATTTTCACATTAGTCATGTTGTAAGAGAAGAATCAGAACGAAAGGGAAGAAATGCAGGAAAGAATAAACAACAACAAAAATGAAAATAATATGCTTCAATCTGCATTCAGACTCCATAGTTCTTTTTATGAATGTGGAGAGCATTTTCTACCATGAATCTTTTGGCATTGTCTTGGATCATTGTATTGTTGAGAAGAGTTAAGTCTATCACAGTTGATTATCACACAATGTTGCTGTTACTGTATACAATGTTTTCTTGATTCTGCTCATTTCACTTGGCATTAATTCATATAAATCTTTCCAGGTTTTTCTGAAATCCATCTGCTTATCATTTCTTATAGCACAATAGTATTATATTACATTCGTATACCACAACTTGTTTAGTCATTCCCCAATTAATAGGCATCCCTACAGTTTCTAATTCTTTGTCATCACAATAAAGCAGCTGTATATATTTTTGTACATATGTATCCTTTCCCTTTGTTATGATCACTTTGGGATACAGACCTACTATAGGTTTTGCTGGGTGTAAGGGTTGTCAAGACCTTTTGGGTCCAATGTGGTGCAGTCCTTCCAAGCTCTGTGACATCTGCAGATTTCATAGATGAGTCATCTATACCTTTATCCAAGTTGTTCACAGTAATATTGAATTGCATAGGATAACAGACCTGGGCCACTCAATCAGTTTTCCCACTAAGTTGATATTACTGAATAAATGACTACTCTTTGGGTCATTTATCTACTTCTGGATCTCTCTAATGTTGGATTTGTGTAATAGAAAGTTCTGTACTAGGAAGTTCAAAATTGATTCAAAAAGTTAACGATTGTTTCTCACTAGCCAGTTGGACCTTGCTCTGGTACACCCCTGAATGTACTCCTTATATTCAACACTTTAGTTCTCAAGCCCCACTGACAACAATTCTACTTATACAAGCAGTCACTCACTTTTAGATCTTAGGCATACGATCTAAGAAGATGCTATTTTCAACGTGAGACACTATTATAAATTGGAGATATGAAAAACATCAACAACTTATTTATTTTGAGAAGTCAAATCAACAAGCATTTATTAAGCACCTTCTATGTGTCAAGTACTGTGCTAAGCACTGGAACCAAGTCCAGCTGGGCAGTGGAACAGATTGGAGACTGACAATAGAAGTTGCTAGGGAAAACAATTAGTTTTGGTGAGTTGTGAATCAAGGTGTTTGTTAGTCAAGCACAGGCATTTCAACTTAGCTTAATGTGAAAGCATATAATCGACATAGAACATAAAGACATCAAGAAAACTTTATGGAAAATTCCTGAGACAGAAAGAGGACAGTGAAGTTTATAGTTCCAGATTTGTGAGTTACATGAATTTTCCTAATTGATGTGCCTCTTTGGCAGGTTTCTGTAATTTTGTTTGTGCTCTGTCTCCCTTATAGATGATGAATGCATTGGTGGAAGATTGTGACCCAGACTGTGGGACCACAATCCACCCATTGGTGGAGGATTTTGAGGTATTTATTTATTTTTTATTGAGGCAATTGGGGTTAAGTGACTTGCCCAGGGTCACACAGCTAGTAAGTATTAAGTGTCTGAGGCCAGATTTGAACTCAGGTACTCCTGACTCCAAGACTGGTGCTCTATCCACTGTGCCACCTGGCTGCCCCTGAGGTATTTATTATTTATGAATTTTCTTTAATATATGAGTACTTGTGATATTCTTATTTCTTTTGCCTCTTTGTTAAGGTTATATCTAAGATTCAAAAGTGTCATGATTGTGAATGGCTACTTGTATAAATAGAAATGTTTTTAGTGGGGGCTCAAGAACTATAGTATTAATTACAGCAAGAGTATTCAGGGGTGTACCAGACCAGCTCCAACTGTCTAGTGAGAGCCAATTGTCAAGTTGTCAAATCAATCAATAAACATTTATTATGTGCCTACTATGTGCCAGGCACTGTGTTTAATTTGTTGTTTGCCTAGAGTTAAGAAAATGTTAAAAGCAAATTAAACTTAAACATGCATAGCTTGTATTTTTCCCCCTATAAAGTCCAGGCTTTAGACATTTACCACCATACCCCTAAGTGTATTTCCTCTCAACAAAATTTCCCTTAGTATTGTAGAAGAAATAGAATATAACAGTGTGCTCTGTCTTTGGGAACATAGATCTGCTAGTGTTAAAGTAACCTGTAGGCTTTTGGTTTTTAATGGAATGGGGGAGGGGGTGGTCAGAGATAGGGCAGAGTTAAGTTTTGGGTGGGTTTATGCAACCCTGCCAGAGCATGCTGACCTGTGAGAGAGAGGATATCGAGTGAGGGTTGCAAGGGTTAGAAATTAGCCTTTTCTGCTGTTAATTCATCATATTGTTACCTCATTCTGTTTCTTGGTGTCTTATACCATGGAGACAGCTGAAATAGCTTTATATTTTGTGATTAACTCCAGTTTTGCCAAGGTTTGAGAGTTTGTGAGGATCAGGAAAAATGTCTAGTACTCCATCTTCTTACCTTTTGTTTTAAGTATTTAGATACTATGCCACAGGGGCACATATATTAAGTATTGATATTGAATCAATATTCATGGTTTCTTTGGGTATAATATAATTTCTGTTCTCATTGTTAAAAATCTTATCCAAAATCAGGATTGCCACTCTTGCTTTTTTGAGTTCAGCTGAAACAGAAGGTTTTAACAGCCTCTCATTTTAACTCAGCATGAATTTTTGTTTCAAGTGTTTTTCTTGTTAACAACATTTTGCTGAATTTTACTTTCTAATCCATTCTGCTATCCTCTTCTATTTATGGGTGAATTCATTCCCTTTACTTCCACAATTATGATTATTAATTTTGTATTTTCCTCTACCCTGTCCTCTTGTGCCAATTCATTTCTAAAGTCTTTACAAATAAGGTCAGAAAAGAAAGGGAATTTGCCCAACACTTGAAATTGCATAAGTGAAATATCCCATTTCCTCCCTGTTGTAGTTCTTCTCTTTATGTCATCCTTTACCCCATATTTTTACTCTTATTTCCTTTGCTTTCAATACTCCCTGCACATTCCTCCTTCCAACATTCCACTTTGTTTTCCTCATGACTATTCCCTTACCTATCCTTCCCTGCCTCTTAGAAGCATCTCTACCCTTCCCTTGTCATTGTCCCTTCCCATTACCTTTTTTGAAATAGAACTATATTTTCAAAAATATATGTAAAAACAAAATTTTAACATCAATTTTTTTTAAAACTTTGTGTTCCAATTTCTCTTCCCCCCTTCATTCCCACCCCCACCCCCAAGAATTCAAGCAATTCAAAATAAGTTATACATGAGTAGCCATGGAAAAATTCCCTTTGCCTTTATGTGTATGTGTGTTTGGGGGTTGGTGTGGTGTAATTGTGTTTGATTTTCTTTTATCTGATTAAAATGAAACTGGTTCATGAGATACCCATTCCCCCATTTCCTTCTGTAATGTTCAGGAATAGTATTAGAAATTGCTCAATTTTTATCTTGTCTGCCTCATCCTCTTTCTGTAACTAGCTAAAATTCCTATTTTTTCATAGGGCCCTAACATCTCAATTACCTTAACTCAAATGATATAATATACACAACTGTTGTTTTTTTCTTGATGAGGCAATTGGGGTTAAGGACAAGGTCACACAGCTAGTAAGTGTCAAGTGTCTGAGGCTGGATTTGAACTCAGGTCCTCCTGACTCCAGGGCTGGTGCTCTATCTAGTACACAATTGGTTTTTTTAAAATAGATTTTGGTATCTTTGTTTGTACATTGCTAATTTCCCCTTGTATTGCTTCCTCTACCCCTTCCAGGGAACTGTTCCTTATAATAAATATTTTTTTAATTAATCATGACATGAAGCAGGGTATTTACAAGAAGAATAGAAAAGAGAAGATAAACATAGATGATCTTGGTGAGAGAGAACCTAAAGGACAGGGCAATTAATGAGATATAGAGGGATGAGGGAGAGGGAAGAATTAAAGATGGCTACAATCCTGAGTCTGAGTGACTGGAGAAAAGGTAGTAACAACAATAGAAAGAGATAAATTTTGAGAGAAGCAAGTTAAAAAGGAAGAGAACTGGGTTATGGACAAGTTGAAATGCAGGTGCTGTTGAAGCCAAGATGTCCCTCTGACAGATGGAGATAAAGTTCTGGAGTTTGGGAGAAAGGATAGGACTGGAAATACATATCTTAGAATAATCTGCACAGAAATGATATTTGAAACTGAGAGTGGATGAAATCGCCAAGTGAAAGAGAGAAGAGGATCCAACATGAAGCTTTGGAGACATTTCTTAGGTTATAGGATAGGGCATGATTATTATAGGTTCCTTTAGTGAAGCATGACTGAAAAGAACCATGGTCAATCAAACTTTATTTATGGTCCCAAACCACAATTTATGATCCAGTCATTCATCTATATTTATGTAAATATGGACTCATCACAAAATGAACTTAAATGACCATAGAGCTCCTACATAAAGAAAGGTTATTCCAAATTAAATTCATTAATCAATAGTGCAAAGAATTAATAAAAGCTGAATTCCTGAAACAGTCCATTTCTTATTGTTGTTATTCAGTTGTTTCACATTCTTCTGACCCTGTTTGGGATTTTCTTTGCAAAGACACCAGAGTGGTTAGCCATTTCCTTCTCCAGTTCATTTTACAGATGAGGAAACTGAGGCAAATAAACTAAAGGGACTTGCCCAGGGTCACAAGCTAGTACATGTTTGAGGTCCTATTTGAACTCATGAGGATGAGTCTTCCTGATTTCAGGCCTTGTGCTTTATCCACTTTGCAACCTAACTTCTAGACCATGCCAAAAGTAGTAACTCAAGGCAGATAGCATGAGACTTCTCTGTTACCAGACTCCTCTGGTCCCACAACTTCTACTTGTCCAAATCTTGAGCTAGGGAATCTGCCATATTTTCTTTTGTGCCATACATATTACTAACTGACATATACATAGTGTCTCTTTTGCCATAGGCTGCTAAAAAAATAAAGGTAAAGTTATTTTAGACAGCTGAAGACAAGATAGCAACATGTTGTTCCGATGATTCCTTCCATGAAATTTCCTTTAATGTGTTACATATTTTCAAGCTCAGAATCTTGCTCTAAGTGTTTTAATATATTCTGAATATCATACTGTGCCTGCTCTGCACTCTCTGAGTCTAGTGGTGGCTTGGTGGTCCCTTTCTGTCTTACAATTCTGGGATTATTTAATAGTTTTAAGTGTTTTGATGTCAGTGTCACTGGAGGGGAAGAAGTTAGCAATGCTCTTTATTAGCCCACTTAGAGTTAAGCTAGAATTAATGTGTCAACCACTCAATTCAATATTTCAAGAATCTGATTTTATCGCTGTAGGCACTCCTTTCAGAAAAAGAAATCAAAACTCACTACACACCTTAGCTGATGGTTTTGTGAATAGCTGTAAAGTGAATTTATTACATGATGACCAAATCTTGGGTGATGACCCTTTCCATACTTTGTTAGGTTGGTCTTTTTAGGAAAATCATATAATTGGTTGCCAAGCTTATGCTTATTTTTTCTTTTAGCTTAGAAACCAGCAGAGTTTCCATTTCAATAATGTTTTTGTCCTTCATTCTCAAAAAAGACCATGATGTTGGGAGGTGATGTTATGACTTGCAGTGAATTGGATTTAAGTGAGGCAGGGCTGTGCAAAGTCATTAGTCTCATTCACTCTGTTCTCCAGAGTCATCTGGGTACAGTGGCAAGATAGAGATCAGGACAACTGGAGATGGTCCCAGATGCAGTGGGAGACCTTAGCCTTTTTAAGTTAAGGTCTTTCCCAAGTCTCAGTTTGTCTGAGGCAATGATTCAGGTTAGGTAAGAAATGAGGCAAAGAATGGCTTCTTTTACATAGTCCAAAAAGATCAGTCTTGGAGAAGAACACCCTCAGAGTTTCTGGCCAAAATAGAAACACTTGTTATTTACACTCACTCTGAAACATCAAAAGCAAGCTATCTTGCTCTTTTTAAGGATCATGCCTTAAACCCAAATTGCTCTACTTCTCATTGATTGGCTAATTGGTCTCAGCCCAAGCTTCATTTCAGTAATAGTACATAAGGCTACCTCTATGCCATGATAAGGCGCCAGTATGTGGCTTTAAGGGAAAGCATCCTCCAAACAGTATATCAAAATCATTAAAATCAATTCTTGCCTCATTTGCTCATATGCAATGTTCATTGACTTGAGCTAGAGGTTTGTAGTAGTTCCTAAGAACAGAACTCTGCTTGTAGAAAGATGTGTGACATATTTTAATATTTAAAATACATTATTAACATTTTCTTTACCACTTCCTTAGGCCTAGAAATCAACAGAACAGTAAGACAATTTGTAGCATTTGATTTCTGAGGTACATGTTCACATTGAGAATTAAACAATTAGCTCTCATGAGTGGGTTTGAACTGGCTCCAGCACATTCTGAGAATCTATAATGCTAGTGTTCTCTATATTACACAATGCAATCTCCATATACATATACACATACACATACATATACATATACATATACATATACATATACATATACATATACATATACATATACATATACATATACATATACATATACATATACACATACACATACAAATACACATACACATACATATACATAATGATATACCACTTGAATAGTTGTAATTCTCTTGAAAATAGTAATTTAACATCAAATTAATATAAGATGTACTATGCCCTTTCTTCTCCACTTTAGAGGGTTTGCTGGGCCCTTTTAAGGGCTGCTTATCCACCTTTGGTGTCCACCTTCACCAAATTCTCACCTGTGGCTCCAAGAAGTTCTAGAATGGGCAGTGGCCACATCCTGGTAAACTATCTTGGCAGATAGGATAAACCAATTTGAAGGCAACTGATGGGCCACATATCTGTCACTGGGTTAGGGGGTATCTACCCCAAACATGTGAAAATTTCTTTCAGTAGAATGGGCAAATGAGAGCAAATTATTTCAGTGTCCATGAAGGTGGCTTAAAGCAGACACTGCAAAAGGATTATTTAGAGCTTGGTCAGACATCACCAGTTGTCCTGACTTTTGTCTTGCCACTGGATTTCTATGACTGGAAGAGAGTGCGGCTGATTACTTTGTGCAACTTTGCCTCACTTGAATACAATTTATGCACAAGTCAAGACATCACATGTTATGTCATTGGTCTTCTTTGAAAACAAAGGATAAACAGCAATGTAAACCTATACGTTGATAGAATGGCAAAACTGGAAGGAAGCTTAGAAGTCATCTGATCCAATTCCCTTATTTTACAGATGAGGAAAGTGACCCAAACAAAAGTGTGGAAACTTGTGTAAAGGTCACAAACACAAATATAGCTAATACAGGAAAATTTTGAGATAAATATTTTGACATCTGAAATTCAAAAAGCATAGTCCTCCAATTTCCCAGGATGAATGACTAAAATTAGTGGAATTTTTAGAGCAGCAATGCAACTTAATGTAATACATTTAAAAGATCCAGGTTAAATTAGAGAAGCCATTTGATCACAGAGAGAATCCATTACAAGTTCATTCCTTTGTAGAAGAATAAGAAATATTAAGTAAGAAGAGGGAAAATTGGCTTCTTTTGTGAAAAGAGACAAGAGATGAAATGAAAAGAAGTTGTATATCTAATTTTTACCTGCAGCAGGTTTAGACTGAAAGTTCCCTCCAAAATGCCAAGCACCAATGTGAGTAGATTTAGCACATATAATTCCCCCTGCTCCGCTGGTAAAAGAAACTTTATGGAGGATTCTAGGACTTTTATAATGATGGAATACAACCTTAGGCAATATAAATTTATAATCTCTCATGACAAATGGCCTTTTAAAATGCAGTAGAGTACTTGATTCACAATTGAAATCAGTGTGATTTTCTGTCATATGATATATGCCAGGCATTGTATGAAAACTCATACAATGTTATGTTAACATGTTAGCATGATCTTAGTCAATTTAGGATTTATTCAGATTTTAGTAGAGTTCATAGAAGCAATGAATACATGAATGACTTCTGTCTACAAGGTATGTTCTATGCTTAAAATGATATAAGGATTAGGTGATATGTACTTACTGGGAGACTGTTAGAAGGTTCCTAAATATGATATTCTATTTATATTAAATGCAAAATGAACTTGTCACTAACCAAAACCCTATAAAAACCCAATTGCTTGAAATACCCTTAGGTTGAAATAGTTAGTGGCAAAATTATCTTAACCTATTTAAGAGTCTGTATATGAGTAAAAGTGAAATGAGTACATTGAGAAGTTGAGAGGATAATTGATGCTTCCACTCCATCTCCCCCACCCCCATTCCAGTTGGGCAGTTGGCAAACATAAGAACATGATGAAAAGTCACATGCTTCCCTGAGATCTAGGCAGAATTATTCTTCTTCCCTGAAGTTGACTGTTCTATCCATGACAACTTTCAGAGGGGATATATCCTCCCATTTGTGACCTTTTAGCAGAATGTAAGTGCCTGAGGCTCTTGGTAGCCAGCACCTAGTACTTATTTTTTCCATTCTGCCCAGCACATAGAAAGTGTTTAATAAATATTCCCTGAGTTGAATTGAATTTTGTTATCACTGGAGTTGTAAGAACCTACCATACTTCCCAGAAGACAGTTTCTTTGAGTTGTTCTTGAAGAGGTGAAATTGCTTAGTCAGCAGCTGTGAGGCTTACTCTCAGAGAGGATTCTCTCTAGAATGCTTTCAATATCCCTACATTCAAAAAGTAACAAGTTCAATTTGTCATTTTAGATCTTGTAGTTTGATAAAAATATGAATAAATAACTAAAAGAATCACTGTAGTTCATTTTCATACACTCATGGAATCTTAGACCTTTCAAGTTGGAAGGATTCTTAGAAGTTGTTATGAAGTCCAAACAATAGCTGAGCAGGAATCCCCCATAATGCCCCTGACAGATGTTCTACCAGCTTCTGCCTGAACATTTCCAGTGCTACAGTTCAACATTTTGCAAAATGGATAATTCTGTTGTTGCTCAGCTCTAATTGTTACAGGGTTCTTCCTTACAATATTGAACTGAAATGTGCTTCCCCATGGCTTTCATTGTTCATAGAGTATTATCTAAAGTCCCCTTTTCACATGACAAACATTCAAGTATTTCATGGTCCTCCTTATCCTTGGTATATTGTGTCCCCCTTAAGTCTTATATCCTCTAGACTAGGTGCTCCCATTTCCATCTACTTTTCTTCTGTGATATGTTTTTTAATACCCTTTACAATTCTAGGCATCTTCTTCTACATACTCATTACCTTTATCCATCTCCTTCTGTAACAGTGGTGCCAAGAATTGAACACAATATTCTAGATATAGATCAGACTAGGAAAGAGAACAATGTTGTCATGGCTTTCCTGATCTTATCTCATAATTTAACCAATAGAGTGAAATTACATTAAATACTTATAAAACTTGTGGTCATCTCAAAACCCCAACTTTTTCTCCCATGAATTAGTATCAAAGTGAGTTTCCTCATTATGCATTTATGCAAATTTTAAAGATATAATGGACTACACACACAATCATGCACTCAAACACATACTATACCAAAAGTTTTAGTGTAGTTTTAAGCTATTAAACCTTGTGTATGCATATATATATATGTATATATACATGTATGTATAAATATGTATACACATATGAGCTTTAATAGCTTAAAATTCTCAGCTTAGCTATATTTATACATGTAAATATATGCATATTTACATATCTATGCATATATGTATATGTTAAATTTTATTCTTTTGATTATCTATTGTTCCAACTTACTAAAATAATTTTGAATACTAATTTTATTACAGTGATAAGGGCTAGGCTTTGACTAAACAAAACTCTTTAGCTAAAAACCCAATTAGTTTGTGAATAAAGTAGCCTAAAGTTTAAATAGTGAAAGACAAAATTATATTGACCTTTTTAAGAGGCTGTATAAGTCAAAAAATGGGTTTAAATACTAGATCTTCCACTGACTAGCTGGGTCACCTTACCTAAGTCACTCATGCTCTTTGAACTTCAGTTTCGGGGCAGCTCAATGGCGCAGTGGATAGAGCACCGGCCCTGGAGTCGGGAAGACCTGAGTTCAAATCCAGCCTCAGACACTTAACACTGGCTGTGTGACCCTGGGCAAGTCACTTAACCCCAATTGCCTCACAAAAAAAAAAGAACTTCAGTTTCCTCATCATAAAATGGGTATATAATACTTGCCCTACTTATTCCCAGGGATATTGAAAGGATCCAACAAAAATATATGCACAAAACTTTGTATCCACAAAGTGTCATATAAATGCAATAGATGATCATGCTGTTGATGATGATGATGATGCCACTGCTGCTCATGATATTGTCAAAATATCTTAGCCACTCCTCCCAGGTTTATAGCTTCTAAAAATCAGTTAAGGAAGCCCGCTGGTAAACTCTGAAGATGAAGTAGCTGTCAGCCTGAGTTGAAGAAGGTTTAGAACTTGTGAATTACCCTCTCCTGGACTATAAAGGAGTAGTCTGGACATTCCTCTCACAGTAGTAGCCTTGCATATAGTGGTAGGCACTTGATAAAGGTTTGTTGATTGTCCTATAGACATCTTAAACTCAATATGTCCAAAACAGAACTCAATGTAACCCTCAACCCCTCCACTTTTTTCAAAGTTCCATTTTTCCAATCTCCCACACTCATAACTTTGGTGTCATCCTTGATGCCTCACTATTTCTGAGCCTCCATATCCAATCAGTTACCAAGGCTGGTTGATTTCACCTTTGCACTATCTCTCAAACATGCCCCCTTCTCTCTTTTGATACTGCCAACACTCTTGTGTGGATTTGCTTTTCTTGCTGTATAGACTATTATAATAGTCTGCTGGTCTACCTGCCACAAGTATCTTGCCAATATGGTCCATCTTTCATTCAGCTGCCAGAGTGACTTTCCTAAAGCAAAGGTCCAATCATGTCACCCCCCTCCCCCCTGCTAAACTTTCAGTGGCTCCCCATCACCTCGAGGATGAAGTATAAAATCCTCTGTTCAGTACTCAGAAATCCTCATAACACCCCGTCTCTTTTCCATTCTTCTTTTGCCCTGCACCATCCACCTCCCATGTATGATTTGACCCCGTGACATTGGCCTTCTTGTTGTTCCTTAAAAAAAATATTCTTATATCTTGACTGTGGCCATTTTCTCTGGTTGTGCCCCATACAGAGAAATTTTCTCTGGTTATCTCTTCCTCTTCATTTCTTCCTCTCGGCTCCCTTAGTTTCCTTCAAGTCCCAACTAAAATCCCACCTTTTGCAGGAATCTTTTCTTAATCTCTCTTAATTCTAATGTCTTCCATGTACTTGATTATTTCCTATTTATCCTCTATATAGATTGTTTATACATAGCTGTTTGCATGTTTTCTACCTCACTGGACTGTGAGTTCTTCAAGGACAGAAATTGGCTTTGCCTTTCATTGACTCCCTAGAGTTTAGCAAAGTGCCTGGCATATACTAGGTGCTTAATAAGTGAATATTGCCTGAGTAGTAAGTCAAAGAATAGATGTAGTTTACAAAATTGCTACTGGAGATATAGAATAAGTAAACAGAGAACAAACTAGATGGGAGTTAGTATGGAGTTTGGAATGATTAATGTTGTCAGTCAAAGAGAGCAATTCACATCTATGGGAAGTCCAAGGAAGAATAAGCCCAAGTGTGTTGCAAATGGTTAGTATGTTTAGCTATGGCTCCTCAGGAATTTAAAGCTCATATTTGATATGGATCCCCAACAGCTTGTGGATGGCCCTACATGCCAATCAATAGGGGTGGGTTAACCCCCTAGGTTGAACCTTGATGAAGGGAACATGGTGGGGAGCTAGGCATTCTTAACCTGTGGCTACAGCTAGCATGATTGAATGTGCACTGATTCTCTTGCCTCCTCACAAAGTGATTTCCTACAGAGCATTTACAGTGATAACAAACCTTGAGTTTCTATGGCAAAGTGTCTCAGTTCTGAATCTCTTTGTATTGAAAAGAGAACATCTGAGAGGGGTACAAGTAGACCCAGAACCAGAGCCTCTGGGTGCAAGTGTGAAGTTTAATTGAAAGTGTGCCATCTTCTAGATGACTGATATCAATATTGGACCAAGGATTCTTCTACTGTGGTGGTTTTTGTCCCCTCAAATTTGACTGTAAGTCTCTTTTGATAAATTTTCCAAGTCTTCTGCCAGACACTTCCAGTGCTTCTAGATCCATATGAGACATGAAATATTAATTTCATTTAACTCATCCTTCTTGTAGCATGAATGATGGCCCCCCCAAAACCAAGTCTTCTTCACCATCATTTTTGTTTCTTCTTTTCCAAAGACACAAGCTTGTTCTAAAAGAAGAGATGGATGGGGCAGCTAGGTGGCACAGTGAATAGACCACCAGCCCTGGATTCAGGAGGACCTGAGTTCGAATCCGGCCTCAGACACTTAACACTTACTAGCTGTGTGACCCTGGGCAAGTTACTTAACCCCAATTGCCTCACCAAAAAAGAAGAAGAAGAAGAAGATATGGAAATGAGGTACATGCTCCTAAATCCTTCAAATTTCTATTTGTAATATCAAAAGAACTATAAATACATCACTTTTCTTCCTGACCATATAATTTATTCACTGTGAATCAACAGAAGTAGGTACTGGTCATTGGGTTTAATGGATCCCTTAAGGCTCTCTCATATCTTGGATACATGCTGCAGGAGAAGAGAATACCTTCTAATTAGTCATGTTAGGTGTATGTGTGGTTACCTTTGCATACTGTGGTAGGCAATACCCAACCACCATATCCCATATTTTCCTCCTAGACATGGTAACAGGTTCCTTCATTTGTTCTATTTTAGCATTTTATTTAGTATAAATTGCTGCCGTTTCTTTAGAAAATTCCAACTCACCTGTACTGGGTCAGCTCCATACTCATTATATAGTGTATAACCTTTTATGATGGCATGATTTTTTCCTTCACTATCTTCTCTGTATTTGTACAGTTTTGATTATCCTCTCTCTGTGTTGAATCTTTTGCTTTTGCCTCCTACCTCATTATATTTTTTCCATTCTGTTTATGAATTGTTCATCATGTCTAGTAATCTGAAAGACACAGAAATGCTTCTCAAGTTTTTTAACCTCTTTGTGCAATAAAAAGATTCACTTGTCTTCACAATATGCACTAGTAATCACTTCTGTAAGGAACCAATATACAACAGATACTCTTCAAATGAATAGAAAAGACCTCTTGGCAGTCATACTCAGAAAACAGAGTTAGAAATATTCTTAGAAATCAACTAATTCAACCATCTCATTTTCCAAATGAGGAAATGGGGTGTTCAGAGATGGAGGCTTTCCCAAATTCTTACCCAAACTTGAGACTAGAACTATACCCAAAGTGCAATGGGTTGCCTTAGGAGGAAAAGCTCACCCTTACTGGGGTTCTTTCAGCTACAATTTGATTACCACCTGTCAGTAACTCAGAGGAACATTATACCATTAATGAGATGGGGTAATATCAGTGCCACTGAGAAGACCCTGCTAATACCCTAAATTCTCTTTCACTTTATATAGGATACCTAGATTTCTTCCATTAATCCATTTAGCTCAAGGCTTTGTTTCCTATAAAGTAATCATAATAATTGTAATAATAATAATTAATAATAATAATAATAGCAGTCACTTACATAAAAACCTTACAGTTTGCAAAGCTCTTTGTGTACATTTTCTCTTGTTGCAAATACCCTTGGATGAGTAACACTTTCCCTGGGGAATCCTTTGTGGCTCCTCCAGGAAATTCCCCTTGTAAATTGCTTTTATATTTACTTAGCTCTACCCTCTCCTGCCAACCTGCCAAATGGCGTGGAGTGTTAGTAATTAATAAGTTGTCAACCACTTCTATAAAGTAGCACACACACACACTCACGGCACCCAACAGCAGCTCCCAGCAGACTTTCCCAGCCTCTCCCAGGCACCCAATCCACATGGGAAAGCAGAATACCTTTCTCACCCATTTTAGTGCTACTCCACTCCTAAGTTTGATCTGCTTGCTTTTACTCTTGAATTATTTAAGCAGATTATGCAGTGCACATTTTACATGGGCAGAAATGAAAGGTACCATGCCTAAGAATTCAAAGGCTAGTTGCTGGTCTTGTGTGGTTTTAAATGATTGAAATAAATAATTTGGTGAGGACTAACCTTTTTGAGAGAGTTAGTAGCCCCAGGCTAAACTGTGAAGGCCAATGGAAGTTTTGTCTTTGGGTAGGTACTTGTCTCTGAGTCCTATTCCCTACCTTAAGCATGTAGAGCTGCTACCTACTCTACTGTACTAAGGAGACTCATCCAGCTACTTCACATGGCTGAGAATTAAATATATTACCCTTTAAGTCACTTTGGTTCAACAAATATTTATTAAAGCCCCAACTCATCTGCATTTGGGGTCACTGTCTACACAATGCTTATGCTCTAGCCAGAAGTTATGACATGCTCGATGAACTGAAATAAAAGACAATACATGGAAAGTTCCCAACAAAGGCATTAATTAAATGGACCAAGAAAAGGAGGTCTTTACTGAGCAGGGGCATCAGGGAAAATTCTTAGAGGAAGTGACATTTGAGTTGGACTTTAAGGGATAAGTAGAAATTCAACAGATTTCATGTGGGTGGGGTAGAAAGCAAAGGGTACTTCAGGCATAGAAGCCAACTTGAACAAAAGCGTTGGGATGTTCAGTAATTATGTTTGTATAGTATGAGATAAGGCTGGAAAAGATGGATGGCATGAGAGAATGTGAACTTTGCTTGGTAGACAGATGTTGTTTGTCCTTTATTTTTGAAGAGGACTGATGACATCACAGGGAAGGGAATTGGACCAGATGACCTCTAAGTTCTTTTCCAGTTTTAACATTCTATTAATGTATAAATTTATGTTGTTGTTTGTTCTTCCTTTTCAAAGAGGACCAATGATATAACGTGTCATGTCTTGACTTGTGCAAGAATTGGATTTAAGTGAGGCAGAGTTGCACAAAGTCATCAGCCTTAATCTCTCTTCTAGAGTTACCAAGTCCAGGAGCAAGACTAAAGTCAGGGTGACTGGTGATAGCCCAGGATGCAGTGGACAACCTTGGCTTATTCAATGCCTGACCAAGTTCTAAGTGCTCCACACTGCCTACTTCAGTCACCTTCATGGAAGTTGGAACAAATTGTTCTCATCTACCTATTCCACCAGGAATAGACATCTTGGAGTAGACATTTCCCAAACTCAGCAATGGGTATGAACCCTGGCAGTTCTCCTCAACCTGGTTTAGCCCATCTGTTGAGATTATTTAACAGGATGTGACCACTGTGCACCCTACAGCTTCTTAGAACTACAAATAAGAGTTAGGTAAAGGTAGACACTGAAGGCAGATGAACAAGCCCTAAAAGGGTTCAGCAAGCCCAGAGATGCTCATCTTCCTGTATGCACCCTGTATGCAGTGGGCATCTTTTGAATGATGTTGCCCTTACAATTACATTTATGCATAAGGAAAATATGTGCGAAAGAAATGTAAAGGATATAGAGGCAAGAGACAGCGGAAATCACAAAAGTTATGTTAGGAGGGGATAGTCCAGGTCAGCTGTAATAAAGATCTATACAAAGGTAGAGGCAATGGGAATAGAGGGGAAGGGAGAGATGCAGGAAATATCTTAAATTCTATTCAACAAGTAGTTATTAAGTGCTTGTCATATGTTAGGCACTGTACTACCAGATGGGGATGCAAAGACAAAAACGTTATAGTTCCTGACTTCGGTGAGTTCATCTTCTATTGGAGGAAACATCATGTACACAAGTAAAGTAAGTATATAATATATGTGAAGATTTGAGGTCAAATATGGCCTTGGGTCTCCCTGACTCCAGGCCCAGCATTCTCCTCCCTATGTTACCTTTCTGCCTCCAGGTGCTCAATGCAATCTGCTACATGCAAAGATAAAATTGTAAGACTCTCTGCCTTCCAGAAACTCACATTCCATTGTACACAATCAAAACACCTAATATTTGGTAGGGTATTCTCTTATATGATTTATAGCAGCAACATCTAATAATATCATGTGAATACTTGATGAGCAACAGCCTTGACGAGTGTTTCAGATGTCTCTTTCTTTAAGGTTACAACCTTTCCACAATTTCCATGTTTCCTCATGGGACTGGTCGTCCCATTGTTTTTCAATGAGTTGCTATACAATGACTAGAATTCTAAAAGCCCCACAAAACAAAAGCCTGTGCCCTCATAGCAGAAGGGGTGCTCATACCGGAATAAATCCCCACCTTCCTTAGAGCTTCTTTTACACCATAACATATCTGTGTGAGATTTCTCCACCTACAGTTGTTTTGGATTCATGACAATGGGGGGATGGCACATGTATGTTAGATTTTAGCAGCCTTTGATTTTGATTTTGATTTTTTGCCTTTTAGCAAAGACAGAAAAGGAAAGGAAGAATATATCCTGTCCCCCAATAGTTTTGCCCTGGTTTGAAAGGGTTGAAAAAAATCTACAAATATACTATGTGATTTTTATGGCTGCACAGTGTGTCTGTCAGGAGGTTGATAATTTTTAAGGTATCTTGATAGATACCTTACAATTCAATTCAAGGTAATAATTAATTCCCCAGGGAGAGCACTCATTAAAAAGAAAAAAAACTATTTTAGCAAAGAGAAAAGAAATACTAAAAAGGTAGGAAATCACCAGATGAGTGAGCTGCCAGGGAAATCTCTGTAGGTCAAGTACAGAGAGAATGAGAGGCCTCATTGTAGGGTCTTGACTAGGATTTACCCTTCTCAACAATACTTGGACTGTAAAGTTTCACTTAAGAGAGACAAATTTGTACAATGAAAAGACTGTTAGGTTTGCAGTCAACAGACCTGGGTTCAAATTCTGTTTCTGTCACTTAAACTTTCTCTCTGAGTCTCCGTTTCATTATCTGTAAAATGAGGGGGTGGATTAGTTAAAGTCCTATGGTCCTTAGGGTGCAGCAGCCAAGAAGATGTTGATACCTCTTCTAATTTAATTTCCTCTAATAAAATCATATCTGTTTCAAATATTGAGTTATTTGACAATGCCAAGTAATTTGCTAGCAAGAGTTTTCTTTTCTGGGTCTTTAGTAGCTGTGACTGTAGTACCTTCAGGAGCAGGTACCAGGCTGTAGTTTCACAGGGATGTTTCAGGGTTCTGTGCTGGAAGCATTGTCATTCCCAAGGCTCTTCAGTTCGAGGTCTTGGGCTCTTTCCATCAGGAGCTATGGGGAGATGGTAGTCAAGATGGCGGTGGTTGTCTGGCTTGCCTGTTTTATTATCTACTGTTTCTGCCCCAGGGTGTTTTGCTGCTTTTAACTAGGCTGGCTTGCCTGCCCTGTGTGTGGCAGCTGGTTAGCAGTTTGTGAAGATGACTGGCTCCTTCTCCATAGTAACTTCTTCCCCAGATGAAAGCTGTGTAAAATGGCAACAATAGTACCTACCTCCCAGGGTTGTTGTGAAACTAAAAGGAGACAATATTCATAAAGCACTTTGGAAATGTTAAAGTGCTATAAAATGCTAATAATTACTACTGTGATGATGATGAGGGTTCTGACACAAATCTTTGCATCATTACCAAGCACTGAATGACCTTGGCTTTGAGAAGCTCTCTTTTACTCCCCTTTGCCACTCATGGCCCCAGTCACCAGTGCTGTTTAATGAGCTTTTCAACATAGGATATAAGGCAACCATTTCTCTCACCCCAGTATCTTGTCCTCATTTCCTTTCAATACTCTTTCCCCATCCCTGAAAACTAGTAACAGATTCAATCATATGAGAGCATTTGTTTCGAGTCTAATTTCATAACGATTGTGCTGTCCATGTTTGGGGCAATTGCTTTGGAAAAGCGAATGAAGCCTATGCTAGTACTGTCCCCCTGCCCCCTTCATAGGTGTTATACTTCCCCACTAGAATGTAAACTTGGGGAGGGCAGAGAAGGATAAGATATTGGAATAAAAGAACATCCCTGCTCTCAAGGAGCTCATAGGCCAGTGAGAGAGACAACACATATGGAAGATTTCAGCTATAAGATAGAAGGAAAGATTCCATGGTCCACTCATAAATCAA
Organism: Dromiciops gliroides; assembly: GCF_019393635.1. Taxonomy (NCBI): domain Eukaryota; kingdom Metazoa; phylum Chordata; class Mammalia; order Microbiotheria; family Microbiotheriidae; genus Dromiciops; species Dromiciops gliroides. The sequence continues at coordinate 240,422,402 of NC_057861.1, read as the reverse complement.
TCTCCATTCATAAAAGACACCAATTTCTGATGTTGAACCATTTAACAATGCCAAGAACTTTGGCATCTTATTTTTCGTATTACTTTCTCATTCTTATTTTTTGTATGCTTAGCACATCACCCTTGCATATACCGGGTACTTGAAATTACTTTTCTCATGAATTCATTGTATTTTATCTTCTTTGAGACATTGATGTTTCTATTACCCCCTCCATGTATTTTCTCTTTCCACCCAAGAGACTTGCAGCTGATCTACACCTTCTAACCCTTTGTGATTCTTATCTATGTCCTTCTGTAAATCCTCAACAGAAGATTAAAATATAGAATCCTAAATCTAGAGCTGGAGGGGAAATCAGAAATCATTCAGTCTTATTCCCTCACTTTACACATAAGGAAACAGAGAGTAAGTGCCCAAGGTCACACAGGTAGCCCTGTTATTTAAACTCAGAATTCCATGAGTTCAGTCCTCTTTCTATAGAAAATTGAAGCTTTTCCCTGAATCTTTTTCCATCTTGTAGATAATCTATATACATCCTTTTCCAGTCATAGATATCCTAATGATGTCTTTCCTTATTTCTTTCATCATAATCATCACCACCACCATCATCACCACCACCATACAGATTAAGTAAAATGAGACTGAAAGAGCTTAAATGACTTGCCCAGGGTCACACAGTTAGTAAGTGCCTGAGGCTGGATTTGAACTCCAGTATTCCTGCCTCCAGGGCCAATATTCTATCCACTATGCCATCTAGCTGGAAGTCATCATTAATAATATAACTAGAGTTACACATAGAGTATGGGTGCACCCAAACATACTTACTTATGATTATGCTAACACCTACTTATAACCCCGTGGTATCTTTTTGGTCACCTATATTTTAAAATAAAATGTAATTGTTAAATCTGACAGACACCAATGTCTCACTTTTGTTGCTATTGCTCCAAACCTATGGTTCCATTTGTGAAGGGATTCTCTAGTACAGAGATTAATCTATATAATCTATATAAGACATTTCTTTGTGACTTATAGCTTTCAAGAGGAACACTCAGAAGTTAAATGACTTAACTTTGGACATAGTACCTGAACCCATATCTTCCTGATATAAAGCCAGTCCTCCATCCACTAGACTAGCAGTTTTCAACATATCCAAGGATCTCTGGGGTCTCCCCCCAGTGAGATCAAACTAATTTGATAATACTTATATTGTTATTCAGTCATTTCAGTTGTTGCAGCTGTGTCCTACTCTTTTTGACTCCATTTGGAGTTTCCTTTGCCTTGCTCTGAATATATCCCACTCTTGCCTCTTTTATTTGTGGGGTCCTGCCCAGGTACTCACCTAATGTAGCTGCTGGGGACCCACACAGAGGGAAAGAATACCATATATCCTCTGCCCTCCTGAGTTAGGCAATAAGAACAACACACAACTAAAATGATAGTTTTAGAAAGGACCTTGGGGAGATCCAGGAGTAGACCTCCTGCTCTCACACAACTTGCAAGCGGACATCCAGATAGGATAAAATCCTATTTCCGATATCCTCCAGAGATGGAGATTCTATCACCTCCCTTTATAACCAATTTGAATGTCTATTAACATTTGTAATCAGGAGTCTCTTCTAGAAGAAGTCCTGATTTTGACATGGTCATTCAAATACTAATGTCTTGGAATATTAGCATCCCTTTTGATTGAGATAGCCTGGTGCCATGGTGTTCTTTGAAGCAACAGAATCAGAAGACTAAAACGGACTACCAGCCGTCACCCTCCATCTTGCACAGAGGCCTGGAAGTAATAGGTGCTTAATACTGTTTGTTGACTTAAATCTAGCTTGTTCCCATGTCTTGGAGTTAAATTAGAGCTAAATTGTCAGAGATGATCAGGAATGTCAGAACAATGTGTTGCAGTAAACACACACACACACACACACACACATATATATATAGTGCAAGGGAGGCAGGAAACTTGGATTCCAATCACAGATATGTTACTAACAACTCCCTGATCCCAAGCAAATCACTTAATCTGTCTGGGCCTCAGTTTTCTCATCTGCAAAAAGGTAGTGGGAGGGTTAGATTAGATGATCTCTAATCTCCCTGACTCCCAGAAAGGCATCATGGTACAGTGGGAAGGAAGGGCAGTGGCTTCAAAGTCAAAGGAGCTGGCTTCAGATCTTCCCTCTGGCACTTTCTTCTTGGGTGACTGTGGGAAAGTCTTTTAGCATATGTGGATCTCTCTTTCCTTCTCCGAAAACTGAAGAGGGGTCAAATAGATCGTCTCTGAGGTCCCTTTCATCTATAGTGTTATGATTCTATTTTTCCCCTAAATCCATCCTATTATGGTAGATATTTTTGGAAGATTTCATAACCTATGCCAGTTTATAGAACAATCCTTGATGGTTCAAACCAAGCTGCCTACAACTTTACTAAAGAAAATCGCAATTCAGTTGAACACTTGGATCAGACTAAGCACACATGAAGAGAGTGACATAATTTTGAGGGCACTGAGGGATCAATTCTTAAGATATCTGAAAAAGAAGAAGATACTGACATTGGGGGAAAACATGGATGAAATTATTTTCCCCAAAAAAAGTTAATTAGGAGGATAATAGTAACAAGTATACTAACCAATATGTTCACTTTTTCTTATCTACATTATCTTTATTGGAATAATCTACATGTTTAGAAAGCATGCTTGATGAAAATATGGAAAGAACAGTCAAGCTATAGAAGGCCATGTCTCCACATAATTGACAGGGTACAAAGAGTGATTGGGTCTGCTCTACTTATTATCTTTTTTTTTTTTTTTAGTGAGGCAATTGGGGTTAAGTGACTTGCCCAGGGTCACACAGCTAGTAAGTGTTAAGTGTCTGAGGCCGGATTTGAACTCAGGTACTCCTGAATCCAGGGCCGGTGCTCTATCCACTGCGCCACCTAGCTGCCCCTACTTATTATCTTTTGATAATTTTTTAAAAAAAATCTTGTTTCCTAGAGTAAAATGACAATGCCTTAAGGCCCTTCCTTCAACAAGATGATAAGGTCATACAATATTCCTTGATACACACAACAGCAGTTACTTTGTTGAATAATGCTCAATATCAAACAGGAAGTTATATGTTCACCTAAAATGTTCGACACGGTCATGGAAGATGTCCAACACATCATCTATGTGGAAGAGGGATCTCTTAGATGGTGAAATCTGCCATATATACTTCTTTGTGGATGATGTCATGTTGACTGCATCCAGTCCCAAAATATTGCAGAGACCGCTAAATGAGATTCATCATTATAATTATCATAGACAATTGAATGATCTTAAAAAAGTTTATACCCTCCTTTGTGCTATGCAGATAGAAATCTAAAGAAAACATGATTATTGACATACATATTTGCCCAATCCTCAAACTGTCTAGATGTTGTAAATCTCTCTGTAGTCTCTATACAAGTAATGGCCATTTACTCACCTGTCTTTGGTGGGACCTGGAAGGAGAGGACATACAGTTATGAAATTCAGAGGTCTTCTTTGCACTTGACAGTGTACCATCTATTAGAAACTACTCCTGAAAACAAATTCCAAAAGGGTCTATCTTCTTTCTTCTGGTAAACCTTTTACTAAGTCAGTGGTGCTGCCATTCTTGGCAAACCAAAGAGCAAAAAATTGACTATATCTGTGATTTTCTGTAGCATTTTAAACTCTTTTTGATATTCACAATAAATATCATCACTTGTGGCTTAGCTATGGGACAGAGCAAGAAAAAGAGATTCAGGCAACTATTTTCTTGATGTTGGTAGAGCTGTATATTATAATTTTGTGCCTATTTTATATTTTAAATGTTTGGTAAGTTTCATGTTTGCATTGCTACATCCTTGGAAGTAAAGGGAAGAATTAAGCATTTTAGACTTTGTGATTGTAGTGTTGAGGTTGAGGTGCTAATGAGTCATCTAAATGGAATTGAATTGAGGCAAGCAAAATTATGGAACATGGGTGAAAAGTCATACTAGAACCCTAATGTAGAGATCATGAGCATAGATATGCTGGGGGAGCAGATAAGCAATATGAGAAATAATAGGGGGTCAAGAACTGAGTTACGTGGCATGCCCATTATGAGTGGGAACAGGTAAAAAGTACAACCCAGACAATAATGAAAAAGTAGATGTAGAAAGAGAGCCACTTGGTCAATTGGCAACCATTTACTAATGCTCACTGTTTCAGTCAAGCATGCAGTACACATTCTAGTATCAAAGAAACAAAACAAGAATGAAATTTTGAGAAGGGGCAATTAACAATATTAAGTGCTTCAAAGGGGTTAGCAAAGGGTAACCATTCAGAAAATATCATTGGATTTGGAATGAAAACAGTCACTGCTGACTTAAGTGAAAGCAGTTTCATTCTAGTGTTGGGTATGTTAGCCAGATTTCAGGGGATTAAGTAAATTTAAAAGTTGTTTTTTTTTGTACCTCAAACCTAAATCTCTTCTGCCACCATTATAAGCCCTTTTCATCTCATTTTAACTCCATGAAAAATGAGAAATCTACACCCTATGTTGCATCTCTTATTACTATTCATTTCCTATGGTTTTTTTAAGTGATATTTAGGAAGAAAAGATAATGCAAATTCCCTATGGAAGGGTAGGAGCAATCACTCAACAAACTGTAACAGTCAATCATACAAAAACATATTTAGGGATTTAAAAAATTATGGTTAATTGACCTAGTAAACCAGTAAGGTACCTTGAAAGTCATTAAAATATGTCATATAAATGGGTATTTAGTAAGATATTTGAAAGCATATCTTTCATCCCATATCTCATAAAAGCTCTGAAATATCTAGTTATCTTGAATATATACACTGACATATGGGCAATTGGGAAAAATCTTCTGAGATCTATGTGAGGCCCAAGTGCCATCACTGCTTTTCAAGAGTTGTCTGGAGCCTTACTCTACAAACCATTTAATTTCAGTTTTTACCTCTTTCTCTTCCCCAACCTTAAATTGAGAGACACCGAGGAGACATCAGCCCTACTCCTTCCTACTCTGTTGAAAGTTGGAACATAGAACTTCTAGAGAGATTATGTTGTGGCATGCCCATAAGTAGATTCTCTCAGCTCTCTCTTATAAGATCAGGGATTCACTACATCACCAGGGACTTTCTATTCGTTGTCCTTTCTTCCAAAATTGGGATTAAAGATACATGTCCAGAGCCAGAGGCAGTCACTCACACAGTGACTCGCAGACATGTGGCAGTGAATGAATGCTGCTGTTAGTCAGGAATTATTCTATTGACACTCAGGAATAGAACAAATCTGAATTCAAGAAAAGCTTTTGTTTAATGCCATATCCAAATGTAGTAGCCAATGATCATTCTTCATCTTCATTTAGTTTTGAAAAGGACTATTTATTCTCTTGGACATGTATACATGGTATAGAGTTTATTTTAATGTCAGAGGGTGAGATGGTTAATGTAATGGCATTCTCCTATTTATAAAAGTGTTTCAGAAATCATATGCATTAACTCTCCACTAATTTGAAGCTAGGGAAGTTTCACACTCATTTTTCAAAAAGTAGATTGGAGTACTGCAGAACTTCCCAGTGTTATCCTGTGAACTCCTTTCAACAACAAAAAAGTATTGTGAAACCTCAAATTAGTTTAATATATTACTTAGAGTTTTCTTTCAGACTGATTCATTGTTTACAATAACTGCAATGATAACTTTTGTCCCCCAAAGTTCCAAAATAAAATTTGCATTGAAAAAATGTAATTACAAATTATAAAATTGTATTCTGCCTATAATTATGAAAACTCTAGATATAAAATAATAAAATTCTAATTGCAATATAATTGTAAATATTTTATGTGGGAAATTCTGTAAGAATTTAAAAAAATAATTCAACAAGATCTTTTGTGCTTACTATTATCTTCAATGCTTCATATTAAAGTTCTGTATTTAAAAAACTCTATTAATATAAATGGCATAAATAAATATATTGTATGGTAGTGGAAAATATAATAAATAATGTGAATGAAATACTTAAAATTTTAAAATATAAATAAATGAAAATTTTAATGAAAATTTACTATTAGAAGATATTTAACAATATAATAGTTCTGTATAAACTTAATTTTGATGTTGGACTTTTTTATTTGAGCAAAGGTTCACAAATACTTGGCTCCACACCAGATTTATGCAGTATGCAACGTTTCCACATTTTGTTTATTTCTGTATTTTATGATATATCCTGCATTTTAAAATGATAATAAGATGACAATTCCCACTCACACAAATATATGGCAGAAAAAGGAAGGAGAATTTTACAAGTTCTCTTGATGAAATAAATTTATTAAATCCAGATCCATTCTTTCCTCTGCTAATGGGAGAGTATAGAGAACCTCACTCTCAGTAGAACATCCTTCTTTCCTTTGGATCTTAATAGAACACCTACTCTTCTCTTCATTTTATATAAAGACCTTTGCCACCTAAACAATCAGCAAAAATGAATAGTTATAATATAGCTATAGTTATAATTAATATGCATATATATTACTGACTAATAACAAGCACTATATTAAATGACAAATGCACTTAAGTCTCAGTTGCCGATATTTAAATAATGTTTATTTATAAACTAACTTTTGTAAGGAAAAAACATCTCTTTAAATATTACTCTTTTCTTCTACCTTCTACATAATCACAAAAAACGTTACTGAATAACTAGCCAATATTGCCACTAGTTCATTTGGAAATCTGCCAGACAGAAGAACAGTAAGGTAAGTGGAAAATAAGATTAAATTTGAAAACATCTTTAATACTGCATTGAGAGATAATATGTGGTTTCTTTCTGCAGAACTTTTTTGATAGTCCATTATGTTTTCAAGATGACTCATACTGTTTTTGTCCAGCAATCATGGTTCTCAAACAGCCTTACATTTGTGTTGTAAGAACTGCAAATATTTGTAATATCTTGATCACATGATTATATAGTTAATGAGGTATGGTAACAGAGTGATAGAAGGGAATGAAGGGACAACTCTGGTGCATTGTACAGAATGCAAATGAGGGTATGTATATGATTCTGGTCATCCATTGGGAATCATTTTGCACTCAAATATTGAACCAGCACAGTGCTTTGTGAACAATTTGATGACCAGTTGAGAAACTGTAAGAATGTATTGAGTTTGAGATGGTCAGAGTTTGATGTGATCACTGAATCAAAACTATTGTGCTCATGATCATGCTGGTTTTGAATCACTACAGAAACAAATCTACAATGCTTCAGACATGCACATGCTTGTTGTCACAGAGGGCAAATATTTGTAATATAGAAAATTATTTCCTGCTGTGTTATTTTAAATATTGTTGTGCTACCTATTTCTGGCTAAATTATTGGGGAACTAGGCTAGGCTTTCTAAAATATATTGCTGCTTATAAATTAATAGCTATTGTAGCAGTTTTTTTGCATTAAGCATTTATTAAATCATATTAGATGTTACTAAAGAGTTGACCATGTGGCTTTTAACTCAAGTTGAAACCCCTTCAGAACCATATTGTCTCTACATTACCTATTCTGTACTAAGAGGAAAGCGCTCACCAATGATAGCCCTCCACATCTAGTGTGGGAGCCCAGAATGGCATTCCCCTCCTGATCTCAGTCTCTTTTCCTCTCTAGATAGAGGTGGCTCTTACATACTGATCAAAGCTAATTGGCTATCATCATTCAATCCCATTGGTTGACATGAACTGATGGTGGTCCATATTAAAATGAGCTGTGCCTTGATGACATCAAGGTCTAGTGCAAAGACAGGCCCCATGAGGACAAAGGCACATTCAAATAGGTGTGGTTTCACTGGCCTAAACACAAGGGAGTCTATCTCCATTGTACCTTTGGGCTGGCTCTGAAAGAAATTAGTTAAAATTCCTGAGCTAAAGTGGGGTCCCCGGGTCCCCCCAAAACCCATTGTTAATAATTATTTTTTCATATTGCTTAAGGTGCCATTAAATAATTTTTATCATGAACCCCTTGAACCATCAGTGCAAACCCAAAGGAGTTTTGAAATTAAATGGGAACAAGAAGTATAATAAATGAGTGTTAATCCTAAAGCCAGGAAACCTGGGTTTAAGTCCTTGCCTCAGTACTTAGTTTCACAGAATCATAGACTCTCATGGTTGATGGGGACTTCAGAGATAAGCAATTCCAACCTGTAGTTGAACAGAAAGCCCAGAAAATAACACCCTCAGCTTTTGTTTCAGGGTGATTAAGATGCAATGACTGGGACTCAACTACCCCCTAGGGCAGCCCATTTTACTCTGGGGCAGTTCTGATACACCCAACTGATGAGGGACAGAATTAATTCCATGACATTATGAAATCCAGATCCATTCTTTCCTCTGCTAATAGGAGAGTATAGAAAACCTCACTCTCAGTAGAGCATCCTCCTTTCCTTTGGATCTTAAGACAAGGCATATTCTAGAACACCTATTCTTCTCTTCATCTTATATAAAGACCTTTGACAAATATATGTGTGAATACATGTCTACATATACATATATGTGTGAAAAGTCAGCTTAATAATATACATGCATGCATATAAGAATATAAACATATATATATTTATACATGTATGTGTGCATATTATATATTTTGTACATATTAAATTAAGAGTTTTGACAAATATACACACACATATATTCACACACATATGTCTTTGTGTTTATAAAAGATGAAGTAGGAAGCAACTGTCCTAGAAGATGCCCTGTGTTAAAATCCAAAGGCAAGAAGGATGTTCTACTGAGAGTGAGGTTCTTCATATACTATTTGAAGAGGAAAGAATGGATCTGGACTTTATAATATAACTGAATTCAATCTGTCCCCCATCAGATCTGTCACTCCCCTGCTTAAAAAGCACCTGTGACTGGACATTACCCCAGGATAAGATATAAAATCCTCAACTTGGCAACTAAAGCCTTTACAATATGTCTCCAATATGTCCTTTCAGGCTAATTACATACATATTACTCCCCCCCCACTATAGACTAGATACTATATTTCAGCCAAACTGGTCTACTTACTGTTCCCTCTATACCAGTAGTTGGCAAACTCAAATGGAAACAGATACTTACGCTGACTTAGAAAACCAAAAATTGACATTATCTATGTTGTGTTGTAGCTTTGTTTTTTTTTTTGTTTTTTTGTTAAACCTTTTCCAATTATATTCTAATCTAGTTCAGATGGCACTAAGGGGTTTTGCTACCCACAGCTGACACCTGTGCTGTACACAATATTTTTGCCTTCATATAGGCTATTGCTCTCTCCCTTCTTGTCTATCATCCTTTGTCAGAAATAAGAAAAAGAAGGGGAAAGGAATCAGTATTTACTAAGCACCTGCCATGTGCTAGAGCTAAGTACTTCACAAATATTTCATTTTATCATCATAACAACAGTTGAGAAAATTTGTCTGACATAGCTAGTAAGTATCTGAAGGTAGGTTTGAACTCAGGTCTTCTTGACCACAGGCCAGGGGCTGTAACCATTGCATCACCTAGCTGTCTCCTTACCTCTGCCTCTTGGAAAATCTAGCTAACTCTCTTCAAGGCTCAGCTCAAGTGTTAGTGCAGCCACAAGAGTTCTTTCTTGATTCCCCTAGTTCTTAGGTTCCTTTCACTAAAATTAATTGGAATTTGTTTTGTACATGTCTTTTTAATTTATCTGTTTGCATATTGTTTTCCCTCAGTAGAATATAAGGTTTTTGAAAGCAGAGATTGTTTTATTTTTATTTTATGACTCCCTAGTGCCTAATGGTGTGCCTGGTACACAACAGGCAATTAATAAATGCTTCATGAACTGAATTAAATTATAAATTGGTATAAAAGTATGAATTAGTATTATTATATTGTCTTTTATCTGCTGAACAACATCCCCATCTTTTCCTTTAGGAGTCTAGAACAAAGTGGCCAGGTAAACCTGAAAATCAAGACAGTGATAGACCTTTGATCTTCTGTATCCAAGGTTCTTTCTTTCAAAATATACCAGTATCATTAGCAAAAACAAAGAAATCAAGAGAGTGCAATGCTTGGAGAAGGGAGATAGATCACTTAAAGGTACTGGCAACATCTAGGTGAAATGATAAACAGTTGTAAAAAGAGAATAGGGAAAAGGGTCAAGGTTAAAGATATATGTATGTGTGTATGTATGTATGTATGTATGTATGTACATGTGTTTATTTGGAAATAATTTATATAGATGGTTGAAATCATGTTGGGGAAATAGATAAACTAAGTGGCTGAGAAAAGGAAGAGAGTCAAGGAAAGTTGGAGAATACCCACAGTTAGCATGTGGGAGGAAAAAGTAGTAATGACAAAGATAAAGAAAGAACTGTCAGAAATAAGAGGCCAGGCATTAGCATAGGGTCAAATAAATTAAGGGAAGAGAGAGTTTCAAGGAAAAAGTAACCCTCAAAACTGTTCAAAGGCTTAAGGACTTGGTGAATAAGAAGTGAGTTATTTCCAGAGGACTCAAATGAAACATACTAGCCTCTTCCAAGTAGTTAGCTGATGGAGTCAGCATACAAATTGAGACTTTTGAGGGGGTGTGATATGGACAATGTGCGAATTTGTTTTGCTTAACTACACATATTTGTAACAGAGTTTTTATTTTCTTGCTTTCTTAATTGGTGGAGATAGCTAAAAGCAGTTGAACAAGAGAAGGCAAATTTGAAAATAAAATAAAATAAAACTAGAAAAGATAAAAAGAAGTCTTTCATGACTTCAAAATGTAATGGTTTTAATAAGATGGAATGGTTGGGGGTAGCTAGGTGGCGCAGTGGATAGAGCACCAGCCCTGGAGTCAGGAGTACCTGAGTTCAAATCCGGCCTCAGACACTTGACACTTACTAGCTGTGTGACCCTGGGCAAGTCACTTAACCCTCATTGCCCAGCAAAAATAAAAAAATAAAAAAAAGATGGAATGGTTGGAAGTAAGATTAGAGGGGCTAAAGGAAAGATCAGTAAGTCGGTCAATAAATAGTTATTAAATACCTACTATGTGCCAGGCACTATGCCAAGGACTGAGAATACAAAACAGGCAAAAGACAGTCCCTGCCCCTAAGGAGTTCTGAATGGAGGAGACAACAAGTTAAAAAAATCTATGCAAACAACTATAACACAGACCACCCTACCCCTCACTGTCTGAAGGTCTGGACAGTTAGATTTACTCTTCCTCAGGGTTCTCCAGTATCCTTAAGAGTACTGGGGGAAGCAGGACAGCTAGGTGGCACAGTGGATAGAGCACCAGCCCTGGATTCAGAAGGGCCTGAGTTCAAATCTGACCTCACACACTTGACACTTACCAGCTGTGTGACCCTGGGCAAGTCACTTAACCCCAATTTCCTCACAAAAAAAAAAGACTATTGGGGGAAGGGTGTCTAGACTCACAAATGGCTCCAGCCCCAAGGATAATATTTCCCACCTCATGAAGGGGAGTTCCCCTGAACCATGGTTCCATTTAAACAGAAACAATCAGATTAGCTTTTTACAAAGGAATATTTACTTCAAAATCTATAATCATAAATATATGAGTTTATTCCTCCAGCACATACACTTATTATACCCTTTCCCTCCTCATCCATAGAGTATGAGGATATAAAAGTAGCTTATTTATTAGGTAGAAGATCACTTATTTGAGAATGTTGTCCATCAACGGAAAGAGAAAAATAAACAGTAATGACTAATTGAACTTAGCTCACTAATTCTGACCTAAACTAGACCCCATAGTTTTTGTCACCTAACATTCCACTTTCCCCCGGCTTTACTCTTCCCTGACTCTGGGACCAATCTAGCCACTTGGACCCATAGATCCATAGTTCATTTGGCCCAACATTCAGTCAACCTTGTTTCTGGTTTTAGTCTCTCTTTATACTCTAATTCTAAGAAGTGTTTTTTTTTTTTTTGTCTTGTACCTAAAGTCCATCCCCTACTTTGTATCTCAGTTCAAATAACTGGTTTTCTGTCTTCCTCAGCATGTCTAATTTATTGTTTTGATGCCCCTCCTGCTCCTCTAATTTCCCTGGGTCTGGCACCCTAATTTACTAATTCATCCCCAGAACTGAACTTTACCTTTTACTGCCAAACTTTTCTGCTACCCAATAATTGACTACCTGATTTTCCACCTACTTTTAGATTCTGTACCTACCTTCCCTTCTTGCCATGCCTCTGCCTATTATCTTCTTCAAGCCAAGCACTTGACTATTATCTTCTGCAAAACTCTTCTGATATTCCATTCATCTCTATAGACTCTCTCCCACCATTATTAGGACCTTATTTAACTGTGCTATCTTGGCAGATTTATCTAGTCCAGAGGTCTTTAATGTGAGAACTGCATATCTCAGGGACCCTGTAAGCTAATCCATTGGGAGTGTAGGAAGAAAATATTAGAACTTCTACTTATGTTTATTTTTTATCTAAATAAAGCTGCACCTTATTGACCATGTAAAAGAATGATCTCTAGTCCCATTCCTTGAGGTATGCACTAAATTGTCCTGATAATTTTGAGGGAAATGTGATCAGTTCTGAAGGATTTGTACTTTGAATGGATGAAGAAATGTTTATATTGGCTGCTGAGAAAGAACTTCTCAGTGGATCTTTAAAAAAAGGAATAACATTCCCCTGGCTCCTTTCTTCTTTTCCCACCTAAAGATTTTGTGAGAACAATTCAGACTTCTCCAACTATTCTCCAACTATTCAAACTTCTGGAGTGTTGCTGGAGGGCAGGAAGTAAGGAAGGAAATAAGTATTTTTTAAATGCGTATCCACCATGTGCCAGGCTGTCATCAGTGCTTTACAAATATCTCATTTGTCCTCACAATAATTCTAGGTGATAGATGCTTTTATTACCCCATTTTACAGTTGAGGAAACTGAGTCAGGAAGAAGTTAAATGGTTAGCTGCCAAGGGTCACACAGCTAATAAGTCTGAGGCTAAATTTTTTGTGTGTGTGTTTTTTGTTTTGTTTTTTGGGGGGAGGCAGGGCAATGAGAGTTAAGTGACTTGCCCAGGGTCACACAGCTGGTTAAGTGTCAAGTGTCTGAGGCCGGATTTGACCTCAGGGAGTCTTGAACCCAGGGCTGGTGCTTTATCCACTGTGCCACCTAGCTACCCCCTCCGAAGCTAAATTTGAACTCAGGTCTTTTGGATTCCAGGCTCAGCCCTCTTTACATCATGCCAACTAACTGCTTCTAATAATGGTTTGCTTCTGTCAACCGGGTCTCGTGTTGGCTCTGAGCATATGGCAGCTAAAGCATATATCTTATTGAAGAAAGCCTGAGATCGGATCTCAAGGCCACGGTTGCCTTTTCTGTGTTGTATTCTGTTCCTGAGCATGGGTGGTTGGACTTAAATTTCAGGACGGGCATATCCAGACAAGGATGTATCCTCACATGTTTGAGAGATTGGGAGTCTTTACTCAGTAGGGAAGCTACCCTCCACTATCATATGTCCTGCAGAAGGTGGAGGGGTACATTTTATAGGAATATTTCCTCAGTTGTTCTCTACAATTAACTACTTAAATAGTCAAAGTGTGGGGCAGCTAGGTAGCACAGTGGATAGAGCAGTGGCCCTGGATTCAGGAGGATCTGAATTCAAATCTGGCCTCGGACACTTGATACTTACTAGCAGTGTGACCATGGGCAAGTCACTTAACCCTCATTGCACCACAGAAGAAAATAAAAAGACTAATTTTGGGGGCAGCTAGGTCACACAGTGGGTAAAGCAGAGGCCCTGGATTCAGGAGGACCTGAGTTCAAATTTGATCTCAGACACTTGACACTTATTAGCTGTGTGATCCTGGGCAAGTCACTTCACCCTCATTGCCAGCTCCCCCCCCCCGACCCCCCCCCCCCAAAATAGTCAAGGTGTGAAGTCCAGCCACAGCCCTTTGTTTTTCAATCAGTAACAGTAACTACAATTCTCTGTATGACTTCTATACTCAAGTTGTCCCAGCCAACAACACATTCTTTACATTTATATGTAATTTTGTGCAACACTATAAAGGGGGTGGGGGAGTTTTTTAGCTATCTTGCCAGGTCTTACTTATGACTGAAATGGCTTTTTCTTTACAATAGAAAATTTCAAGGGATTATATATATATATATATATATATATATATATATATATATATATATTCATTCATATTAGAATTTGTTATTATTATTTTATGTACTAGATTTGAATTTAGATCTTTTTTATGCCAGAACCAGGACTCCATCAACTGTACCACCTCTCTCTCTCTCTCTCTCTCTCTCTCTCTCTCTCTCTCTCTCTTTCTCATGTGTATACACAATTTGAGGGGCTTCAACTTGTTTTTATTGATAAGTTGGTACAACCAACAATATTTGGATACAACTGGTCTAGTTTCTAGTCCTTTTTACCTTCAGTCTCTTTTGTTCTACCACCAGCCACCATACTGACAGTAGCTAAAGAGGGAAGTAATGTTGCATTTTAGATAACCTTTCAATTAGAGGACATGTGTATTCTTGAAGGTTAAGGGGATTGAGTAAAAAGAGTGAGAAATTAAATTTGCTAATAAGAGAGGGTGTAACTAAAGCAAAATCCCAGAGGAAGAAGATAGAAAGAAAATTAAATGTATAAAAGTTGAAAAGGTTAAGAATGTATTTTCCTCTGATAAGAAAGAAAAGGGAATAAAGGAAGGAAGGAAGAAAGGGAGGGAGGGAAGAAGGGAGGGAGGAAGGAAGGAAGGAGAATTTATTACATATTTCTTATATATTAATTGCTGTATGAAAGCATTATACAATATAAAATAATAATATAAAAACCAAGAACAGTTTCTGTCCTCAAGGATCTTATATTCCAATACTGAGATATAATGCATAGGGGGAAATATTGATTAGGAAGATTTATATTGGCTTGGAGTGTGGTAGGAATGGTGAATGGATAGGTAGAGAGACAGATATTTAGAGGTATAGGAGAGTGATGATGGCCCAAATTTGAATTTAATGACCTCAGCCTTCTAGTAGGAGGAGGAAAGAGATGAGGGAATAGAACTAGGAGTTTAAGGAAACTGGAAAATGTTCATAATATTGATGACTTTGGGGACGATATGAGGGAATCAACAAAAGGAGAATTAAAGGATTGCTGAGTAGTAGTGAGGACCCAGTCAAATTTTAAAGCATAATTTTGCCAGTCTCCTCTCCTTTGTGGGATTATGGAAGTCAATTGTACAACCTATCACTGGAAAATCAGGTGCATTATTAATTGTTGAGTAATAATATGGAAAATAAAATTTGCTGATGCTGATTTTAAATATTTGCTTGGCCATTTCTTTTCACTCATCCATTAAAAATAAGGACAGTGAATATCAATTGCAAATGAAGTTAAGTCACACTAACCTATAAGACATGAGAATAAGAGAAACTATAAAATGATAACAAAACAGGTACATATTATCATCTAAAATAGGTAGCATAATTCTTATACCCGATTCTCTCTCTTGCTATGAGAACACTTTGGGGACCTCTCATATTTCTTGCTTGCTGCTTCTATCTCAGTGGTACATGGGAATTTAGGTATCTGCAATAACCCCAGGGGTTGCCACAAAGCTAGAACACAAAACACATGCTCTCTGCCTCATTGTGTTTTTGCAAACAATTTTCCTCTATTTACTGCCACCCTCCATCACTCTGCTTCTCCATCACCCCTGGGACATTGTAATCAGCCTAGTCTCTTGGGGAACATTTGCTATGACTCACTGGTACTTGTGAAGAATTGCCACTACCCATAGGCATATTGGTCAGTGTTCTCAGTTGTGACCATATGAGTGATCTTGGAACGTTGAGGGTATCTCCTTTCCATTCCTTAAGCCTAGTTCTCCTCAAAGCCTTTTCTAATTCTCCCTAGATGGTCATGACCTTCCCCTTGTATAAAAGTTGAAAAGGTTAAGAATGTATTTTCCAATTATAGGTTGTACAATTGACTTCCATAATCCCACAAAGGAGAGGAGACTGGCAAAATTATGCTTTAAACATAATACTTTATTTTATAATTCTCCAAGGCACTAACTATATATTATGAGATATTTTCGTTATTTGTGTCTATGTGTAATGGCCCTACTAGAGGACAAGTAACATGAGGGCAGAGATCCTGTCTTATCTAAACGTTGTATCTTAGCACAGGACCTAGTATTGTGCTTTATACATAGTAGATGTATTTATTGATGGATTGAATGAATGAATGTCTAGGCTACTCTGAGCTAGGAAGTTACTAACATTTCCCTGGAGATTCAAATCAGATGTCATTTGACCAATGGTGATTTCTCCCTCTAGATACTAATACATGGAACTGAAGAAGAGCTTTTCTTTTCAAATATGGTGATAGTGGCTTAGTACAGACAGACATGAGGATACAATGACCCAAGAAGTCTATAAAGGTAGTTAAGTCCTGCTAGCCTGTGAAAAGGTATGGTGTTCAACAATACACAACTTCTGTGTTTTGGATGTTTACTATTTGTGGGACTAAAAATTACATTTGACAACCACAAAATTTCATAACTGATCAAACAAAACACATTTATACAACATTTGCATAGGTTTACACATATGAATTAACAGTATATTCTATAGGAGTATATTTTCATCTATTCTCTACAAATAACCACAATATCTTAGATAGGCAGTGTAAAGTCCAGCTATGGTCCTGTGTATTTTAATCAGAAACAGGGACTGCAGATTCTCTGTATGACTTCTACCTTCAAGTTGTCACAGCCAGAAACATATTCTTTACATTTATATGTCATTTAATGTAACACTACAGAGGATGGAGGAATTTCTTGGAATCTTGCTGGGTCTTCTTTATGATTGGAATGACTTTTTCTTCTCATTAGAAAATTTCAAGAGATTTTTATTAATATCCATTATGATTGAATTAATATTATTATTATTATTATTATTATTTGCCCAATTGACACACCTGCAAATAATTCAGGGAACTGGAATTTTTTTATCACAAGGCAGCTAGGTGGTACTGTGAATAGAGTGCTGGATCTGGAGTCAAGAAGACCTGAGTTCAAATCTAGCCCCAGACACTGACTAAGTCTGTGACCCTGGGAAAGTCACTTAACCTCTATTTGCCTCAGATTTCTCAACTATAAAATAAGGATAACCACAGCACCTAGCTCTCAGGGTTGTTTTGAGGATCAAATTAGATCATATTTATAAAGCACTTAGTACAGTGCCTGGCACATAGTAGGTTCATGTTCCCTTTCTAGTTCCTTCCCCCACAAAATAGCCTTTTTTTTCTTTCAGTATATTTCATTTTTGTATTATTATTAACTATTGTTTTTAACATTTTAATAGTATTTTATTTTTTCCAGTTACATGTAAAGATAGTCTTCAACATTCATTTTTATAAGATTTTGAGTTCCAAATTCTTCTCCCTACCTTCCCTGCCCTCCTCCACAAGGTAGCAACCAATCTAATATAGGTTATACAATCACATTAAACATATTTCCACATTAGTCATGTTGTAAGAGAAGAATCAGAAGAAATGGGGAAAACCCTAAGAAAGAAAGAAAGAAAAAAACAAACAAAAAAGGAAAACTAGTATGTTTCAATCTGCATTCAGATTCTACAATTCTTTTTCTGGATGTGGAGAGCATTGTCCATCTTGAATCCTTTGGAATTCTTTTCAATTACTATCATTGTATTGCTGAGAAAAGCCAAATCTCTCACATCTGATCATCACATAATGTTGCTTTTACTGTGAACAATGTTCTCATGGTTCTGCTTACTTCATTCAGCATCAGTCCACTAAAGTCTTTGCAGGTATTTCTGAAATCTGCCTGCTCATCATATCTTATAGCACAATATTATTCCATTGCATTCATATACCACGACCTGTTCAGCCATTCCCCAATTGATAGGCATCCCCTCAATTTCCAACTCTTTGCCACCACAAAAAGAGCTGCTATAAATATTTTTGTACATGTGAGTCTTTTTCCCTTTTTTATGAAGATAGCTTTTTAATAAATAGGTTGGAAGTTAGAAGGACTACATGTCTCCATGAGTTAAGATATGCATGTTCCATCACTCGAGCTGTTATACACTTTCCTCTACCTACTACTTCCTTTTAGGAGCAAGAAGGTTCCAATAAGCCATCATTTTGAGATCAATGTATGATATACAATAAAGTGTACTGTCATTTACATTTAGTTTGAGTTTTATGTTTTGTCTGACTGCCTAATTAATAACCATGACCTTCAAAATAATACTTTTTCATGGCTTTTTTCAGGTCCTAAGATAAATTAAAATAAATGATTTTGATCCTTAGACAATATAAAATAGGTATACCTCATAACCTTTCCATCTCCTATAGAATCTAGAAATTCTACAGTAGATGGCATTGACAGTTCTATTGAAATTATATTGGGAGTGAAGCAAGCTTTTGCCCGATAAGATGAAACTAGAAGACTTCCTGATTGTATCTTTCAGGATATGCCACACTGCTTCAAGGATGTGTCAAGAAGTGCCACAGTACCTCAGGGTCTGGAATAATTTGACATTCCTTAATACCTTTCTGCCATTTCAGCAGGAAGCTGCCATATATATTATTTCAAACCCTTTGATATGCTGTTCTGCTCCAATGCCAAAGCCGACTTCTGTTTTCATTTGCAGATGGGGGGATATTTTTTTAAAAAGAATTTTACCATTAATCATATATTTCAAATAATAACTCATCCTAATATCTTAGTTTCTCTTTTATGATAAGAACTTCAGAGTACAAGCAGAAAGAACTCCCTGAAAATTTTAGAATTATTGATCACATTCAAAAAACGATTGTTTATGAGCTTCAATTCTTCAATAACTTTTGTTGTTTAAATGTGGTTCCTGGATAGCAATTGTAGTTTGTCTTATAGCTTTAAAAAATTAATACGGAATTTTGTTTATGATAATTAATGCTTCTGTAAGCAATGCAAAAATAAAATGTATGAGCATTTCTTTCTCGTATTAGACCAAGATGCACACAAATAGCATATAACATTTCCCTCATACTGCTTATTACTGTATTTTCACTTCTGTCTAAGGTGTAACTAATGAGTTTAACAAATTTCTGAAAACCGAGCTTTAAACCAATCAGTGAAACTCTACAATGCCAGTTACACACTGACAGTTCATCAGAACATGCCCACGTTCTGTTTTCTGCTTGGATGTCATCATTCTGTGGCTACAAAGGCATAAAACTGTAGAATGTTCCAGCAGGTCATTGTCACTACAACTTGTCCCAACAAAAATAAAATAGCTTTTCATGCCTATTGATCTTGAATTTGTTACCATTTAAATGCTTTGTTGACCTGCAGCTGAGTAAGGATGTATTTTGTAAAAAGACTGAAGTTTTCTTTTTCAGTAGATTACACATTTTCACATTTGGACTGCATATAAACACACACGCACACAGCTTTTTAATTTTTTTTCAAATGCAGTCTCTCTCAGTGACTTTAAAAGAATAGCTGATCTTTAAGTAACACATGTGATATTAGTTTTTCCATTTTAAAATAATCACATTATTGCAGACATTTTAATAGCTGTAGAGGTTGCTATGTATTAACATGATTCATGGTCCTTGACAGCACTGTCTCTGAAAATCCCCTAGGAATGCAAAATACAAAACTCCACACACGTTCAAATTTTACTGCCTGCAGCTAAAAGAAGGGAAAAAACTTAAAACTGTTGAAACCCTTCAACTTTAAAAGCATTAATAGATGATCCCACGGGATTAAATCTAAATCTTAATGTGTAAAAATCAAGTTAATAACCAGAGAGATTAATATGGCTGCATTTGATTATTGTGATAATGCAAACAATTAGTACTGCTAAAGTGAGATATATTAGCCTCCTACTTGCCCCTCACATCTGCAAAGCACTGAAAATAATAAATGGAAATAAAACATTTTACTCTGAGGGCTTTTTGCCTTACTTCACTTTCACCATAGCTGACTCATTTTTGAAATTATAATTTTCAATGTCGAATCTTCAAGTCTTTTCTTTTTAAAACTACAATTTTTATAAAGCCAATTGCTATAATCGAACATCATCAGCTTTATAATTCAACAAATTGTTATTATACGCCTTTATGTTATCAGTTAATGCATAAATCTTCATGAAAAATGACAACAGGTTTTTTTACTTGAGTATTTTGGAGGGAGGGAAGGCTAATGAGGAGATAAAGACAGTATGCAAAATGGATCCCATTATCCTGAAAAAAAGAATTTTATTCACAATTTTTCAAGCATTTTCATGAGCTGGTGATCTTTATTATTTGAGTTGTTTTAGATCTACAGTACCTAAAACACTGGAAAATAGCTTAATATATATTTTTAATGGTGGGTCTTGGGATTGTGGAAGATCAGAAAGGAACCCTATAGTATGGTATTTCTTCTTTGAAGACTTTCTATATTTTTATATTTTTCTCAATCTTAGAAAAATGGAGAAACAAAAAAAAAGTGACAAGGGATAGGGCTAACAATGAGTTTTAACTAGAATTGTTTATAAGAAAAAGTCTAGCCATAGTAGTGAAGGGGGAAAATTTTTGGCTAACAATCATATGAATGATATTAAAACGCACATCCTCCAAATAGAAATTGACAGAAAAGAAGCACTGGCCTTATACAAAGCAGTCAGTCATAAATATCTGATGAAGTCCCCCTCCCCCACCCCAAACAAGAGAACATATGAGTCTTTTGATGTCTTGATGCCTTTTTAAAAATTTTTTCTGGATTTCAAAGTTGTTACTGTGTTAGAAAAAGATACATAGATGTGTAATTAATTAGAATGAAGATTCAATAGACTATTTTGAAACAGCAGAAAATGGAAGGATCCAGAAGAGGGACAAGAATTCTAGTGAATCATTTTGGGGGGGGGGAGAAGGACTGACAAGTGAAGGCTTGAAGCCTCTATTTTTTCTTCACACTTCAGACCTATGCTGTGTATCAGATGAGTGTCCTCGTTTGTGATTTTGGTTTGAACAATGCCCGTAGGGAATTTCAGAGGTGATTTCACAAATGGCAGCAACAATAGAATATTTGTTCGCCATTTCTCAGCTAAGTATCTAAGAAGACCTGCATTCTGAGGCAGGGAGTGGGGTAGCTGTCAGGAGATCCTCCTCCTTGAGCCTGACAGCCTCTTGTCAGTTACCAATATCAGCAGATTTAATGTGTTTAGTCTAGTTGTAAGGTTTGTGATGTGTTTTTGATTTCCAACTTCCCAAATGCAGTTTGGCTAGAAAACAAGCAGAGCATACAATTCTTTTCCTTATTATACAACTGTGGGGAAGTTGTTACCTGCATACCCAATGTGCAGCACAGAACAGGTTACTTACATCCAGGGAAATGCCTTACTTAGGGATCATTCAGCATGTGCATGTGTTACTGTACATGTGAACATCAGTAAAACAAAACAAAACCAACCGGTCATTATTTCTGAGGTAGATGACATCAGCAGAGTCCTGTCCAATAATGAACACTTTCTTATTCTTTCTCCTTGAGGCTTCAGTTTACCTTTATTTTCTATCATTTGTATGATCATCAGCTCATTTTCTCTTAAAATCTTTAAAGTTCATTTTCTTGTTATAAAACTACTTTTGAAAAGAATACACAAGCCCCAAGTCTAAGTTACCTGGAGTGCTCGCCTTGGATTTATGCTAGGAGGAGCTTTTCATCCTATCTTGTCTTACAAGCTCCTAAAATTATTTGAACCCTCTTTTTTTGGCATCAATTTGAAGACACCACCACAGAGGGGAAAATTCAATGATATATACAAGTATGTGTCAGCACCCATACATTTCTAGTCTGTTAGTGATCATTCTTACTTTGTGATGCTCTTCAGTTCAATGCTTTGTAAAAAGTATTGCCTTAAATTGTCATGTCTTACTGAGTTAGTTTTCTTAATTTAAATTTTTAGTACTTTTAACATTTCTATTTTCACTTGTGAGAAGAAATTTTAAGGAATGAAGATAGTTGTATGTGTTCCAGAAATTAGATTTAAACTAAATATTGTTTAAGACCACATATTTATGTATGCAATTGCTTTTAGTTTAGTGAAAAAGACTGAAAATGGGGGGAAGTCTTTTTTTTTTTTTTGGTAATTAGCTTTTCCTCAGGCACACTTCATGTTTATTTTGATGAATTGCATTTTAATGCCTTTAAACTTTTTAATGATTTAATTAATTTATTATTGGAATAATTTAGTCCACCTCAATGCTCTTAATGCCCCCAAATATAAATTACTTGGAAATCCAAGTGTGCATGTCAAAAAGGTGGCCTCTGTAAGTTAATCAAGTACCTTATCTGGAAGAAATTCTTCAAATTTTTTTAAGGTGACATTTAGTCCATTTTTGATAAAAGAGACTTATAGAAATGAAATGTTACTGAAAAAAAGTGAAAAAAATCACGCATCCTAAAACAAAGGAAAGCAGCAATAAGATAAGATTTTAAATCCATGTTAACATATGATTGTATTTCAGTTCACAAAGGAGACCTTGTGGCTTGAAAATGAAGCCTGCCTGAAGGGGAATTTTGTGAGCACAGTTGCGTCTGCTATATAGTTGGCAGGTCAGTGGGCCCCGGTGTGGGCGGCACCCATCTTTCCAGGAGCAGTAGGATTTCCTGCTGTTTTTTTCAGTAGTGACCTAGAAGGAGGTTAATGATTCCAAAGAATGACTTTTCCCTTAGGGAAAATTTAATCTTCTGACCTTTTTCTCTATCTGTCCATTCCTTTTAAGTCACAGACCCCCTTCATTTAGCTTGTATCAAGCTGTTTTATTTTCTTCAAAAACATGGTTGAAGTGATTGCTTTTGCTCTCATTTAACCCTTGAACTGGTTACATTTCAAAATGAAATCATGGCAAAGAGCATGGGATTGCTTACAAGCAATGCTTTTAAATCTCTATATTTGTCTCCAAAATGATTGCCAACCCTTGAAGCCACTTTGACAACTAACTTCAAAAGTGAAGCTGTTAGCATATTCTCATAATCGTCTCATAGATTTGCTTTTAAAAAATGACAGGAATAAATCAGCTATTGCAGTTTCGAAGATTTATCAGTCTGCTTTTAGTGCAAAGGCATAAGAAAAGGAAATTTTATTTAGAAATATGTAAATGATGACCAGGAGATTCTTTTCAGTTTAAACCTGAGATAGTGAGAAAAAAAAAACACCACACAGAATTACACAGTCAAACAGTTCCAGCTTTTTTTATGCCTGAAATATGCAGATGTTATTGGATCAAATTTGGTGTCAGAATACAGTAAAATAAAAGTATAATTACTGTATTATTCTCATGGGTACAGACTCATGGGTGCAACCAGTTCTTGCAGGTAAATGAAAACAGAAATTGCCTTCTGCTCCAAGCTATTAAGATTTTTAAAAAATAGCAATTTTTATTTGCTAGCAGACCCATGACTTTTAAAATATGATTGTTACCCCATATTATTGCTAAAATAATGATAAATGAATATTCCTTCAGTTTAGCATTATAATACTTGATATTTATGAAATTATTTAGGTCTAAAGTTACAAGCCATATCTGCTATATTAAGCTACATTTACCAGTTAACACCTAATATCTTAGTGAGTGATACTCTAATGTTGACCTATGCTTTCTTTAACTTTCAAAAGTATGCTCTAGACTCCCATAAAATTTATGTTTGTTCCTTGAAAGACTTTTCTTTCCCCTAAAGGCATGTCTTCCTAGGCAAACCAAAGGAGAATGAACTGTCAAAAAAATCAAAGGTGTTGGATTAATTAAATTCCATAGACTAAATCAACAATCAGCAAACAAGTATTTATCCATCCCTGACTCTGGGCCTACCCTTATGAAAATTGTTATGGGAGAAAAAAACAACAAAACAGCAACAACAATAACAAAGCATAGTCCCTACCCTCAAGGAACTTAGAGTCTATCTAGGGAGATGGGACTTTTGTGCACCAATCTAGAGTTAGAAGACTCCTCAAACTTATGGTGGAAAATACTCTCTACGTTCAGAAAAAAAAAAACACTATGGAGGCTGAATGCAGACTGAAGCATACTATTTTCACTTTTGTTGCTACTTTTTTGTTATTGTTCTTATTTATTTTTTCTTGCACTTTTTCTTTCCTTCTGATTAAAGTGGAAATTTGTTTAACATGGTTGTAATGTATAACCTATATCAAATTGAGGTTAAGCGACTTGCCCAGGGTCACACAGCCAGTAAGTGTCATGTGTCTGAGACTGGATCTGAGCTCAGGTTCTCCTGAATCCAGGGCTGGTGCCCAATGCACTGCTCCACCTAGCTGCCCCAAACACCACTTATGTAGTATTATTTCTTCCTACCCCTCAAAACAAAATACAAATTTCAATTAGACAAACCTACTCCCTGGATTCTTCATACTCACGGTTTACCACCTCTGTGCCCTTGATCAAAAATGTTCTCTGCCCCCACATCTAGAATACCTTTTCTCTTCTTTTATTTTTATTTAAGTCTTACTCATAGTCTGAATGTAAATTGAAGCATACTATTTTCCCTTTGGCTTTTTATTTTGGTCTGTTTTTATATAACTCAACTAATACAAAAACATGATTGCACATATATAACCCATATCAAAAAGCTTAATGGTTTAGGGAGAGAGGAACAGCAACAATTTGGAAAGCATGACACACCATTCAAATCTCTATATTCCTTTGTGTGAGCCTTAATATCAGTTTTGCTAAGGTTATAGTATTCTTTGGTTCACAACCTTACAATATTATGATAATATGGATGTTAAAAAGATGGAACTTTAAATCAAGAAGAAGTTCGGAGGGGCAGCTAGGTGGTGCAGAGGATAGAGCTCTGGCCCTGTATTCAGGAGGACCTGAATTCAAATCCGGCCTCAGATATTTGACACTTACTAGCTGTGTGACCCTGGGCAAGTCACTTAACCCCAATTGCTTCACCAAAAAGAAGAAGAAGAAGAGGAGGAGGAAGAAGAGGAAGAAGAGGAAGAAGAAGAAGAAGAAGAAGAAGAAGAAGAAGAAGAAGAAGAAGTTTGGAGTCACTAAAATAATTGCAATTTTCTATTGTTAATCCATCCTGTTCTCTTCCTGTTCAATTCTAGGTCTAACTCATGGCCCATTTGTATGGGTGTCTAAGATACATTATAAATAATAATAATTGAGTTTTATCGGTTGTTCATCCAAGTACATATTATAATCAAAACCATAGGCAGTCTTCATCCAAATGGCTTTACCTATCTGGATACTTTGACCAAACTTCTGTGAGTAACTATGGATCTTATGCAGGACAATCCACAATTTTCTAGGAACTTGATGCTACCAACACTACTTCATCTTAAAACAGGAACGTCTAGAGAGTCTCAGTGTCCAAAGTATATCCTTTTTTTACTTTGGTTATGAATTATTCATAATGGCAAACAACATTGATAAGCATGCATCTCCATTTTATGCCTTGTGTAATAATGATCAGAGTATCTTCAGACATGTTTACTTTTACTATTACATCTTTCAAGGAATCTTAGATAATTCTGGCATATTTGTGAGAGATACCTTATTGGAAAAGAAATGTTAAGGCAGCATTTTGCTCTATTAAATCAAATGTTTAATTTAATTTTGTTTTTAATAGTTAACAAACTATAGGCATGATTAGATCTTGTATGTTCTATGTCTTTCAGCTAATTGTATGATGGTAAAGATGGAATATGACTTGTGAGAGTCTGCCTGTTCTTTTTGAATATTTTTATCAAGGGTGCCCTACATAACTATGTATTATTTTCATAACATTGTGTTTATATATGGTATATAAAAGCATATATACTCATAAAATTACATATATTGTACAAAAATAAATTCTATACAAATATATGGCATATATGATACAAATCATATAGACAATTTTAGGACTACATATATTTTCATAAAATGGTATATCCATACAAATAACTATGTCTAACTGTCATATATGTGTATATACTATATATATACATATACATGTGTATATATATGTGTGTGTATATGTCGGCATATAGATGGTTTGTTAATGGTCTTTTGATTACTTTTTTTTGGTAGGGTGGTAATTGTAAGGTCCAACTTTTTGCAAAACCTCTGATAGTTTCTCTTTCAGATACCTTAAGAAAGATCTCTCAGTTTCTTCAAAATTATTTCACCTTTTCTCTCCAGCTTTGATCTCCTTGAACCATTTCCCCCATCTTTGTTTTCTTCATTGACATGTTCACTTCTTTAAGAAGTACAACTAGCACTGTAATTCTAGACTCCAGATGTAGTGATCCCTCTATCTTTTATAATGAAAATGTTTTTTTCACAAAAAGCTTTACCAATTTTTCCTGGTTTTCACCTGCTTATTGCCCTCCTTCTAGTATCAAGATCTAATGCCTTCAAAAGGACTTAGCTTAGTTGAATATTTTATCTACTTACTTAAAAGTTATTCTCCCCCATTGTTCTCACTGTTTTATGAAGCAATATTCTTCATAATTGACTGTCTGTCCAAACAGGAAAGAACAAATGAATAAATAACATCTATTGCCCAGATTTTACCATGTATTTGGATAGATACCTTATAGAGCTTCCAATATATATACATTCAGGACAGAGAATACAAATGGGGGGCAGCTAGGTGGCGCAGTGGATAGAGCACCAGCCCTGGAGTCAGGAGTACCTGAGTTCGAATCTGGCCTCAGAGACTTGACACTTGCTGGCTGTGTCACCCTGGGCAAGTCACTTAACCCCAATTGCCTCACTAAAAAAAAAAAAGAGAATACAAATGGAAAAGGAATTGGGCCCAGAGTTAACAGGAATAGGAGTGCAAGTTGTCTTGCATTGGGGAAATTGTAAAGCAATTTTAATAACCTCAAACATCTCATGAAATTCCATAATTTCAATATTAATATTTTACTAATATTGCCAAATGGCAACAAGCATGAAACACCATTGCCTCTGAACAATTAAAAATGAGTATCATACTGAGAGAAATGGGGAGGTGCAAGGTGAGTATAGGTACCTGTGTCACATAACAAACAACTCTAAATAACAAAAGTGAAAAATGTCATTGACAAATTGTATGATTGAACAGAAGATGTGCAGGTCACATGGCAAGACTGAAGGATGACAGATGGATCTATAAAGTTCTCCAATGATACCCTCAGGATGGCATAAAGTGAAAAAATCCTCAAGCATGTTGGGAGGACTACTTTGGGGAAGTCATGATGAGCAAGAGCTACATAGGATGGGCTAGACTGATTGAGTTTCAGCCTGAATCATTGAAAATAATTTCTCAATCCATACATTTGAGTATGGCTCTTAAACTGCCTTCATTTACTTTTAGTTGTCCTAAATAAACTATCTCTTTTAAACATTAATATGCCATTCCTCATTCCAATATTTTAGGAGGTAGTGATCAAGTATTTGTTTATTTTAAATATATTCTTTAAGATTTTATAAATTCTGAACACACCCATTCTCCCAGCCTTAGATGTATCTCATTGTTTTCTATAGAGTTTTAATTTTTTTTTCAGGGGGGAGGGGGTCTCCTCTTACAAGAGCCTATTGTGTGTTTTTTTAAATTATAGCTACTACTTATTTTATGAATTAACTGCTATCACTGTGTTTTATAATTAAATTGCCATTGCACCAGTTTTGGTAGTAAGCATATTATTATTTTATTAATATAATACATCAGTAAAGGATTGACCATGTGTCTCCCTAACTTCTCATGGTCTCACGTCATCAGATATATGCTGTCTTAAGAAGGAGGGTGGGGGCAGCCAGGTGGCGCAGTGGATAGAGCACTGGCCCTGGAGTCGGGAGGACCTGAGTTCAAATCCGGCCTCAGAAACTTGACACTTACTAGCTATGTGACCCTGAGCAAGTCACTTAACCCCAATTGCCTCACCCCACCCCCCTCCCCCCACCAAAAAAAGAGGGAGGGCCAAGCCAAGAGTGGGCACCAAGCACCAGCCAAGACCGTGAGCCGAGACAATGGTGAAGAGAGAGACCCTAGTGTGGTCAAGGGTTTTATCTTTTGATACAGGCAGGTCAAAGCTAATTGGTTAGCATCATTCCATTCCATTGGTTGACATGACTTGAGGGTGGTTTAAATTAAAATAAACTCTACAGATGACATCAGGGAAAGAATGTAAAAGACACTCGCTGAATGGCAAAGGCAGGTCCAGTATCCAGATGTGGTTTGTCCCATCAGTCCTTCACATAGCTAGACAAAAGGGTCTATTTCCATTTCTTTTTTTCCCTTGGGTTTGTCCCAAATAAGATCTGCTGAAATTTCTCAAGAACTGGACTTTCAGGAGTGGGGGGGAGGGGGGAAGAGAAAGGACTGAAATTGATCTCTGAGTCTTCCCAAGATATCCATTATTAATCATTATTTTCTCATGGTATCCATAATCTTTATCAATTTAGTTGATCCTTTCCTCCTCTATTATGTTTTTCTTTCAGTAGGTTAAATAAAAACAAACTCATTCAACGACCCTTTGAATATTATAATCAAGGGATATACAAACAAGAAGACATGTCCTCACCGAAGGTGTGTGCCATTGTCATGGAGGAGGTCCAGCTCAGAGAAGCTTCTGTGCCTTCTCTCATTCTTTTTTCCTATCCCTGGAATGCATTCTCCCCTTCTATTTCTAGTTCTAAGTTGTTTCCACAACTTGAAAGCAGCCACTTCCTTAACAAAACTTCTTATGATTTCTCTTACCCAAAGTTGGCAATGATCTTTCCCCTTTTATATATTTTTGCAACTTTCTTGTGTACTCATTGTATATTATTATGTATTTTAGCTATTTGTTCATTTGGCTGCCCTCTGAACTATAAGCTCTATGAGGGTAGGGACCTTATCTCATCTTTCCATCTCTCAGTATCTAGCACAATGTTCAGTACAAAGTAGATATTTATAAATATTTTCTGAGTTTATTATAAATGTAATCTCATTGTTGGCACTTGCCAAATTTTTTGAGTCATCTAGATTTTGAATTTTTTTGGTGATTTATCATGTTCACTTCAGAAACTATATTGTTCTCTTTTTCTCTTGGATAACTTTTCTTTTCACTTTTGATACATAAAGTGAATAATTAGATCTAGTTTTTCTTCTTCCCTGTACTTGTCTCCTTCCTATAAATGCACTTTTATTACATTTCTATGCTCACCAAGAATTTCTTACCACCAGATTTTTTTCATACCTTATACCCTGACTATTCTCTGACTATCCCAGGCTTTATGTGTCAGTCACTTGGATTTCTATTAAGAGAGAACTTTCCCATGTTCACAGGTTCCTATAATGACATTACTATTGTTTTTCCTCTATGATAGTGTTCCAGTGTTCTACCTGCTCTCTGACAGTATGCCACTCTCATTCTGACCCAGTCCTTTACTATACACTATCTTAGAGTCAAGTGGTATCTGCTCACATCCTATGGTTGAATGGTATCCCAATACACTGGGATTTCAAAATTGACAATCTCCCTGAGCTCATTCTCCTCCATCTTCTCTAGCATAGTATTTATTCACTTTGTTCTAATTTCAATTATTTGTCACATTTTTAAAAAATATCATGGGAATAGTATACAAAAGCTTTTCTGGAAAAAATGTGAGGTTTTCCAAAATCTACATGTAATATGCATTTGGTATCATTATATTTCTTCATTTGCTAATCTTATTATATAAATTTTATGTTTTCTCCCCAGAAAACTATGAAATTTACAAAATTACCAAACCACACAAAAATAAATGGAAATTGACATGTGTCAAAGAAATGTGTCTGTAACTTCTAAGAAAAGCACCATTAACCCAGGAAAAAGAGTTGAGATATGATAGAAGGTTTATAAATCTAAAGTAAATTTTTTGAAAATCATTTCAAAAGGTTTCACTCAATTTCTTTTAAAAATTAATTGGATAAAATGGTTTCTCATGATAAGAGAAAGCAAAGAGCAGATATTTCTCTAAATTTGAAGTGGGAGAACCTCCCCCAGGCATAGGGAACAACATTAATAAGGACAGAGATGGGAAAAGGCAGAAACAATAAGGGAGAATTCTGAGTAGTTCAGTTTGATTGAAACATAACAGTATGACAGAGTAACATGAATCACAACTTTGAAAAGGCAGGTTGGGGTTGGGTTGTGGAGACTCAAATGGCAACCTAAGTACTGTGAACTTTTACTTTGTCAGCAATACAATACAATGTTTCAGCAAGAATTTTTGAAGTGACTCTATTACCAAGAATGAAACAGTATGTATTAGCTTTGGAGTAACCAATTTATTGAGTACAGAAATAATATCTTGTGCAAAGCTGCAATGGAGTAGTCTTGTTTTGTGTGCATGTTTAATTACTTTACCTTTTTTAATATAACTAAAATTGGATACATTTTTTTACCTTTTAAATGAAAATGAGAAAATACATTCTTAAAATCTGGAATTTTTGGTGACTGGGGAGGAGGAAGAAAGTAAAGTAAGAGATAAAGGGGAGCACAATGAGATAATGGCAGCAGCAACAGCAGGGGACAAATAACATATGGTGGAATAGATCTCTAAATACTAGGAGCCAAGCTGGCTCGGTGGATGGAAAAGTCTATGCTTCAAACTGTGGTTCAGAAATCATGGAATTTTATAAAGTAGTCAGAGGTTAAAAAAAAAAGACCCTTAGACTACTTCCAAAAGGAGCTGAATCCCTGAGAAACTTAGTACATATCAGTTAAGCTAAAGGACTAGGGTTGTATTCTTCATTTTGTTTTCCACAAATATATCAAGGAAAGAAACAGAAAAAGAGGAATCATTGATAGGAGAGCAAATAGACTTTTCAGAAGCAAAGGAATGATTCAAAGGTTTAAAGAAAAAAAAACGATCAATTTTATTTGATTACAGGCTTCATGAATGGATGAATTAGTGCACAGATAAATCTTGCATTTCCCCCACCCTTTGAGCTCCAGAAAAGTAGAAATGTCTTTATTGTTTGTACTTGTATCCCATGTGTCTACCACAGTAACTAGCACAGAGAAGATACTTAGTAAATGCTTATTGATTGATAGTAGACACTTAACAAGTGTCTTTTGAATTTCATTGAATCTAATTTGAGTATAGATATCTGAGTATGCCGTTGAAGGAAAGAGAAGGGAGGTGAAATGTAAAACTAATTGGTAAAGAGACAGGATAAAAAAAGCCAACAACAGAAAGAAATGATGAAAAGAGATAACAAACAAAAATCAAAAAGGTGGATCCTCAATGTGTGAGAAAGGAAATAAAGTCTCTTTGAGAATAGCCACTGAGGCATCCAAAGGTAGGGGTAGAAGATACTGCAATGATTCAACGCATTAATGGGTCTGTGGTCTCATTGGTTCAGGTATTACCTCCACTGGTGTGCACTGCAACTCATGGGGCAATGTTTCCTAATTTATGCATTTCCCCCCCTGTATTCCTAGACCTTAGTGGTTCTTGGTGAATAATAGGCTTTCCTTCAACTCTTTTTTTGATTTCTTCAGTATAAGAACAGCATTTGAGCTGTCCATCTGTTACCTCTTACTATCATTCTGCAACTGGCTCATGTCTATTTTTTTTTTTTTTAGTGAGGCAATTGGGGTTAAGTGACTTGCTCAGGGTCACACAGCTGGTAAGTGTTAAGTGTCTGAGGCCGAATTTGAACTCAGGTCCTCCTGACTCCAGGGCCGGTGCTCTATCCACTGCGCCACCTATCTGCCCCTCATCTCTGTTTCTAATTACATTTTCTTAATGATCTATTTTCATCATTTCTTAGTTACAGGTCATTGTTGGAAATAAATACTTCAGACTGTGCTCATCGTGTGTCACTCCAGTGGTTTTTGAATAATTTACAAAGTTCATTCTTATGAGGTTATTGTATTCTAACAGTTATAGCCATACCACACAAGTAGGATAACATTCATGAGATGAGTTTTTGTCCAAGGAGCAGCTAAGGATAATTGGAAACACTCTGTAATTTCCCAAATACAATTCAACATAGTGTTTTCTTCTTATTTGACTTTGGACCCAACTTATTGAAGTGTCTATACCAGATAAATGTGCTGATGTACCCAGTGGACTGGCCTTACAATTTTATGCTACAGTATGAATGACAGAAATTTGTATCCACTTAGTTTTTCTTGAATGGATTGTTAGGTTGATATCTTTATGAATTAAGCACATTAACATCTAAAAATGGGAGACTCTAGAAAATATCATATATAGGGACTAATTTTCATTTGGACACCTTTGATCATTTTTTCCTGATTTATTCCTTGCATTGATGTTCATCATAATAGGTTTGGTGAGCAGAATTATCTCTGTAGTTGCATTTAACAAGGTATCTTATGTTCTTAACATAGGCATGTGAAATTCCTTGTTGGGTGAGAACATTTAAGATCACATTGAATTCTTCTAAATCAAAGGACTTTATAAAAAAAATAGTGAATAAAAAATTGGTACAGTAGGATTGTGTATCCTTTGTGATTTTCCATCAGTTTTGTAGCTATAAAAAACCTGCCTGTTGTTTTCATAGTTTCATTGAAGATACTTTTTTACATATGTAGTGCATTCTAATATTTTCTTTTAAATGAGAACAAAAGATACATGTATTCCAGTGGTTATTAATGTCCTCTTGATTAACATATTGCCATTCATAATTTCCCCTTTGTTCTGATATCTTCCTCTTCCTGAAATATTTTGTAAAATAATCCCTCAATGCTTTCAAGAAAGCATCATAGAATTCCTCAGTGTGCACTTGATATGGTTCAGTTACTCTTCCCAAGTCCATTTCATTAAGAGCCATTTCAACTTTTTTGATTACATATAAGGGAATTAAATATTAAGGTCTAAACGCATTGTTTCCATGATCACTTGTGATAAAGATATATTGTTATATATAATAAGACACACTTTGCATTTATTTGGTATACTATCAGTTTTGACTTTGAATGCACTTTAGATGATGTGATTTAATTGAGTCTCATGACAAATTTTCCATTGAATAATTTTTCATTACCATGTTTTAGGACAATCCTTATAATTTTATACCATTCCCCTCTGTAATTTTGTAAAATACTTTATGGTCTAAACTGATGTTGCCCTTGCCTGTCATGTCTCTTTGCTTAGAGAGAATCAAGAGTTTATTGGATAAGCCAGTTTCTGGACTCTTTTGGTCTCCTTGTTCTTGCCATCTTGAGAAAAATTTACAGAGCAAAGTGTAAAAGGATCATCCATAAAAATGCAGTTCCCTTTCCACCAGAGAAGAAAAGGTAAGAACAGGTGAAAACTGAAACCAAAGGAAACACTCTGAATAATGACATAAAAGAGAAAAAAGAGTGTTAAAGGAAGTTTAAACATTTTTTACATAAGTTATATAGCTGTTGCAATTGGAGAAAAATAATTAAAAAGCAGACAATTAAGGGCAAAGAAGAGCAATTATTATTATGGGAAATTTCAAAAAAGGAAAGTTTAAAGGGAGGAAAGGGAGTCAATATTATATTATTGAAAGAAAGTTCACTAAATACAAAGAAGGCTATTAAATAATATAGGAAAAAACAGAATTTCTTTTCATTCTTAGAGAACAAAGACATATAACTAAGTTCTTTCCCCTTTTCTCATATAATATATAGAAGTTTGTAAAGTCATCTACACATTCCTTCTTGAAGGATATACTATTCTAGGCAAGAAATTGGAATCAGGAATATGGAATATTTAACATTTTTTTCCTGCTACTTTCTAAAGAAGAAGAAATAACTGTTGTGGAAAGCTAAAATGAAAGAAATCACAATTTAGCTTCTTAAGAAAGACAATGCTTTCATACAGATGAACTTATCATTGAATTTTAGGAAAAGTTCACTGGCAGTTTGGGTAAATTATTGGCCAAAAATAATTAATGTAATTCCAGAGAAAGGGAAAATTATGAAATCCATGATAAAAAGCTATTGAATATTTTAAAAAAGAGATATAAAAAGGATAATATTGTATAGACTGTAAAAATGTTTCTAAGAATTCCAATGATCCAGTCCCCAGCAAAAGATTAAAAAGTATAATGAAACAAAAGGAGAATTATAGATATTTAGTCACTTGAAGATAAATGATAACATCCTGGGTATGGGTAGGGGGAGGAAGAGGAGGACTGAAGAAATGTTATTTAGTGTAGTTCCTTCCAGAAAATAAGTTTAGCAGAAAAGGGTACAATTTTAGGGTTTAGTACAATTTATATAATGTATTTAGATAATAGGAGAATTGGGAAGAGGGAGGTAAAAGTCAATGGAAGTATAATATAAATATGATTACACAACTTTATGCTTATAAATTGACATAAGAAATTATAGGTTGAACTGAAAATGAATACAATGTAATACAATACAATATAGTCAGTAAGGGGGAGGGAAATAGATAAAGAAAACTGGGTTATACCCTGTGTGATTAAGAACCATCATGGTGACAGAGAGAGAGAAAGTGATTTGCTGCTTTTAAATATATGATAAATATATGCAGAATTGTTAAGGTCTAAAAATTAATAAAAAGAAATTCAGTGAGAACTTGGTATGAAAAGAGAAGAGAAAGGGAAATCAAGAAAGACTGTCCCATTAAAATTCTAGGAGTATATATGGGTTAAAGAATAATGTAAAACAAACTTGGGAAGATGTTAAGGAGAGAAGAAAATAAAGGCATGAAAAATTCAGAGGTTATACCTTTTGAAACAGCTCTGTAAATCTACATCATCAAACAAATTTTAATTCCATTTTTTTATACGAGTTATATCTGGCCACCTCTGGTGAGACTATTTTTTATTGCCTTATGGAACAATATGGCCAAGATGATTAAAAATGAGTATGCTCACCTCCCAGAGAAGGAGAACTGGGAATGATGAACCCAGAGCTTTTCTTTAGAGTGACGTTTTTATGTTACAATTTTAATAAAGATTAAAGAAAATGGAGTTTGAAGAGTGGGGAAATTTTCAAATTTTCATCTTCCTCTCTTGAAATCATGGTGGGAGAAGCTAGTATCTCTTATAAGGAAAGAAATAGTAATAACTTAGAAATAGGTAGCATATGAAAAAGATAACAAAAAGTATCATGGGGGTTAAAGAGAGAGGATTTAAATGTGCTAAATTGATACAACTGTGTAGCAATCCTGGGGGGGAAATATCCAAATAAAATGAATTTTCAAGGATGGAGAAATGATGAAGTGAAGATGTGATTGAGAAACTGATAAATTTTTAAGAATTACAAGGCTTCTAAAGAGGAAATTTCTGGGATACATGCGATCTTTAATTTCATGGGAAAAATAAATGTTGAGGCTTGAAACTACTGAGAAAGGAAATAGAAAGTTTTGTGATATAGACAGACAATGGAACATGTTCAAGTATGATATGTAGATAGAAAAAATGGTCATAAAAACATTGATGGTATCTTTAATGGTGAGACATTCTGGGAAGTAAGCTGTGGATGACATGGGAACCTCAGAGTTTTGGGGTAGAGATCACATTTGAAGATGTATAAATATAGGTATATATATGCTCATATACAATGTAGTTTCATGAGTGTTACATGAGAGGGATGACATTAATGGAAATATGAAAATTGTAGGATGGTATAATCAGCAAATATTTATAGAGGATGACTATGAACTTAGCTTTCAAAATGATCAAATATGGAAAAATGACTCCTGAGGAGAGGGGGCATCACCTGGTTTTATTCTATAGAAACAATAAAGACAGGGCTGGAAAAACTGTCCAGATGGATGATTTGGGATATCATGTTCAGGTCACTTATTTTCTTTTCAGCTTTGAATTTTGATTAAAAAAAAGATGGGAGATGTTATCATAATGCCTGCTCCTATAAGAAAATAAGAGTAAAATGTACACAACTATTTATTCTATCATCATAATTCTCCTAATGGACACTTCTGCACAACTATACTCAACTGATAAATGGTGTTTCTGGTAACAACTCAAAGGCAGTGCAAGAGTCTTCTCAATACTCAAAGAAGGATTAAATGGTGTTTGATGTATTTTATTTCTAAATGTATTACAACAAATAATATATGATACATGTATCTGATTCTCTGGAAATCAGTAATCCAAATATTCATTCAGAACATTCCATTTCTTATTACAGAGTTTGCTGAAATTTTATTGTTTTAAAGAACTTTTAAAAAGGAATAGTAAAATTTTTGCCATAGCAAAGATTAGGTTAAAGTTCTATTTAAATTAATTTACCTATGAGTATGCATAATGATGTGTAAGGACTTTTCTTACCATAACATAGAAACCCTGAAATTTGAATGCTTTACTTGTACTCATATTCAATCTTCATAACTGGATTTCTATTGTATTTTCATACTCCTCCTCAAACATACCTCACTAAAATAAATGAATGAATGAAATATATTTGCCGCAGATAATGAAAGGGCTTTAACACCTGTAAATGAGAAGTGCTATTTATATTATATTATATATTTTGCATTTTCAATGAAAAAATTCAATGTATCTGATGACACAATTCAGTTGTCAATGAGGAGATGGTATTCATGAGATATCCAAAATGACAAATAAATGAGACTTTGCAGTTACTTTTTCATTAACACTTGTGTATAAGTAGCTTTAGTTTTGTTTCAATTGAGTATAGGTCGTGTGTGTGTGTGTGTGTGTGTGTGTGTGTGTGTGAATTTTATCTACTAAAGTAAACTTTAAAAAAATTAAAAATCTGGAGCTCTTCCTAATAATTTCTAGGTTAACTAAATTGGCATCCAGGTAAATTGACAAGCTGTGTTCTTGTTAGTTCTTCCAGGATTTTAATAATTACTTAAAGGAATACCAGTCCTAGCACTATCATCTAGGTAGCCTCATCACCATGGAAAAACCAAAATCAAAAGTATTCTAAGCATATTCTTAGTTTATGGCTACTTCATTAACTTTGTTCTCCTTAGCTAAAATACCTTGAGTACATTTACATAGGAAATCCTAAAAATCTAAATAAATAATTTCATCATAGAAATAATTTTGAAGATTTATTTAAAGATTTCTATTATATATAAAATAATCTGTAAAACAAGCTTTATTTGCCATTCTAGAAAATATTTGAGTTATTTTCTTTATGTAGAGATATAGTTCTACTTCTACAGACTTCCTTTTTTTGGGTGAGGCTCATATCTGTATCTTCTTGAAGATTACCATTAGTATGCTTTTAAAAGATGGATACACTTTTGACCACCTTTTATTTTACTCTGATCTAGTGTGTGTTTTTAGTGATACATGATATTTATTTTTGTTAGTTACTTAGTTACTTGTATCCTTAGTTCTTTAGAATTCTCAAATGAATACCATCTGATTCTACTAATATACTGAAATTTAATTTATTGAATTGTTCCCTCATTTTGTAAGGAAGATAACTTCACTTAGTTTTTCTTATCTATAAAGATAAACCTAAAGAATTGTGGTAAAGCAGTGCTTTCTGTTTTTCTTCTTACTTTTTTTAAAAAACTAAAGTAAACAAAAATATTTTCTTTTATTTCAGTCAGAAACTATTTCAGAAAGAATTGTAATCTTTAGAAAATCAGTAAAAATGCAACAATGACAAACATCTAGATTTTTGAGTGTTCTATGCATCTTGAAATTGTAATTATATTCATTGTTGTTCGGCTCTAATGCAGTATACAACAGTTCAATGCAAAAACCCCAAAAAGATGAATAAAGTATAGCATTCTTAAATTGACTGGCTTGATGTGGTCTACCACACACATACACAGAAAATTAGACATGCTTATGCATAAATTCCCAAATTTAGGAACTAAGACTTCACAAGACAAATTGTATGGGGGAGGGGGGATGAGTGATTACATGAGAAAACATACCAAAGATCAGATAGTTTGTCATTCATAACATAAAAATATCTATTTCTTTAGATGTGTAAGTCTTATAGAATTTTCTATATGAGGGTTTCTCAAAAGGCTTTATAGACTATTGCTATTTCATATGTAATGAAAAAATGGGTAAATAGGGATCAAAAAACTTATGCAAGGTTTTATATAAAAACATACTAGTAATTGCTGACAATAGAACACCATTTCCAAGTCCTAAATGCTCTGCCTTCCTAAGTGTGCAATTGACATTATTGACAAATGTTGGCAAATATCTCAGCCCTATAAAAACTACACATGAAAACACCTTAGGAATAATACAGGTAACCTTTCCAAGTTATAGCAAAATTGGCTAGATTTGTCATTCCTTGAGGGCAAGTCTCCTATTTCAAATAACTTGGAGGTCTCCTTTATTAATTTTCTATGCTTAAGTTAGCATCTTAAGATATTGCAGTCAAGCAAACTATGTGGTTTAGTTAATCAGACTCAACAGAATTAAAAGTAACTTGAAGTAGAAACATGGTGAGACAGGTGGAAAATGCTGGAAATTTTTACAAATATTGCATAGTTGATTTAATAAAATGGAAAAGGTAATAAAGGATGTTCAAATATATAG
The DNA here is from genome assembly GCF_019393635.1 of Dromiciops gliroides. NCBI lineage: Eukaryota > Metazoa > Chordata > Mammalia > Microbiotheria > Microbiotheriidae > Dromiciops > Dromiciops gliroides. The sequence continues at coordinate 240,383,907 of NC_057861.1, read as the reverse complement.
TAAAAAGAGTAAGGTGTGTGTGTATATGTGTGTGTGTGTAAGTGGACTGGACCACAAGACTGCAAGTTTGTCACTGTGATTCGAAACATATCAAAGAGATTTATGCTTTACAAATGACATTTTAAGTGGAAGATTTACTTGAACTAGTACCTAATATTTTTCTGTAATTAATTCCTTTGAGGTCAAGTTTCATGTTCACAGAATCACTTTTCCATTCATTCCTACTTTGGCAATATCTTTATTGTTGGAATTAACGCATTTGAAAAATGTTTATCTTTTACATGCAAGGGACTAGTACCAGGTTTCAGTTTATTTCATCAGTGTAAGATTTTACTATTTGAAAGTGTCTATCAGTAGATGTGATTGAGAATGTAGAAGAAAGATGTGGAATTATGATAGAGTGCAAATCCTTCATTAATAACAAATAAAGAGCTTAATTCAGTAACACTGAAACAGTCAGGGCAAGAATTTGAATTGTGCATTGTTTCTTTTTGTTTTATTATTTTACTTCATATTAATAATCTGGTAATTAGTACATAATCACCAAAGGTGAAAAGTTTTTTATGGTTTTCTGTTTTCTTTTTTGTTCTTGTACATATATAAAATAATATGTATCATAATGTAATGTGTTAAACATACATTTTTCAAGAAATTAATGCTTTTAACATAAAATTGTCTGAAATTCATTAAAAATAAGAAACATTTTAAAATCAGTAGAACAAGTAACTGAACAAGAGAAGTACTTATTTTAAATCCACCCCACATATCTCCTAACACATATAATAAATAAGGAAGCACATGTAAGCTACATACGGTTGTATATTTGAATTTGTCATATATGAACATAGGAATGGCAAGAGAAAGGGAAGATGAAGTTGAATTTTCCTTTACAACTGTGTTCACTTCATTGGTTGTACTGTAGAGTCTAGTTATGATAAATTCATATGGAATTGACAGGCAAGGGATGTTGAAGTCAGTGGGAGGTTTCCCTACCCAAAGCTTGCACTACTATGTCCTTCAGTAGGAGAGATGGCATGATATATTTATCTTGAGTTTCTGGAAGCCTCATATATTCTAAGGAAAATACATATGCTAGTTTCAATAAGATCCCTGTTGGACATTTCTTCATAACACATCATTCCACCATCATCAATGCTCCCAAAGGATCTAAAAAAGTCAATATTGTCTGTTCAAAGGTGGAGCTCAAGAACTAGGCTCTGTGAATTGTGAAACTCATTGTTCTTGGCTAAAATCATTAGTTTTCTAGTCATCTAAAATATTTCAGAAAGTAACTTGCATTTTCTTCCATGGTTTAGGTAAGTGAAAACTTTAAAAAAGTTGTATCTATGTTTTGGGAGTTGATACTCTTTAACTGATCTTGGCCCAATCAGTAGGTGGAGGTATAACTCCTGGGCTACAGGTACTTTAAAGTCTTATGTAAGTGAAGAAATTATATACATATATGTATACATATAAATATATACACATACATATATTTATATTGATAAAGTTAACATTAGGCAGGGGACATTAGGCTCACAGAATGAAAAAGTCATTATTTGAATAAGATGGAATAGTACATTTGAGAAAACAAAGAAACAAAAAAAGCTA